>NC_138992.1:38181960-38904960 GCF_964341445.2 Mesoplodon mirus | reverse complement strand
GGCCAAGTAAATGTCCCTAGATCCCCCAAGATAGAAAGAAGACACACTGGGACTGGAAACCATATGGTCTTCTGGCCATATGGTCCTGTTCTCTCCATAGAATTCACAGTCTCTGTGTTATGCACTTATGTCAGTCTTTTTTTTTTTAACCTTTTTTTAAAATCAAAGTATAGTTAATTTATAGTGCTGCATTAGTTTCAGGTATACAGCAAAGACTATTCAGTTATGCATGTATATACATACATATATACATATATATATTCTTTTTCAGATTCTTTCCATTACGGGTTATTACAAGATGTTGAATATAGTTCCCTGTGTTATATAGCAGGTTCTTGTTGTTTACCTATTTTATATAGTGTAGTGTGTATATGTTAATCGCAAACTCCTAGTTTATCACCCCACCACCCCACCCCACTATCCCCTTTGGTAACCATAAGTTTGTTTTCTCTGTTGATGAGTCTATTTCTGTTTTGTAAATAAGTTCATCTGTATCATTTTTTCTATACCACATATGTGATATCATATGATATTTGTCTTTCTCTGTATGACTTACTTCACTCAATATGATAACCTCTAGGTCCAGTCCTTCACTTGACTCCAATTCTGCAAACTTTAGACTTTTCCTTAAAGAGCTTAGAACAAACAGTCTTTCTTAGCCTGTTAAGTTCTCATAAAGTTTTGGGTTAATTAAAGAGATGCAGATTAGCAACTTTAGAATGTGGGAACAATAATTTTCCGCCAAAATTTATTGTCGAAGAAGTATGCAATTTTTTGCTTTGTTCTGGAATTTTGTCATAATGAGGCAGTCATTTGTCTCTTAGACCTTTCCTTCTCAGCTCCCCACCACCCCACCCTATTGGTGAAATAGGTACCTGTGTCAAAGAGCTAATAAGGGGTCTTCCTTACACACCTCATTGCAAGCAAAGGCTTAATGGGCTTGGACAGCATGGCAGGCTGCTAAGAGGCAGGGTGAGCCAAGGGCAAGACATCGACCCCACTTTAGACTTTGCCCTGCATTCAGTTCCTAAGATTGTGCTTTTGGCCGTTGTGCCAATGAAAACTTAACAGCTAGCAATCCTTTATCTAATTCTTATCAAATGTTATTGGAAAATATAATCAACAAAAAATGAAACTAACTGTATGTGGTAAAATTTGTTACACATGAAAAACAAAAATTAAAAATGGGAAACAGACTTGGTAGAAATAGTTTTATTAAAACAAAATCAACAGTATCTATTGGAGACCTTCAAGATGGTGGAAGAGTAAGACGTGTAGATCACCTTCCCCCCAAAAATATATCAGAAATACATCTACATGTGGAACAGCTCCTACAGAACACCTACTGAACGCTGGCAGAAGACCTCAGACTTCCCAAAAGGCAAGAAACGCCCCACATACCTGGGTGGGGAAAAGAAAAAAGAGAAAACAGAGACAAAAGGATAGGGACGGGACCTGCACCAGTGGGAGGGAGCCATGAAGGAGGAAAGGTTTCCACACACTAGGAAGCCCCTTCACTGGCGGAGATGGGGAATGGGCGGAGGGAAACTTCGGAGCCACGGAGGAGAGCGCAGCAACAGGGTTGCAGAGGGCAAAGCGGAGAGATTCCCGCATGGAGGATCAGAGCCAAACAGCACTCACCAGCCCGAGAGGCTTGTCTGCTCACCCGCCGGGGCGGGCGGGGCTGGAAGCTAAAGCTTGGGCTTCAGTCAGATCGCAGGGAGAGGACTGGGGTTGGCAGCGTGAACACAGCCTGAAGGGGTTAGTGCACCACGCCTGGCCGGTAGGGAATCCGGGAAAAAGTCTGGAGCTGCCGAAGAGGCAAGAGACATTTTCTTGCCTCTTTGTTTCCTGGTGCACGAAGAGAGGGGATTAAGGGCACCACTTAAAGGAGCTCCAGAGACGCGCACGAGCCGTGGCTAACAGCGCAGACCCCAGAGACGGGCATGAGACGCTAAGGCTGCTGCGGCCACCAAGAAGCCTGTGTACCAGCACAGGTCACTGTCCACACTGTCCCTCCCGGGAACCTGTGCAGTCCGCCACTGCCGGGGTCCCGGGATACAGGGACAACTTCCCCGAAAGAACGCTCGGCGCGCCTCAGGCTGGTGCAACGTTACGCTGGCCTCTGCCGCCGCAGGCTCGCCCCGCACTCCGTACCCCTCTGTCCCCCTGGCCTGAGTGAGCCAGAGCCCCCGAATCAGCTGCTCCTTTAACCCCGTCCTGTCTGAGAGAAGAACAGATGCCCTCAGATGACCTACACGCAGAGGTGGGGCCAAATCCAAAGCTGAGCCCCGGGAGCTGTGCGAACAAAGAAGAGAAAGGGAAATCTCTCCCAGCAGCCTCAGGAGCAGTGGATTAAACATCCACAATCAAATTGATGTACCCTACATCTGTGGAATATCTGAATAGACAACGAGTCATCCCAAATTGAGGAGGTGGACATTGGGAGCAAAGATATATGTATATTTTTTCCCTTTTTTCTCTTTTGGTGAGTGTGTATGTGTATGCATCTCTGTGATTTTGTCTGTGTAGCTTTGATTTTACCATTTGTCCTAGCATTCTGTTGTTTTTTTGTTTTTTCATATAGTTTTTAGTGCTTCTTATGATTGGTAGATTTGTTTTTTGGTTTGATTGCCTTCATCTTGCTTTTTTTAAATTATTTAAAAAATTTTAATTTTAATAATTATTTTTTATTTTAATAACTTTATTTTATTATTTTTCTTTCTTTCTTTTTTCTCCCTTTTTTTCTGAGCTGTGTGGCTGACAGGGTCTTTGTGCTCTGGCTGGGTGTCAGGCCTCTGCCTCTGAAGTGGGAGAGCCAAGTTCAGGACATTGGTCCACAAGAGACCTCTCAGCTCCACAAAATATCAAATGGTGAAAATCTCCCAGAGATCTCCATCTCAACACCAAAACCCAGCTCCACTCAACGACCAGCAAGTTCCAGTGCTGGACACCCTATGCAAACAATTAGCAAGACAGGAACACAACCCCACCCATTAGCAGAGAGGCTGCCTAAAATCATAATAAGGCCACAGACACCCCAAAACACATCACTAGACATGGACCTGTCCACCAGAAAGATAAGATCCAGCCTCATCCACCAGAACACAGGCACTAGTCCCCTCCACCAGGAAACCTACACAACCCACTGAAACAACCTTAGCCACTGGGGGTAGACACCAAAAACAACAGGAACTATGAACCTGCAGCCTGTGAAAAAGAGACGTCAAACACAGTAAGTTAAGCAAAATGAGAAGACAGAGAAACACAGCAGATGAGGCAGTAAGGTAAAAACGTACCAGACGAAACAAATGAAGAGGAAACAGGCAGTCTACCTGAAAAGAATTCCGAGTAATGATGGTAAATATGATGCAAAATCTTGGAAATAGAATGGAGAAAATACAAGAAACGTTTAACAAGGACCTAGAAAACTAAAGAGTAAACAAAAAATGATGGACAACACAATAAATGAAATTTAAAATTCTCAAAAAATGGAACTACTATAGGACCCAGCAATCCCACTACTGGGCATATACCCTGAGAAAACCATAATTCAAAAAGAGTCATGTACCACAATGTTCATTTTAGCTCTATTTACAATAGCCAGGACATGGTAGCAACCTGTCCATCGACAGATGAATGGATAAAGAAGATGTGGCACATATATGCAATGGAATATTACTCAGCCATACAAAGAAACAAAATTGAGTTAATTGTAGTGAAGTGGATGGACCTAGAGTCTGTCATACAGAGTGAAGTAAGTCAGAAATAGTGAAACAAATACCATAGGCTAACACATATATATGGAATCTAAAAAACAAACCAAAAAAAATGGTCATGAAGAAACTAGGGGCGAGACAGGATTAAAGACGCATACCTACTAGAGAATGGACTTGAGGATACAGGGAGGGGGAGGGTAAGCTGGGACAAAGTGAGAGAGTGGCATGGACACATATACACTACCAAATGTAAAACAAATAGCTAGTGGGAAGCAGCCGCATAGCACAGGGAGGTCAGCCCGGTATTTTGTGACCACCTAGAGGGGTGGGATAGGGAGGGTGGGAGGGAGGGAGATGCAAGAGGGAAGAAATATGGGGATATATGTATATGTATAACTGATTCACATTGTTATAAAACAGAAACTAACACACCATTGTAAAGCAATTATACTCGAATAAAGATGCTAAAAATATAGTGGCATATATAATATAATGTATATTATAAAATACATATAATAGACTATTATTAAGCCGTAAAAAGAAGGAAATCCTGCCATTTGCAACAACATGGATGAACCTGAAGGGCATTATGCTAAATCAGACAGGGAAAGGCAAATACAGTTTGGTATCACTTAGATCTGGAATCTGAAAGAAAAATAAATCAAATTCATAGAGAAAGAGAGTGAATAATGGTTGCCAGGGATTTGGGAGGTGGGGGAAATAGAAATATGTTGGTCAAAGTGTACAAATTTTTAGTTATATGATGAAAAGATTCTGAGGATCTAATGTACAACATGGTGACTATAGTTAACAATATTGTATTTTATCCTTGAAATTTACTAAGAAAGTAGATCTCAAGCATTCTTACTACTGGATTGAAAAGGTAACTACATGAGGTGATGGACGTATTAGATATCTAGATTTCAATAATCATTTCTCAATTATCAAATCATCATGTTGTACACTTTCAACTCAAACAATTTTATTTGTCAATTATAACTCAAATCTGAAAATAAAATAAAATTTGCTTTAAGATGAAAAAAAAATTCTCTAGAAGGAAGCAATAGCAGAATAACTGAATCAGAAGAACAGATAAATGACATGGAAGATAAAATAGTGGAAATAACAACTGCAGAGCAGAAAAAAGAAAAAAGAATGAAAAGAATAGAGGACAGTTTCAGAGACCCCGGGACAAGATTAAATGCACCAACATTCGAATTATAGGCATCGCAGAAGAAGAAGAGAAAAAGAAAGGGACTGAGAAAATATTTGAAGAGATTATAGTTGAAAACTTCCCTAATATGGGAAAGGAAATAGTTAATCAAGCCCAGGAAGCACAGAGAGTCCCATACAGGATAAATGCAAGGAGAAACACACCAAGACACATATTAATCAAACTATCAAAAATTAAATACAAAGAAAAAATATTAAATGCAGCAAGGGAAAAACAACAAATAATATAAAAGAGAATCCCCATAAGGTGAAGAGCTGATCTTTCAGCAGAAATACTGGAAGCCAGAAGGGAGTGGCAGGACATATTTAAAGTGATGAAGGGTAAAACCTACAAACAAGATTACTCTACCCATCAAGGGTTTCATTCATATTGAGCACAGAAATTAAAAGCTTTACAGACAAGCAAAAGCTAAGAGAATTCAGCACCACCAAACCAGCTTTAAAACAAATGCTAAGGGAACTTCTCTAGGCAGGAAACACAAGAGAAGGAAAAGACCTACAAAAACAAACCCAAAACAATTAAGAAAATGGTAAAAGGAACATACATATCGATAATTACCTTAAATGTAAATGGATTAAACGCTCCAACCAAAACACATAGACTGGCTGAATGGATTCAAAAACAAGACCCATATATACACTGTCTACACGATACCCACTTCAGACCTAGGTACACATACAGACTGAAAGTGAGGGGATGGAAAAAGATATTCCATGAAAATGGAAATCAAAAGAAAGCTGGAGGAACAATTCTCATATCAGACAAAATAGACTTTAAAATAAAGATTACTACAAGAGACAAAGAAGGGCACTACATAGTGATCAAGGGATCAAGCCAAGAAGAAGATATAACAATTGTAAATATTTATGCACCCAACATAGGAGCACCTCAATACATAAGGCAAATGCTCACAGCCATAAAAGGGGAAATCGACAGTAACACAATCATAGTAGGGGACTTTAACACCTCACTTTCACTAATGGACAGATCATCCAAAATGAAAATATAAAAGGAAACACAAGCTTTAAATGATACATTAAAAAAGATGGACTTAATTGTTATTTATAAGACATTCCATCAAAAAACAACAAAATACACTTTCTTCTCAAGTGCTCATGGACATTCTCCAAGATAGATCATATCTTGGGTCACAAATCAAACCTTGGTAAATTTAAGAAAATTGAAATTGTATCAAGTACCTTTTCTGACCACAATGCTATGAGACTAGATATCAATTACAGGAAAAAAACTGTAAAAAATACAAACACATGGAAGCTAAACAATACACTACTAAATAACCAAGAGATCAATGAAGAAATCAAAGAGGAAACCAAAAAATACCTAGAGACAAATTACAACGAAAACATGACGATCAAAAACCTATGAGATGCAGCAAAAGCAGTTGTAAGAGGGAAGTTTTAGCCATACAGTCATATCTTAAGAAACAAGAAACATCTCAAATAAACAACCTAACCTTACACCTAAAACAATTAGAGAAAGAAGAACAAAAAAACCCCAAGGTTAGCGGGAGGAAAGAAATCATAAAGGTCAGATAAGAAGTAAATGAAAAAGAAATGAAGGAAACGATAGCAAAGATCAATAAAACTAAAAGCTGGTTCTTTGAGAAGATAACAAAATTGATAAAACATTAGCCAGACTCAACAAGAAAAAAGGAAGAAGACTCAAATCAGTAGAATTAGAAATGAAAAAGGAGAAGTAACAACTGATGCTGCAGAAATACATAGGATCATGAGAGATTACTGCAAGCAACTATATGCCAATAACATGGACAACCGGGAAGAAATGGACTAAATTTTTAGAAAAGCACAACGTTCCGAGACTGAACCAGGAAGAAATTTAAAATATAAACAGACAAATCACAAGCACTAATATTGAGCACTGTGATGAAAAATCTTCCAAAAAAAAAAAAAAAAACCCAGGACAAGATGGCTTCACAGGAGAATTCTATCAAACATTTAGAGAAGAGCTAATACCTATCCTTTTCAAACTCTTCCAAAATATAGCAGAGAGAGGAACACTCCCAAACTCATTCTATGAGGCCCCCATCACCCTGATACCAAAACTAGACAAAGATGTCATAAGAAAAGAAAACTACAGGCCAAGATCACTGATGAACATAGATGCAAATATCCTCAACAAAATACTAGGAAACAGAATCCAACAGCACATTCAAAGAATCATACAGCATGATCAAGTGGGGTTTATCCCAGTAATGCAAGGATTCTTCAATATATGCAAAGCAATCAGTGTGATACACCATATTAACAAATTGAAGGAGGAAAACCATATGATAATCTCAATAGATGCAGAAAAAGCTTTTCACAAAATTCAACACCCATTTATGATAAAAACCCTCCAGAAAGTAGGCATAGAGGGAACTTTCCTCAACATAATAAACACCACATATGAAAAACACACAGCCAACATCGTCCTCAAAGGTGAAAAACTGAAACCATTTCCACTAAAATCAGGAACAGGACAAGGTTGCCCACTCTCACCACTATTATTCAACATAGTTTTGGAAGTTTTAGCCACAGCAATCAGAGAAGAAAAAGAAATAAAAGGAATCAAAATTGGCAAAGAAGAAGTAAAGCTGTCAGTGTTTGCAGATGGCATGATACTATACATAGAGAATCCTAAAGATGCTACCAGAAAACTACTAGAGCTAATCAATGAATTTGGTAAAGTAACAGCATACAAAATTAATGCACAGAAATCTCTTGCATTCTTATAAACTAATGATGAAAAATCTGAAAAAGAAATTAAGGAAACACTCCCATTCACCACTGCAACAAAAAGAATAAAATATCTAAGAATAAACCTACCTAAGGAGACAAAAGACCTGTAGGCAGAAAACTATGACACTGATGAAAGCAATTAAGAATGATACAAACAGATGGAAAGATATACCATGTTCTTGGATTGGAAGAATCAACATTGTGAAAATGACTCTACTACACAAAGCAATCTACAGATTCAATGCAATCCCTATCAAACTACCAATGGCATTTTTCACAGAACTAGAACAAAACATTTCACAATTTATATGGAAACACAAAAGACCCCAAATAGCCAAAACAATCTTGAGAAAGAAAAACGGAGCTGGAGGAATCAGGCTCCCTGACTTCAGACTATACTACAAAGCTACAGGAATCAAGACAGTATGATACTGGCACAAATCAGAAATATAGATCAATGGAATAGGATAGAAAGCCCAGAGATAAACCCACGCACATATGGTCACTTTAACTTTTATAAAGGAGGCAAGAATATACAGTGGAGCAAATACAGCCTCTTCAATAAGTGGTGCTGGGAAAACTCATGTAAAAGAATGAAATGTACATATAAAACAATGAAATTAGAACACTCCCTAACACCCTACACAAAAATAAACTCAAAATGGATTAAAGACCTAAACGTAAGATCAGACACTATCAAACTCTTAGAGGAAAACATAGGCAGAACACTCTATGACATAAATCACTGCAAGGTCCTTTTTGATCCACTTCCTAGAGAAATGGAAATAAAAACAAAAACAAACAAATGGGACCTAATGAAACTTAAAAGCTTTTGCACAGCAAACGAAACCATAAACAAGATGAAAAGACAACCCTCAAAATGGGAGAAAATATTTTTAAATGAAGCAATTGACAAAGGATTAATCTCCAAAATTTAAAAGCAGCTCATGCAGCTCAGTATCAGAAAAACAAGCAATCCAATCCAAAAATGGGCAGAAGACCTAAATAGACATTTCTCCAAAGAAGATATACAGATTGCCAACAAACGCATGAAAGAATGATCACTATCGCTAATAATTAGAGAAATGCAAATCAAAACTTCAATGAGGTATCAACTCACACCGGTCAGAATGGCCATCATCAAAAAATCTACAAACAGTAAATGCTGGAGAGGGTGTGGAGAAAAGGGAACCCTCTTGCACTGTTGGTGGGAGTGTAAGTTGATACAGCCTCTATGGAGAACAGTATGGAGGTTCCTTAAAAAACTCAAAATAGAACTACCATATGACCCAGCAATCCCACTACTGGGCATATACCCTGAGAAAACCATAATTCAAAAAGAGTCATATGCCACAATGTTCATTGCAATTCTATTTACAATAGCCAGGACATGGAAGCAACTTCAGTGTCCATCGACAGATGAATGGATAAAGAAGGTGTGGCACATATATACAATGGAATATTACTCAGCCATAAAAAGAAACGAAATTGAGTTATTTGTAGTGAGGTGTCTGTCACACAGAGTGAAGTAAGTCAGAAAGAGATAAACAAATACTGTATGCTAACACGTATATATTGAATCTAAAAAAAAAAAAGAAAAGAAAGAAAAACTATTGTTCTGAAGAACCTAAGGGCAGGACGGGAATAAAGATGTAGACATAGAGAATGGACTTGAGGACACGGGGAGGGGGAAGTGTATGCTGGGACGAAGTGAGAGAATGGCATGTAGTTATATATACTACCAAATGTAAAATAGATAACTAGTGGGAAGCAGCCGCATAGCACAGGGGGATCAGCTTGGTCCTTTGTGACCACCTAGGTGGGATAGGGAGGTTGGGAGTGAGACACAAGAGGGAGGAGATATGGGGATATATGTATATGTATAGCTGATTCACTTTGTTATAAAGCAGAAACTAACACACCATTGTAAAGCAATTATACTCCAACAAAGATGTTAAAAAAAAAAAACAGTATCTAAAACTGCATACAATTTAAAATGCTTTTTAGCCAAAAGTGAATGTAAGAATCAAATCTTTTTAAATTTGACCTGAGAAATAAGCTTGGTAGAAATCACTTTTGCAAAGGAAAACTCATAATCACAGAATATACAGCTAGGTGAAAGTTAAGTCAGAATAAATTAATCAAACCAGAAAATTAATTGATCCTAATGATGATCCTTGTATTCAAACAAAATTAAAAAATAAAAATGGTTTAACTCTTTTATGGAAATATTATCAAAGAATTTGATTGATTTAACAAAGATTGATCCTAAAAATTTTTTAAATAATAATCCATCAATTTTAATATAATTCGTATTTAAATACTTGTGTACATAAACAGAGATGAAACATATGTCAGGTCAATATGGAAGTCCAAAACAGTGGGATTGAAATATTATTTACTCTTTTGTTCCCTTCTGCAGGACTGATACAAAATCTTATAACCATTAACTTTACCAAATGCAATTTGGTTTCATTGAAAATATGGTCTACAAAAAGATTACGGATGCAAATAATTTGGATTTGGTTCACATATCACCTGAAACATAGGAAAATGTGTCTAATCTCATTTTGTGGGTCCTGCTTGGATTTGGGGACGTTGAAGCAGAGAAGAGCAGACAGTGAGTTAAGTGGTTGGAGGCATTCTTACTTTCCAAGGTCTCACAATGACCTACAAGTCCCCACCTGATCTAGATCCCCTCCTTCTACGAGTTCATGTCCTTCCACTGCTCCAAGCCCTTTCCAGATACATCTGTGGCAGAGGAGAGTAGGGGGAGGAAGAGGAAAGGGAAAAGAGCAGTGGGTTAAGTAGTTCTGGTCTAATTCATAGACGAGTCGACAAGAGTTTACCTGATTTTGAGACTCAGTTTAACAGGGGGGAACCTGTTAGAACTAAGTTCCCACCCTGAATCCCATATGAATCCACTCTTGCACCACCTTCACCCTCCCCTCCTACACAAACTAACTTTTAACACACACTGATCAGAATCTTGCCCCCAAACTCCAGGCCCACGGTTGGGGCAGCCATCTGCTACCAGGCCAACCTGGGCTGACTGCTAAGATGGCGGCGTGGCATGTGGTTCCACTTGCCTGAGGAAGTCCCTGGTTTTGTTCTGGTCACCTTTCTTTGTCTGGGCTACCACCATAACCTCCAGGGAGTGGGTGTAGTCCATACGACCAAATTTCTTTTACCGACTGTCCCAACCCAGTGGACATGTCTGACTCAAAGTCCAAACCCTTCCTGTCTGCCACATCCCTGCTCTTTCTCAGTCCAGTTGTAGCAAGAAGAGCCCTGGGCTGGCCTCCTTCTCATAGCGTTCCCTGTCAAGCCACACTAACTCAGCCGGGCAGCAGTCCAGCAGGGCCGGACGGATATATGGTGATATGGAAATGGCTGCAAAGTTCTTGTCAGGGCTCTCTGAATTAAGTTCAGGACAAGCAGAAACTACAGATTACATGAGTTGAAGAGGTCATCAAGAAATTCTTACCAAGCATCCACTGTGTCCAGACAATGCCTCAGCACCAAACCTTCCTTCTTTAAAACAAAACAAAACTATTCTCTTTTGGCCTCCCTACTCCTCCTCCCAGCTATTCCTTCTCTACCAGTTATTCCAGTCAGATTCACAACAATTGGTTTCTCACTGAATTCCATTTAAATCTCCTGTTCCCAATTTACCTGGCAATTCTAAACCCACAGGTTGTTCTGTAGAGCTAGCTTTCCAAAGAAGTCTGAGTTTCACAACTAATAGACATATTACAAAACAAAAATAAAACAGAACATCACACTGGTTTGAAGCCATCTCAGGGATCTTTTGTTTTTTTTTTTAACCAGAAGTGTGGATTTGTGATATAAGCAGCTGCTACAAAACCAAACAAACGACAGGACTCAGCTCAGAGTTTGAGCCTATCCAGGGGCTGAATTATGTTTGCTTTGAGGTTTTGTGAAAGGTCATGAGGCCTAACAAAGTTCAGATGAGAGTTGGCTGTTTCTCTGTTAGGCTCTGACTCAGAACTTGTGGCGTTTCATGTGGTTTGGAGTTTTCAAACACTGCGCTTTGCACAGAGCTAATAAATGATTCTATCTCAGCATGGAAAGCAATTAAATGTATGGCCTCTTGGGTTGTGGTCTTAGAGTCAGTATTTATTTATTAGGAGCTGCGAGAAGGGCTAAATGGTCTAGAAGAGGGATCACACATAATGAGGGGGTGAATTTGCTGAAGACACCATATTTTAGATGACCAGAGGCCTGAAAGCAAGAGAAGAACTCCTGAGGAACCAATAAAATTAGGTCACTGGCAAACTCGCTAATGAATGGAATTTAGCATCAGCCTACAAGAACAAGTTAGAACTGCTTACAGAGCCCTGGGAAGGCCACATGAAAGGACCAGCACCATCTGTCTTCAGCCTGCATGGGCCCCTCTGAAGGGGTCCCATGAGATTTCCAGTACATGCAACGCTTGGCACTTCCTCTATGGGCAAGCCTCTTCCAGGCAGTCAACTTGGATTCCTCTGACTCACATTGGGAGTAGGGTTGGGAGAGTCCCCCAAATAAGCCTCCCTCCAAATAAGCAGTTCCCTTGTAAGAAAGGGGATGTATTACTTTGGTAGAGCTGCTATACAACGTAGCTTAGACTGGGTGGCTTAGACAATAGAAATCTATTTTCTCACAATTCTGGAGGTTGGAAGTCTGAGCTCAAGTGTTGTCAGGATTTCTTCTGAGGTCTCTCTCCTTGACTTGTAGATGGCCTCTTCTTCCTGTGTCTTCACATGGTCTTTTCTCTATGTGTCTGTGTCCTAATCTCCTCTTCTTATAAGAACACCAGTCATATTGAATTAGGGCCCACCTACATGAACTCATTTTACCTTAATTACCTCTTTTAAATCCCAATCTTTAAATACAGTCACATTCTGAAGTACTGGGGGGTTAGGATTTCAACACACATGAATTTAGAGGGGACACAATTCAGTCCGTAACAGGGGTATCATACCCTTTAGTTCAGTGATATCATCTGTTCAAGCTGTACAACTGAGTCAGCTTCCCAGGCCCTAGTGGAGAGTGATGAGGGGAGACAAGGCCCCCAGTGAGGGACAGGTTTTTCTTGAGTAGCTTCACCCAGCTTGATCAAAACCTGAAAAAGAAAAAGTGAAACAGCAACACAGCAGAACTGAATGTGTAAGAGGAAAGCATATTTGTGCTTATTTATTTTCAGGGACAATTGTCTTCTTATGGGGACTTGGCGGACTAGAATAGGATTATAAAGATGATTCTTTGGATAATGCCCATGTGAACCCAGCAGCATTCACTACTGGCTTCAATGAAAATTTGCTGTGAGCACATATGTTACAGCCACTTGAAGGTACAGCTGTGCTCTGTCAGGGCTGACAGTTTAGTGGGGGATTCTGACAATAAACAAATACATAATTTGATAAATAAATCATTCTCTGTTGCCTGAGTTAAGGCACCCAGCAATGACTGGCAGATTGATTGTATCAGTGGTGCCAGTTCTTTATTTGTGCTTCTACCCATGTCGTTTGCCATGTGACTTTGCAGTTTCTCTCATCAAGAGGTGGAGTCTATTTAGTCACTGACTCACTTTGACGAATAGGATGATGGCAGTTGTGACACAAGCAGTAACTTGGTCAAGAGCCTGCACATTTCTGATTCTGCTCTTGCACCTGGACCACTGTGCTCAGAACCAGCCTAGGTTGGCCCACTGGAGGGCTGGGTGAAACATGGGGAGAAGAGCACGTCAAAAACCATTTGACCACCAGTAAATCCCCAGAAGTGTGTGTCCTCAGCCAACAGGCTACATGACCCCCAGACATGTGAGCAAGCTCAGTTGAGACCAGAAAAACTTCCCAGCCTAAATCGCCACCTACAGACTTCTGAGCTAAATAAATACTTATTATTCGAAGCCCCAGAGTTTGGAAGTGATTTGTAACACAACATAATTATGACAATAACTAACTGATCCAGGGACTGAAGGCTCCCAATAAAGTTAAACATATCTGAAGGAGGTGGCACATTAAGGCATTGTAGGCCATTAATATTTTGGCTGATAGAGTGTATAAATCAGCTTGTCAAGGCTCTGAGAGATGGGATAAAGATAAGAGATGGAGACTAGATTAAAATCTTTACCCTACAGGATGAAGGTAATGTGGGGAATGGGATGGTAAACAAACCTGTACAAAGGTTCAAAGAACCATTGACTGACCTACTTACAATACTTCTTAGGCTCCCTGTGACCTTCAGTGTAAAATTCAGATTCTTCATTCACAACGCAGAAGGTCCTCCTGTCTGGTCCCTGCAGTCTCCCCTCCAGAGTCACTTTCTTCTGAGTTGCACGGGGCTATATTTCATGCACTATGTCCACCAAGCTGCCCTGTCCCCTGGCTTCTGGTTGGATTAACCAATGAAAGGCAAGGGCAGCAGATTGGAAGATGGGAGGCAAAGGCATTGCAATTTGTGTTCCTCTGGATCTCTCCCTGCCAGGCTGTGGTTTCACATGGCTGTGTTTTTCTATCAAAGACCACAGCTCCCACAGGATGGCCCCTCTATAGTCATAACTCCCATCATCTCAAAGAGACTCCTTCCCATTGCCCCCAGGCTTAGGTTTCATGACACTTCTGGTTGTTGCCCGTCCTGGGGTACTTCACCACTCCTTGTCGCTTTCCCTTAACCCAACCCAAACATTGCCAAATCTCCTTCACTCCAACATTGTTAAAGGGCACTTTAATCACCCTCTTTGAAAGTGCCATCTATTTCCCAACAGAACCTTCCCGTGCATGACTTTTCCAGTCTCCTATATCATCTACCACTCTCTTCCCCGACCCTACACTCCAGCCATAGTTTCTTTCCGTGTCATGCCACCATATCCATGCTTCTGTTGTACACTTTTCCCTTTTCTTAGAATGTCTTTTCCCCTTTCTTGGCCAGACTCTCACACAAGCTAAAAATCTGAACTCAAATGTCACTTTTCCCAGGAAGACTCCCTCACTGCTGCCCCACCACTGCATCATCCTTTCATACTAGTGCTCTTCCTATAGGCTCCCATAATTGCCTCTTCTACCCCCATATCAGAGCACAAATCATAGTGCTTAATGATTACCTAGGAACATCTAAATCTAAATCTCTAGAGCAGGCAGAATCATGGCCTCCCAAAGATGTCATAACCTAATATCCAGAATTTATAAGTAGGCTATGTTACATAGAAAAGGAGAATTAAGTTTGCTACTCAGCTGGCTTTAAAATGAAAGGATTATTCTGGATGACCTAATGTGTCCAATATTACCACAGTGTGCATAAAACTGGCAGAGAAAGACAGAAGAGTGAGAACAAGAAAAATAGCAATGGGAGAAAGATTTGACTGGCCATTGCTGTCTTTGAAGAATGAGGAAGAGGCTGCAAGCCAAGGAATGTGGATGGCCTTCAGAAGCTGGAAAAAGCAGGAAAACAGATTATGCCCTAGAGACTCCAGAAGGAACACAGCCCTGCCAGAACCTTGTTTTTGATCCAATGAGATCCATTTTGGACTTCTGACTTCCAGAACTGTAAGAGGATAAAATGTGCTGTTTAAGCTATTAAGTTTGTAGGAATTTGTTAAAGCAGAAATAGGAAATGAATATGATCACCCAGTAGAGAGTCAGATCCTTGAGGACAGGGATCATGGCTCTGCTTTGTGTCTTTCAAGCTCCTCTCACAAAACTTTTCTTGGAGCAGTTCTCAGATAATTTTGTTGAAGAAAAGATAGGATACAAAATTATTTGTCCATCTATATTTTCTGTATTCTTCTGGGTCAATGGTTCATGTAGCAATAGTTTATCTGAAGGAAGAGATCTGTATTTACCCATATAATTTTTAAAAAGTAGTGCTAAGTTATCAATCTACCATATCATCTTTGGGAAAAATAATTTAACCAGTTTCCAAGGAGAAAAAAGATGCAGAAATTTGAGGGCACTCACAGAGTCCTCCCTCTCAGGAGAGCAGCTGTGGTAACTGACAGTGTCTGCCTCGGGACATGCCCAGCTCCCCGGATGGGCAGGAAAAGAACAGATTGTTTCTTCCCCTGGAACAGCTGGCCCTGGTTTTGGCTGGATTTGGATCCCTGGGCACTGGATACTACAGTTTGGCAAGAGCCACCCTGCAACCCTGCATTTCCAGAAGGGCTGTTCTATTACTAATCTGGAGCAGACACCTCCTGTCATCACCACAATCTTGTTCTTACAACAGCACCAGCAACAAATGATCTGCAAATCCCACAACCTCTTGATGAAATCAGAGCTGGTGCCTTGGTTTAAAGCCTAGTTGACAATTCTCCCTGTGTCACTGAGAGCTCACGACCAGGAGCCTGGAGCCCTGGGGTCTAGTCTGGCTCTGCCTCTTTCTGTCTATTGAGTCACTTTCCATTCCTCACCTAAGATGTAAAAAGGATGGACTTTTGTGGTCACAGCGGGCGATGGCATCCTAAGAGTCTATGACAGCTATACAAATTCTGAAGCTCATTTATGCTTGGAAAATGCCAGTGACAATCTGTTCCCACTAGAGAGAGCATTTCATTGACAGAAACTAAGAACTAGAGCCTGAGCAAAGAAGAAGGGAAGGAAGGAGGGAGACGGAAGATGGAGGGGAGAGGAAGATAGAGAAGGGAGGAGAGAGGAAAGTGAGAAGGAGGAAAGGAAGAGTTATTGAACAGCCTCAGCTCACCCCCACCCCAGACCAGAACCTCACAAAGTTTTCCACCAAAGTACCTCTGCCCTCAGAGGAGAGTGACAATGACCCCCAGGAATCGAGTCTGTAGCAAGTAGGAAATCTGAAATTTCATTTAATCTTAAAAATAAATGTGAATTGTGGGTTTTACTCCATATAGACTGGTTTTGTAACCAAGTAGGACTCTATGGGGTCTTCCCAGAACAGGACTCCCCCCATGTCCTCCATAAAATTGTTACCGAACCAAACTGGGGTCCGCTTGTCCTCAAGCAATAAAGCAAATCTACTGACACTGGTTGTGGTGAAGGAAAGTGTAGAGTTCATTGCAGGGCGCCAAGCAAGGAGTCCAGGGCAGCTATTTCTTAAAAGATACAAACTCCTTGCTTGGCGCCCTGCAATGAACGCTACAGTTTCCTTCACCACAACCAGTGTCAGTAGATTTGCTTTATTGCGTGAGGACAAGCAGACCCCAGTTTAGTTCGGTAACAGTTTCACTTCTGCCATGGAGTAAACCTGTTGTTACAGGAAGATACAGCATGTTGGTTAATCCTGTGGTCTGCAAACCCTAGCCCACATCTGTTTCTCTCTGAGATGGGATGCTCCAGGTCCAGAGGCAGACACCTGGGAGTTCACAGGTGGGATTTATTTGTCAACCCCATCCAGGTCATGAAAGGACTGGGAGGCTACCCAGTTTATTACAGCCAGAGAAACCAAGCAAATAAAATAAAGTTCAACTAGTCCAGAAATGTTTGTCTCCAGAAAATTGGGATGATAAGTTTAATGGGACAGTCCTGCCTCCCAGGCACTCTGTGCTAGAAGAAGCTGTCTCTCTTTATGACTCTGTTTATGACAGTGAGACACATTAATACTCTGTTTGTAGCATTATCAGCAACTTGTTAAGGCAGATTTTGGGGTGTTTATTTTCAAAAGCAGTAGAAGTTGAGGGCAAAAGTCCCAGGGAATAGAGACCACATGCTTGGGGTTTAAGCAGGAGGGCCCAGCCTGAGAGAAAATCTTAGCTGCCAGCAGAAGGGGGACGAGCTGGGACTTAGCCATGGACTTAGCAGAGTAGGGAGTCGACCCCATGTCAGAGTCCAAGAAGGTCAGCCAGGGCCAAGTTCAGATGCAAAGGAGCTGTGATGAATACAGCAAACCCCATCAATGATCCATAGAGCTGCTGTATAAAATGAGCTAGTGCATGCCTGACACATAATAAATACAAATGTTTGCTATTATTATTATTATTATTATTATTATTATTATTATTATTATTATTATTATTATTCAGGAGTGAGGTCACCTGTCTTGGTGGCAAAATCAACCATCAGCATAGGAATCCAAAACCATTCAGTGGACAGGAGACAGGAAAAGTCAGAACAGACCCAGCAGCCAATAACCCTTATTGCAGCCACTGGAAAAAGACTGGAGGGGACTTTTTCTCTTGACCTAATAGAAGTTAAGACTTGAAGAATTCAAAGAGAGGCTGGGTACAAAGGGACTGAACACCACAACACTGTAACTGACAAGAGGAGCAAGTAACAGGGAAGGGAAGTGTGACCTTAGACACACAGGCTTAGGTCTGAATCCTGACTACACATCTGGTGTGTGGTTTTGGGAAGCCATGGAAGTTGTCTGAGACTCAGTTCATCCTCTTTAAAATGAGGGTGTTTAGAACACCTCTCCCACAGGATTTGGGGAGATTTGAGTGAGATAATTCATGGAACCGAATAAATGCTCGGTAATGTTAGTTTTTCTGACTAATAGCTGTTATGTAGCAGTTGCAAAGTAAGTAAATGATGTTTTGTCTGTATTAAGATTCCAAGACTGGGTAGGGAAAAAAATTTTGCTAGGAAAAAAAAATGTTTCTTCAGTGTCCCTAGATTTTATTTTGGAATAGTCAAGCATTAAGAAAAAAAGAAGGAGGAGGAGGGGGGGGGAGGGGAGGTTGGGGGAAGGGGAGAGGAGGAGGAAAAGGAAGAAGAGGAAATGGAAAAAGAAAAAGTGTTGGTGGCGGAGGAGATGAAAGGGAGGGTAGGAAGAGAAAGGAAAAAGGAAAGGAAGCATAGTCCTGGTAATTATCGACAAGACAATTTAACATGAGAATATCCCAAAACAAATCATCAATTGGCCCCTTGTTCTCCACTTCCCTCACTCTTCAGCTCATTCCTTAAATGGTAAAGTTCTCCAGAGTCCTGTCTTTGGCCCTATTCTCCTCTCTCCTTCCAAGATCTTCCTGGGCAATGTCATCCATTCTCACACCTTCATTTATTACCCATTCTTTAATTCTGAAACTTTTATTTCCAGCCCAGATATCTCTCTTGACCTTCATATGCTTATTTCCAATCACCAACTGAACACCTTTACCCAGACAGGTCCACTTCAACACATACAAGCACATCTTGCGTCTCCCCTTAACAAATTCCTTGCCCTTCCTCCTTTATTCCTTGTTGAGGTTGAGGGCATTCCCATCACCTCAAGTCAGAAACGTGGGACTCATGCAGGACTTCTCCCTCACCCTAGCCCGCTGACCCTTCTCCCACACTAATTGTACTTGAAATCTGTTTCAACTTTCCAGGCTTATATTTACTGCCTCGATTCCAACCCTCAGCCCTCAACAGTCTCCCAAGTGGTCTTCCTGCTGCCAGGCCCACGCCCATCTAATCCATCCTGTATAATCCGACAAATGTTATGCAATCCATGACATTCTCTGGCGAGTATTTCAAAATAAAGATATACATTCCTTAGCCCAACATGCAAAGCCCTTTGCCTGACACCTGCCTATTTTTCTAACTTCATCAATCTTCCTCTTTTCTACTCCCCAATCCACATGCCCTCATACCCATATTCCATTCTGAACTACTTGTTCGAAGATGTTCTTCACTCTTCCAGAAAAATTTCTGATTATCCCATCTGCCTGGCAAACCCCTGGCCAACCTTTGCAACTCTGTACAAATGTTATCTCCTAGGGAAAGCCTTCTCTGACTTTGCTATGTGCACAATTAAGCATTCTTTTTTTTTTTTTTTTTTTTTTTTTTTGCGGTACGTGGACCTCTCACTGTTGTGGCCTCTCCCATTGCGGAGCACAGGCTCCGGACGTGCAGACTCAGAGGCCATGGCTCACGGGCCCAGCCGCTCCGTGGCATGTGGGATCCTCCCGGACCAGGACATGAACCCGTGTCCCCTGCATCGGCAGGCGGACTCTCAACCACTGCGCTGCCAGGGAAGCCCAATTAAGCATTCTTATACCTTTTTTTCCTATAACTTTGTTTCAGGACTTAGCATATTATGATTATTTAAAATATGTGTTTTTCCAACTGGAGTGAAAGCTTCTAGGGATGGTGCTGTATGCATCACTGTATCCCCAGTATCTAATAAAATGCCTGAACAGAGGGGTCATCAATAATGATTTGTTACACAGATAATTGAAGGAATGGATAAAGAACATTTAGAACATGAATACAGTTATACTTATGAACTGAATCCCAACTAACCATAATTTCAACAGACTTGAAACAAACTGATGTTTAACTCTTTTACATTTAGGGAGAAGGAGATAAAGAGTTCGTCTACAGAGCCCGGTAGCCACTCAGGTCCTGTCACCCTCGAACCAGAGTCTAATGCGATCACTATCCGCCATCCAGGATCTGTCTGCAATCCTAGAAATTCCACTTGGTCTATGTGCCCTATGGTGCTCAGGCTTGGGAGAATGCCAATTTATTAATTCACCATAAAAGTGTAACTGTCAAGACCTTAATTGCCAGCTTTCTATAGTCAACACTTTCTCAGTAGGAAAATCTACAGGGAAAACAAGATTGTAATCAGAAGGTTGGCTTGATAAGCATGGAATAAGCAAGGAGTCAGTCCAATTTACTCATCCAAACAGTCACTCAGCACAGGCTTTCTATCCTTGATGACCAAAGGCCAAACAGAGCTCCATCTTCTCCAAACAGTGATGGGGATGCTCTGGAAGATTCTACCTCTTTTTAGCTTCTCATTTTCTAGACTTTATGTAGCCGATTCCCTTGGGTCGACTGGGCAGACACAACCAACCAGGTCTCAATTTCGACAGACTAGTAAAATCACATGCACTTCTAAGGCTATACTCAGATTAATTAAACATTGCAGAATTATTCCTTAGGGAAAGTTGATATTCTCAGAAGACAGATCTCACACAAAGTAAGTTTTCCTAAGTTTTGAGGTGGAGGGCCTTTTTGTTATGGCTTTGTGTTGAATTTACTATTTTGGGAGGTAAAACATTCTGGGTTATTAAAGCTTTACTCTAGTGGGAAACGTTTAACACAGACTGGGAGGCTAAATAGGAAAAAAGATACTGGGTAATAGTAATAATATAAATTTAGCTGATTCCTTCCTCTATTATTTAACAGGGGCTCAGTATAGAATGGGAAGATTTCAAAGCTTCTAAAAAGAGGAACTCACCACAATAGACCAGGATTTGTCAGTCTCTCAACATGGAGATATCTATCTTTTCTGAGCATCACATGGACTTGGTTCAGGGACTGAATTGGAGGAGACAAGCTGGCTTGGACTAGATAACAGCAGGCAACCTCCTTCAAGAGGATGTGGATAGCTAGATAGTGAAGTGGGACCACTGAAAAGGGGAAAGTCCCTTGGCTGTGACACACCTGTAAGTCTGAAATATACACGGGTGGAAACCCCAGGGTTGCTCACCATTTGGACATGGGATTAGAAGGTCATGTTCAAAAAGTAATTCCTAAGAACCCCCAAAGGAAACAAACTGTGGGTTAAAGCATCCTCCCAAGGAACTCAAAGCAATTTCCTCTCATTGAGAGATAAGATAAGTGAGGAACTTTCTTTCCTTTGGGTTTTTGTCTTTTTTCCTACTTCTAGATTTTCCAGATGCTTATAGTTACAGGATCTACTCTAAGTGAATTCTGACTGAGGTATAATGGGTGGATCCAGGTTTTGTGGGGCCTGAATACAGTTGGGAATCCCACTTCACTAAAAAAATATAATTGTTTTTATCATTTTATATAATATTAAATGTTAAATATTAAATAATATTGTTTTTATTGAAGAAATATTTTGTTTTTATTTGTAAAATAATACAACATGTATAGAATAGTGAACCTTTAGAATGAGAAAAGTAATTTTAACAAATCACAATTTTTAAAAGGTGGCAAATACCACAAAATCCAGAAAAATAACGTAATGACATTGTTATATCATTATTACATAAAATATTATTAAATTTCATTATAATATTAGTGTTAATTAACTTCTGATGTTAGCTTTGGGCAATGCGGAGGCAGGACAAGGTTTTAAGCAGAGGAACTTCCTAACCAAATGTGCATTTTAGACCTACCTGGAGTCACAAAGCAGATATTCTTCTTGAAACTAAGTCTTCTGCTCATGGTTCTTTTGTTGAGAATGTTTTGTGGCAAAACTTACTGAAATGATTATGTTGTCACTTGAAAATGAAGGAAACTGTCTCTTCTAGTTAGACATATTTAAAAATTCAAAACATGTCTTATTTTCCAGGGTCTTATTTGGGAAAACGTCTTTAAAAGCAGAACAGCATGCATGGTGTAAAGCACTGCCCCTCTGACCAAGAACTGGTGAAAGGGTCAAACCGGATTAAGAACCAAGGTGGTTCCAGACACAAGCGTGTGGGACGACTGGTCTTCAGACCCAGGAGAGACATCTGCTGGTGGGACTCGAGAGACAGGCCCGAGTTCTCTGAAGGGCTTCTGCAGAAGTGAAAAATGAGGGACGCCGTGTGTGTGTGTGTGTGTGTGTGTGTGTGTGTGTGTGTATGTTCTGGGTCTTCATGTGCCATGTGAACTGAATCCTGAAAGGAAAATTTGTCTAGCAGGGAATGCAATGGCCAGGCCATGCTGAGTCAACAGAGCCCTTGCACATTCAGCCCTCAGGTAGCAGCTGCCCCAAGGGGAGCCTTCCACCCCCAAGGAAAGCTTCTATCACCCTGATGTCCCTGAGCATGAGAAGCCTGGTATTCCAAGCGCACTAGAGGAAGAAGATTCCATCTATGTCATCCAGGAGCCAGACCTTCTTGGAAGATCTATGCTCTCTTTCCCTCCTAGACTTTCTTCCATCAGCTCAGAACATCTCTAAAGAAAGAGAATGAAATTGATTGCAGACTTCTGTTTCCTAAAGTTAATCATTCTTTTCCATCGGGTGGCTACATATCAGCTCTAAGCGCTATGCCCTTCAAGGCTCTTTTCAGTTCACTTGTGACCCACTGTTTACCCATGTTGCATACCCCCTTGCAATTGCTGGGCATTTTCACATGAAACTAATTATAAAAGGGAGTTCCAGTTCTTTCCTTGTTTCTGTTAGAAACAGAATAGCAAGGAGAAATATATACTTCCTTTTACTTGAATGTTGTTCATTTTTATACTTCACAACAATGGGATTCTTTATGACAGTTATTGCCCCCAAAATGAGCCCCCCAATACTCCCATTAACTGCATTCAAATTGGGACCTTGGGTTCTCACTGCATCATTTTATGCACAGAATAATACATTTTACAAACTTGGATATACAACTGAGGATTTTGATTTCAATTGTAAGCCCTATTATAAAACTAATCTTTTCTTTGAGAAAAGGATTCATATCATAGTCCATGTAGAGAAAAATGCTCAAGAAATCATGCTATAATAGAGGATAAAATTGATTTTTAAAGTATAGACATTTACATACTTTTTAATGAAACTTCTCTATGCCACCTTGAGGAGATGGTCTCATAAGAAATGGCATCATCACTTATTCACACCAACCATACATTTCACAAATTTTACAAACCTATCCCAGGTTTATATCTACTTCCAAGGCAGTATCATTCTGTGATGTCAACAGAACAAACTTAAGCTGAAGGGAAAATCCATTCTTCACAGAATCCACTGGGATCCTGGCCAAAACACTTTCAGGTTAACATAAGAATGGATTTGGCAGACTACCCTGGTGGCGCAGTGGTTAAGAATCCATGTGCCAATGTAGGGGACACGGGTTGGAGCCCTGGTCGGGGAAGATCCCGCATGCCACGGAGCAACTAAACCCATGCGCCACAAATACTAAGCCTGCGTTCTAGATGCCACGAGCCACAACTACTGAGCCTGCGTGCTACAACTACTGAAGCCCATGCGCCTAGAGCCTGTGCACCGCAACGAAGAGTAGCTCCTGCTCGCCACAACTAGAGAAAGCCCAGGTGCAGCAACAAAGTCCCAATGCAGCCAAAAATAAATTAAAAAAAAAAAAAAGAATGGATGTGGGGAAGTGAAGAGAGAAATGTGGTTTCATTTTAAGCTAATCAGTCTGCTTGGATGAATTCATGATGAGTTTAAGATTAAGGTAAATAATCTCTATGTTCTTATTTCTGGAGAACAAGAAGCTCCTTCCCCACCTTCCCTACATTGTCTTCTTCTTTCTTTCCCTCTTCTCTCCCTACAAAGCATGATACGCCACTGTTTTAATTGGCTTGTAAAATGTCTACTTCCTGCCCAGCTCTTTCACTGTTGCACAGAGGATGCTCATACTCGTGACCTAGAGTGGATTATGTAGAGCAACCCATTAATTTGCCCAAAACCCACCATCTCAGTCTGTTCAGGCTACTACAACAAAAATGCCACAGATTGAGTAGCTTAAACAACAAATCTTTATTTCTCACAGTTCTGGAAGGTGGAAAGTCCTAGATCAAGACACGGACAAATTCAATACCTGGTTCTTAGACACTGTCTTCTGGCTGTGTCCTCACATGACTGAAGGGGTGAGAGAGCTCTCTGGGGCCTCTTCTATCAAAGCAGAATCCCACTCATGAGGGCTCCACCCTCATGTCCTAATCAATTCCCAACACCATCACTTGGGGGTTAGGATTTCAACATATGAATTCTGGGGGGACACAGATATTCAGTCCAGGACACCGACCAAATTCTTAGCTGGCTGACAGGGGACCTCAATACTAAAGTTTCTAGAACTCTGGATATGAGCTCTTGAGAGCTTAAAATATGGCAATACCATTCTGTACATGCTGGCTGGCTCAACAGCCTATTGGAGGTTGCACAGCATTCTCTACTTGGGAAGAAGGCTGACAGTGCTGACCACCAGAGTTCTCTGTCTCCTTTGAAGCCAAGGCATTAAGCAGTCTGATATATCCCAAGATCACAATCACCTGCCTCAAAGCAAAAATAGCACTCAAAGTTCAGTAAGAGAAATTAGAAAAAAAGACAGTAGATCCTGCATAGATCACCCTGAGAAATATACTCTTTAATAAGAGGGCAAAAATATATTTTACTAAATTTTAAAACTATAAATGTGCCATTTTCATTGTAGAAATTTTGAAAAATACAGAGGAATACAAAGAAAAAGGTTTAAAATGAATCATAATCCCATATCTCAGATATAACCACTACTGAAGTTTTGATGAAGTGTATATCTCTCGAATTTTTTCTGAATATACAATAAATATATACCATTTTAAAGAATGGACTGTTACAGTACAGTGTGTCTTATAACCAACTTTTTTCACTCAATAATATATTGTGACTATTTCCACCACACTGTTATCAAGTAACATTTTACCATGTATATTTTAACAGCTGCAGAGTATTTAACATATGATTATAGAGTATTTATAAATCAATCCCCTCCTATTGGACTAAGAGGTTTTTTCCATTATGGAACTAACATGATGCTACAAGGAACATTCCTCTAGCACCTCCTTGTCTGCTTCTCTAAAGTCCCAGAAGTAGAATTTCTGAGTAGAAGAATAATAATATGTTTAAGGTTTTGCTACTCACTCATTTGTTCAACAAATATTTATTGAGGGAAAACAGAATCCCAGGCACCTCCAGGCTCTGGGGATACAGCTGTGAACTGGTCAGGCAAAGTCTAGGCCCACATGCAGCTTACATCCATGGGGGAAGCAGACAATTCACCAATGAAAAATTAAATTCATGATGTGGTTTCAGAGAGCAATGAGCACTTTGAAGAAAAATAAAGAAGGCAAGAGTACATTGACAGGCTGGTATTTTAGAGAGGGTGGTCAGGAGGTATCTCAGAGGATATAGCATTTGTGGAGTCCACCCCTGGGGGAACTTGCTCCAGGTGTAGACAACAAATAGGGAGACATGCAGGGTGAACTGAGCTTGGTGGGTTTGAGGACTTGTAAGGCTGAAGTGGCTGGAGTGGAATGGGTAAGAGGAGGAATATGGGGGAGGCAGGCAGAGCTCAGCTCATGAAGGCTTTACCCGTGTTAGGAAGCCTTTTGCACAACAGAGGGATGTGATCGTAGTTACCGGCTAATAACATCACTGGCTGCTGGGTGGAGACTGGATGATGGGAAGCAGGGGTACAGTTAGATGTGTGTTGTAATAGTCCAAACAAGAAATGAGGGTGGCTTGCACTGGGAGAGGGAGGTAACAAGTGGTTTCAGAATGTGTATTTCAAAGTAGAGATGGCAGGAGTTCCAGATGGAATAGGTGTGAAGCATGAGGGAAATAGAGGCAATTGAGGATACCCTCTAAAAAAGTCATGGGGCTTCCCTGGTGGTGCAGTGGTTGAGAGTCCGCCTGTCGATGCAGGGGACACGGGTTCGTGCCCCGGTCCGGGAAGATCCCACATGCCACGGAGTGACTGGGCTCGTGAGCCACGGCCGCTGAGCCTGTGTGTCAGGAGCCTGTGCTCCGCAACAGGAAAGGCCACAACAGTGAGAGGCCTGCGTACTGCAAAAAAAAAATATATATATATATAAAAGTCATGGCACTCAATAGTGTGCCATAAACTCTTTTTCCCCACAACCTTACCAGTGTTGTTTTTTCCCTCTTTGCCAAACTGATAAGCAAAAAAATGTTAAATTGTTTTACATTTCTTCATTACTACTGAGGTTGGTGTGTTTTGTGTTTATGTACCATGTGTGTTTCTGCAATTGTAAAAATAATATATTTAGCTAAAACTGCTTTTTTTTTTGATAAACAATAAGGATGGGTGTCTGTCTTCCCCAATAGAATGTGAGTTTCACAAAAGCAAAAGACAGAAGGACTTCATTTGTTTTAGTCACTATTCTGTTGATGGTACCTAGAATAGTGTCTACCATATAGTGATGATAAAAATTGCTAACCCTTGGATGCTTTAGTACGTGCCAGGCACTGTCCTAAGTGCTTTTTATACAATGACTCATTTATAACAACCCCTTTACAGATGAAGAAACTAAACTAAAGAGAGGTTAAGTAACATGTCCAAAGTCACACGTCTGGTACGTGGCAGAGCTGGGATTTGAATCCAAGCAGTCTGGCTCTAGAGTCCAGCTCTGGACTCACTCACTGTGTTCTAATGCTTTTCAATAGTAAGTGCCAATATAGATTTAAATATTAGTTAGTTAATCTTCCAATCTGTAAAAGGTGAATAGTAATACATGTTTAATTTAAGTGTTTGGAAGAGAAAAGTGAAAGCAATTCAATAAATAAAGCTAAGCTAAATTAAACAAACTGAATATAGAAATAGAGGACATATTTACTATTCAAAGAAAATCATTTAAAATCCACTTTGTGAGTAAATCAAGAAGAGGGTTAATATAGTATTGCAATCTAGGATTACGCTTCAAATTCTTAACAAGGAAATCCGTCCGTGGTTAATGACCTGGAGGTGTTAAGTGAGGCTCTAGAATGAACATTAGTCTCCCAGCTGTCTCCTGCCTTTGACAATGCTCAAATCTACTCCATACTCCCTGCTAATTAATCTTCCTGAAACATGCTCAACACTCGTCCCAGTCATCTTCTCCTTAGCAGCCCTTCATTGTAGAACAGAAATTTTCTTGTTGAAAGAAGTGTGGTATGCAGGGGAAATGACCCCTACATTGGCTTTTGGGAGTGCTGAGTGTGAATCTCAGCTCCTCTGGTGACTAGCAGAGTGACTGTGGGAGAATTATTTAATCTCTATCACCCTCCATATCTCAGCTATAAAATAGGAGTCATAGGCAGTGGTGAGGACTGAGTAAGGCAAGGTGCGCTTAATGGTTAATATTATGTGTCAACTTGACTGCACCATGAAGTGCTCAGATATTTGATCAAACATTGTTCTCGGTGTGTCTGTAAAGGTGTTTTTGGATGAGATTAACATCTGAATCCATAGACTGAGTAAAGCTGATTGACCTCCCTAAAGTGGGTGAGCCTCATCTAATCAGTTGAAGGTCTAAATAACACAAAAGGACTGATCTCCCCTAAGTAAGAAAAAATTAGTTGTGCCTGATAGCCTTTGACTGGTAGAGTGGCCTTTTTTCCTGCCTTCAGACTCAAACTGAAACAACTGCTCTGCCTTGGTCTCAGCCTGACAACCTTCAGACTGAAACTCTACTATTAACTCTCCTAGGCCTCCAGTTTGCTGACAAACTCTGCAGACCTGGGGATTTGCCAACCTCTGTATCACCTGAACCCACCCCTTCTAAGAAAAATAAACATTGGTTCTGTTTTTCTGGAAAACCCTAACTAACACAGTGTGCTATCTATCCCTGAGTGCATGCAGTAGCTGCTTAGCAGATGTGTTTTGTGGCCAGATGTCTCTGGATTTCATTCCTGCTCTGACATTTTTTAGCTGTGCAATTAGGGCAAGTTAAGGTCATTTGTCTATGCCTCAGTTTCCTTATTTTTAAAACTGAAGCAATACATAGTGTTTAAGTCTGTTAAGAAGATAAAATAAGGTACATAAAGTACCCATAAGCTCTCAGTAAATGGCACACACTATTATTATTCCTTTTCATAGGGGTCTGAAACAGGAGTGCCTCAAGGGGCCAGAGAAATAATATAAATGAGTGAAGGAGCCTGGGCAAGTTTTTTTCCTCAAATACAAAGCTGCATTTTACAGCAGCATTTCTTGGTTCATTCATATTCAAGAACAATTGTTGAAATATTGGCCTTTTTCAGTTCAATAAGCTTTTTATCCCATGTATTTTTCATGTACATAACAGTCATAAAACTTATCATGGTTTGCTTCATAATGGGATGCTCGATTACATTCTTTAAGACAGACACATTTTGGTTGCATATTGAATATATTGGTGGTGTATCTCTATCTCATGTTCACCACCTCATTTCCTCTTAGCTTCACCTATATTTGGGATCTGTGACCATGTGTTTCACCCCAGATTCTTCATCAGTGATCATCTCTGCATGGATCCCACTCATTTGCCACCACAGCAATGAATTTCACCAGAGCACAAATCCAACAGCACCTTTACTCATCCCCATGTCACCTGCCTCTCACCTCCAGCCTTAGGATGTCCTTGCTGCTGCAGAGGCAGGAGATGACACAGGACCCATCTGGTATCTATATATGCTCCATGAACACCCAAACCAAAGGATGGGGAAGCTAGTGCCCATGGAGACATGAATTTGACCAAAATGAGATACATTTCACACTCACTAGAACGACTATAATCAAAAAGACAGACAATAACAGGTGTTTCTGAGGTTATGGAGAAACTGGAAACCTCATACACCATCGGTGCCATGCAAAATGGCACTGCCAGTTTGGAAAACAGTCTGATGGTCCCTCTAACACTTAGAGGAACATAGAGTTACCATATGATCCAGCAATGCCACTCCTAGGTAAACAGTCAAGAGAAATGCAAACATATGCAAACACAAATACTTGTACATAAATGTTCATAGCATCATTATTCATAACAGCCAAATGTGGAAACATCCCAAATGTCCACCAACTGAAGAATGAATAAATAAAATGTGGTATATTCATACAATGGAATATTACTCAGAAACGAAGTACTGATACATTCTACAACATGAATGAACCTTGGAAACATTATACTAAGTAAAAGAAGTCAGTTACAAAGGACCACATATTATGATATTCCATTTATACAAAGTGTACAGAACACGCAAATCTATAAAAACAGAAAATTAGTGATCACCTAGGGCTAGGGGTATTGAGAAGATTAGGGGGTAATGGCTAAAGGATGCAGGTTTTTCTTGGGGGGGCAATGAAAATGTTCTAAAATTGATCAAGGTAATAGATTCAGGTTAATACACTATGTTAATATACTAAAAGCCATTGAATTGTATACTTTGTTGGTGAATTATATCTTAGCAAAGCTGTAAAAAAAAAAAAAAGAATGCATCAACTATGCTAACATTACATAAGTTACCTGGTAACTCTCTATGTGACAGTGTTCCTAGCAGGGCTCAGAGAATACTCAGTTCACTAAAGCAATAAGGAATATATTGGTAAGGAGGGCATTGGCATAATTGAGAGACTAGTGGCAGGATGTTCTCTGTAAGCCAGTATTAACTGTAGGCGATCGATGGTACTGAGTATCAGTGAGAATGATGGGATTCTAGAATAGCAGAGATCAGGTAGGAGCACTGACATGTTGGAGGTAAGGTGGGTGTAGTTATCATAATGATGCAACCTACAGGTATCTGGCAATAGAAAATAGATCATCGTGTTTCTGGAAGCAAGATCAATGGAGAACTACTAAGGTATGGCTCAGGGATGATAGGTAGAAGGCTAACAGCAGCCACCATAGTGAAAAACAGTTTTTACATCTCAGTCAGCCCACAGGCCCAGAGCCTATTGATTAAAGAGGGGTGGCAGGCTGGGTTCCCTTGAAAAGGGGCAATTCAGTGCCACCACAAATATCTGGTCAATAGTCCTCCAATCCTTCCGCATGAGTTGTCTGTGGCCATTTGCCAGGTTATCTGCACTGGGGAAAAGGGAACGCTCAGACTTTTCATGAGGACTTTTAGATGTCCTGAGATGATACTAAAACCAGAAAACCTAAACTGCCATCATGGTCCTCCAGGAGAGTGGGAGCTCATACCAGAAACAGAATTTTGGCTCTGGTCCTTGATTGCATATTTAAGATAGATATAATCATCAGCTGATAAAATCCTCACATTTGTTCACTGGTTTTGTAGGCCAATAAACAGTTCTGGGTTCCTTTGCCTCTGCTTTCCTGGATTTGTACTTATTAATAAAATAGGCTATTGCCTCAGGCTCTGATTTCTGTGGAACCCAAGTTAAGACAGGTATACTCTTCATGCCAAGAAAGAAATCTGCTATTTCCTATTTTTTCTTGAAACATGCTATTCTCTAAATCTTTTACTTTATCATTTTTGATCATTTTGAGTATAAGAAATATTACATTCCTTCTTTGTGTGTGTGTGTGTGTGTGATGAGAAATATTTTTCTTTCCTTTTTTTTATTAGCTTCTGCTTTATAACAAAGTGAATCAGTTATACATATACATCTGTTCCCATACATTCCTTCTTAATTCCACTATAAGAAAAAGACAACCCCAAAACAATGATCGATGACAGTGGGCCCTTGGGAAACAACAGGAAATGGTACATTTGGGCAAACTTGAAAGCAAGTGCCCATTGGTAGGAAACAGCCAGGACTCCCCTCCCACTGGCTGTGCTCAGCGGAGGGCATGGATCAGAATGCTAGAGCTTTTCCCTTTTCTAAAGAGGCCAGAATTCCAGTTTCTAAAGTGGAAACTCTTAAGTGAAACATTTTGACCAGTAGTTTTTTTTTTTTAAAGACACTACAGGTCAAATATATCATATCTCCTGGGTGAATTTGGCCCAATGGTCCACCAATATGAAACTTTGGACTATCTAATAAAGCCCTACTTCTTTAGCCTGGGGAGGGGGAGTTTGGGGTACTTATTGGTTCATTGTCAAGTGCCTGGTATAGTGCCCAGCTCCCAGCTGTTGTTCAAAAGATAGTTGTTGAATGACAAAATATTTTTTAACACATCTATAAGAACAGAGCTATAATACCTTAAAAAAAATAAAGCCCACATTTTTTGGCCACAATAATATAGTTGTAGAGTTCTGAAATGGATAAAATTCAGCCTAAGTTTTCAGTTAACCTAATGTCTCCATACGTTAGGAACTAGTGGTTCTCAAGCTGAAGCTTTCATCAGAATCGCCTGGAGGGTTTGTTAAACTAAAACTGGTTAGATTCCACCCTCATGGAGTTTCAGATTCCGCAGGTCTGGAGTGGGGCCTGGGAATTTGCATATCTAACAATTTCTGAGGGAAGGCTGATAGTGCAGGTCTAGGGCCCACATTTTGAAAAGCGTTGCTGGAAAATCCTCTTATAAAATCTCTTTATATTATAATAGAGCCTTGGCCCTTCCAAAGGGTCCTTGCTGACTTTTGTTACCTCAGAAGACTTCACCCTTCTCCAGAGCTTCACCAAGTGGCAAGAAAGTTTGGTCTTCCAGTGACAGCAGAAGGCCCAAGTGAATCCAAGTCAAGCAATGCCATGTTCTGAAACTTCCCTTTCTGGAGGCCTCTTAAAAGCAGCCTATTTCACTCTGCAGCTCTAAGGGTTGAAGCTTTTAGTTGATGTGCCTAGCCTGTCTACCTTCCAGGAGCTTATCTGTAATAGTGGTCAAAGCTCCCGGAGTGGAGCACAGCCCTCTTGCCGAAGTGGGACTGGGCCTGTGGTGACTGCTGCAGAAGCCCCCGCCCTGCGCATCTCAGTTGTGGTCCTGTGCCCACAACAGATAGGAAGCACACACCTGTTTCCATCCAGAATGTCTACTATACTCACTAATAATTAGAGGCTAATTAGAGGCTATTCATCCAACTGCAGAGAAATTACAGAGGCAGCAACTGCCCAACCACATGCTGATGATGACTCTCCAACCAGACTACCCCTAGAGGAAGACACTGGCTGTCTCTGTTGCCAAGTTTCCCTTGGTTCTACCCATTGTTTAATTTGACATTCTAGTTTTTGGTCAATTCTGCAAATTAACCAAAGGTCTTTCAATAAATACACTTCTGCTAAATTTAGCAACCAAGAACCTGAACAATAAATTCATCCCTGCTACAGTTCTCAAAACCAAGAACCTGGAGCCCTGCAGAAATTGGTGTCTGGGAGTAATGTGCAAAGACCCTCAAGGACATGGAAGAAATTCAGGTTTGGACATCTAACCTCACTGGGATGAAGCCTGTGAAAATTCCTTTAGTATTCAGGGATAGTAATCTAGCATAAGAGCTAATTAAATGATCTCCTATGGTCATCAGAAATGAAGAACTCTTTGAATGTAAGGCATGGAGGAGACTGTTCAAAAATGTTTCCAGGACTCCCTCTCTCCATCTTTCAGTCCTCAGCTTCAAGATTATGATCTATTCATATATATTTACAGAGAGCCATAATCAGCTCGAGTTTTACAAGGGTTTGAAACTCCAAATGACTGAAAAAAGGAGTCTCCCTCTCTCTCTCTCTTTCTCTCTCTCTCTCTGCCCTCCCCCCATACTAGCATTTATATAAATCCCTGTCAAAAAAGACTCTAGTCATGCTTGGGACATATGGTCATCTACAGATCATCACAGTGTCCATAGATACATGCTATTCTGATTGGTCATACTGTATCTCGTGCCCATACCCATGGCAGAGAAGACAGGGTCTTTTGATTGGCAGCCCGACTAATTCATATGGGGTGGGGTTAAAATTGCTCCCGAAATGAAGGGATGTGGGACAGACAAAAATGTTACAGTTGACCATCACAGAGAGAAAGGGCAGAGATGAAGAAGAGATAGGAGCTGGTCTACTGAGCAGAGTTCCCTTTGAGAAGGTTGAAGGAGGGCACTAAATAGTAAAGGGGGAGGAGATAACTTTCGATCAGAGGAGGGATGCATGCTGTTTTGTAATCTATATATGTACTTAGCCCCCTCAAACTCTTAACTAATTAAACTTAATAATATCTATAACATAACTAAGAGTACAAGGGCCTTGTGTCCTTCAAAATAAACCATTTTAAGCATCTAGCATCTTGGCAACTTGCACACTTGTTGATCAGCAGCTAATGTGAAAATTATGAATATTATAACAAAATTTATCATCACTGAACATGAACCCATGTGATGCTCCTGTGGCACACTCATTTATTTATCTTGAGTAATCCTATGTGCCAGGCTACAATCAAATAGGATTTATAGATTAGAGGCCACATGCACAGTGGTTAAGGATGCAGATTTGGAAACAAGCAGACCTGAGTTTCTGCTCAGGTCTGCTTGTGTTTCCACACAGGTGGCAATTGGCACCACTTGCCGCCTATGTGACCCTACGAAAGTTACTTAGTGTTTAATTTATATAAAAGGTCCACAGAGAGCCTAGAAGAGGGTAAGTTCTCAATAATAAGTGTTATCTGTTGTTAGTACCGCGGTCCTACAACTTTGGAGCCAGTTCATTTAATACATACCTCAGCTTCCCATCATTCTGATTCTTGTCTAATTCCAGTTGGAATTAGTGAGGTTTCACTGTCTATTATACAGTATAATGTATAAATATTGAAAACAGCTTCATGTAAGTAACCAATCACTATGCCTTTTTTTTTAAGCAAAAAATCCTCTAGATTTCCCTGCCTCAGAAAATCCTTCCCAGCCAGTCCCTTTAAGAACCGTGGTTGAGAATCCCTCACAACCCTCAGGATTCCTCACTATACTGAAAGAATTCAACCATATGTCTGTTGTCCGGTCGAAAACTTGGTAGTTCCCACTTCTGAGAGCATGTTTTCTAAACATCTCTGGTAAATGGAGATTTTGACTTTATGCCCGGGACACCCTGAGAGCTGCTCCTACAGAAAAAATGAATAGGGTAATAAATCCCAAGTCCTTTTTTTACCCCTCCGAACAAGAGTTGTTTTAGTTAAAACGGCCTCCGCTTTCCTCTGGACGCTCCCTCGCCCTCGTCAGCCCATTGTGTTTAATACAGGACTTTTGACTCAGCCATCATTACTCACACTTTACTGATTTTACTTTAAACACTGTTGGCTAAAACAACAATTTATCACGACTGTTTTGCCTAGCAGTGGGGGGATCATTTATTTCCCCGTTGAAGGGTTCGATATTTATTAGCGCGGCGGCGGGCTGCTCAGCAGAGATGCACGCTCCAGGGGATGCGCTGCGGGTCCAGCCCCAGGCTCGCTCCATCCTCTGCTCCAGCCCACCCGCTCCTCCCGGACAGGACCCGCCGGCGCCCCAGGGCACAGAGGACCGTAACTCTTGGGCAGAGGAAGTAGGATGCTCCCCTCCACCCAGGAAGCTGGACCCGCAGCTGTGCAGGAGGGGCGAGGAAAGCGCTCAAAACCTCAGAGCGCCCCAGAGCCTGGAGACTGAGGACTGAGCCCAGAAACGCAGGCATCCGCGGAGGAGGACTCGCTGGAGGGTGGCCACCGGGCCCCCCTAGCCGGAGATGGCAAAGAGATCGTCAGGTAAGGCGGGGCCTGCCTGAGAAGTGGAGAGCCCCAGGCCTCTAAGGCCGGTGGGAAACAAACCCTACGCCACGCAGGCAGGCAGGATCTCGGCAGTGCAATCACAGGGCTTGGCAAGGGCAGGATTCTAGTAATAGTTTATTGTAGCAGCAAATGAGTAACTGAAATAAAAGGGAGGGCTTCCCTGGTGGTGCAGTGGTTGAGAGTCCGCCTACCGAGGCAGGGGACACGGGTTCGTGCCCCAGTCTGGGAAGATCCCACATGCCGCGGAGCGGCTAGGCCCGTGAGCCATGGCCGCTGAGCCTGCACGTCCGGAGCCTGTGCTCCGCAGCAGGAGAGGCCACAACAGTGAGAGGCCCGCGTACCGCAAAAGAAAAAAAAAAAAAAAAAAAAAGGAAGCAACTTGGGTTTACTGTGTGCCTACTGTGCACCTTGCACTGTGCTAGGCTTACATGCATCATTTCATCTTGGCAGTAATCCCAAGGATGGTGATAATAATGACGACGATGCCTAAGGATGAGTGTTTGTGTCCAATGGGCTCTGGAAGTTTATATAAATTGCCTACTTTTCCACAGCTAGTATGTGGGAGAGCCAGGGCACACACCCAGATCTGTCTGACCAAAAGACCATGCCCTGCTGATGCCCCATACCACTTCCCTGCTGAATGGAAGGCTCTGGAAAGCTTGCCCCGAGGGCCTCAGTGCGGGGCCTGGAGTTCCCACCACCAGAGGCACCCCTTGACTTAGGGCATTATCTCTAACGGAAGTATGTTATCTGCGAGACATGGCTATAAAATCCATTAGCACTTAGGCCACATTAGTCAGAACTTACTGGACACTTTTTCTTCTCCAGAATATCGGGAATGAGACGTGGCACAGGTAAACCCTGATGTTTCAAGTTGAGCGCACTCCTGGGGGTGAGAGTGTGGTGACTGTCTTATTGAATGCTGTTGGGAATGCAGGGGGAACCTACCCGATACAGGAGTGGGAGCACGTGAACACACACCTGGAGGAGGAAAAAATGGAAGAAAAATGTCAGTGGACTAAAAAACGACATCAGACCATAACGTTTCATGCCCCTATCACAGCGGAAGCGCTGAGCTTCGAATGCTGGGAGATTCATAGTCTTAGAAGTTTCCCAACATTCATGCTGTGCTAGGTACTGTATTGGAACAAAGTTTACAAAACTAGATTAGATATAAGCCCCCATCCCAAGAGCTTGTTATCTATTTCCCCTGAGACTGAGGAAATTCCTAGGATGTCAGAAAAAAAAAATCATAAAAGAGACTTGGGGGAAGAAAAGTGGGGAGCACTTTAGGAAAGGAGGCAGGGGACATGAAGATAAAGTCCCGTTCCTCCTGGTCCTCTGTGGAGACCCCCATGAGAGTAGCACCTGCCCAGGTAAAGGTAAAGCCTACCCACCCAGAGCAGCCTTGTCGCTAAGAGGGAGGCTTTCAGACTCAGTCTGTCCTCAGGCCCACTGGCTTCCTCATCCCCTAAGAGCCCCTCTGGAGGGGATGAAGGGTGGGTGGGGGAGAGGGAATTTCACTCCCCTTCACAGCCTGTGTGGGACCTGACACCGGCACTAATACCTGGATGCAACCACCCCTCTCGGTTTTTCAACCCCACTTTCTCTGTTGGTATTCCTGCTGCGTAGCCCTTCCTGTCTGCCCCTCACCCAGCCAAAGCACACTGCAGCCTGGATTACATAACATCATCATCAAGAAATGAGGTAGGGGGCTTCCCTGGTGGCACAGTGGTTGGGGGTCCGCCTGCCGATGCAGGGAACATAGGTTCGTGCCCCAGTCCGGGAAGATCCCACATGCCGCGGAGCGGCTGGGCCTGTGAGCCATGACCGCTGAGCCTGCGCATCCGGAGCCTGTGCTCCGCAACGGGAGAGGCCACAGCAGTGAGAGGCCCGCGTACCGCAAAAAAAAAAAAAAAAAAAAAAAAAAAAAGAAAAGAAAAGAAAGAAAGAAATGAGGTAGAGAAACATGCCTCCGCTTGAGATAAAACTCCTGAGAAAACAAATTCCCTGAGGGAGAAACTCAGCTGTGAGAACTTCAGATGAGGCTTATTTAGGACTCCCAGGGGAGCAGAGACATTAGTCTGAAGGCCAAGCAACGGATAGTGTCCAAGTGCCGCCATGATTGCATCACTGTGGAGAGATGTTGCGGCCTGGCTTCACCCAGCTTGACCAGCAGTTCATCAGGGCCCTGGCTCCCAGGCCACCCCCTCAAGTAAATCACAAAAGGGCCCAGCTCATTGTTTTGTTGAGTCCACCATGAAACAAAATTCTTTACAGAGACTTGATTAACCTTCTTAAAACTCATATAAGTCAAAGTATTTCAGCCTGTTTGAATGTCTCCATATTCTTATAGGTATTCGTGGTTGAGGGCATTTTTGCTGTCAGTTTTCAATTAGTAGAGAGACGTGGCAAAAAGAAAAGGAAGGCCAGTTAGAATTCAAAAGCATTGCTTCTTCAAACCCTGTGAAAGACTGTGACACATGAGTGCCTGGACCCAAGGAAAGGGGTGAGGTAAAGAGATCTCCATCCTTTTCATGTTCCAAGATCATGTCAACTGCTGGCCTGTGGGATGCATGTCATATAATTATGTGACATAATACGAGCCATTTTATTCTTGTCACAAACTGAAAATCTTGCTGATGCATGGCAGTATTTATTAGGACCATTTCTATTTCATGGCTTGTGTGTGGTCATGGACTGTATGTTATCCATAAATGATGGAAACTTGACCCCAGTGTGACCTGGGTTTATTGAACAGTTCAGTAGGGTCCAACAGAGCCATGGCGTTTTTGCCAGAGCTCTCTCCCCAAACCCCCTCCTCCCTTAACTGTAAAACCCATGTGCATTTTAGCAAAAATCTCATCCATCTGTTTCTGATTCATTTACACTTAACTCATCAAATCTCCTCTCAGGGCTGTCATGTCCCAGGTTCTGCACTGGTGTGCCATGTCGAACACTTCTTCCCGGACTATCAAGAAGTCTGGTTTAGCCAAGTGATGACATGCTCCACTCCCCGAGCTTGAAGGAATGCAGTGAGCAGGGCACCGGTGAGAAGAAAGACGTTCCAAATTCCAAACCCTCAGGAGCTTCCGTCCACTGTGGGCTTGGCGAAATGTCTCCTCTCATTCACAGTGCTGGCTTGATTGAGCTGTTATTGTTATGATGTGCAAATGAAAACGTGTGTGTTTGTGAGTGTGTGTGTGTGTGTGTGTGTGTGTGGACATTGGCTGTGATTAAACATGTCCTGTGGCATTCATTCAGACTATGGGTGGGCTTCTTTTCTCTGTAATCAGACCAACTGGCTGACTTCGAGAGTGAGGAACTGGACTAAATTCCTCTTATGACTTCCACTGCGCTACATTTTATCCACCTGTCAACCAGGAGCAGAGAAATGAGAAGCAAGGGCTCTCAGAAACAGGAGGAAGAACTCCAGTTCCGGGAGTTCTCCAAGCATTCTCCTGTCCAGGCAGATTTATTCCCAGATGAGGCAAGGACACACAGATGACCACAGGGTGGATTCACTCTCAGCACAGTAACGGGAGTCATCACCAGCACTGCAGCTGTGCTGGATACAGCATCATGCCAGTCCACCCAGAACCTCCCCAGATGGAAGCCATGAAAAAGACAGGGCCACCTACGGCTGCCCCACAGCCTGGGTAAGAATTGCCATGTCAAATGGTAAATGCTCTCCCCTACCTGTTCCTCAGGAGACAGAGAGGCCATTGACATCTAAACTCTATCAAACACAAAATTTGCTTTAAAAACAAAACCTATTGAAATCTTAGTTATTCGGCATTCTGCAACTTACAGTATGCGGGGCAATGGCTTCAATTGCTTCTATCAATACTGTTTTCTGTTTAGGAAATTTTCTTTTCCTATAAACATAGATTATTTTATTTCTTCATAGTTTTTTAGTAAGTCATGTACCATGTAGAAAACTGAACACAAAGTTACATGTGTGGAGTGATGTGGGATATTTGGACTTACATGTTAAGAGTCCCTAAGGAAAAGACTGCTAGAAATCAAGTGCAACACTATCTGCTAACTTAATAAACAGATGCTGGGGTTAAATAAGGAAAACAACTTGCTTCTGGAAACAGTTCTCAACTGTGATGTAGTATAATGCTCGTGTACCACAATCAGTTGTGAGATGCATTGCAAGTGATGTGTTGCTAAAAATAGTTGAAGTACTGACGTCTGTGAATGATTCATTTTTAAATAAAACTTAGAAGTAGCCTTGAGGTTATCCCTAAGGTCATGTCACTTTAAATCACCACATTCCCAGATAAATTTTATTGAGTTGGAGAGAAAGTGTTCGTGTTACCTCGAGGACCCCTGGAATCGAGAGACACAAGGGATACACTCCTGGGAATGTGTCCTGCGTGTAAACATCATCCATCACGCATGCTGTGGCAGCAAACAGTTGGATATCACTCTGTTCACAGTCTCAGTACACGTCATGGTCAGAATTGTATGGCTCTTTGTTACTTGTTAACGTATAGGTATTCCATTCCACTGTTCTTTTTTAGCCCTGAACATTACGTAAAGCACACTTACACACAGAAAGGGATATACAAGAGTTTTAGTGGCCAAAGCAGTGTTCCTACACAGCATGATCTTACAGTAAAGCAGACTTAATGAACAGCGCTGCCATTAATTTCATTTTCCGCTCTCTATTTCTCTCTCCCTCCCTGACTCTGTGTGTGTGTGTGCACGTGGCTGATTGGTTGCTTAGTGTAGAAAAAGTTTCTGGTTCTGTGAACCAAAGGCACAACTGTGTCTAAGATCCGCCCTAGATGGAGTGCTAATGATGTCAGTGTCATGGCTCTATGTTCAGTCTGGGTACTGAGATTATTCCACTTTATAATATGCCGCAGCCATAGCCTGTGGGCCCTTAAGCCCCACCCCTATCCCACCCTTTAGCCTGTATCTTCCAAATACATCCTATGTTCACAATCTAGACCAAAAGATCAAACCTGACAATTGGTATGTATCACTGGGAACTCACTGCTACTCACACTCTTCCTTATAATCAAAAACACCTACTACCAACAAGATAAAGGAAAGCTCTCTGCAGTGGCATGTTAATAATTCCAAGGCTCTAGAGAGCTATGTAAATCCACATTGTAGACCCAGGTTATATTATGCACCCAGACGAGGAAAGGGATCATACAAGTTTTCCAGGCCAATAAGCAGGCCATTTCATCTGTTTCTTCCTCCCGTACGCACTCATCACCTCTGTTCTTTACTGCTGTCTGACTTTGATACAGAGACTGTACTTTTAGATTTGGGCAAATGCTTGGGCAATATCTACTAGACAGTAGGAACTCTGAAATCTACCATTCCTCTTTTCACCTACAACCATTAGTAAAGAAAAATACAGGGTGAGGTTGACTTAGAGTCCCAAATGTATCAATCAGCTATTTAAGGTGAATTTTCCTTTGTCTTTCATGCCCCCCATTCTTCCTTCTCATACTCATCTATCACCTTAACCATCAACTACCACTTCCTTCTCTCTCTCCCATGTTATTACCAGTTTTATGGTTTACCAGTCCAGAGGCTTTCAGGAGCTAATAGCAGAAATCCAACTGGCTAAAACATCAAAGAATTATGTTGACTGCAAACCCAGAGGTAGAGAGGTTCTGCTCATGATACATTCATGTCTCCATTTTCTGTGAGCCTCTGCCCTCTTCCACCTGTTACCTTTATCCTGAATCTCACCTCCCCTCCAGCCATAAGATGTCAGCCAGCAGCAAGAGGCATGGAACATCCTCCCTTATTTCTATCCCTTGAAAGAAGAAGCTGACTTTTGTCCCGCTCTCTTAAGGACAAGGGAAAACTTTCTTTGAAGTCTCCAGCAACCCTCTCCTATACGAGAATTAGGTCATATGCCAATTCACAAAGCATTCATTGACAAGTAGATTAGCTTCCTTTGATTGGCCAGGATTAATCGGGTCTCATTTCTGAAGGTGGAAATGGGATAACTTCCCCCTAAATCATATGAACCAAACTGAGATATCATTGTGAATAAAGCAGAGAGTGGATGCTGAGTATAGGCAATCAACACAGTCCACTAGAGATATTCGGTATTTTCCATACTAAGTTCTGCATCCATTCCCTTTAACTGTTTAGAGGATACATTGATGTAACTAATAAATGAGAATTAATTAATTGTGAAGCTCTACTCTCTTTCCTTTTGGGATTCAAGGAGGATCCAGAGAGCTTTGTTTGACCAGTGGACACCACATCTGAAAGGTATTGTGGTCTTTTGGCTTCATTCCCCTCCCATTGGGCAGCAGTTACATAATGAAGTAACAACCAAGCCTGAAGCTTGCCCGAACTTAAGCTCCCTTCCTAGAGAAGTGGCCAACTCTACATTCCCATGTCGCAAGGCACTCAGGCCTCCACATGCAAACTCCTCACTCCTAGTATTTCAAAGTGCTGGCCATTCCTCAGATGGGGTAGGCAACTGGGCAGGGCACAGGCACATGGCTCACATTTTCCTGCTCATGATAATCTTTCCATTGACTCAAGTAGCAGCTGCTTTATGGAGGGCCATGTTTGCTTACGATGACACAGACTGTTTCCAAACTCTGAAGTGGTCATCTTCAGATTGGCCAGAGTGATATAATCTCTTTGGAATCAGATTTCTGTTGCCCTGACTGCCCTTATGATGCTAAAATAGGACCTAGGGTTGAAGAACCATTCATTAACATGTAGACATAGCAGTTTCTTCCAAGCAAAAGAAGAAAGGAACCAAAATTGTTATCACTGATCCTTTGGCATTGGCTGGTCCAGGGTTGTCCTTATTCAGCTAATTCATTCCTATGTTCATATCCTGTAAGGTTCCAAAAGCTCTCCTCCCTCACCTCAGCATGGGCCCCTCTACAGGTTCAGGTCTGTCCTCTGAAATCTTCCTGCCTTATTCACAACTCTACCTTGACTACCCTAATCTACCGCCTCAGTCAACTCCAACCCTCCTTCCTTTACTCTGCCAAAAAAAAAAAAAAATAGTATATCAGTGCTCCTATTCTTGGATTCCTGACTTTCATGTGAGCAAGTCCTAGTTCCAGCTCTGCTATTTCCATCTGAAATTATGTCCAGATACACTGGTTTGTACAATTGAAGATACCACACAGAGCGAATATAAATGTGGCCTCCATCAGTTACTATCTATGTGAACTTAAGCATATTTTTTACCTCTCATCACCTAGTCATTCTGTATTTATCAATGGTTACCTATGTGACAACCACTGTGCTAAGCTCTAAGACAGTTCCTGCATCTATAAAAAGGAACATAAATAATAAAACATATCTCATAGGGTTGTTGTAAGGGTTAAATGAGATAATACATGCCAGATGCATAGGAAACTTTCATCAATGGTGACCAGTTTAGCTATGATCACTAATGAGAAAGCACCTGGTCCATCTGCAACTCCCTACAATACGATCCTTAGGAGGAATTCAGGAATTCCTCAGTCTCTTCTGCATTCATTCCCATTTGTCACCTTTCCCAGATATCCTCCACCTATAGATTGGGCAGCTACTTAAAATGGGTCTGCTGGAGATGTCAACCCAACTGTGCCCCTACACATGGTGCTTGCTGCAGGCTAGGGTGGCTGGGCCTGCTCCTGATAGGAGACAGTCACAAAACAGAAGGCTCAGCCAGTCCCAGGCTCAACTCTACGGTGCCGTGTCCCTGGTCTGCCCTGGAGTGTGAGTGGTGCACCTGTGTAAAGGGCGCACATGTCTTTAGCCGTAAGTGTTGCATGGCTGTTATAAACCGTGAGGTCTGGTAACACCAACAACAGCTTATCTGGTTTCAAATGGGCCACTTTCTTCCAGATTTCCAGATGCTCTTTTCTCTTTCTCTCTCTCGACCCCATTTCATCCCTATATGCATTCTAAAGTGCGCCAGATTGCTTACTGCAGCTTAACAATTTGAAATTAAGTTGAGTAAAACTTCAGAAGGGGAGAACCAGCTGAAAGTTTCTATTTAAGGAGAAACAGGAGTGGAAACTTATCACATGCCTCCCTGTGCCATGTGGTTCTCACAGACCATTCATGGCATATGGAGAGACCAAAGGAAGGGGGCCCAACGCAGCCCAACTTACGGGAAAGAAATGGATGAGAGGGGCTGGCTTAACATCATCACAAATTTACAACTCATTTGAAGTTCCTTGAAGGAAAGGTGTACATTTATCAGTATAGAAGATCTATTCCGTTAACAAAAAATAAACCATTAAAAGGGTCTCCTTACTAGAAACCACATATGGTCTCTTGACTGCAAGGAAAATTCCCTTCTCCTGAGACAAAATCTGGGCAACACCAGCCCTGACTGAAGCGTTACTACTAAGAGAGAGAACTTGGGTAGGTGACTCTTCCTTGACTTATCTTTTCCTTTGTGAAACAGAAATAAAAATACAGCACCACCTCTATCTAGCCCATCACAGCATTTGAGAGACTTCTTTTGTGCTTCTTGAGAAAATTCTTAAGATGTCTGGTTAAATCAGCATAACCCTCAGAAGGAATTTCATGGAGAATTCACCCAACTGGGAAGTTATTCTTCCTGTTAAATGATTGCTACTCATTGGCAGAGGGCCAATGGATGGCAACAAGAAATCAGGAGCTTGAGCACCTCTGCCTGGAGTGGTGGTGACATGAGGCAATCAGTGTCGGCAGCAGAGTTGGGAAGAACATCGTAAGATGTTGGGGGAAAAGGAGCAGGGATGGGGATTTGTGTTAAAGGGATGGGAGAATGTGATTTGCTGAATTCCACTGGGCTTCCCTGCTCCTTAAGATACACAGGGAAAATTAAGCCACCCAGTCAGTAATACACTGTTACAACAGCCCTAGGAAAAAACTAACACAGATTTTGGTACCCGAAGTAGAGTGGCTTAAAAGAACAGAATTTGATTGTCGCACCTTTCTGGAGACTAAACATCTGAAGTCAAGGTGTCAGCAGAGTTCTCTGCTCCCTCTGAGAACTGTAAGGGATAAATTTTCCCTTCCTCTTCTTAGTTTTTCATGTTGGGCATCAATCCTTGACATTTCTTGTAGCTGCATCACTCCAAGTTCTGCCTCTGCTATCACATGGCATTCACCCTGTGTGCCTGTGTCCAAATTTCCCCCTTCTTATGAGGACACCAGTCATCTTGGATGAGAGCCCTTTCTAATGACCTCATCTTAACTTGATTACATCTTCAAAGACTCTAATTCTAAATAAGATCATATTCACAAGTGCTGGGAGTTAGGACTTAAATTTTTTTCTTTTCTTTTTTTTTTTTTTTGGTGGGAGGGACACAATTCAATTCGCAATCAACCTCCCAGTAGACTATGTCGTACGTCTTCTGGTTGGCTACAGTTAGTTAAGTGGCCACTGAGAGTGAACTTTGAAAGACTAACTTGCCAGTGAAAATGACACAAGCAGGCAATGGAAATGGATGCTGGAAGTAGAAGACCTCCAGCTCATGGGCAAGATCCCCTCTTTATTTACTCAACAGCTTTCCAAGCTCTCAAGAGACCCTGGGGAGCTCCAAGAGAAGTCAGGGACCTTTAGCTCTCTGTGAAACAGATGTAAAGTTGTGAAAAAGTGATACAGTGTATCAAGTGCTTTCATGGGACCCTGAATGCTTGGTTCCCAGCAGGCAGTCTGCTCTCTTGAACTCAAAACATTGAATTTCCCAAGACACCGGAGAGACATAATCACAACTTTCAGATGTACAAATCATTCTGGCAACCGAGTTTCCAAGAAGCAAAGGGTTCAGGATTCTTTTTTGCTGAAGCAAATCAAAGTGATGACACAGAGGAGCATCAGGACGTTGTGTGTCTGTCATGGTTGAGGGGTACGTTTGTACCTCTTCTGGTCCAAGTTTCAGGTGCAATGGCAACTCTGAGCTTGATTATTTCCTCTCCTAGAGCAGGGGCGGGCTTTATAGAGGCACTTTCAGCATCTGGCAACATGGATTTCATGACCACAAAGAAAAAATGAAATAATGCACATACCAAAACATAAACACATTGTAAAGTACATTCAGCCTCAGATTCCAAACCCAGTGACCCTGCATGAGTTAGCAAAGGGGAAGGCAGACTTCTGTCCCAGGGGGGAAAAACAAGGCCTCCAAACTGACAGCTGCTATCATTCCAAAACAAGTCATTGCTTACAAATGAATATTCTTTGTGATAAATTATTAAATTACATGAAAACTCTATGATTGCCTGCTGCTGCCAGATTTGGTTTTGGTCTCAAAAGCCAGCAGAGAATGTACTACAGAGAGCAAAATTAAAAACTGCTGGTCTTTTCTCACAAAATTCTTCTCCGAACTCTCAATTTCCCACTAACCTGTAATGCTAGTTCTGGCTCTGGATGCCCAGAAGTTCTTCTGGGACATTTATAATATATATGGTTTTAGATTAGAGACATGTTGATCGATTCTGAGAAAACTACAGGTATGAATCATAGCTCGTGATTTACTTTTGATAATTATTATCTCAAAATCTAAAAGCAAAGAAGAACATAATTTATTTCATGAGTATCCCCTAGGTGCCAGGCTGTGTGCTTCTTGCTTTATATAGTTATCTCATTTAATCCTGAGTGGTCATCATTATACCCATTTTACAGATGAGAAAACTGATGCATGCTGAAGTTAAGTTAAGTTAAGTTAAGTTAAGTTAAGTTAAGTTAAGTGATTTGCCTAAGTTGTCACAGCAGTAAAATGAGAAGATCAGGTCCGGCATGAGACATTTGATTCCAAAACTCATACCGTTTCCTTGATAGCACACAGATTCCCACCACAGCTTCATAAAGGACTACATTTAGTACTAGTACTCAAAAAGCACAGTTTTCCAAGCTCTCGCATTAATTCCTTGTACAGTATCTTTCAAGTAGGCCTGTTTTAGAAAAAATAACATTGAAAATGAAAAAATGACTACCCTCCTTGATTCATCTTCCCCTTCAGAACTGGATTTTCCTAATCTTCTTCCCTATCCTATGTTCCTGGGGAAATCCAGTTGATTCCTGTGGAATGAGCAGAAATAAGAAACAACAGCACGGGCTTCTGATCCCAATTTCACTTCTCATTTGCTGTGTGCATCGCTAAATCTCAGCCCTCCCTTACACATGATGCGACTTGCCCAGCCTATTTCATGGGTTGTCATAATGCTCAAATTATATAATGTCCGGGAAAGTATTTTGTAGCTCATAAACTCTGAACTGTGTAAGTAACAATTATGCCCTAGACTCTTCTCTGATAGTTCAACAAGAAGGAGGAAGAATTTTAGAACACTAGTCCAGTGTTAGCTAGTGGCCTGCTGATAAGCAGGATGTCTGAAAACAACAACGATGACTGATTTTTAGCATTTGCTGATTTTCATGATGTAAATACTCCCAACAAGGACAATTTCAAGCTACCAACATGACATCGCTGAGCATAGAGGTGGGAAGAGATGCTCTCGTAGCTAACACAAACCAGCTCTAGCATACCAGTAGTTCTGACTAAATTTCAAAATAGCAGCACCTTTAAAAACACCTATTGTACTGGAGTCATCCTGTGAAGTGCCCAAAGTATATCCACACCCCTTTCATGTGTTTCTCTCATGGAAACAAGACTGTGCCCCTAGCCCGAGACAGAAAGCCCAGACCCCCATAAACACCACACAGAGCCCAAACAAACAATCGTGCATTTGCTGTTTTGACCCATGTGAGGAGAGAGTATCTGCCCCACATAGAACTTATATATTGCCCAGGAAAAAAGTGTGCTCCAGGAAAATGTTATTGCTGCAAGCAGACATTGAGTCCCAAGAACAAGAACTCATGTCACTCACTCTTTCCCTGTTCACAGTGTAACAGTCAGCCTTAGATTTTACACAGTGTGTAAAATTACACACATACAGTGACTTACACAAGATTATTTCTCTCTCATGTAAAAGAAGACTGGAAATGCGTCAAATCAGAGCTGACCTACAACAAGGACCCACGCTTCTTCAAGTTCCCTTCTCCACTGTCCTCATGGTCCAAAATGTCTGCTGGAGCTCCAGCCATAACATGTGAGTTCCAGTCAGCAGGATGGAAAAAGGAGGGAAAGAGGGGTACATGCTCTCTCTTTTAAAGAGAGCTCCTAGAAGTCCCACACAATATTTTGCTTATATGTTATTGGCTAGAAACTAATCATATGACTGTACCTAGCTATAAAAGAGGCTTGAAAATATATCCCTTTAACTTGGAGGCAATGTGACTCGCTAAACATCAGGTTCTTTTTCTAAGAAGGAAGTGAGAATAGATGTTGGAATAAGCAACGAGTAGTCTCTTGTTCATGTTTACTCATATCTGTACCCTAATTCATCAGAGGCTAGAGAAAGAAAAGGAAACAAATGCTTTTCTTTTTTTCTACCTATAGCTCAGAAGTCTTTTTCCCCCATTCATCTCCTGTGGGTAAGAGGAGAAGTTAGCAGCTTATGGGTTATTACATATCCTTTGACAGCCAAATAAAAGGAACTATATCTGTTTCTGGGATGTCTGTACAAAACACATCATGATGTTCTGATCATTATTTGGAAGACAGAGACAATTATATATGGTCATTACTAATATTATTTTAGAAGTAGATGGAAGTTCTTGTCTCTCTAGATGCATTTGTCTAAATGCAGGGGTATCAGTTACCTACTTTGATGAAAGTGAGATATGTGTCTGACTCTACCTGATACTGGGAAAAATGGGGGGGGGTCTTTTTCCTTTCCCATACCATCCATCTAGACTCTGTGGCATGGAAGTTGGAGATCTGGTTATAATATGAGTTGCATTCAGAAGGTTTCATGTGGGCAAGCAAATATCTGCCTGCAGTCCTGTGTCTGCATCCTCCACCTCTTGTTCCCATTGGAGCTAGTAAGTAGCTAGTCTGGCATCAGGAAAGAAGTCTCATGCAGACAAACAAGGATCTTCATCTCATTTCCAAAATGGCATGCAGTAAAGCCAGAGACACGTATGAACCTACAGAGAAGCTTTCCAGTGACAAATGAAGAAGCCACACAAACATGCAAGACACGCATTAGAACATAGCCACCAGCTGAGGATGATTGTCAAACCACATCCAGAGATGAGATGCATCCTAGCAACCACAGGCCCTCTCCCATCCCATTTTAGACCCAAAGGAACACAAGTGCTATTGGACATTTCATTTAAATGTCCAATTTGCAATTTTGCTTTAATCCTGTTTAGTGTATTCTTCCATGACCAGATATACCAACCCCTCCCACCTGAATTCATCCCTGTAAACCTAAAATCCTTGACCTTCCAGGTTTTAGCTCTCTTTTAACATACAGATAATCCAGTGGATGAACCCAGGCCTAAAATTAGTTTAGAAGTCAAGGAACGGCATGAGATTTAGTAGTCGATTCTGCAACAAACAAGTGTATTCAGTGAAAGTTGGAAATTTGGGAATATACTTTTGGACAAGCCTGTCATAGAACCAAAATCTTATGCCCTCAGATCCTGTGTGCTGTGCATTTACCCTGAGAACATGGCTCACAGTGGACCCAGAGACTGAGGGAGGAAGCTACTCTTTTTTAAAACATATTGTTTTTTAGTTGCATCAGGATCACTTTCTGCAGCCTTGCAGGGTTATGAATTCTCAGGCCAAGTCAACCACTGGCAATACTTACCTCTTCTCAAGTCTAGCTTTGGCCACTTTAATCACTGTTGCTGGGGAAAGCTCACCCGGATTGACCCTGTCTGAATGATCTTTCTGGATGGAGTATTAGAATCCTTTTGATGTTTCTCTTTCGAGTCACTTAGGCACATAGCCCCCCCTTTTTATTTGAATTTTTTTTAATTTTTTAAAAAGTTTTTTCTTTATTTATTTGGCTGCACCACGCAGCATGTGGGATCTTAGTTCCCCGACCAGGGATCAAACCTGCACACCCTGCACTGGAAGCTCAGAGTCTTAACCACTGGACCACCAGTGAATTCTCCCCCATACATTTTTATTGAATTATAGTTGATTTACAATATTGTGTTAGTTTCAGGTGTACAGCAAAGTGATTCAGTTATATATATATGCATATATTTATATTCTTTTTTCTATTCTTTTCAATTATAGTTTATTACAAGGTATTGAATATAGTTCCCTGTGTTACCTACAGTAAATCCTTGTTACTTATCTATTATAAATATGGTAGTGTGCATTTGTTAATCCCATACTCCCAATTGATCCCTCCCCCCTTTCCCCTTTGGTAGCCATAAGTTTGTTTTCTATGTCTGTTAGTCTGTTTCTGTTTTGTAAATAAGTTCATTTGTACTATTTTTTAGATTCCACATCTAAGGGATATAATATTTGTATTTCTCCGTCTGACTTACTTCACTTAGTATGATAATCTCTAGGTCCATCCATGTTGCTGCAAATAGCATTATTTCATTCTTTTTATGGCTGATAATATTCCATTGTATATATGTACCACATCTTCTTTATCCATTCCTCTGTTGATGGACACTTAGGTTGCTTCCGTGTTTTGGCTATTGTACACAGTGGTAGATACGTAGCCTTGTGATGAGTTCAAGTTTAAGAAAACCTACCAGCTTTCAATGAGAGGGACAGTGGGCCCCAAAGGAGTAGACTGGATTCATACTGGAGGAGTGAGGAGTGTGCGGCATGGGGTTTCCCAATGAAGCTGCAGAGAATCTCACTTCTCCCTCAGGCATGGAAGTGAAGCAGAGAAATAGAGTCCAGCTTTCAGCTCTGACTGATCAATAGATAAGAAACCCTAAAGAAGAGTTTTCCCTTGCATTATACAGAGAGAACAACTTTGGAAAGTAAATGTATACAGCCCAGGTTATTTTTTTTAAACATCTTTATTGGAGTATAATTGCTTTACAATGATGTGTTAGTCTCTGCTTTATAACAAAGTGAACCGGCTCTACATATACATATAGCCCCGTATCTCCTCCCTCTTGCACCTCCCTTCCATCCTCCCTATCCATCCCCTCTAGTTGGTCACAAAGCACCAAGCTGATCTCCCTGTGCTATGCAGCTGCTTCCCACTAGCTATCTATTTTACATTTGGCACTGTATATATGTCCATGCCACTCTCTCACTTCGTCCCAACTTACCCTTCCCCCTCCCCGTGTCCTCAAGTACATTCTCTATGTCTGCGTCTTTATTCTTGTCCTGCCCCTAGGTTCTTCAGAAACTTTTTTGTTCTTTTTTTAGATTCCATATATATGTGTTACCCTACGGTATTTGTTTTTCTCCTTCTGACTTACTTCACTCTGTATGACAGACTCTAGGTCCATCGACCTCACTACAAATAACTCAATTTCGTTTCTTTTTATGGCTGAATAATATTCCATTGTATATATGTGCCACATCTTTATCCATTCATCTGTCGATGGACACTTAGGTTGCTTCCATGTCCTGGCTATTGTAAATAGAGCTGCAATGAACATTTTGGTACATGATTCTTTTTGAATTATGGTTTTCTCAGGGTATATGCCCAGTAGTGGGACTGCTGGGTCATACGGTAATTCTACTTTTAGTTTTTTAAGGAACCTCCATACTGTTCTCCATAGTCACTGTATCAATTTACATTCCCACCAACAGTGCAAGAGGGTTTCCTTTTCTCCACACCCTCTCCAGCATTTATTGTAGATTTTTTGATGATGACCATTCTGACTGGTGTGAGGTGATACCTCATTGAAGTTTTGATTTGCATTTCTCTAATGATTAGTGATGTTGAGCATCCTTTCATGTGTTTGTTGGCAGTCTGTATATCTTCTATGGAGAAATGTCTATTTAGGTCTTCTGCCCATTTTTGGATTGGGTTGTTTGTTTTTCTGATATTGAGCTTCATGAGCTACTTGTAAATTTTAGAGATTAATCCTTTGTCAGTTGCTTCATTGGCAAATATTTTCTCCCATTCTGAGGGTTGTCTTTTCTTCTTGTTTATGGTTTCCTTTGCTGTGCAAAAGCTTTTAAGTTTCATTAGGTCCCAATTGTTTATTTTTGTTTTATTTCCATTACTCTAGGAGGTGGGTCAAAAAGGATCTTGCTGTGATTTATGCCTTAGAGTGTTCTGCCTATGCTTTCCTCTAAGTGTTTTATAGTGTCTGAACTTACATTTGGGTCTTTAATCCATTTTGAGTTTATTTTTGTGTATGGTATGAGAGTGTTCTAATTTTATTCTTTTACATGTAGCTGTCCAGTTTTCCCAGCATCACTTATAGAAGAGGCTGTATTTTCTCCACTGTATACTCTTGCCTCCTTTATCAAAGGTAAAGTGACCATATGTGCGTGGGTGTATCTCTGGGTTTTCTATCCTGTTCCATTGATCTATATTTCTGTTTTTGTGCCAGTACCATACTGTCTTGATTACTGTAGCCTTTTTTTTTTTGCGGTACGCAGGCCTCTCACTGTTGTGGCCTCTCCCATTGTGGAGCACAGACTCCAGACGCGCAGGCTCAGCAGCCATGGCTTACAGGACCACCCGCTCCGTGGCATGCGGGATCTTCCCAGACCGGGGCATGAACCCGTGTCCCCTGCATTGGCAGGTGGACTCCCAACAACTGCGCCACCAGGTAAGCCCTACTGTAGCTTTGTAGTATAGTGTGAAGTCTGGGAGCCTGATTCCTCCAGCTCCATTTTTGTTTCTCACGATTGCTTTGGCTATTTGGGGTCTTCTGTGTTTCCATACAAATTGTGAAATTTTTTGTTCTAGTTCTGTGAAAAATGCCAGTGGTAGTTTGATAAGGATTGCATTAAATCTGTATATTGCCTTGGGTAATAGAGTCATTTTCACAATGTTGATTCTTTCAATCCAAGAACATGGTATATCTCTCCATCCATTTGTATCATCTTTAATTTCTTTCATCAATGTCTTATAGTTTTCTGCATACAGGTCTTTTGTCTCCTTAGGTAGGTTTCTTCCTAAGTATTTTATTCTATTTGTTGCACTGGTAAATGGGAGTGTTTCTTTAATTTCTCTTTCAAATTTTTCATCATGAGTGTATAGGAAGGCAGGGGATTTCTGTGCATTAATTTTGTATCCTGCTACTTTACCAAATTCATTGATTAGCTCTAGTAGTTTTCTGGTAGCATCTTTAGGATTCTCTATGGATAGTATCATGTCATCTGCAAACAGTGACAGTCTTATTACTTCTGTTCCGATTTGGATTCATTTTACTTCTTTTTCTTCTCTGATTGTCATGGCTAAAACTTCCAAAAATATGTTGAATAATAGTGGTGAGAGTGGACAACCTTGTCTTGTTCCTGATCTTAGAAGAAATGGTTTCAGTTTTTCACCATTGAGTACAATGTTGGCTGTGGGTTTGTCATATATGGCCTTCATTATATTGAGATAAGTTCCCTCTATGCTTACTTTCTGGAGGGTTTTTACCATAAATCGGTGTTGAATTGGTCAAAAGATTTTTCTGCATGTATTGATATGATCATATGGTTTTTCTCCTTCAGTTTGTTAATATGGTTTATCACACTGAATGATTTGCATATATTGAAGAATCCTTGCATTCCTGGAATAAACCCCACTTGATCATGGTGTATGATCCTTTTAATGTGCTGTTGGATTCTATTTGCTAGTATTATGTTGAGGATTTTTGCATCTATATTCATCAGTGATATTGGCCTGTAGTTTTCTTTCATTATGACATCTTTGTCTGATTTTGTTATCAGGGTGATGGTGGCCTTGTAGAATGAGTTTGGGAGTGTTCCTCCCTCTGCTATATTTTGGAAGAGTCTAAGAAGGATAGGTGTTAGCTCTTTTCTAAATGTTTGATAAAATTCGCCTGTGAAGCCATCAGGTCCTGGGCTTTTGTTTGTTGGAAGATCTTTATTCACAGTCTCGATTTCAGTGCTTGTGATTGGTCTGTCTATATTTTCTATTTCTTCCTGGTTCAGTCTCCAACAGTTGCGTTTTTCTAAGAATTTGTGCATTTCTTCCAGGTTGTCCATTTTATTGGCATAGAGTTGCTTGTAGTAATCTCTCATGATCTTTTGTATTTCTGCAGTGTCAGTTGTTACTTCTCCTTTATCATTTCTAATTCTATTGATTTGAGTCTTCTCCCTTTTTTTCTTGATGAGTCAGGCTACTGGTTGATCAATTTTGTTTATCTTCTCAAAAAAACAGCTTTTAGTTTTGTTGATCTTTGCTATTGTTTCCTTCATTTCTTTTTCATTTATTTCTGATCTGATCTTTATGATTTATTTCCTTCTGCTAACTTTGGGGATTTTTTGTTCTTTTTTCTCTAATTGCTTTAGTTGTAAGGTTAGTTTGTTTATTTGAGGTGTTTCCTGTTTCTTGAGGTAGGCTTGTATTGCTATAAACTTCCCTCTTAGAACTGCTTTTGTTACATCCCATAGGTTTTGGATCATCGTGTTTTCATTGTCATTTATATCTAGGTATATTTTGATTTCCTCTTTGATTTCTTCAGTAATCTCTTGGTTAGTTATAGTGTATTGTTTAGCCTCCATATGTTTGTATTTTTTACAGATTTTTTCCTGTAATTGATGTCTAGTCTCATAGTGTTGTGGTCGGAAAAGATACTTGATACAATTTCAATTTTCTTAAATTTACCAAGGTTTCATTTGTGACCCAAGGTATGATCTGTCCTGGAAAATGTTCCATGAGCACTTGAGAAGAAAGTGTATTCTGTTGTTTTTGGATGGAATGTCCTATAAATATCAATTAAGTCTATCTTGTTTAATGTGTCATTTAAAGCTTGTGTTTCCTTATTTATTTTCATTTTGGGTGATCGGTCCATTGGTGAAAGTGGGGTGTTAAAATCCCCTACTCTGATTGTGTTACTGTCGATTTCCCCTTTTATGGCCATTAACATTTGCCTTATGTATTGAGGTGCTCCTATGTTGGGTGCATAAATATTTATAATTGTTTTATCTTCTTCTTGGATTGATCCCTTGATCATTTTGTAGTGTCCTTCCTTGTCTCTTTTAATACTCTTTGCTTTAAAGTCTATTTTGTCTGATATGAGAATTGCTACTCCAACTTTCTTTTGATTTCCATTTGCATGGAATATCTTTTTTCAACCCCTCACTTTCAGTCTGTATGTGTCCCTAGATCTGAAGTGGGTCTCTTGTAGACAGCATATATATGGGTCTTGTTTTTGTGTCCATTGAGCCAGTCTATGTCTTTTGGTTGGAGTATTTAATCCATTTACATTTAAGGTAATTATCAATATGTATGTTCCTATTACCATTTTCTTAATTGTTTTGGGTTTGTTATTGTAGGTCCTTTCCTTCTCTTGTGTTTCCTTCCTAGAGGAGTTCCTTTAGCATTTGTTGTAATGTTGGTTTGGTGGTGCTGAATTCTCTTAGCTTTTTCTTGTCTGTAAAGATTTTAATTTCTCTGCTGAATATGAATGAGATCCTTTCTGGTTAGAGTAATCTTGGTTGTAGGTTTTTCCCTTTCAGCACTTTAAATATGTCCTGCACTCCCTTCTTGGTTGCAGAATTTCTGCTGAAAGATCAGCTGTTAACCTTATGGTGATTCCCTTGTATGTTATTTGTTGTTTTTCCCTTGCTTCTTTTAATATTTTTTCTTTGTATTTAATTTTTGATAGTTTGATTAATATGTGTCTTGGCATGTTTCTCCTTGATTTATCCTGTATGGGACTCTCTGCATTTCCTGTACTTGAGGTACAATTTCCTTTCCCATATTAGGGAAGTTTTCATCTATAACCTCTTCAAATATTTTCTCAGACCCTTTCTTTTTCTCTTCTTCTTCTTTGATCCCTATAATTTGAATGTTGGTGCTTTTAATGTTGTCCCAGAAATCTCTGAGACTGTCCTCAATTCTTTTCATTCTTTTTTCTTTATTCTGGTCTGTGGTAGTTATTTCCACTATTATCTTCCAGGTCACTTATCCAATCTTCTGCCACAGTTATTCTGCTATTGATTCCTTCTAGAGAATTTTTAATTTCATTTATTGTGTTGTTCATCATTGTTTGTTTGCTCTTTAGTTCTTCTACGTACTTATTAAATGTTTCTTGTATTTTCTCCATTCTATATCCAAGATTTTAGATCATCCTTACTATCATTATCCTGAATTATTTTTCAAGTAGACTGCCTATTTCCTCTTCATTTTTTTGGTCTGGTGGGTTTTTACCTTGCTCCTTCATCTGCTGTGTGTTTCTCTGTCTTCTCATTTTGCTTATCTTACTGTGTTTTGGGTCTCCTTTTCACAGGTGCAGGTTTGTAGTTCCCATTGTTTTTGGTGTCTGCCCCAGCGGCTAAGTTTTGTTCAGTGGGTTGTGTAGGCTTCCTGGTGGAGGGGACTGTTGCCTGTGTTCTGGTGGATGAGGCAGGATCTTGTCTTTCTTGTGGGCAGGTGGTGTGTTTTGGGGTGTCTGTGACCTTATTATGATTTTAGACAGCCTTTCTGCTAATGGATGGGGTCGTGTTCCTGTCTTTCTAGTTGATTGGCCTAGGGTGTCTAGCACTGTAGCTTGCTGGTCGTTGAGTGGAGCTGGGTCTTAGCATTGAGATGGAGATCTCTGGGAGAGCTTTCACCATTTGATATTACATGGAGCTGGGAAGTCTCTGGTGGACGAATGTCCTGAACTTGGCTCTTCCACCTCAGAGGCACAGGCCTGACACCTGGCCAGAACGTGAATACCCTGTCAGTCACATGGCTCAGAAGAAAAGGGAGAAAAGTTGAAAGAAAAAAAGCAAAGGAAAGAAAAGAAAAGAAAGTTATTAAGATAAAAAATGTTTAATTAGTAAAAATAAAAAATATTAAAAAGGAAAAAAAGGTTAGGAAGGAAAGAAGAGAGCAACCAAACCAAAAAACAAATCCACCAATGATAACAAGTGCTAAAGACTATACTCAAAAAAAAAAACGAAAAAAGGACAGAGAGAACTCTAGGAGAAATGGTAAAAGCAAAGCTATACAGGCAAAATCATACAAAGAAGCATACACATACCCACTCACAAAAAGAGAAAAAGGAAAATAAATAAATAAATAAATAAATAAATATATATATATATATATATATATATATATATATATATATACATATATATATAGTAAGAGAGCAACCAAATCAATAAACAAATCTACCAGTGATAATAAACTCTAAATAGTAAACTAAGAAAAACATAAAACCTAAAACAAATTCAATGCAGAAAGCAAACCCCAAGTCTACAGTTGCTCCCAAAGTCCACCACCTCAATTTTGGGATGATTTGTTGCCTATTCAGGTATTCCACAGATGTAGGGTACATCAAGTTGATTGTGGATGTTTAATCCGCTGCTCCTGAGGCTGCTGGGAGAGATTTCCCTTTCTCTTCTTTGTTCACACAGCTCCTGGGGTTCAACTTTGGATTTGGCCCCGCCTCTTCATGTAGGTCACCTGAGGGCATCTGTTCCCTGTCTGGACAGGATGGGGTTAAAGGAGCAGCTGATTAGGGGGCTCTGGCTCACTCAGGCAGGGGCGAAGGAGGGGTACTGAATGTGGGGTGAGCTTGCGGTGGCAGAGGCCAGCATGATGTTGCAACAGCCTGAGGCGTGCCGTGCATTCTCCCAGGGAAGTTGTCCATGGAGCACAGGACCCTGGCAGTGGCGGGCTGCACAGGCTCCCAGGAGTGGAGGTGTGGATAGTCACCTGTGCTTGCACACAGGCTTCTTGGCAGCTGCAGCAGCAGCCTTAGCATCTCATGTCCGTCCCTGATATCCACACTGACAACCACGGCTCGTGCCCATCTCTGGAGCTCGTTTAGGCGGTGCTCTGAATCCCCTCTCCTCACACATGCCGAAACAATGGTCTCTTGCCTCTTAGGAAGGTCCAGACTTTTTCCCGGCTAGCTGTGGCACACTAGCCCCCTTCAGGCTGTGTTCATGCAGCCAGCCCCAGTCCTCTCCCTGGGATCTGACCTCCAAAGCCCGAGCCTCAGCTCCCAGCCCCTGCCTGCCCCGGCGGGTGAGCAGACAAGCCTGTCAGGCTGGTGAGTGCTGGTCGGCTCCAATCCTCTGTGCAGGAAACTCTCTGCTTTGCCCTCTGCATTCCTGTTGCTGTGCTCTCTTCCATGGCTCCGAAGCTTCCCCCCAACCCTGTCTCCGTCAGTGAAGGGGTTCCTAGTGTGTGGAAACTTTTTCTCCTTCACGGCTCCCTCCCAGAGGTGCTTGCTGGTCCTGTCCCTATTCTTTTGTCTCTGTTTTTTCTTTTTCCTTTTGTGCTACCCAGGTATGTGGGAGATTTTCTCGCCTTTTGGGAAATCTGAGGTCTTCTGCCAGTGTTCAACAGGTGTGTTGTAGGAGTTATTCCACACAGAGATGTATTTCTGATGTATTTGTGGGGAGGAAGATGAACTCCATGTCTTACTCCTCTGCCATCTTGAAGGTCTCTCCAGCCCAGGTTATTATTAAAGAAGGAAAATATAGATGACATCCACCAGTCCAACCCTGCAAACAAGCAAAAACCAAAAAAGCAAGAAAACATTACAAACTACAACATCTACAACATGTCGAACACCATACTGAAGGCATGGGCTATCCAAATATGTTCTCCTTCAAATTTTCCACGTAGGTTGGCTAAACCTAGGTCCTGGAATGTTAATTGGGACATGATCGCAACTGATGGACCAGAAATTATGAAATGCCTCATGTTACCAGTCATTTAAACCAGATAGCTAAGGGTCCAGTTATGGTCAGGTTCAAACTGGGGCTTAAATCTAATATATTTATTGCAAGTAACAGTGAACGCTCAAGTACCCTTATTTTAAACCTAAACGACACCATGTATCGTATCCATTTCCTGCATCTTTGAATCATGCTTCAGTGGAATCTGTCATCTTTCTTCCTCATTGGGGAGTATTCAAAGTGACATCTCCTACTATGTCACTCTACCTGGGAGAAAATGGGGAGTTTGGTTGCCATGCACTGTTTTACATTAGAAGAATTTAGTCTGAGAATCTAACACAAAGCCAGTAACAAGCTGCCTGAGTTAGAACCAGGGTAGCATATCAGTGTCATTCTTGTTTCTTCAGTTTTAATCTTTTTGTTTCATAAAAGTATTTTTACTTTCCTTGGTCCATAATTATGCCACTTCTTTTTTTTCCTAGAACTATTCATTGAGAACCTGCAGTATATGGAAATACAAATACAAACCAGAGCTAAGAAGGGCCTGTATCTCCTGATGTCAAGGTTTTTGTAAAGAAAAATACACAAAGGTAGCCACACCTCACTCTGGCTTCCTAGTAACCCCAGAAAAAAATTCCAGAAATGTGTTTTAATTCTTTAGTCTGAGTGACAAAAAGGTTCAAATGTTTCCCAAAGTCCACTTAAGAATCATTCTGACCTTGGGAACATGGATTTTGTTAGCCCCAAAGCTTATTAAGATTAATGGCAAGCGGGGCTCATTATTCTGCCAGGAAAGTCTACTCACAAATCTGAGAAGAGAGTTGTATTCTGTCAATTTCAAAGGGAGGGGACCCAGAGTGCCTGACAAATACCCATCGGGTACAGGGTGCACTTCAGACACATGGCAGGGATCCATGACTGAGATGCTAATGTGGGGTGATATTGTGCAGGCCAAGAAAGGATCTTATAAGTGATTTCTTACAGAGAGAGGTCTCTCTGCTCTCAGTCGTGAAACCGACCACCCTGGCCACAACACCAGGCTTTAGAGCACGCAGAACTGTATTCAGAAATGGGAGCCTTATTCAGATATAAACAACTCTCGTGCCTATTGACCTTGTTGCCCCTCAGCAGCGGGGGGCTACTGTTTCCTATTCGAGTGCTTGGTCACTGCAGTGACCCCACCACCTCTTGTCTTCTGCCACCTCTGTTTCTGCCACTGCTGACCAACTGACTCCCTGTACACCTTGAACAGAAACTCACAGGGAGGATCCTTGTAATTTGCCAGTTCACCACACAATACCAACAATCTCTGTGGGGCAGCCCCCTTGGGCTGGCTGCCTCACAGGCTCCTAGACAGTCATGGATGGTTGAATTCTGGCCAAGCGCTCATCCCTGGTCATCTTGGCAGGGCAGAGCACAGAAGCCTGTTGCTAAGAGACAGAAATTCCCAGACTCAGTGATGGCTAGACAAGAACTCTGGCTTTGATTACCAGCTCATGGAACTGATAGGAGGCAAATAGACAGGAAGCCTTCTAAGTTTTTAAGGAATTTGTTTCAACCCAAGAAACACAAACTTGGCTGACAACAGCCTGTGACTACTCTACTCATAAGGCAATTCCCAGGCACCGACCCCCAAAATTTGCACCAAAAGATAATGAGCTCCAAAGAAGTACAGATCCCAGAAACGGCATATGCACCAATATCCATCTCAGATAAGCGAAGAAAGGCAATGAACAAGGGAGATCCTTCCAGAGAGCACAGCCAGGGTTTGCCCATTTGGCTGACCAAAGAACTCACTGCATTGCCAAGGCAGGCACTGACCCTGTCAAGCAGGTTGTGATATACGCAATGAACCAGCAAATGCTAGGTAGTATTTTCTTATTGTCCACTTCTTCAAATGAAAGTTTTCTTGCAGTTCTCCTCCACCATTTTACATTTAACATGCTGTATTAAGAGGTCTAGGCTTAGTAGTTACAACAAAAAGACCTAAACATACAGTGCCTCAGAAAAACCCAGAAGTTTCTTTCTCTTTCATATACCAGTAAAGAGCAACATTATCCAATAGAAATAGAATGCAAATCACATTTGTAATTTAAAATTAGCCAGCAGCCACATTGAAAAAAAGAAACAGGTGAAATTAAATTTTTTTCATTGAGCCTAATAGAGCCAAAATATTATCATTTCAACATATAGTCAATATAAGACATAAAGGTATCTTACATTCTTTTTTGGTACTTATTTATAACCCATCTCAATTAAGACTAGTCAACTTGAAGTGCTCAAAAGCCACATGGGGCAAGTGGATAACATGTTGGACAGTACCGAGGTAGATGAAGGAGTGCAGTCCTGGGCAAGTAGGCAGTCTGCTCCACAGGGTTAAACAGGGACCCATAATGCTTCTATTTCATTAGACTACAGAATAACTCCATTCTAGAACAGCGGTTCTCACCCTCAGCACTGTTGCCATTTGAGACCACATAAATCTTTGCTGTAGAGGACTGCCTAGTGCATTGTACAACATGTCCTTACACACAACCATTGTGCTCCTGTCCTCTACGCACTATATGCCAGTAGCATGATCCCCTCCGCCCCCATATTGTGACAGTCAAAAATATCAGCAAATGTTGGGGCGTGGGGGGAAAAAGTCAACCCTGGCCATGGTTCTCAAACTTAGTTATGTATCAGAATAACCTGGAGAGCTTGTTAAAGCAGAGATTTCTGGTTCCATAGTTTCTGAATCAGTGGGTCTGAGTGGGACCCCAAATATGCATTTCTAATGGGCTCCCAGGCCATGCTGATGCTCTTTGAGAATCTCTCCCTTAGTTGTTTTGCTCCTCTGCCTGGTTGGCTCACCACCACATGGCATTCTTGCTGTCAGGAAGGGAGGCTGAGAGGAAATAGAGGACAAATAATATATTTTAAGGATGTGATGGGGAAGTTGCACATATGACACTTGCTCACTTTCCATTGTTGAGAATTTGGATTTATGGTCACATCTCAATGCAAAGAAGGCTGGGAAGTGTAGCATCTAGCTGGGCAGCCATATGCTCAGTTAAAATTCAGGAATTTATAACTAAGGGAAGGATTGGGAGATTGGGTAATATGGACTATTTGCAGGCTCTTCCACAGGAGTGGATAATTTTATTTAACTGTGAGTTACTAGACTGTGAAGAGTTCCATCCAAAAACTGACCTAGAGGATGACACGTCAGCCACACATCCTAGATTTGGAGCTCAATACGAGGCTTGAGGGGTTTCCCTTTGATGAAAAGATATGTATGATTCATGCAGGCACAAACTTTTGAAGATGTCTGTATGGGAAGAAAGGAGAAATTCAAGGAGTGAATTTGTCAATGATTGTCTCCTCAATATCCATTTCTCTCCTTCATTCCTAATAAGACAAGAAATTCCTCAGTTTTGTGGTTTGAGAAGATTTAACTCCACCTCCCAGCTTCAGAAGTTAGCCCTGATTGACCTAAGCTAATCAAGGAATCATATTTGCCTAGTCACAGTGGTAGACAGGTTCAGTGATGGGCCCATGACCTAAACTGGCCCAACCAGAGAGAAGTTTATAACTGCTGTGTGGTGTCTGGGACAAGAGAAAGCTTTCTTTCCCCTTGGATGTGAATGAAGAAAATATGCCCTGGGGCAGCAGGCAGCTATGTGACATGAGAGAAGCTAACTGAAGGATAAAGCCAAAACATGGAGGAGGGCCACAGAAAAACAGACCTGCAACCCTGACAACATTCTGAATCTGGATCAAACCATGCCTGATATCCCACTTCTGGAATTTCTAGCTAAATGAGCCAATACATTTCTTATATTATTTAAATCAGTTTGGTTTAAGCTTCCTGTCACTTGTAACTAAAATGGTTTGACTGGAATGTGTTTCTTTCTTGCACCTAAAAGTACCTAACAAAGGGCAAGTTTATCTCCTGAGCATCTACTATAAGCACCTCCCTATGTGACCCCTTGGCATGCATTCGCTCATGTACATCTCACAACAACCCTGGAGGTAACTACAAATCAGGAAACTGAGACTCAAAAAGATTAGCTAACCTTCCCAATGTCACTCTGAGAATAAGTGGCTGAACTGAGAATTGAGCCCAACCAACTCTAAATCCAATGCTCCTTCTCCAACTTTGGCCTCATTTATTATTTTTTGAACCATGTATATAAATAACAAAGGTTTATATGTTTACTCAAACTCCACGTGGAAAACCATTCCGACTTTTGAAAATCTGATTCAATGATCAAAAACACATGTAGAATATTAGTTAGAAGGTGGTGTAGACTGTAGTACGGTTTTATAGGCATCTTGGGCAGGTCCTTCAGAGTAATTGGGATGTGGAATGTGGAAGTCATTTTTATGGGAAAGTTGGGACATGGCCTCCTGTAGGCAGCCTCAGGCTAAAGAGGGAGCATATCAAGAAAAAAAAAATCACACTGAACCTGGTGATAAGGTTCATGAGGATGTTAATTAAAAGAAATCTCAAATTTCAAGGCTGTACGGTTGATACACTTTCAAGCAAGGGCATATGAACAATACACAACAGAAATATACCCCAAGATGTCCGTATTCTTTTGAAAACTGTATGTGTGGTTTATAAACCATCTGTAAAATTCCTCTCCTGCTCACCTATCTTATTACAGTGCCTGCTCGTGCTTCTCCTCAAATAGTCTGGCTCAGTCACAGAAAGTAGAAAGATGCCTTACATTTTGCTTGAGGATGAAAAAGTTTGGCTAACCATGCTATCTTAGCCAACTCTAAAGCCTCTTATTTGTATGTTATTCATAATGATCATTCTCTTGTCAAGATGAGAAATAAGAATTGTTCATTTTTATATCCACAGTAGCACTGGGTTTGTGCTTGAAAATTATTCCTTGGGTTGAATTAAATACCTGATCTATCCCCTAAAAAGGAGGGAAAAACACATGCCCTTACCCTTACTCTATCCTTTCCCATGCTCAAGTTCCATTTTCCTATAGAAAGTTTATACTGAAAATTCCCTCAAAGCTCCCAAATTTGTCTTAAGGAACTACAGCTTCCCCAGTGTTCATCCAATGATAAAAGTGCTTAGTCCAGTAGGTTATTTAGAAAAGGCTGCTTTTACCACCTAGACAGGCACAAAATATGTCTATAAATAAATGCTAAAATGTTAATGAAAGTGGCTAGATGGGATCCTTTAACACCAGGCACTGACCTATAAAGTAGATTTAATGCCTTTACCATCTCATTTGTGTTCTTAATTTGTCTCCTATGAAGTAAAATGTGTTGAAAAAATTTTTTTCTGTATCCAGCCTTTGACATTCTGTTTTAAAAATCCTCTATATAATTATGCTATTTTCCCCTTTCTGGCCTATGGCAGAGATTATCTAAAATTTGGATGTTCACTAGACCCACTTCCCCTTCCTGACTATTCAGTGAAACCACATGTTCCACCTCCCTTGTATGAAAGTGACGCCACATGAGCAGCATTCATCATTGACACATGAATGGAAGTCATGTTCCACTATTGGATGGAGATAACTGACATCAAGGGACCCTTCACACATTCTTTCTTCATTTGTTGGCCAACCAGATGCAGAGGACCCATAGTCCTGAAGGGACAGAGGAGCCACTAGAAAGAAAGGGTCTGAGTCCCTGAGTGACAGCATGGAGCAGAGCCTCCAACTCCAGCTGATCCACATTGGACCGGGACTTAAGCCATAAATGAATCTTCATTAGATTAGTCACTGAAAGTTGGGAGCTGCTTGTTACAGTATTACTTCCATTGACTAATTCATTGCCCTATTGAGAGAGAAGTTGAATATTATCCAACTTGAATATTGTCCAGTTGAATTCACTGCCCTGTTGTGAGAGCACTTGAAAATTTGGAAAGCTAAAAACAGACAGGACAACAACTAAGCCAGCCACTCCACAGCTCTGATAGTCTGAAGCATGCCACTGAGCCCTTGCATCCCACTTGCCTTGCATTAGCTTCGCCTCCACATCACAACTTCAAGCATCTGGAAAACAAAGTCCTTGTCTTATCTTCTACTGTACAGTGCCTACCGCAACTAGCACCATTTTGAGTAGTTAACCATAGTCGTTAGTGAATAAATATCTGGAAAACCTGCATAATTTGGATAGAAAGGAGCTGAGATAGATGAGAGGAAGTAACATTTATATAGACTCTATTATATGCCTGGTGCCTTATAAGTTGAAATACAGATGTCCCTGGATATTGTCAGATAGGTAAGATCACCTCAAGCCTCCCATTCCACACTGGATAAGTCCAAATCCTTCCTTGCAAATTTTCCTGCAAATTTCCAGAGGCAAGGATGGTGTTCCCATTGTCATCTGCAGCTCTGAATCCCTGTCCCTGCTGCACTCAACCAGTTTATGGATCATCTTTCTCCACCCCGCATGTGGTCCACCTCTCATTAACTCAAGCATGAAATGCAATCCCTCCCTCAGTTTCTACCCCAAAGAAAAAGAGTCACACTCTTAAAAGGTGTATATGATAGACTTGATCAAAGATTCAGCCAGAGGTGAGATGGTTTCATTCTAGCAATTCACTACCTAATTTAAACACTATCATTCAGTTCCTCAAGGCTCCTGACCATCAGGATTTTTTTGGTGGTCCTCCTTACAAACTCAGCTTCAGATCATCCTCCCATCATCCTCCCACACTCTTTCAACCCTCCTCCTCATCTCTTTCCTTCCAGGCCACCCCAGCCAAATCCCCAATACAAATCCCTTTCACTCCATAATGAAAATGGTCTGGTTCACCTCAGATCCTACTACCTAAGACTCCAGGAACACACTTGCATATATTAATCCAGACTCAGCTGACCCAAAGGGATTTCCCTTCAATGAAAGACAGCCTTCTTAGAAGGTCATTATGGCTCAGTTTTTTTTCTTCCTCTATTACACACATAAATGCATATAACAACAAAACCATTAGCCTTCACACTGCTAATTCCAATGGTTAATTCTCAGATTTCATCTTACTTGACTTTTCAGTAGCATTTGGCTCTAATGGGTCATACCCTCCCCCTTGAACACTTCCCTCATTTTTTAAAATTTATTTTATTGAAGTGTAGTTGATTTACAATGCTGTGTTAATTTCTGCTGTATAACAAAGTGATGCAGTTATACATATTTATACATTCTTTTTTCATATTCTTTTCCATTATGGTTTATTATAGGATATTTAATATAGCTCCCTGTGCTATACAATAGGAACTTGTTGTTTATGCATTCTATATATAATAGTTTGCATTTGTTAATCCTAAACTCCCAATCCATTCCTCCCCCACCTTCCCTCATTTTTGACTTACAAGATACCACACTCACACACTGGATTTTCCTCCTACCTCCCTGCCTACCAGACTCCTCTGCTGGCATCGCCTACCATCCCAACCTCTAAATGTCAGTATTTGGATCTAATCTCTCTGTTTTTAAATCTGTACTTAACAACATTAGACTGGATATTGTTCTCATCCAGTCTCATGGTCTTAAATACCACCTCTCTGCAGATGATTCCCAAACTTTTATTTCTATTCCAGACCTCTCTCACAAACTCCAGACTTATATATCCAACTGTCAATGGATACCTCTACTTGGCATCTTAAATTTAAGATGTCCAAAAACGAAGTACTGATTCCCACTCCATGTGCAAAACTGACTTCTCCCTAAATCTTCCCATCTCAGTAAATAACATTTCCATTCTTCTTGTTATTAAGAATTCACCTTTGAGTCCCCTCATTCTTCATTCCCCACATCCGAGCCATTAGCAAATCAGCTCTACCTTAAAAATACATACAGAATCCAACCACTCCTTCCCACTTCCACTGCTACTGTTCTGATTCAAGCCACCAGCATCTCTCATCTAACTGTTCTCCCTGGTAATTCCCTTGTGTCCCTACAGTCCATTCTGAACATAGCAGACAAAGTGATCCATTAAAATACATATCACTCCTCTATCCAGAACTCTCCTCAATCAACCTCACAGTGACCCATAAAACCCTACATGATCTGGCCCTTGTCACTTTTCAGACCTCATTGATTACTATTTCCGTAGCCCCTGCCCTGCATATTAACTCCTCTCCATCCAGCTAGATGGTCCTACTCTCTATTTCTCGATTGTGCCAAGCATACTTCTCCTTCAAGACCTTTGCACTTATCTTCCCTCTGCCTAAAATGCTCTCTCACTTTCTTCATTTCTTCACTTAAATATCACTTTCTCAAATTGCACACTTTCTTCCTGCTACATTTTGCTTCCTAGCATTTATCACCATCAAGCACATAGATATTTTACTAATTTGCCTTATTTTCTGTCTTCCCTACCAAAATATGGGCAGCTATTTTTATCAGTGTTGTTCACTGCTGTATTTTGAGTGCCCAGAACAGTGCCTGGCACACAGAAGGTCCTCCATAAATATTTGAATGACTATCAGCAATAGCCCTGCAAGGGATTACTGTCCCATTCTGTAGATGAAGAAAGTGAAGGTCAGAGAGATTACAAAATTTGTTCAGTTAGTAAACAAAGCTGAGATTAAAATTCATTTCAGTACAACTCTAAATGCCAGAATAACTTCATAACACAATATTATCTTCCAGAAGAGTCCAGAGCTTTGCAGTCACAAGAGGCCTCTGACACACTTCTGGGAGCTGTGAAACCAACTGAAAATTGATTGAACATGTACAATTGTCTAGCATTTTGTGTACAGTACCTCATGCATTCAGTCAACAAATATTGAGAATCTACTATGTGACAGCCAGTGCACCAATGACTAAGAATTCAAAGATAACAAAAACAGACTAGATTTCAGCCTTCCCAGACCTGAACTGAAAACCACAAAATCAATGGGAAAATTGTACCTGAATAAGTGCAATGAGGGAGAAGAAGTCTACAGGGGTCGACTTAGTCTAGAAGTCAGAGAAGGCTTCTCTGGAGTAGGGACACATGAACTGAGTTCTCAAAGGTGGGTAGGAGTTAAGTTGCCAAGAAGGGGAGGAAGGAATATTCTAGACAGAGGGAGCAGTATATGCAAAGGCCCTATGGTAAGAGGGTACATGGTGAGGAGGGATGGGGATGAGGGCATAGGAGGTCCATGTGGCAAGAGGACGCTGGAGTGAAAGGTAGAGTCTAGGCCTCAAAGGGCTTTCTAGCCCAGTTAAGATGCAGTAGTGCTTATCCCAGATGGGCAGCCAATAAAGGATGTTCATCTCAATCAAGGCTCAAACAATTTTACTGATCCTCAATTATTTGCCGAACACAAATAATTCTTCCCCTAGGAAGATATTACTAGACTCATGTCCTGGGAAATGAAACTGGGTCTTTTAAGAATTAAGTGACATTCTCAAAGTCACATGGCTGGCAAATGGCAGAACTAGACTTTAAAAAGAGACTGGTTCAATTTTAAAGCCCAGGTCTTCTCATCCAGTGAAGGAGAAATGGATAGAAACGATGAAGAAACCAACATTTGTCCCTCATCTGGGGCAAGATGGGTGCAAAAAAAAAAAAAAAATCCCAGCCACCTTCAGGATTCCTGAAAGAACCTCTGCACTCCATCCTTCCTCTCTCTAACCTGTCCCGAGGAAGAGGCCTATTTCTCAGCTCTCTGACTCCCCAGGGCTGCTCTTCCAAGTCTCCAGGGCTGTGCCGAGGAGCTGCTGCCATCAGAGATTTCCAGTCATTGGTGGAATTAAAGAGACTGATAAGTAGAGGATCAAAGAATCTCATCTAGTCTCAAGAATTACAAGAACAAAATAGCTCAACTCTACATTTCACTTGGCTTGTTTTGTTTTTGTTTGGAGTTGTTTTGTGTTTTTTGTTTGTTTTTGTTTTTGTATAAGCTGGGGACAGTTGAAAGAGCATTGGATTTGGAGCAGAAAGACCAGCTTTCAAGTCTTAGCCCTGCCATTTGAAAACCTGAGCTTCAGTTTAATGACTGAGGAAGGGTTGATAAGAGCATTAAAAGAGGTAACGAATGTGAAAGTGCTGTTAATAACCCTTCAGACAGACCATTCTCATACTAGATGTCCAACTTTCACAGTATTACAGGACACATCTATCACTGTATCTGTTTTTGGAATACAATTATATGCTTGGTCTCCCTTGCTGGCACCTCCTCCAGCAAGCTAACCCTTGAATGTTGGGGTCTGCAGAAATGCTGTCTTGTTCTTTTCTCCCTCTACTCTCTATGAGTGATTGTATCAGGTCCCAAGACTTAAGTACTGACAATTTCAAAACCTCTCACAGGAGCTCCAGAGCCATTCTCCAACTAGCTATCTCACACAACATCCTGCAGGTATCTCAAACTTTTTTGTTCAAAATGGAATTCACTGTCTTTCCTCCATTTCTTCAACGCCATGCATACCATCTTAGCAGAAGACACCATCAGTCATTTTCTCTCCCTCTCTCCCCACCAATCTCTCTCTCTCTTTCTCTCCCTTTCTATACATTTTTAACTTTGACACAGAGTAACATAAGTAATATATATTGAGAACTTACAAGCTTTCGGGCAATGTACTAAGGATTTTAGACACATTTTCTGATTTAAGAATTAAAACAGCCATATAAGGTTTCAGTGCAGCAGCAGCCTGATTTCATAGACAGGGTAAATAAGGTTTAGAGCAATGTTAAATCACCTGCTCGTGGGTGTCAGGGCTGTGTTACTTCAGAGGCTATCTGCTCACCATAACTTCATGCTTCCTGTCTCCACATTTCCCACATCCAACTGGTCACAAAAACCATTTACATTGTACCTCAAAAATAAATATTTCTCAATTCCAGGCAGCCCTTCCTATTTGGTCTTGATCTTCAGTAACTCTTATTAAGATTTATTTATTTTCACTTAACAATTATCCAGTAATACACATACTATGTACCAAGCATTATTTTAAGCACTTTAAAAAATATTAACTCACTTAATTCTCCTAGCAATCCCCTGAGATGGATTTGTATTATCCACAATTTATAGATGGGGAAACTGAAGCACAGAGCAAATAAGTAACCTGCCCAAAATCACATAGCTAATAAATGATAGGGTTGGGATTTGAGCCCAAGGAGTCTGGCTCCAGGTTTCACACCATGGTGTCCCTACAATACAATTGCAGTGGTGTCCTTGGTGGCTTCCCTCCTCCCAGTGGCCCTCTACCCAGTCTCAAGAAATTCTCCAGAATTTGCTTCACAAAAGTATAACTTTGATCCTTTCCACCACTATGAACCCATTGACTTTCTCTGGTTAGAGCCACTGTGGCCTTTTGTGATCTAGATGCAAAGTAACATCCAGATCTCCTTTCCCATCATGCACTACACCGATCACTCCAAAACTATCGCTTTGCCAGGTGCTATTTCCCACCCACATGTGCTTGCATACCCACTATGAAATGCCCATCCCCGGTGAAATAAGTCCACTCATCCTTCAGGACTCAAATGTCACCTCCTCTTCAGGAAACTCATTCCTTTCATTTAGCACGTGATCACGTTACATTCTAATAATTTGCCACCCCCTCCTCTGCACATCTTCCTGCCCTGCATCCCTCACATCTGAGATGGGGCTGATAAATCTTCTAAAGCTGACACCTACCTTGTACATCATTCCAGCCTTTTCAGTGAATGTAGTGGTTTCACAGTCTACATTTGCTGAATGATGCTGTAGGATTTATGTGATTTGTCCAAAACTTCAAAGGAGGAAGTTGGAATATTAGCACTCTGAAATTCCAACTTGATCAGTGGGTGAGTAGTTTAAGAAAAGTAAGGAAGAGATTAAATCGTGTATTTCTTTCTATGGACAAAATCAGAGTTAAGTGCGGATATACACAATTTGAGAAATAATTAGAGCCATCCTTTGGAGGAGTTTTCTTTTTGTTCAACATTCACTACATAACCGCAGCATGCTGCCTGGTAGCCAGAGCACACACATGACTCTCCCACCTTCCTGGGGCTTATATTTCTCTAGAGAGTGGGAAATCTGTATGGAATTCAGGCTCACAAATATTCCACAAACATTCACTAATGTCTTTTCATGGTTGGTTAGCTCTTCTGGTTTCTTTTTCCCGCTTTTGTTATTGTTGTCTTTTGTATTCTACTTTTTGTTTTATCTCTAGTTTTCCAATAATAACAGTAAACATTTATTGAGCACTTTGCATGAACCTGGTACCATTCTAAGGTTTCTGAAATCAGTTGTGGGTCATGTGAGCATCAGAGTAAGATAAAGTTACCGAATATGAAGGTCTTCCAGACAGTAAACACCTTTGAACATATATTTGTACATCCTGGTGCTCTTATTATGTCAGCTAGAATTCCAAACATGGGATTTCAGTGTCTGGAAGGTAAGCAGTCCTGCTTTTGAAAGACTCTACTAGGCTCAATACAGATTCCCACCAACAATACACAGGGGTATCCATTTGCCTAATTTTTGCCACCAAACAGTGTTGACAAAGTCTTTCATTTTTGTTAATCTAATGACTAGAAAATATAGTGAATTGTTTCCATTTGCAGATCTATGTCTCTAGAGAGCTGAGCATCTTTTTATATATATTTGGACATTTTCAATTCCTACTTAGTGAATCTATAAATTGTGCCCATTTACTATTGGATTTTATTTTTCTGACCAACTTGAGGATGTTTTTAATACTTAGAGCTGATCATCTCCACCCCTTGGGGTTGAGGAGGGGGGACTGGACATAACTAAACGTACATCAATAGAGCATTGGTCAAATAAATTATGACACTGCCGTGCTCTGGAATATTGTATTTTAAAAAATGGGTTAGGTCCATTTGTATTGACCTGGAGGGTCTGGGGCCTATTGTCAGTGAAAAGATGCAAGTCATAGATAATATATTTAGTATGATACCATTTTTGTTTATAAAAATTAGAAAATAAACCTTCCTATGTGCATTTATATATGTGTATATATGTATATAAACATAAATATATAAATATGTATATGCATGTATACATTTTATTACCTATAAATTATTAATTATATACAAATGTATTTGAAAATTTATTTTATATATATAAATGTATCTATATGCATACATATATATAAAATAGATCACATATATAAAATAGATATGTTTGTAAGAACACAGGGAAAGTTGTGAGAGGGTACACATCAAATTAATACCTTCAGGAGAGTGGGATTCAAGGGGGGGAAGATTTTTTATAAGCCACTGTATTTGATGATTTCCTTCAATGAGCATATATTAGTGATATTTTTTAAAAATCTAACAAAAACGGTGAATTTAAAAAGAACACTGACCATTGGTAACCAAACCCCCTATATAAAGGTATACAACCCCAGAACTTTTTTTTATGTGCCAGAAACTAGAAAGTGTTTAGGTTATTTTACCTTTCCTTATCTTATCTTATCTTCAAAAAATAGTTCAGTTCCCTTAAATTACAGTTTAGAGGACCCTGCAGTTTTCTTCATATGGATTATCAATAACACATATGTAAATGAAATATATCCAAAGCTAAGGACATATTTATAAACCTGAAAATCTTAGAGTGTGAGTAAGCCAAAGGAGGATGAAGGGAAATTTCTTCAACAGGTGTGTCCTGCCACGGCCAGGCTGGCCTTTTCCCATAGCAGCTACCTCAGGGGTGCAATGCTCACCAGGCCCGAGAAAGTTGCCCAAGTGAAAATGTACCTCAATTGCCCAACTGCCCACTGATTACAAAAGTTCTGCCAGGAGAGCTTTTCACTCCTTTTGCTTAAGTCTTTCCTTCTTCTCTTTTTTTTTTTTTGTAAATTTATTTATATTTTTAACATCTTTATTGGAGTATAATTGCTTTACAATGGTGTGTTAGTTTCTGCTATATAACAAAGTGAATCAGTTATACATATACATATGTTCCCATATCTCTTCCCTCTTGCATCTCCCTCCCTCCCACCTTCCCTATCCCACCCCTCTAGGTGGTCACAAAGCACGGAGCTGATCTCCCTGTGCTATGTGGCTGCTTCCCACTAGCTTCCTCTCTTAAATAAAGAAAATTCCCCTAGGAGAGGCTCTATACAGAAGACTGATGAGCAATTTGCACCTCACTGAGAATGAGTTTGTTACTTTCTCAGGAATAGGATTTAATAAGAGGGAAAGGTTTAGGAGGCACCTACAAATGGGGGAGAGCATAAGGACAGTACCAGAGGAAGAAATTAGAAGCCAGGGACACAGGGAAATAAAAACTGTGCCTAAATCACTTTTTTGCCTGAGGCTGAGCAACTCTGTTTGACACCAGCCTGTTTCGGTGGGAATGGAGAAGTAGGATGGATAAGAGAAGAGAAGGACTCACATGATTCAAGCACACAGATAGCTAGTAGGTTTGAGTCCTGAATGGATGAATCACCAACGACCATCCTGCCTTTCAATGTTATTTTGTCCACCAGCATTTAACACCATCTTACATGTTTCAAGAAAGACATTAGGCATGTAAATATGTATATAAATTATATAAAATAAGTATAATCCAGGCTCAGCCAAGTTACTTAACATATCTTGGTGACAACTCTTTTCAACAGTAACATGAGCATGGTAGACTTATGCTTCAGAATTCTGAGGAGGACTAAATGAGGTAACACCTGCCAGCACGATGCCCGGCCCTCAGTACAAGTTAGCACTATTCCCACTGACCTGGGGAGGTCCAGGCAGTCCAGGGGAAGGCCAAGACTAGGGACAACAGTGCTTCTTCTCAATTAAGGCCAAAGTATTTTTGGATGCACGATCCGTGTTAATTTGCATAATCTCTCGCCTATTCTGTGCTTATTCTGGGGATAAATAGATGACTTCAGCCGTCAGCACTGTTACTCCAGTGTATGCCAGGAACATGTATCAAAGAAAGAAAGAACAAAAGAAAGAAGGAAAGGGGGAGGGGAGAGGACAGGAATAATAAAACTGGTTTGTTGAAGAAGCTACTACACAAACTAATTTTTCTCCTCATAACTTGACTGGCATTTATGTAACACATCGCACAGAGGAGCAAGGACCCTGGCATCATGCCAGGAATATAGAGGGTCTCCAATACATTAAACAGGTTCTCTCTCCCTCCTTGATGTTGCCTTTTGCCCACAAGTGTTGGGCTGGCACTAGACTAAGAAAATCTTATTTGTTTTCTATTCAGATGGTCCCTTCACTCTACCACACGGAGTATCACAAGCCCTTTGTGTTGTGTAGAAGATATTATTCCACACCCTGCTGGGTCATTTTTCAAGCTCCCCCATCCAGGCGTGAGTCAGACTGAGAATGAGTAACTCAACTTGCTAGGCAAAAAATTACTTTCAAACTGAAAGAAGAAAGTACCACCACATCTTAAAAAAGCAAAAAATCAACCTCTACAATCTTCTTTGGTTGGGGAGGATGAGGGGAGGTATTGATGAAGGGGATAAAGGGATTTAACGTTTAATTTTGTCTACATCTATTTTGCCTCTCATATATTATCTGGATGTCATCCTCCCTTATTCTTTCTCTCTTGCTCACTCTGGCTTTTGCTCTTTCATGCATCGAAATACTCTCTAATTTTCAACACAAACACACACACCCCTCCCTCATTCCCATATTCCCCTTATCTGCCACCATATTCTCTGTTTTCCTTTGCAGCAAACATTCTGGAAGAGTTGTCTATTTCTTCTATCTCCTCTTCTCCATTTCCCTTATACTCGTTCCTAGACGAAGATTTTACCCATCAACTCCCAAAACCTCCCTTGTCAAAGTCACCAATGATCTCCTCATAAACATGTCTGAAGAACACTTCTGTGTCTCAACAGTCTTTGATGTGGTGGACCACTGTCTTTTCTCTCCTTTACCCTGTGGCTACTCTCATTGTGTTTTCCACTCAGTCCACAGAAATTCCTCCTGCTTTGGATCTGTTCCATAAAGATGGCTCCTCCTCCCATGCATCTTTTCTTCCTTTCCTTCCTTTCTTTTCCTTTCCTTTTGGTCTTTCATTCTTTCTTTTGTTCCTTCTTTCTTTGATGCATGTTCTTGGCACTCATGGGAAGGACTGGAGTGACAGTGCTGATGGCTGGAGTCATCTATTTATCCCCAGAATTAAAGTTAGAATTCTCTGGGCTCCTTACCTCTCCACCTAGTTCCTCTTTAAAGGATCTCATTCATTCTATGGCTTTAAAAACATGTCTATGTTAATGATTCCCAAATCCAGAGATCTGTCTTCAAAGTTTCAGTCTCATAGGTACCACTGCCTTCTTGTTAGTTGTATCTCATAGCTATTTCAAAGATACCACAGCCAAAAATTTGCTCTTGACCCACTTGGATACTCATTAACTGATCCCCTACACCAGCCAAACTCTCCCGTCCACTGTTCTCTATTTGAGTAAATGATACCAACAGAAACTTGGCAATCATTCTTGATCCTGTCCTTACCCACCACCCACCACCCCACACACAGAATAATTTCAATCCATCAGCATATCTTGAAAGCCACTCCTTCAAAATACAGCTCTCATTTGCCCACCTCTCTTCACCTCCACTGTCACCTGTATCTGGCACCATTCCCTGTCACCTGGACTGTGAACTGTTGAAATAACTTGAAAACTAGTCTCTCTACTTCCACTACTGCTCTCCCTCTATCCAGTCTCCAGAAAGGTCTGGAAAGTTCCTTTTAAAATGCAGGTTATACCTATGTCCCACTTAAAGCCTTTGAATCACCTTTGGCTACTCTTTGAAAAAAATGTAAACTATTACCAGGGCTCCATGGTCTATGTGATCTGGACTCTGCCTAACCCTTCAGTGGCATCTCAAGCCACACTCTCTACCTGTCACCATCACTCATTCACACCAACCCCCTAACAATTCCTCGAAAATGCTAACCTCTTTCACCTCGGAGCTTTTGCACCTGCTGTTGCCTCTACCCAGGCCCCAGTGCTCTTCCCTGGACCTTCCTGTGGCTCGTCCTTCTCTCTCTAAGATCCCAGTTTAGGAGTCACTTTCTTAGGAAGGCTATCTAAATTAGGTCCCATGCCCCCCTCCACTCTTTACCACAGCACTTTACCTTTGTATCACTTTTTACTGCACGTATTATGATATTGTGATAACCAGCCTATAAGATGGCCCCCAATGAGTCCCACCTCCTGCTACTCACATCCTTCTGTAGTTCCTTCCCACACTAGACCAGGGTTGATCTGCATACCAGTAGGATATCGAAGTGATGATATGTCACTTCTGAGACTAGATGTAAAAGACACTGCAGCTTCCGTCTTGCTCTCTTTTTCCCTCTCTCCCTTCTTAGATAACTTGCTCTGGAGGAAACCAAGTGCCACGTTGTGAGCAGTCCTATGGAGGGTCCCACGTGCTGAAATATCAAAGCTTGTCAACAGTCATATAAGTGAGCTTGGAAGTTGATCCTTAAAAGCCAGTCAAGCCTACACTACAAAGCTACAGTAATCAAGACAGTATGGTACTGGCACAAAAACAGAAATATAGATCAATGGAATAGGATATAAAGCCCAGAGCTAAACCCACACACATATGGTCACCTTATCTTTGATAAAGGAAGCAAGAATATACAGTGGAGAAAAGACAACCTCTTCAATAAGTGGTGCTGGGAAAACTGGACAGTTACATGTAGAAGAATGAAATTAGAACACTCCCTAACACCATACACCAAAATAAACTCAAAATGGATTAAAGACCTAAATGTAAGGTCAGACACCATCAAACCCTTAGAGGAAAACATAGGCAGAACACTCTACGACATAAATCACAGCAAGATCCTTTTTGACCCACCTCCTAGAGAAATGGAAATAAAAACAAAAATAAAAAAATGGGACCTAATGAAACTTAAAAGCTTTTGCACAGCAAACGAAACCATAAACAAGATGAAAGGGCAAACCTCAGAATGGGAGAAAATATTTGCAAATGAAGCAACTGACAAAGGATTAATCTCCAAAACATACAAGCAACTCATGCAGCTCAATATCAAAAAAACAAACAACCTAATCCAAAAATGGCCAGAAGACCTAAATAGACATTTCTCCAAAGAAGATATACAGATTGCCAAGAAACACATGAAAGAATGCTCAACATCATTAATCATTAAAGAAATGCAAATCAAAACTACAATGAGATATCATCTCACACTGATCAGAACGGCCATCATCAAAATATCTACAAACAATAAATGCTGGAGAAGGTGTGGAGAAAAGGGAACCCTCTTGCACTGTTGGTGGGAATGTAAATTGATACAGCCAATATGGAGAACAGTATGGAGGTTCCTTAAAAAACCACAAATAGAACTACCATATGACCCAGCAATCCCACTACTGGGCATATACCCTGAGAAAACCATAATTCAAAAAGAGCCATGTACCAAAATGTTCATTGCAGCTCTATTTACAATAGCCAGGACATGTAGCAACCTAAGTGTCCATCAATAGATGAATGGATAAAGAAGATGTGGCACATATATACAATGGAATATTACTCAGCCATAAAAAGGAATGAAACTGAGTTATTTGCAGTGAGGTGGATGGACTTAGAGTCTGTCATACAGAGTGAAGTAAGTCAGAAAGAGAAAAACAAATACCATATGCTAACACATATATATGGAATCTAAAAAAAAAAAAAAGAAAAGAAAAGAAATAGTCAGAAGAACCTAGGGGCAAGACGGGATAAAGACGCAGACCTACTAGAGAATGGACTTGAAGATACTGGGAGGGGGAAGGGTAAGCTGGAACAAAGTGAGACAGTGACATGGACATATATACACTACCAAACATAAAATAGATAGCTAGTGGGAAGCAGCCGCATAGCACAGGGAGATCAGCTCGGTGATTTGTGACCACCTAGAGAGGTGGGATAAGGAGGGTGGGAGGGAGGGAGATGCAAGAGGGAAGAGATATGGGGGCATATGTATATGTATAACTGATTCACTTTGTTATAAAGCAGAAACTAACACACCATTGTGAAGCAATTATACTCCAAAAAAGATGTTTTTAAAAAAACGCCAGTCAAGCCTTGCAGTGACGGTCACCAAGCTAACAACTTGACTTCAACCTCGTGTGAAACTCTGAGCCAGAATTATCTGTGAAGCCACTCCAGGAGTCTTGGCCCTCAGAACTTGTGGTAGCTAATAAATAGTTGTTGGATTAAGCTGCTAAGTACTCAGGTAATTTGTTTCTTAACAAAAGAATATATATATATATATATATATATATATATATATATATATATATATATATATATATATATATATATATCTTTTTTTTTTTTTAATTTATTTTATTTTATTTTTTTGCTTTATAACAAATTTAATCAGTTATACATATACATATGTTTCCATATCCCCTCCCTTTTGCGTCTCCCTCCCACCCTCCCTATCCCACCCCTCCAGGCGGTCACAAAGTACCGAGCTGATCTCCCTGTGCTATGCGGCTGCTTCCCACTAGCTATCTACCTCACGTTTGGTAGTGTATATATGTCCATGCCGCTCTTTCACTTTGTCACAGCTTACCCTTCCCCCTCCCCATATCCTCAAGTCCATTCTCTAGTAGGTCTGTGTCTTTATTCCTGTCTTACCCCTATGTTCTTCATGACATTTTTTTTTTCTTAAATTCCATATATATGTGTTAGCATACAGTATTTGTCTTTCTCTTTCTGACTTACTTCACTCTGTATGACAGACTCTAGGTCTATCCACCTCATTACAAATAGCTCAATTTCATTTCTTTTTATGGCTGAGTAATATTCCATTGTATATATGTGCCACATCTTCTTTATCCATTCATCCGATGATGGACACTTAGGTTGTTTCCATCTCCGGGCTATTGTAAATAGGGCTGCTATGAACATTTTGGTACATGTCTCTTTTTGAATTATGCTTTTCTCAGGGTATATGCCCAGTAGTGGGATTGCTGGGTCATATGGTAGTTCTATTTGTAGTTTTTTAAGGAACCTCCATACCGTTCTCCATAGCGGCTGTACCAATTCACATTCCCACCAGCAGTGCAAGAGTGTTCCCTTTTTTCCACACCCTCTCCAGCATTTATTGTTTCTAGATTTTTTGATGATGGCCATTCTGACTGGTGTGAGATGATATCTCATTGTAGTTTTGATTTGCATTTCTCTAATGAGTAAAGATGTTGAGCATCCTTTCATGTGTTTGTTGGCAGTCTGTATATCTTCTGTGGAGAAATGTCTATTTAGGTCTTCTGCCCATTTTTGGATTGGGTTCTTTGTTTTTTTGTTATTGAGCCACATGAGCTGCTTGTAAATTTTGGAGATTAATCCTTTGTCAGTTGCTTCATTTGCAAATATTTTCTCCCATTCTGAGGGTTGTCTTTTGGTCTTGTTTATGGTTTCCTTTGCTGTGCAAAAGCTTTTAAGTTTCATTAGGTCCCATGTGTTTATTTTTGTCTTTATTTCCATTTCTCTAGGAGGTGGGTCAAAAAGGATCTTGCTGTGATTTATGTCATAGAGTGTTCTGCCTATGTTTTCCTCTAAGAGTTTGATAGTGTCTGGCCTTACATTTAGGTCTTTAATCCATTTTGAGCTTATTTTTGTGTATGGTGTTAGGGAGTGATCTAATCTCATACTTTTACATGTCCCTATCCAGTTTTCCCAGCACCACTTATTGAAGAGACTGTCCTTTCTCCACTGTACATTCCTGCCTCCTTTATCAAAGATAAGGTGACCATATGTCCGTGGGTTTAACTCTGGGCTTTCTATCCTGTTCCATTGATCTATCTTTCTGTTTTTGTGCCAGTACCATACTGTCTTGATTACTGTAGCTTTGTAGTATAGTCTGAAGTCAGGGAGCCTGATTCCTCCAGCTCCATTTTTCGTTCTCAAGATTGCTTTGGCTATTCGGGGTCTTTTGTGTTTCCATACAAATTGTGAAATTTTTTGTTCTAGTTCTGTGAAAAATGCCAGTGGTAGTTTGATAGGGATTGCATTGAATCTGTAGATTGCTTTGGGTAGTAGAGTCATTTTCACAATGTTGATTCTTCCAATCCAAGAACATTGTACATCTCTCCATCTATTTGTATCATCTTTAATTTCTTTCATCAGTGTCTTATAATTTTCTGCATACAGGTCTTTTGTCTCCTTAGGTAGGTTTATTCCTAGATATTTTATTCTTTTTGTTGCAATGGTAAATGGGAGTGTTTCCTTGATTTCACTTTCAGATTTTTCATCATCAGTATATAGGAATGCCAGAGATTTCTGTGCATTAATTTTGTATCCTGCAACTTTACCAAATTCATTGATTAACTCTAGTAGTTTTCTGGTAGCATCTTTAGGATTCTCTATGTATAGTATCATGTCATCTGCAAACAGTGACAGCTTTACTTCTTCTTTTCCAATTTGGATTCCTTTTATTTCCTTTTCTTCTCTGATTGCTGTGGCTAAAACTTCCAAAACTAGGTTGAATAAGAGTGGTGAAAGTGGGCAACCTTGTCTAGTTCCTGATCTTAGTGGAAATGGTTTATATATATATATATATCTTTTCCTATTCATTTTCTGTCTTCCCCACTGGAAAGTCTAACATTCACTCATTGTATCATCAGTGCATCGAACTTTGCCCTGCACACACTAGTCACTCAGTAGATATTTGCAGAACAGATAAAGTTTCTGTTACTATTCTTACCATCAATAAAACATTAATTGTTCGTTGAATAGTTTTAAAATACCTGTATCATCTCAGTTAATCCTGTGGTTTCAATAAACTAGACATTCTTTCCATATCATGATGAAAAATCTGGGGCCCCAGGACCTCAGATGATTTGTTCACAGCCATTCCACCCACTGTATTACAGAGCTGGCGCTCCAACCCTGGGCTTCTGGCTTCAACCCTGGTGTTCTGTTTCCTACACACGATGACCTCTCATCAGTCACCCCCAGAGCATGAGCTCCGTCATTCTGACATTCACCTTTCTGCACAAGGAACCCAGCACGTTGGCCTCCTGAGGCAACTATCCCTCACCCATCCAACCTGTGGCTTGATTCATCCGATCTACTTGACCCAGTTATCAACACTGCAGAAAAATGCCTAAATTAGAAGCACAGAATTGTTCATCCTTCTCTGAAAGGGTAAGGAAAATGTATTACATGGCTTTCCCTTTCCCTTCCAAAACTATAAAAAGAAGTGAAAACATGCTTAAAAGTCCCCAGGACTCAATTTTAAATATACTACCAAGTTTCAAACTCTCTGAGGACTTCTAAAAGTGGATATTTTCTTCAATCCCTTGATAAATATTATTTGGAATACAGCAAGCTTTGAGTATCTGGGGTGTTGACCACTAAAGAAATTTTTTGAGGGTCCTCCTCTCTCCTGCCCAGGTAAATCCCAGGTTGATGCAGGAAGAGCTTGTGTTTGGCCAAACCCAAGAGTAAGTGATCCAGAAAAGAATTCACAACTAAATTAGAAAGTGTTTCTTTGTGCTATTCTTCAGCCAAATACAACCCTATATCAAGAGATGAAAAAGATTTTAAAGGTATATATTAAAATAATTTGCCTTAAAACTGACATCTTTTCTTTAAAATGTTTTGGTATCACATTTTCCTGATAATTCCCATTATTATTTCTCATGTGCTTATATAAAAAAAACATAGTCTTGATATTGAATCATTTTAATCAAATTAGAATCCCAGATTTGCTTCAAGAGCATTCTTGAATATATTGCCCCAGATTTATCATGTGTAAAATGGGGGTAATAATATTCCTACCATAAAATGTTGTTATTGTGAGAACTAAGTAAGTGGTTAATACCTGGCACACAGTAATTGCTATATAATTGCAAGCTATTAATGTTATTATTATTATTACTATCATCATCATCATCCATGTCTTTGCTTCCCTATAATAGTACATATGTCTGGAAATTTAAAAACTTATTTTCTGCATGTAGGATCTACACAGGACATAAAGATATGCTTCCTCCTAATTGTTTTCTCCTTTAAGTCTATTTAAAGCAAATCGTTCCTATATCCTCAATCATTCACACCCTAAACAAAAACATTATTTAAGAGGGATCTTGGAGACAGTACTGTATACTATTTCTGGTTGCATACTGCCTTCTTATTTCATTTTGGGTTTTTGTTTGTTTGTTTGTTTTAAGAAAAATTCCAATTTAGTGTACATTATTTGAAATCTCGTGATTTTTTTTAATTGGGGTATAGTTGCTTTACAATGTTGTGTTAGTTTCTGCCGTACAGCAAAGTGAATCAGCTGTATGTATACATATGTCCCCTCTTTTTTGGATTTCCTTCCCATTTAGGTCACCACAGAGCAGCAAGTAGAGTTCCCTGTGTAGGTTTTCATTAGTTATCTATTTTATATATATTAGTGTATATATGTCAATCCCAATCTCCCAATTCATCCCACCCCTACTTTCACCCCTTTGTGTCCATACATTTGTTCTCTATGTCTGTGTCTCTATTTCTGCCTTGCAGACAGGTTCATCTGTACCATTTTCTTAGGTTCCACATATATGTGTTAATACATGATATTTGTTTTTCTCTTTCTGACTTACTTCACTCTATATGACACTCTCTAGGTCCACCTACATCTCTACAAATGACCCAATTTCGTTCCTTTTTATGGCTGAGTTATATTCCACTGTATATATGTACCACATCTTCTTTATGCATTCCTCTGTTGATGGACATTTAGGTTGTTTCCATGTCCTGGCTATTGTAAATAGTGCTGCAATGTACATTGGGGTGCATGTGTCTTTTTGAATTATGGTTTTCTCAGGGTATATGCCCAGTAGTGAGATTTCTGGGTCATACAGTAATTCTATTTTTAGTTTTTTAAGGAAACTCCATAATGTCTCCATAGTGGCTGTATCAATTTACATTCCCACCAACAGTACAAGAGGAACCCCTTTATTCCACACCCTCTCCTACATTTATTGTTTGTAGATTTTTTGACGATGGCCATTCTGACTGGCGTGAGGTGATACCTCATTGTACTTTTGATTTCTCTAATAATTAGGGATGTTGAGCATATTTTCATGTGCCTCTTGGCCATCTGTATATCTTCTTTGGAGAAATATCTATTTAGGTCTTCTGCTCACTTTTTGATTGGGTTGTTTGTTATTGAGCTGCATGAGCTGTTTTTATATTTTGGAGATTAATCCCTTGTCCGTTGCTTCATTTGCAAATATTTTCTCCCATTCTTAGGGTTGTCTTTTCATCTTGTTTATGGTTTCCTTCACTGTGCAAAAGATTTTAAGTTTCATTAGGTCCCATTTTTTAATTTTTGTTTTTATTTTCATTACTCTAGGAGATGGTTCAAAAAAGATCTTGCTGTGACTTATGTCAAAGAGTGTTCTGCCTATGTTTTCCTCTAAGAGTTTTATAGTGTCCAGTCTTACATTTAGGTCTTTAAGCCATTTTGAGTTTATTTTGGTGTATGGTGTTAGGGAGTGTTCTAATTTCATTCTTTTACATGTAGCTGTGCAGTTTTCCCAGCACCACTTATCGAAGAGATGGTCTTTTCTCCATTGTATATTCTTGCCTCCTTTGTCATAGATTAGGTAACCATAGGTGTGTGGATTTATCTCTGGGCTTTCTATCCTGTTCCATTGATCTATATCTCTGGTTTTGTGCTAGTACCATACTGTCTTGATTACTGTAGCTTTATAGTATAGTCTGAAGTCAGAGAGCCTGATTCCTCCAGCTCCATGTTTTCTTTCTCAAGATTGCTTTGGCTATTCAGGGTCTTTTGTGTCTCTAGTCAAATTTTAAGGTATTTTGTTCTAGTTCTGTGAAAAATGCCAATGGTAATTTGATAGGGATTGCACTGAATCTGTAGATTGCTTTGGGTGGTATAGTCATTTTCACAATATTGATTACTCCAACCCAAGAACATGGTATATCTCTCCATATGTTTGTGTCATCTTTGATTTCTTTCATCATGTCTTGTAGTCTTCTGAGTACAGTTCTTTTACGGCCTTACGTAGGTTTATACCTAGGTACTTTACTCCTTTTGTTGCAATGGTGAATGGGATTGTTTCCTTAATTTCTCTTTCTGATCTTTTGTTGTTAACATATAGGAATGAAAGAGATTTCTGTGCATTAACTTTGTATCCTTCAACTTTACCAAATTCGTTGATTAGCTCTAGTAGTTTTCTGGTGGCATCTTTAGGATTTTCTATGTGTAGTATCATGTCATCTGCAAACAATGACAGTTTTACTTCTTCTTTTCCAATTTGTATTCCTTTTACTTCTTTTTCTTCTCTGACTGCTGTGGCTAGGACTTCCAAAACTATGTTGAATAACAGTGGCAAAAGTGGACATCCTTTTCTTGTTCCCGATCTTAGAGGAAATGCTTTCAATTTTTCTCCATTGAGAATGATGTTTGCTGTGTGTTTGTTGTATATGGCCTTTTTTATGTTGAGGTAGGTTTCCTCTATGCCCACTTTCTGGAAAGTTTTTTTCATAGATGGGTGTTGAAAGCTTTTTCTGAATCTATTGAGATGATCACATTTTTTTATTAATCAGCTTGTTAATATGGTGTATCATATTGATTGGTTTGCATATATTGAAGAATCCGTGCATCCCTGGGATAAATTCCACTTGATCATAGTGTATGATCCTTTTAATGTGCTGTTGAATTCTGTTTGCTAGTATTTTGTTGAGGATTTTTGCATCTATGTTCATCAGTGATATTGGTCTGTAATTTTCTTTTTTTGTGATATCTTCTTATGTCGTTTTGATCAAGTAATGTCTTTAATCTTCTGCTGCCAGAAAATTTCATGATCCCTGACAGTGGAGTGAGAGGCTGATAGTGCTTACAAGACTGAAAGCTATCAAATGATTTAGGCCTTTGAGAGATGCTGGGTATAAGACTTAGTATCATTCTTATTCTGTGCCCTGAGGGTAAGAATGGGTAAGAGAGATAAGCATTCTTTGGCCAGAGGACTCCTATCGGGATTAGACTCCCTGAGTCACTTCCAAGATAAAATCTATATTGCCTTATCTCACACGCCTTGAGGTAAGATGGAATATTTATAGAACGATAGACATTTTGGAGCTAATTCCAGGACGTATTCATTTATATGACAGATTTTTTTCCTCATCACCAGAATTTTTATCTCCATGATCTCTGTTTAGGAAAATAACAGTTTCAATTGTTCCAGATCGATAGATCGATTGATAGATAGAGATAGATAGATAGATAGATAGAGGAAAAAATCTCATTAAGGAATCATTAATGAAATATAATAGAGTAAATCCATTTGCACCCTTAATAGAAATCAAATAATTTGCCCAATGAAAGAAAAACTTCTGGGAAGTTTTGTATACATCTGTTGACATATGACAGGAAGTCTATACACCTCCACAAAAATGAATTCACATAAACCATAATTAAGACAGTTCAAAAAGAGAAGCAAAAGGCTCTTTTTAGTATCTTACCAGAGAAGGATTTTACTCCAAATAGTCTAACTCTAGAGACTGGATGTTTTAACATTGTGCTACACTGCGTGCCATTCTGGTTGACTCTAATTCCAACCTCTTTGACAATGACAAAATTCTCCAGCTCTAGCGCCAGTTTCTTTCTTGAGTCCTAGGTCCATATTCGTAACTACCTACAAGCCATCTGTACTTGACTACAAAACAGAAAACCTCAAAGAATGTAACTACTAATCAATCATTCTTGCCTCAATGTTTCCATAGCCCTTTGGATAGACCACCATATGGTCCTTATCGGACTACCATTTAATGATCTATTTATGTTTCAGTCTCATTTTCTAGAACATGAGTTCCCGGAATGCAGGGACCTTTTGAAAAATCTATATGTTCCTAATGTCAGCACATGACAAGTATTTGATAAATGTGTATTGAACAAAGATCTGACTTTGTAACAACGTTTATGACTCAGGTTAATAGGAAGAGTGTTATCAAACAGACAATAAGGACAGGTTGGGTGAATGGGTGGGAGTGGGAAGGAGAATAAGTAGGTACAAAAGGTCAGGGCATAAAGCAGTCATCATTACAGGTCTCTAACCCACTTTTACCACACACCTGATACTTGGAGTTGAAATCATATGAAGCTCCAAGCTGTCATCATTGCCTTCGTCACTTTTATGTCAAATCTCTTGACAATGGGTTTTGCCAGAGTGTGGAAGAATTTCATGTTCAAAGCCTCAGAGAAGCCTGATACTTCTTCATTTTCCAATGGGTCAAATGTCAAGCAGTAAACAGAGAGTGGCTCAGGTTTGTTAAAAACTGCACCAAGATATTTTGGTCCCTTGGAGTCTTGCTCAATTCAAAACCGTCCTAGCATGTTAAGGCAACCAAAGATGTCATCTCCCAAAGCTGTAAAATTTGACTCTCCCACAGCTCCAAGACGTTTCTGCAGAACTGCACAGGAAAACAGTTCACCCTGGTTGAACAAAGTAATATTCCAATGTAACAGAATCTCCAATATTTAGAAGGGTATGTAGATTCAGGAATATAGGATTGTAAAAGATGCTATAAATAGGGTGACCATATAATTTATTTTCCATTAGAGACACTTTTGAAATGGGACTCAAATAATAATGACACTTAGATAAGAGTGTAAGCTGGGACTGTCCCAGGCACACCAGGACTTGAGGTTATCCACACTGTGGAGAAAGACTCAAGGGACTTAGGAGTGTGTCTACAACTCTGTCTTCATGCAGTCCCATGCTAATGAGTAAATGCAGAAAGTTCTAAGTTGGACCCTACTAACTCCAAGTTTGTGCTAAATGCAGAAACTTCAGTTGACTTTCATACCTAATTTGATTACTTTATCCACCAACAGTTTGGAAAATTTAGGGACAGAGGCATGATGGATTTTGACCAGGCTACACAAATCCTCTCCATCCAATTATTCATTCAGTCTTTCAGCAAACTTTGGTTGAACACCAATTACAATTTGGGAACTAATCAGAGGTCTGGGCAGGGCGGTTACAAAAATAAATAAGACATACCTTTCAAAGAGTCTGTGTACAATAGGTGAGATACCTGAAAGCAGGTAATTGTTAATGCAATATATTCAAATGCCAGAAGCACATATTTCCCAAGAGGTCATATATGGCCAGTTAAATTTCCTGAAGCTTCTGGCATCTCATTACACTATGGTATCATATTTCATGTAAAATGTCATTCTCCCTTGCCTCACTTTTCTTACTGAGGTCTACTTGTATCTTAGTTCGCAAAGTGTACTTAAGATTTATAAAATTACATGTATTTAAATATCTTCCAGAATTCAAGTTGTTAACTAAAAAAGAACTGTCCTCTTTCTTCCCTTTCTTCTAGCTTTAAATTGCATGGTTCTGTGATTCCCCTTTGCCTTTTCTTCCACATGAGTAAAGCTTTGCTTTGCAGGAGTACTTATTAAGAAAGTATGGCCATTTCAGCCAAATTGCAAAATACACCACACAGGTTTGAGTGGGAAGCCTGAAGAATGAACAATCTGAAATTCCCCGTCACTTCAGTACCACTGAAATGCCTCAGCTTGCAAGGCAACATTTTTATGAGGTTCTCTTTTTAAGAATTTCAAATTCTGTTCTGCAGACCCGATCAACTCCCTTCTGAGAGTTGCTACATGGGCTTCTATTTTTCCCTAATCGTTTTAGAAGTAATTAACACTTCAGGTTTTGTGTTTACCCAATCATCTAAGGATTAGATGATGATTAAGACATATCACATATGCTAGCTCACTTATCTGGCTTCATTTCCTTTGGAATCAAGAAAGATTTCCAAATGGGTATGTTTATATAAGAAAGGTGAATAGTGAAATTAATTCATGCATTCACATATCTGTTGTCTTGTATTATTGCCCCCATTTTACGAATGGTAAAATAAAATTTGGTCAGCATCTGGGACACTGCCTGTATGGCAACACCTCTATTCTGAGATCTAATCCCTTACTCCCCTCTCCCATAACCCAAGCACCCATGGCTACTCTTGGGGTCACAGAGTCTTACCTGACCCTACTCCCTAGCCTTAACCAATGGGTCCAGAGGGAGGCATCTATCCAAACTGAGCCAATCGTAGCACTCTGCTCCCTGCCCAACCACCAGCCTCACCAAAACTAATTGGTTTGGGGTAGGCATCAGCCAGTGTTGGGCCAAGTGAAGTTCTTAAGGATTATTTGAAAAGTGCTGAGAGAAATAGTCATTCCTCTCTAGCAAAAAAGATCATAACATGAAAAATCTATCTATATTTATACTCAGTGCACTTGAGAATTTCACATTATTGCCACCAGTGAATTATCAATCTTCTTATTTTTTACATTCCAACTTTTTGCTTTTTTTCACAAAAGATTATTTTTACTGCTATTTTAATTTGCATATCCTGAATATTAATACAGTTGAGTTTCATTTCACATGGTTGTTGGCCATTTGATTTTCTTGTTCTATGAATTCCTTGCTCATATCCCTTGTGCATTTTATATTGGGATGTTGGTCTTATTGATTTGTAGAAGCTCTTTAGAGTTTATGAATATTCATTTTCTATCAGTCTGATGCATTGTTTCTACAATTAAAAAGTAAGAGATTGTTATAGTTAGAATCCAGCTACATATTGTTTTTTTTTTTTTTTCTTTCTTTTTGCGGTATGCGGGCCTCTCACTGTTGTGGCCTCCCCCGTTGCGGAGCACAGGCTCCGGATGCGCAGGCCCAGCGGCCATGGCTCACGGGCCCAGCTGCTCCGCGGCATATGGGATCCTCCCAGACCGGGGCACGAACCCGTATCCCCTGCATCGGCAGGCGGACTCTCAACCACTGCGCCACCAGGGAGGCCCCAGCTACATATTGTTAATTTAATTAAACAGGGAGCCCATTACACTGAGGTGGCTCTAACACCATAGTGACCTTCATAAGCAAACCAAAATCCAAGCCTATAAATGCCTCAAGGTTATGAAATCAAAACACTAAGGACAACCAATCACAAACAGCCAACTAGGCTTTAAGCTACAGCCAATCAACAATTTCCTTACTTTGCTTCCACCTTTTCTCTGTAAGAGTCTCTCCCCAGCTCCCATTGGCAGAGCACTGCTATCCACTTCCTGTTTGGCGCTGTCCAATTGGAATCCATTTTTGCTCAAGTAAATTCTTAAAATGTTTAATATGCCTCCATTTATCTTTTAATAATATCATTTAGGAGAGACATACTTAAAGCAAGTAATAGGGAAAGGTTAAAAATGCAAAGGTGGAAATATAGACCAAGAAAGTGCTAACAACAACAAAACAAGCTTGACAAAATAAAATTCATTCAAAATAGAATTCAAGACAAAAAAAATAAATAAATAAACAGGCAAAAAAAGTATTTTGACTTTTAATAAAAGTAACAACCCACAAAGAAAATGTAAAGATGAAGAACAGTGTGTCTTTATCGTGTTAATGGCCAAGCAATTAGCGACATGGTTTTGAAATGTAGAGAATAAAAATTATGGGAAATGTAAATCATCACATTCCTGCAAGGAGATCTTAAAACACTTGGCTCTGAAATCAACAAAACATTGAGACATTCTGAATAACAAACTACTATCATGCAGGTTTTAAAGGATAACCATAACACACTGTGTACAACAAAGGAAGAAAATATATATTTTCAAATATCCATGATACCCTTATTGAAAAAAATTCATCATCAAGCCATAAGACTAAACCTCATTAAATTCTATAAGTAAGAAAGCATGCTGGTGCTGACTCTGAGCATCACAGAATAAAAGTAAACATTGTAGGCTTCCCTGGTGGCACAGTGGTTGAGATTCCGCCTGCAGATGCAGGGGACACAGGTTCGTGCCCCGGTCCGGGGAGATCCCACATGCCGTGGAGCGGCTAGGCCTGTGAGCCATGGTCACTGAGCCTGTGTGTCCGGAGCCTGTGCTCTGCAATGGGAGAGGCCACAACAGTGAGAGCCCTGCGTACCACAAAAAAAAAAAAAAAAAAAAAAGTAAACATTGCAACAAAAAGATAAATGAAATAATGTCTAACCATGTGACTTGGAATTTTAAAACACTCTTCTGAATAATTATTGAATGATAAAAATAAATTAAAATGGAGACTACAGATTATTTAGAATGTATGACAAAGAGAAAAACCTATCAAAATCTTTGTGATGCAGCTCAAGTGCTTTTTATGCACTTAAGCATGCTCATTAGAAAACAAGAAAAACAAAAAAGTAAAAATAAAAACCTAAGTGTTCAACACTATAGTGCAGATAAATTAAGCTGGAAAAAATTAACAAAAAGAAAAAAGTAATAAATAAAACCAAAGCTTCCTTTAAAAGGCCAATGTAAGAAACAAACTTCTGTAGGCAAAAAATAGAAAAGACCCAAATAAACACCATTAGAAATAGAAAGACAGTCATTATACAAATATAAATTTTTAAATACAAATTAAGTAGAAGATTTTATCAAAATTAAATTTTGTTTCTATCAAAATTAAATTGAGTCAGAAAATTTGAATAACTCAATCTCCATAGAAGGCAAGTTGAGTCAACAGACTCTAAACTTCATCCTAAGCCCAGGCGGTTTTTAAACACAAATTTTACAAAACATCTAATGAAAAGACTATTATATATATGGTTACAGGACATAGAAAAAAGATAGAAAACACCTCCCCAGCTCATCTGATACAACAAGTATAATCCTGATATAAAAACTGAACAGTTATAAGACAATACAGAAAACTATCAACTACTCTCCCTTAAGAACAAAAATATAAAAATCTTAAATGAAATAGTATTAACTCAAAATCAGCAAAGTATAAAAAGTACTATTCATCAAGACCAGTGAGAGTTTATTCCTGGAACACAAATATGGCTAGATATTCATTTAAATATTAATAGAATTAAGAAAAAAAATCATATATGCATTGAACCTTTACTGTGCACCAAGCACTCTTCTAGACAATGAGGATACAGTAATGAACAAAACAGAAGGCCTCCCTTCATGGAGCTTACATTCTAGAGGGAGGAGAGAGACAACAAACAAATAAATAAAATATAGAATATGTCAAATGGTAACAAGAGCTGCAGAGAAAAACTAAACAGAGAAGTAGGATGGGGAAGAATAGGGCATTATGAAAGTTTTAATGAGGTAGTCAGAGAAGGGCTTATTGAAAAGCTGACATTTAAGCAAAAACCTAAAAGAGGGAGTCAGAGATAACAAGGAAGGCTAATGGGAGCAGGGTCTTGGAGGACACTGAAGGATTTTGGGGTTTGTTCTGAGGGACTTGAGCAGAGGCATGTCTTGAGTTATAATTTAAAGAATTTTTCTGGATGCTGTATTGAGACAAAGGCAGAATGAAGAAGATCAGGAGGCTAATGCAATAGCCCAGGGAAGAGATGATGATGGCTCAAATCAACATGTAAGTGGTAGAAGTGATGGAGGTAATGGAATCATTCTGCATATATTTTGAAGGTAGGAACAGCAGGATTTTCTATGGATTGAGTGTAAAATCTGAGAGGAAAATGAGAGACAAGAATAATGCCCAAGATCTTTAGACAGAAAAATTAGAAATTTCAGGTGTCATTTACTGAGATGAGAAAGACTGCAAGATGAGCATGTCGAAGACTAGGGGAATCAGCGAACTACACATATAATCATTAAACATTTAAAGCAGTTCCAAAAATAAAGAAAAAGAAAATAATACTTCCAATTGTGATTACTCAACATTGTTCTCAATCTCCTAGCCAAAACAATAAGATAAATATGTATATACAGAGAAAAGGAGCATAAATTTAGGAAATAAAGAGATCTCCTTGGCACTATTTGAAGATGTTGTAACTGATTATCTAAAAAGTCAAAGATAATAAAGACAAAAACTAAGAAGTCCAGTAAGGTAGAGAGATAAAAGATTAAGATGCAAAACTCAATAGCTTTCTTATACTCCAAGATTTAATCGAAAAAAAAAAATAGACTATTTGCAATGACAACAAAACAATAAAATATCTACAAATAATCTAACAAAAAAATAGATATAGAATTAAAACCATACACTAAAAATATAAAAGAATAGCTAGAGGGAAAGCTTAATATTATTAATATGTCAATTATTTTCCAACTAGACCTATAAACTCATTGAACTCCCCATCTCAATTCTAAGAGAATATTTTTAGGAAACTTGGCAAGCTAATTCTAAACTTCACCTTGAAAAGACAATGTGCAAGAGATGCCAAAAACTTTTGAAAAAGAAGAAAATGGGGGAGTTCCCTGGTGGCCTAGTGGTTAGGATTCAGGGCTTTCACTGCCGTGGCCCGGGTTCAATCCCTGGTCAAGGAACTGAGATCCTGCAAGCTGTGACATTTGGCCAAAAAAAAAAAAAAAAAAAAAAAAAGAAAGAAAGAAAGAAAGAAAAATGATGAAGGAACTGCCTTACCAGCTGGATGAAGAGTACTTTAGAATGTGATGTATTGGCTCAAGAATGGACAAATGGATCAATGAAACAAATTAAAGTGCAGAAACAGACCTGTATATACATGGGGCTTTGATATATGATATAAGAGACTTTTCAAATCAATGGGGAAAAATAACAGTGATTCAATAAATAGTGTTAGAAAAATTGAATATTATATAGGAAAAACTCTCTACCCTATAGTGCACATGAAAACAAATTTCAGATAAAGATCTGTGTTGTTCAATAAGTAGCCTCCACCCACACGTAGCTATTTAAACTTAATTTTTTATTAATTAAAATTAAATAAATTTCAGCTCAGTCCTCCTAGCTACATTTCAAGTGTTCAATCGCCACTTGTTGCTAATACCACCATACATTTCTATCACTGCAGAAAGCTGTATTGGCACTGAAAAATTTTAAATATTATATAATTGTTAGAAAAATATCTTTACTATCGTGAGGTGAAGCAGGTATTTCTAAAATACAAAGCCCAGATGCCATAAGAAGGAAGACTGCCATTTTCAAAAATAAAAACTTCTGTTTCAAGAAAGGCACTATTAATATAAAGGACAAATGACAGATAGAATGAAAATATTTGCAACATGTGTAAGAGAAAAAGAATAAACTGCTAAAAAAAAAAGTGAGAGAAAGATCAACAACCAAATAAAGAATTAAGTATAATGTACAGAAGAAAAGTAAAAGACGTTCTACAACTTTACTAGTTAAAAGAAAAATACTATTAGGACACCAATGAAATGGCAAAGTCTGCTCATCAGACAAGCCCCCCTTGGAGTGTCAACAGCAAATTAAAGTATCTAAGAAGTCCTGTGGTGCACAAACTAATTTCAATTTGTTTAAGCCAACGTGTCACAAATTTGTTTATCAAATTCTCCCCCATCCTAACTGCTTTAGCTGTAGCATAAAAAAAGATGGCCAAGCAGAGGTACATAGCAGTTCTATTTTAATGAAATAGGATTTTTTCTATGCAAATGATAGTACCAGTGTGCTTGTAAATGACTGAGTCTCTTGAATAGGTTAAATAAAATACTTTCTCTAAAGGTAACCATAGTACACTGTTGGTGGGAATGTAAATTGGTGCAGCCACTATGGAGAACAGTATGGAGGTTCCTCAAAAAACTAAAAATAGAGTTGCCACATGATCCAGCAATCCCACTCCTGAGCATATATCCAGACAAAACTATAATTCAAAAAGATACATGCACCCCTATATTCATAGCAGCACTATATACAATAGCCAAGACATGGAATCAACCTAAGTGTCCACCAACAGATGAATGGATAAAGGTGTGATACATATATACAATGGAATACTACTCAGCTTTAAAAAAAGAATGAAATAATGCCATCTGCAAATACCACATGATATCACTTATATATGGAATCTAAAGTACAACACAAGGACTTCCCTGGTGGAGTAGTGGTTGGGAGTCTGCCTGCCAATGTTGGGGATACGGGTTCGATCCCTGGTCCCGGAAGATCCCACAAGCCGTGGAGCAACTAAGCCTGTGCGCCACAACTACTGAGCCTGCTCTCTAGAGCCTATGAGCCACAACTACGGAAACCCACGCACCTAGAGCCTGTGCTCCGCAACAAGAGAAACCACTGAAATGAGAAGCCCACGCACTGCAACGAAGAGTAGCCCCTGCTTGCAGCAACTAGAGAAAAAAAGCCCATGAGCAGGAATGAAGACCAAACGCAGCCAAACATAAATAAATAAATAAATAAATAAATTTTTCCAAAAATAATAAAAATAAAATAAAATATGACACAAATGAACTTACCTATGAAACAAAAACAGACTCACAGACATAGAGAACAGACTTGTGGTTGCCAGCAGCGGAGGGGAGGTGGGGAGGGATGGACTGGGAATTTGGGGTTAGCAGATACAAACTAGTATATATAGGATGGATAAACAACAAGGTCCTACTGTATAGCACAGGGAACTATATTCAATATCCTGTAATAAACCATAATGGAAGAGAATATGAAAAAGAATATATAATATATACATATATGAAGCACTTTGCAGTACACCATAAACTAACACAACATTGTAAATCAAATCAACTATACTTCAATTAAAAAAAACTCTCTAATATCTTTACTGTAGTTAGTTACTTAGCAAACTTTTTTTCACAGATAATGCAGAGATAATTCTTAACTCTTTACTAAATTATAAATTCTAACTGAGTCTGATTTAAATTAAAAGCTATTTCCGTTTGTCGGGAATTCCCTGGTGATACAGTGGTTGAGACTCCACACTTCCACTGCAGGGGGCACAGGCCCGATCCTTGGTGGGGGAACTAAGATCCCACATGCCTTGTGGCACAGCCAAAAATAAATAAATATTTTTTTTAAAAAAATGCTGCTCCTCTAAAAGCTATTTCTGTTTTTTCAAAAAGCTGTGGTTATCTTCCTTTATTTTGTCTCAAATGGGGAGGGGGCTTTTCTTCTCCATATAGCAGGAGGACAAGAGAAAATTTTGGCAGGGAGCAGGTGGGAGGCTGCCACAGAAACCTGTAATTTGAAAGCCTCAATGAAATTGTTTTTATGTCTTTGGGAACATGCCTCCACCTCTAGCTGAAAATCACTGGTTAAAATGATGTACTTTCGTGCAAGACAAATTTTTATCTTCCATTTTCTATTAATTTGCCCAGAAGTCTCTCATCAGTGTATTTGTCCAGCCTATTTTTCTTACATAGCATTCTGACATTCACTCCAAAATAGTAAAAAAAAAATCTTACCTGAAATTCAGCCTATTTGCAAAAATGTTTTTACAAAACCTTATTTTTATCTATCAAAAAGTATATTTTCTACTTTCCAAAACAATTCTTAAAGTTTCCATTCAAACTTTTTCCAAACGTCATCTTTGTAAATAAATTTGAAAAGTGGGTATTTTACAGCCCATCTGACTTTCTTCAGAATTAAAGCTTAGAATGCCTTAATAACTTGAATTGTAAAACTGTTTAATAAAACGTGTCTTTGGTAGAATAGAAATGTATTATTTATTTGTCAATTGCTTTGTAGAAGTCTGGTGTGTTAATACTGCAGTTATTGAATAATGTTTGGATATAATTGGTTATGTTAATTAATGGAAAATGCAACATGATTATTTTTATTGTTCCCCCCCTTAGAGTCCTATTCACTAATCTTTTTAAAAATAATTACTTTATGTTCTAGAGATCATTGAAATGTATACTTTAAAATGGTGGACTTTATGTTATGTGAATTTCATCTCAATCTCAAAAAAAATGATTACTTCATTATCATTCAGATCTTTTAAAATTAGCTTAAGATGCTAAGACAAATCATTCCTCCCTAATAACTGGCTTTTAAACAACAGACAATCCCTTTGAAGTACCAAGCTCCATCACAGAAGCCTTCCTCACTGTAGTTCTGTAAATTACAGGCTATTTATTTTGTATTGAACTCTTCCTACAAACTCCGTATTTTGGATACACAGTACAGTAAAACAAGCATTCTTCACTGCCGATGGTAAAGCCACTGTCCTAATCTGCCGTTCAGTTTAAAATCTGATAACAATGGTTACTTTACCTCAAGAGAAATCCTACAGGCAAACATGTCATGAGTGGCCCAGTTTGACTGAGAACAGATCCAAGCCACTGGTCATAAAGGGTAAACACTTAAGACATTTAACCCAGTCCAACAGTACTAAATGGAAGGGGATGGTCATCTGGATTATGAATCACCTAATTGACATGTCAGAAAATAAGCATTTTATTGACAGAAGGTGATTGTAGGGGAGAGTCATTTTTCATGTAAATAGCCAGATACCTTCCTTCTCTGTCTTTGTATTCATACTTGGGGGGTGGGGACAGTGAGTGGAGGAGGGTGGTGAGAAAAGAAGTAATCCTCCACTACCATTTACAATTTAGTAGCACTTGATACGTAATAGTTTATTTCTTGCTTTGGCTTTTGTTTCAGCGGCTCTCCAGAAATCTGTAATTGTTCACGGCTTCTAAACAAATCTCAGTTTTTTACAAGAGGCTTTAACTTTCTCTGGACCTCCTATCAGCAGTTTAAAGAAGTAACTTACGAGGAAAGGTTGAGATTACTCCCCTGTTCATCTCTTTCTCAGTTGGATACATTTCACTGGTTAGTATGACAATGGCATTGTAAAAACACACATCCTACAGACGCCCCACCACACACACCCCACCACACACACACACATTTGTTTACAGCCTGTAAGATACTTGAGGTTAGGAGCCTGCTGCCATCTTTACATCTCCTCCTAACCCTACTCTACCCCAACTGTGTTTATACATAGTAGCTATTCAGTAAATATTTGTTGATTTTAATTTGTTAATTAAAAATTTGTTAGTTTCATTTTAATTTGTTGATGTATTGATCCCAGAAAATGTTATCAGGCACCCTTATGACAGGACTAATAAAAGGAGCAGTAATTTTTAAATTGAGCCAAATCATTGTACTGATTTCTTGGTTAAAGTCATATGTTATTTTAATTCTAGTATATGTAATAGGTATTCAATAAATATTTAAGGGAGTCATGCTAACTGAACTCTCTTACATGATCCGGTTGTCAAACGACTCCCTCATCTCCAAAAAGATGTCTCAGTCTGTACTGCATATTGATCTAGTTTCTACCTTTAAAATCCTTTTCTGAGAAGAGTAGAGCTTTAGCCTAATTTACTTCTTTATCAGTGAGATCTTGGCTGGATAAGGTCTTGAATATACTCCATTTTACATTGTAGAAATGATCGTTCTCAGCATAATGAGTAAATTAGTCAGACTCAAAGCTTAAACTTTAGGGTTTACACATGGCTGATAGCACAAAGGGTAGAAGCCCCCTGTGTAAACTTCAATTAAATAAATAGTAAACTAAGTAATGTATATGTAGAACTCAGAAATGTATTATATTTGTAGGAATAACTACCTACAGTTTTGAAATACTAAGATGTCACTTAGTATTATATTAATTTTTATACCAAGTTACATTTTTATTCTTATTTATTTTATAATTTATACAAATTTTTGGATTTTGGACTGTCTTTTCCCTCCCACCCCATCCCACCCCAAGGTGAGAGTGCCTAGCAGTTTCTGCTTTTTTATACGTGTATGGGGAGGGGGGCAGTATAATATCAATAAATACTGAAAAGTCTAGGTCTGTTTGGAATTGACAAATAATGGTCCCCAGGAATGTCTGGCCTCCTCCAATCCTGTTTTTCTCCTTTAAAGAAAAGAAGATTCGAGAAAAATGCTTTTAAAGCAGGTGTTCTTTATGAGAAATAAGTCAATCTTCAGCCTCTCAAGGGAGAGTGCAATGAGCAAAATGTAGTTGAGACAGAAACGTGAACACGCTAAGAAATCAAAGCAGAACACAATCTGAGAATCAGGCACAATTAATACCAAGCAATTTCTAAATCCCATGATTGGTTAGATTAAGAGGATTAAAAATGTCTAATGTCACAGGTATTTGTTATAAACCTCAAGAATGACTTCCTTAGGCTGGGAAGAACCAGGAGAAGGCTGGAGTCTACCTGATCACAGTGGGAGGTAAGGCTCGTTTTCCCAAATCATCAAGTTCCTTTATAAAAGGACTTTTGTGAAGACAATGACAGCTCAGAGATCCCAGCTGAGGCTTTAACCATTTCTGAGAAGGGGGGTCATCTCACATTTCTTTGTCTCCCCAGTGCACAATTTAGTTGATAGGACTAGTATAAGCTCAATAAATATTTGGCATAAATGACTTGGAGAGTGGGGTAATCCAAGAGGTTTCTCTGATTTGGGACTAGGGAAGCCTATTACCTAAGTAAGACTGGAGCAAGGAAATGTTCCTTGTCTCAAGAACCTCCAAAGGTAACACTGGAAGAAAAATCTCCTGGAAATTGGGAATAGCTGTGCCACATGCCACCAACTCTGCTCTCCTGAGATTCATTTTTAATTTGGGGCAGACTTGCTCAATCTTGGCACTATAGACATTTTGAGCTGTATAATTCCCCGTAGTAGGAATTATTCTGTGCTTTGCAAGATGTTTTAACAGTATCCCTTGTCTATCCATTAAATGCCTGTAGCATCCTCACCCCACCTCACTCCCACCACCACCAGTGTGACAATCAAAAATGTCTTCAGACACCGCCAAATGTCACCTGGGAGGCAAAATTTCCCCCAGATAGAACCGCTACTTCAGGGTCTCTCCTTGATTGTCTCTGGCCTCAGGAGAAAACTGTTCATTCCTTTAAAACTGCCTAAGTGTGCCCAAAATACCTTGCTTCTGGAGTATAACAAAGAGAAAATAAATTCAGAGGAGCATGCATCTAAAAAATCTGGTTTACAAGCTGTGACTGACCAAAGCACAGGGAAACACAGTATTCTGAGATTTCTTCCTACCTCTTGCTTGCCTCTCTTGATGGAACTTCAAGGTTGCTTCAACCTTCATCAAAGGAAAATCTTCCCAGACACATGGAATCCTGGAAGACTAGACCAAGTGTTCTTTCTCCTTCATTCCTTCAATCTTAGGGTCTTCTGTCTCAATTCCCATGACTTCTCTGAGGATATTCCTCTTCCTCCAGGTAACTGAAACAGGAATGATCTCATCAAGATAACCATATCTGAATAGAATAAAATAACCATGGTATTCATTCAATAAGAGGAACACACTATACTTTCAAGGGAGTTGTTTCCTCATGCAGGGTTATATATTACATCTTAATCTAATTATAAGTCACACATGTGCTCACATTATTTTTCTGAGCTCATCCACTGCTTTCTTATAATCTTTGAAAATCACTGGGGAGGACACAGTAAAGAAGGGAATAGGGGGTTATTTGTTTTTTGGATGCTCAATTGGCTGTTGCCTACACAACACATCTGCATTGGCATGCGGTAATAGATATGTTAGATGATTGGAAACCGACATTTCTGCTGTAAAGGCTTTCATTTGTTTTCCATCACAGTAACACACAATTTCCGGCATTCTCTGCCCCTAGGGTGTTTTCTACAAAGAGAAAACATTACTTTAGACTTTTAGCATATCTGCCCTAAATTAGCGTCTTAAGTTCTCTGTGTTCTCCAAGACCAAGGGAGAAAGAGTAACAGAACATAACCTAAAATTAAGTAGAACCAACCAATGAATGCTGTGTTTCCCAGAGAAAGTTTCTGTAGAACAGGTTGGGCTGGGAGCAGTCTTCCAAGCAGAAACCAATGAGTAAGACCAAATCTAACAGGTGTTTGAGAATGAATTCGTGGGCGGTTGAGGAACCATGCTAAAGTCTCACCAAAATATGGAAATACCCTTAGGCTCAAAGAGGTACATACATATTCCAAGTGAAATCAAAACACAACAAAAAACAGAACAAAATGCATGTTTGTTCCTGAAACACTAGAGACAGCTTCAGCGTGGACATTCCACGGCATTGGGTCTTCACACAGCCACTCACTTGCTCTTTACTGTTGAATAAGCCACTTAACTCTTCAGATCTCAGTTCCCTCATCTGTTGGATGAGGTCTAGATGATTTTTTGTTGTTGTTCCAGGATCCTATGTGCATATTTCAGATTGGAAGTCCTCATAAGAGTTTTTGAATAAGAATGTGTGGGATGAGGATTTTGTCATGCAAACTCCTTCCCACAATACTCCCCGATTTTAATTCTCTTACTTTCCATTAGAGATGATATTCTTCTTTTTGACACTATCAACTCTGCCTAAATTCTTTCTGGACAATTATTTCCTATTTCCCCAGCACCTGCCCCCACCATCTTTGCCTGGCTAACTCCCACTCACTTGTTAAGTCCTGCCTTAAGCATTAAATCCTTCAGACATTATTCCATTCACCTAAGCCAAGTAAGGTTTCCTTTCTCTGCCTATATCTATCCTTGCACTTAGCACAATATGTGAAAATGAGCTGTTTCAGGAAGCTTATTCTACGCAAAGTGTAGGGACCGTATCTCTTTCATCTTTGTAACCTCAGCGCCTAGCCTAGCGACTAGTGAATCATAGGTAACATATTTGGTGACTCTTGTTTAATGCATCTGTGAATATGGTACCTAGCCTTAAAGAAACAAGAACTCTAACTAGAGTGTTTCTATAGAGAAAAGTGATCCTACCTATTTTATATTGAGCCCTAAACTGGGAGAGAGGGACTAAGGGAAAATTTAGAAAGTGAGAGATTATTCAACTTTTAGAAGAGAACTTTAAGTAAATGTAAATTACATGGCACAAGTAAAAGATAAAATCTTTACAAAGGTCTATAAGGGCTGCGTGGTCTGCCTTGATCCTCTCCCCCCCAACCATGACCTCATCTACTACTTACTCTCTCTTCCGCCCCTGCTCCAGTCCAGCCAGAGGCACAGTCACACTCCTATCTCAAGGCATTTACATTCAGTGTCCCCCTGGCCTGAATCCCCCTAACTCGCCAGTTAACCACATGACTTCGTCTTCACCTCCTTTTAGGTCTTTGCTCTTAAGTCACCTCCTTAGTGAGGTCTTCCCTGAGCATCCTATTTACATCTGCATTAGCCACCTCCCCCCAACTCCAGTCCCTGTTCTCCTTCTCCATTCTATCTTCGACTCTATCACACTACAACATACCATGTACTTCACTTATCTTGCTTAGTGTTTGTCTGTCTCTAGTGGAGTATAAGCTCTAAACATATTATGTTTTGTATAGTGCTATTTGTCCCTTGCCCAGACCATGCCTGGAACATAGTAGGTGCTCAGTAAACATTTATTAAATAATAAATAAATAAATAGGCAGACAAAGACACAGTCAATGCACATAGCCTTGCTCAAATTATCTAGATGTTTCCTAGTATTTTATATATCTGGCCAAAAACTGAACTCAGCACTTGAGTATCACACTACCTACCTGACATCTCCACCTGGATGGCAGCTAGACATCTCAAAATGAACAAGTCTAAAACCAGTTACTTGATCTCCTCCCACAGACTTTTTCCCCCTGGAGTCTTCCCCAGCTCAGTGTACAGATAGATAGTGCTGGCACCACCCAGCCACTAGCTCAAGCTAAAGCCAAGTGGTCAGTTGGGGCAGAGATAATGCTATGTGTTCACAAACCGCTTCCATTTTCTTCCTGAACAGGCGACCCAGCACCCCTAATGCCCACAGTTAAGCACGGTTATGTTACTGAGCTCTGGCCAATAGAATGTAGATAGAGGTGAAGTGCTCCATACCCGGCTGGCCCCTTAAATGTTCTGTGTGGTCCTCCACACTCTCTCTTTCTGTTCCTGGTAATTTGGGAAGCCGCCTTTGAAAATGGAGGCTCCACAAGATGTAAAAACCTGAATGTGGGGAGCAGGTGTCCCTCACTCTGCTGTTGACCCATACTGGATGGTGATATGAACAAAAAAAATAGCTTTTAATGAGTTAACTCACTGAGATTTGGAAGGGGCTATTTGTTATAGCACTTATCACCCTAATACATAATTTTGTTACCTCCCTTTCCTTACCACATCCTCTGAGAATTCTTTCCTTGCAATGTATCTTCAATTCTTCCTCTCCTCCCCATCTTCATTACCAACACCCTAATCCTAAGGTCTACCATTTGTTGCTTAGACATCTACAGTAGCCCCCTTATTTTTATTTTTGTCCCTCTCAAGTTTATTCTCCAAACAATGATCTTCAGTCGTGTCCACCGCACTTATAATTAAACCCGCTCCTTTCTCATGACCTCACCCTTCAGCCACCTCATTCCCCTCTTCATTTACTGTACTCCCACCTCTTTGGCCTTTTCTTCACCACCTTGGGGGCCTTACATCTTCTGTTGTTCCCTTCACTTGAAGTGTGCGTTCAGTGACTTCTAATATGGCTGGTCCTTTCTCAGCCTTCAGGTCTTATTTTAAGCCTCACCTGTTCAGCAAGACCTTCTTTGAATGCTTGGTCTAAAGTAGCTCCCCAGATTATTCTGTCATGACACTCTGATCTTTCTTTCATAGCACTCAACATTTAGTAATTACATACTTATATTTACCTGTCTAAAATCTATTTCCACTACTAATTACATGGTAAAGTCTGCCAGTGTTAGGACCTTGTCCATTGTGGTCACCACTGAATACCCAGCACCCAGCACAGTGCCTGGCACATACTGTATGCTCACTGAATACTTGTTGAAAAGATGAATGGATTGATATAAGTTGACCACTGACTCTGTCTGGAATTCATCATTTCCTTTTCCACCTAATACAGCTTGTTCCCCGAAATATCATCTCGTTTATAACTGTGAGAGATTTTTTTTAACTAGCAGGCTCACATCCAATTTTACCTTAATTATGTTTACAACAGGTATTAATAAAACATGACGCATTTGATCAAAGTGTTTTTTTAAAGAAATAACTCTATATATCGCAATCATTCTTACAGCAGCGTTCGACATTTTTTTCTTGAAAAAGTTTTAAGACTTTTTTTCTTATTTCTCATAAGAGAAAATGATCAACGTAATCTCACTATCATACTTTAAGAACTATTCTCATTATGTCGTTTGTGGTATTGAAACCAAGGAGGACCCTGTAGGGTTCCTGGACACAGATGCATTTTTTTGTCCCCCGTTTCTTGTAGGCAAGACTCCAGCCTCCATGACCTTCCCTGAGTTCCAAAGGGCAGATTCGAACTGTTGCTAATCAAGGGAGGAGCAGCCAAGAAACCACCTGAGGCCAGATTAAAGGGACCAGAGAATCTTATCAAGATTAGGAGAGGGGTTTCCCTGGTGGTGCAGTGGTTGAGAGTCCGCCTGCCGATGCAGGGGATGCGGGTTTGTGCCCCGGTCTGGGAAGATCCCACATGCCGCGGAGCGGCTGGGCCTGTGAGCCATGGCCGCTGAGCCTGTGCGTCCGGAGCCTGTGCTCCGCAACAGGAGAGGCCACCACAGTGAGACGCCCGCGTACCGCAAAAAAAAAAGATTAGGAGACAACCTGAGACCCTGCCCACACCCTAATCTTGTCAGCAACCCCACCCTTGAACTATTGCTATGAAACTCCTCATCAAATCCTCCCAGGTTGAGACACGTAGCTTTTCGAGGCAGGAGCCCACTGTGTCCCCCCTTGCCTGGCAAAGCAATAAAGCTATCCTTTTCTACTTCAGCCAGAACTCTGTCTCTGAGATTCGATTGGGCACTGGTGTACAGAGAGGCTGAGCTTTCGGCATCAGTATGAGGAGGGCTACAAAAGCAGAAGACTGGGCAGCACACAGTGAATATCAGCCATGAGAGAATGAATTAGTCTGTGACCTGAGCAACCAAAGAGTTAGATAACGTGCATCAGCAAGAGATTTCCCTAAAAATCTTTCCAGAGGTTTCCAAAAAGGCAAAATCCAGGGACAAATCTGAGTTTGGGAAGCGGAACTGAATCAGGAGCAGAGTTCTTAGCAACAATGCCCAAATTCTACCAAGGGCTTTTCTCATCATATTTTGGTTTTGTGATTGTTTTTTTCTTTTGACTCCCCTGGGGTCTTTGGCCCCAGACAATTTTCCCTATTACCTCTCAGTCATTACTTGCACTGTATATATTTTATACAGTTTAAATCAGAGGGTCATGAAATTTATATTCCATCTTTATGTCACTGTATAGACTTTGTAACAATTTTAAAGCTAAATAATAATTCACCAAGTTGCTATACTATTCTTTTATATGCAAGGCAGTGTAGCATAGAGGTTTGCAGCCACACTGCCTGGGTTCAAACACCAGTTCCCCTACTTATTAGGGCCTTGAAAAATTATTCATCTCTATATAATCTTTTCCCCATCTGTAAATTGACACTAATAATAATAATACCTATTTCATAAGTTCACAATGAGGATTAAGTGAGATATTACGTATAAAAATATTTAGATCGGTACTATGCAAATGTGGCTATTTTTATTGTTGGGTATTTATGTTCCTGATTTTTTTAGACTTATACATGAAACTACAATAAACATATTAAAATATAAGGCTCTTTTCTTCATTGTTAACTATTCCCCAAAAGGGTCTTTTCCATGTTTTAGATGAAAGATTAAACCATACCGCTGTCTTAGTGACTGCATTTCCTTTAAACAACACACAACTGGAAACCAGACTATGAACAACCTTCCACTGGGCCAGTGTTAAGTAGCCAAAAAACACCCGTTTATGCTGGGGCTTGAATTCTGAGGTTGGACTCAAAGTAAACAGGCAGGTGAAGAGGTTGGGATGATGAAAGACAATAGACCATTACCCAAGACTAATGGTGTTGTAAAGGAGATAAATGTCTTTGAAGTAGCACCCTTAAAACTTGTGACCTTTAGGTTGACCTTTCCTTTCAGATTTTGGTATGCAGGTTGTTTTAGAGTCTGTGCAAAGTCAGCAATTAGAAAGATGGACCTTGAGAGAAACAGGTCTTTGAAGAAGGTGCCTACCCAGGGGTGTGACTCCATTTCTTCTACCAAGTTCCCAATCACTTTCAAAATGTTGGAGCTCTGTTGCTCATGCCCTTACAGGTGTACTTTCTCCTAGACAGAAAATGTGTTTGGTCCTGCCCCATTGTGCAGTCCAAGCTGAGCACAAGAAAAAACCAACAGTGGAATCCGGACAAATTGCCCCTTTCTTGTGAGGAGTAAGGAAAAGGAACAGATGGTTAGTAACATTAAACACTAGTTGCCTGCAAAGAAAATGGTATTCATAAGAATTATCCATTTTGCTAAGGACATTATAGAAAATAGGATTGATGACTTTTATAGAAGGTACTAGAAACCAATATAATCAGATTTGATTTAACAGGTAATAAAGTACTATGGATATTATTTGAAGCAACTGACATTTATACAGTATGTTAAAGTTTCCAAAAAGCTTTCCCTTGGGACGACAGTTAATCTTCATACAGAATGATTATTATTCTCCTGGTACCTAGGACACTTAATATTTGTTAAACAGTGCCATGGCAAGCCATATTGGAGCCTCACACAAAAGAAAAATTAAGTAATACAGTACTGTTTTTTAATTAAAATTTTTGATATTTTGCTCACCATAGATTTTTTATATTAACTTTGAATTTTAAATATTGTCTTAAAATACTACTTTGATTACTGAGGTTTTCTGGTATACGCCCCTAGTCAATTAATTGTCGGTTACAATGCCATTACTCTTTTAAATGGTGTTTTAAAAGTCATCACCCTGGGACTTCCCTGGTGGTCCAGTTGTTGGGACCTCACCTTCCAATGCAGGGGGTGGGGGTTCGATCCCTGGTTGGGGACCTGCGATCCCACATGCCTAGTGGCCAAAAGACTAAAACATAAAACAGAAGCAGTATTGTAACAAATTCAGTAAAGACTTTAAAAATGGTCCACATCAAAAAAAAAATCTTTAAAAAGTAATAAATAAATAAATAAATAAAGTCATCACTCTTACAACCTCACATTACTACTTAGTCAACTTAGTTAAATACTATAGAAGTGTATCTAAATTTTATGCCTAGGGCATACTCTGCTTTACCTTGTACAACTCAGATGCCAGTGAGCAAGTTTCCCCTTATTCTATCCTCAGATGAAATAGAGAGTAAAAGAGATATGGCTGTTTCCAATTTAGTTGGTTTAATTTCTTATCTAAAGAATACCTCTGTAGAGTTCTGTCTTAACCATAGACTTATACTGGAAGATAGAAATCCTCTGATCCACTCTTTCCTGTTCTGTTTTCCTAGTGTAACTTCCAGCAGCAACATTTTAAACTTTTGAAAACTGTTTCTTCTGATACTTACCTCCATTATTTTAAATAAGACAGAGTGGCTTACCTCTTTTTTTTTTTCCCACATGCTTTTGGTCCAGGCACAGAGACTGTAAGACGAGGTGGCTACATGTCTCAGTGAAAGACTAGCTCCTGTTACAACTTCAGCAGTACCCTTCAGCATCCCACATGGGGTTAGGTGAGGGTTGCCCTTCTCAGGACTATTGCCCTACCACTTGATTTATCAAATAGATGCATTATTTACTGATGCTATGATAGCTGATAAATTCTTTTACACCAACATACTTTTACCCTCCCAATACAGCTATCACATATTTTTTAGTGAAAGCAATAACTGTCATTTCCATTACTATAACAACATAAAATATGTTCTCAGCACAGCCAAATATAATAGTATAATGTAATTATGCTTCTTATACAACTTTTTATTTTTACTGTGTTACCTCATTTTTTATCTCATAATTATCTATAAACATATCCTTAGATATTTCAAACCTCTCCATCCATCATGTGCCTAGGTTTAAAGACACCAAACGATGTATCACTTTTATTTTGTTCCTGGAGGACTCCCTCACAAACTCTCCCTCATCTTGCCCAGTTCCAGTCTGGTTGCTCTCTTGGTCCACTGACAGCTGTCAACCTGAACTTCCTTTTAACAAGATCCTAGGTATCCTGAAGCTCAAGTTTTTCCCTTCTTTGTTTTACTCAGTTTCTCTAGAGTACATCCTTTTTTGCCTCCTCAGAAAAGGTAAACGAAAAGTAAAATATTTAGTGTGTTGTTTAATTCTCACATTTGTGAATTTCCCAGATTTCCCTGTAGTTTTGATTTCTAATTTAGTTCCATTATGGTCAGAAAACATACTTTGTATGACTTGCATTCTTTCAAATCTATTGAGGCATATTTTATGGTCTAGAATATGGCCTGTTGAGGTAGGCTGTGTGTTGACTTGTTCTGTGCATCCTTGGTACCTGCAGACTTCTCCTCTGCATACTTGAAAAGAATGTGTATTCTCCTGTTGTTGGTTGTTCTATAAATGTCAGTTAAGTCAGGTTGGTTGATTGTATTGTTCAAGTTGTCTCCATTCACCCCGATTTTCTGTCCCTTTGTTCCAGAAATTAAAAGAAGGTTATTGAAATCTGTGACTAAAATTACGGATTTGTCTATTTTTCCTTGCAGTTATATGAGTTTTTGCTTCATATATTTTGAAGCTATGTTATTAGGTGCAGAAATACATAGGATTGCTATGACTCTTTGATTTATTGATTCCTTTATCACTAAGAAATGACCCTCTATATCCCTGGCCATAGTCTTTGCTCTGAAGTTTACTTTTTCTGATATTAATGTAGCTAGTGCAGATTTCTTTAATTAGTTTTAGAATAGTATATCTTCTTTCATCCTTTGACTTTTAACCTAGTTATGTCTTGATATTTACACTGGGTCCCTTGCAGACAACATATAACTGGGGGCCTTGCTTTTTTATTCAAGCTGATTATACCAGCCTTTTAATTAAGATGTTTAGACCATGCACATTTACATATTTATTGATATGATTGAGTTTAATCTTACCATCATGCTATTTATTTTCTATTTGTACCAACTGTTCTTTTTTACTTTTCTACTTTTTTTGCCTTTTGTTTTGCTTGGTTTTGTTTTTGTTTGTTTTTTAATTAATTTTTATTGGAGTATAGTTGCTTTACAATGTTGTGTTAGTTTCACTGTACAGCACTGTACAGCAAAGTGAATCAGCTATACTTATACTTATATCCCTTCCTTTTTGGATTTCCTTCCCATTTAGGTCACCACAGAGCATAGAGTAGAGTTCCCTGCGCTATACAGCAGGTTCACATTAGTTATCTATTTTACACACTGTATCAATAGTGTACATATGTCAATCCCAATCACCTAATTTCTCCTACCACCACCATTTTTTTTTTGGATTGAATATTTTTTATGATTCTATTTTATCTCCTTTGCTGACTAATCAACTATAAATTTTTGTTTTGTTATCTCAGTGGTTACTTTATGGTTTACAGTATACATATTTATAACAGTTTACCTTCTAGCAATATTTATCACTTCATATATGGTTTAAGAAACTTACAGTAATATTTCTCCCTTCCCAGCCTTTATACTAATGTTGCCATATGTTTTACTGTCTACATACCTTATAGACCCCACACTACATTGTTATCATTTTTAAGTAGTAAATTATCTTTTAAAGAGATATAAATAATTTTTAAGTCACATATCTACTCATGTAGTTATAATTTCTGGTGCTCGTTATTTCTTTACTTAGATCCATATTTCCAACTGGTATGATTTTCCTTCTTCCTACAGGGCTTCCTTTAATATTTCTTATAATGTGAGTCTGTGGATGATTGCTTCTTTCAGCTTCTACATGTCTGAAAAGTTCTTTAATTCAACTTCAGTTTCCACTTAGGTATTTTGTGTGTCTTAGTCCATATGGGCAGTTATAACAGAATACAATAGACTGGGTGGCTTATAAACAAGAGAAACTTATTTCTCACAAATCTGGAGGCTGGGAAGACACCAGCATATTTGGTATCTGGTGAGAACCCACTTCCTGGTTCATAGGCAGCAGTCTTTCTACTATGTCCTCACATGCCAGAAGGTACAAGGAAGCTCTCTGGGTCTCTTTTTGTAAGGGCACTAACCCCTCCATGAAGGCTCTGCCCTCAAGACCTAATCACTTCCCAAAAGCCCCACATTCTTGTACCATCACACTGTGTGTTAGGATGTCAACATATGAACTTTGTTGAATGTCAACACAAATATTCATTTCATAACACTTTGGGTATTGAAGTCTAGGTTGGAACTTTTTCTTTCCATACTTTAAAAATATTACTCTCTTCTTGCTGGGTACTAGATATTTTTGCATCCTTATCAATATTCTTGAGTTTTATTCTAGAAGTTACTCAGAAATACTTTGATCCCTTTGGGTGTTGCTTTTAATATTTGATAAGCAATAACAGAGCAGCATTTCATCTAGGACTAATTATTTTCCACTAATGAGGAGAGATCCTTCTGAACATTCTAACTAATGAGGTTTTCCAGTCTGGATGGTGGAGACGGGGACTATTCCCAGGCCCATGTGAGCTCAAGGAACTGTTCCCACTAATTCTTTTACACGTGGCGGTTCTTCCCCAGCCTCAGTGAGGACACTGATCAGTACTTTCCTGAATACTTAAGGAAACTCTTCTGCAGGTCTCTGGAAGTTCTCACTCTGCAAAGCTCTGCTCTCTCCAGGACTCTGCCCTGTGAACTGCAGTTGTCTTAATCTCACCACACTCTTAGCTTAATCTCCTTAATCCTTCACTTAATCTCCTTAAATTCCATTCCATCGCCTGAAAACTCTCTCAAGGTGGGAAGCTGAAGCAAGCCTTGTCTGCTTCCCATCTCTCAGGAGTCACTACTTTGTTGCCTGGTGTCTAATGTCTTGAAAACATTGTTTTGTATATTGTACCTGGTTTTTCAGTTGTTTTGGCAAGAAGACAAACCCAGTTCCTATTATGCCATTTTAGCTGGAAGCAGAAATCCCTCCATTGTATTTTAATGTTGAAAAGTCCAAAGCCTTGCTCACTTTTGTTTCTTTGTATGGAACTAGTTCTAGAGAATCTTTCTCTTTGTTTATGTTCTGGAACTTCATGAAATTTCATGATGTTCTATTTTCATATGGGTCCATGTTCACTCACTGTACGTGGTTCTTAGTGGGCCCTCTCAGTCTTAAGATTCATAGTTTTAATCTTCGGAAAATTGTGGGAAGAGGGGAGGAGTTCTTTTAAAGTAATTTGTTTCCTTTGATTTTTTCCTCTATTCTTCTTTTCTGGTTTTACAGTTAGTTGAATGTTGGACCTAAGTGTGATCATTTTTTCCATTTTTTCCTTTGTATTCTTCTTTTTCCCCCAGGAAATTTCCTTTGCTTTATCTCCCATCCTAGCAATGTCACTAAGATATTTTTGAAGGTTTCTATAACTTTCTGCATTATCTTTTTTCCTTTGAGTTTCTCTTTTGATAGCTCACTTTTTCCTGTTAGACACTTTTCTCCAATGACTGTGATTTAAAGGAAAAAAAAATGTCAAAGTGAGCCTGGATCATTTTGTCATTTCATTCTATTGATAACAAAGCTGTTTATGCTTACTTATGTTACGTCAGAATGATTCAATAGCCAAACTCACCGGCAAAAATGGGACAATTTGGGCTTCCCTGGTGGCGCAGTGGTTAAGAATCTGCCTGCCAATGGAAGGGACACGGGTTCGAGCCCTGACCCGGGAAGATCCCACATGCCGCAGAGCAACTAAGCCCGCACGTCACAACTACTGAGCCTGAGCTCTAGAGACCACAAGCCACAAGTACTGAGCCCAGGTGCCACAACTACTGAAGCCTGCTCGCCTAGAGCCCGTGCTCCGCAACAAGAGAAGCCACGACAATGAGAAGCCCACGCACTGCAACGAAGAGTAGCCCCTGCTCACCGCAACTAGAGAAAGCACACACACAGCAACAAAGAACCAACACAGCCAAAAATAAATTAATTAATTAATTTAAAAAAAGGGGACAATTTAAGCTTCAATGGGATAATAAGATCAATAGATTGGAACATATTAAATATGTTTAAGTCTATGAGTTCATAAGAAGAGTGAGGCAAATCAAAGCTAATTGGCCATCATTGGTGAATATTACTGAATCAACTCAATATTTAGAAAACTGCAGATAAAGAGAAAGAATCAAGAACTTACCATATTTTTACTGTAGGTAACAATTGAGGGAAAGTTTCTCTTTATAGAAGCATTCCAGCTAGTAAGTGAAAGACTGATAGAATTATTTATATTTCCAGAGGGGAAAGCACCCTAAAGTGTCCCACATTCATTATGGAGGTTTTTACTTAATCCTTGAACTGCTTCAATTCGGGCTTCCCTGGTGGTGCAGTGGTTGAGAGTCCGCCTGCCGATGCAGGGGACACGGGTTCGTGACCTGGTCCAGGAAGATCCCACCTGCTGCGGAGCGGCTGGGCCCGTGAGCCATGGCCGCTGAGCCTGCGCGTCCGGAGCCTGTGCCCTGCAACGGGAGAGGCCACAGCAGTGAGTGGCCCACGTACCAAAAAAAGAAAAAAGAAAAAAAAAAAAAAAACTGCTTCAATTCAATACCCTTCCTGCCCGCTCTGTATCTGGTATCCCTGAATGAGTCCAAAGAATAAACTTTCAGTGTCATTCCTCAGGATAGACTCTCCTGGCTAGCATCAGGTGCTCTTGGGGTTCAGTTGCTCCCTTTACAGAATTTCAACTCAAGTCTCCTGGTTTTGGTTCTGCACCTCATGCTCACATTCAAGGTTCCCTGGCACCTCTAAAATTTTTAGTATTTCAGGAGGAGGGTTACAGGGACAGTTAATTTTCCTGCTATCAATATCCTTCTTGGTCTCACATCAGCACCCCTTTTAACAGGTAATTTAGGTTGTAACCTCCTCTATCCTACTGTGTCAGGTACAATTCCTTGGTCAGTTTTCAATCTTCCAAGAATTGGTTTAAATTTCTCATTCTTTAATATTTTCTCCTTCCTTTTTGGGGTCTTAGGAGGAGAGGGAGAGGAGGAAAACACATGAAGTCAATGCATCAATTTAACTAGAAGACGAATTAAGCTTCTCATTTAAAAGAAAAGCATTTTATGGAAAAGACTCTAGTTATCTTGTTTACCATCACACCTAACGCAGTGTGGAGTGTAGGAGTAATTCTGAATCCTGTTCATAGCAGTCACGTTTTTTTTTAATGTGTGATGTGTGGCAGGAGGTCAAAGGCACAAGAGTAGATGAAAATTCTTCTGTTCTACAAAGAAAACAGGAAAACGTCCAGAGCTCAGACACTGATCAGTAATGTATATACCATCATTCTTTTTAAAGCCACATTTGAAATATTTTTGGCTTTAACTTTCCTTCCCTTATACCAATCATCTTAGTTGTTAAGTTTGTTTAGAAAGTAATTTTTAAAAGATTACACTGATAACCCCAAGCCAGTTTGAGACAGGGTAATTCTGCTGATGTGGAACTCTTAAAATGTCCATTAGTACACTGCTCTTGTCACTTATCACCCAGGGGGTCAAGCCTCTGGTATGAAAGTTGTTTATAAACTGGTAGCTTTATTTTTAAAACAGAAAGGAAGGATTGAGGTGGAGCTGGGCGGAAGATTGTACACTTAAAGTTTTTAGAGATACATGTACATTATGAACCAGCCCTGGGTTTGTGAGTTTTTTATAACTCAACCATTAACCACTAGTCTTCTGTTGGCACTTGTCGCAAAAGGTTTCCATCTCTTTCTAAAACCATGAGGTGTTGTCGAAAGCTAATTTTTTCTATCTAATCCTTCAACAAAAGGAGATAGTAATAACTTTTATTTAGGTGACACAATTTCATGAAGCTTATGATGATCTGTTTCTCAATTATTTTGGCAGTATTGAAACCTTCTGTGACATTTTCCATGTTTTCGAGATATGGTTAAAGATACTGAATTGACCTAATTCAATCAGCTTTCCAAAAATCGGCCCTTCTTTCCAATAATGACTTCCCTCAGGGCTATGGTGAATGTTAGTTATTTGTGGACCCAACGTGCATTCGTCCCTGAAGATTTTTATTTGTGTCATCTCTCCCCTACCCAGGTATCCATCCTAGAAGCGGACCTTCCCTTCCCAGCCCCCAGCAACTCCAGCCTTGGCTTAAGCAATCTGTATATTCCATTCCCCTGGCCATTATTATTGATTCAGGGGCAGGCTTGCGGCAAATGTGACATTATCTGAATCAATCAGAGTGAATCTGAGGACACGTGCTTTGGAATATTGAAGTCCGGAAGTGCTACAATCACTTATGCCACCATGAGGTAGGTCAGCCTGAGAATTGCGCTGATAGATGATGGGAAGCAGAAACAGCAAAATCATAGAGAAACAGAGCTAGGCCATAATTATTCATCCTTTTTTGACACCTGACCTACTCTGGACATTTTCTGAGATAAAAATTCCCCTTTATTGTTTAAGCCAGTTTGGGTTAGGTTTTCTGTCGCATATGACAAAAAGTGTCTGGATGCGTACAATAGTCCCCGCGGAATCTACACTTAGGGAAGTGCCATTCAAATTAAACTCAATTCATTCTGTGTGTGTGGCAAAAGTGCAGAGAGGTACACTGAAGTTCAGAGATGGACGTGGAAGAAGCTGAGCAATTGCTCCAGGTGGTAGTGTGAGTCAGGAACATAAACTTGATCTCTAGATGACTTTCTATATGCATGTGTGCTCACTCTCATACTGGTAAGTTTCTTGTGTATGGTAACGTATAACTTTCACTCTTTCAACACACCCCTCTATTTCATGGATGTTCTAAAAACTCATGTTAAATATTTAGATATCCTTCCCATACCAAATAAAGTAGTCTTGAGGGAAGGAAGGAAATAACATCTTCATTAGCCAGTTTTGCTAGCACCTATGAGACAAAACTTCTAGGATATGTAGTAGGCAGAATAATGCCCCTTTCCTGGCCCCATGATGTTCACATCCAAACCCCCAGAACCTGTGAATATATTAGGTTACATTGTAAAGGAGAATTAAGGCTGTCGATGGAATTAAGCTTGTTAATCCACTGAGCTTGATATATGAAGATGATCCTGAATTATCCAGGTGAGCCCAGTTAATCACACGAGTCCTCATAAGTGGAAGAGAGAAGCAGAAGAATGAGAACCAGAGAGATAACAGCAGGAGAAGGACTCAGCCCAAGGTTGCTGGCTTTGAAGATGGAGGAATCGGACCTCAAATCAAGGAACATGGGCAGCCTCTAGAAGCTGGAAAAGGCAAGGAAACAGATTCTCTCCTAGCATTTCCAGAAGAAACACAGCCCTGACGACACCTTGAGTTAGCCACTGAGACCCATTTCAGGCTTCTGACCTCCAGAACTGTAAGGTAATACAGTTTTATTTTTTAAGCCACTAAGTTTTTGTAATTTGTTGCAACAACTAACAACTAATACAGACCACTACTGTGCTTTTTATAAATTGAGCTTTCTATTTACTAATATGAAAGGGCATACTGGTTGGTAGGATGAAAGCAGGGAAGGTTAACAGGACATCTGAGGTGATTTGAACACTGGGCAAGTTTGGACACATGCTCTACGTATCTTTTGTACATGGCTCAACAACAAAAACTGAAAGGTCGTTGTCTTTTTTAATAATCAAGAGGAACAACTTGTGTAAGATTTTCAGAATGCTCTCCCTCACTTATGCATGGTACAAAATGCCTGATCCTCTATAGAAATCTGTTACCAGTACATTATTTTTCTATAAATGCTCTGGTTCCACCACATAATCCAGGCTGAGGTATTTTGGTTGATTTTTGTATGAAACATTTTTCTGCTTTTATAAATAAAGAATGCTGGACATAATTTAGCTTTTGATATTTAGACCTAATGGTCCAAAATATTTCTTTTCACTGTCAAGAGATTGTTAATAATAATTAAAGTTAATGCAGCACTTACCATGTGCTGGACACTATGTTAAGCCCTTACATGTGTTATCTCAGTTCTCAGAGTGAGTAGTTATGGACTTCCCTGGTGGAGCAGTGATTAAGAATCCACCTGCCAATGCAGGGTACATGGGTTCGAGCCCTGGTCTGGGAAGATCCCACATGCCGCGGAGCAGCTAAGCCCGTGCGCCACAACTACTGAGCCTGTGCTCTAGAGCCCTCGAGCCACAACTACCAAAGCCCGTGCACCTAGAGCCCATGCTCCGCAACAAGAGATGCCACCGCAATGAGAAGCACGCGTGCCGCAACTAGAGGAAGCCCACACACAGCAACGAAGACCCAATGCAGCCAAAAATAAATAAATAAATTTATTTTTTTTTTTAAAGTAAGTAGTTATCATTGCTACCCTTAATTTACAGCTGAGAACACCAAGGTTTAGCCAGGTAAAATAATTTGTCCAGTATCTCAAAAATATCAATAATAAATGGAAGCACTGGGACTTAAACCCAGGTCTCCTTAACTCCAAACCCTAAATCTCTTATTCTCTTCATATGAAAGGTGTAGAAGTTTGAGCTGAACTCTGGACTAAATCTAACTTTTTCTGGAAGTCATTTGTGAGTGGTACCTTTCAAATTTTGTTTGTTTCCTCATTGAGGTTTTATTGTTCTGTTTGCTTGCTTGCTTGTTTATTTTCACTAAAAGCCTGATCTTGGTTTGTGCTCTTTAAGATTTACCCCTTCCTTTGGAAAAGGAACTCCAAGTCTTCGTTATTTGAGGGTTCCAAGTAGCTGGGGTTCCGGTTTAACTGAGGTTTAACTGTACAAATCCAGAGCAGCACTGCTCCTTTTGAATGCAAACAATAGCAACAGCTTGCACATGGAACCTGGGGCAGGCTGAGCAGTGGAAGTGGAATCCACCAGGACCTTTGTTGCACCTTCAGGAGGATCACAGTTCCTGCGGCAGGCAGAAAGGCAATACACTCAACCTAACTCCACCATTGGATGGCTTTCATGGGTCACCCAATGGGTCAGTTGAATGAGGGGAAGGAGGTTTCCTCAAGAATCTGTGAACCTCGATAACCAGTCACTGGCAACCAGCAGTCGGCGAGGGTCACTGTGTGTGAGTTGGGACCCAGTCTCTGTGTCATCCCACCAATCTGGCTTGAGAGCATGGCTGATGACACATTGCCCAGCCAACCCCGTCCTCCACTCTTTGGCTATGATTACCAGCCTTCAGTCAGAACATGACCTTTTCACAATGTGTCCATTGCACTTTGATTAATAAGAAGGAGGACCACCCTCCTTCGAGCTCCTTCCTGAAGGTGCTAGACAAAGCACTTTACCAACATGCTCTCAATCCTCACAGAAATCCTACAAGGAAGATATTATTGTCCCCACTTTGCAGGTGAGGAAGCTGAGGCTCAAAAAAATTAAATAGCTTTCATTAATTCAGTCCACACATATATGTTGAGTACTTGGTACTCTGCTAGGCATTTTGCTAGGCCCTGGGGATGCAGAGAAGAAATGTCACCACCCTCAAGGTGTTCAAAATCCAGTGGGAATTCTGAACACAGAAACAGATAATTGTAATATATTACAGGAAGCCAAAGGATAGAGCTACAAACAGGGTACTGTAGGAGCAGAGGGGAAGTTCAGGGGATGGGGAGAAGACAAAGGTTTAGGGAAAGCTTCCTGGAGGAGGTGACACAGGAGCTGAGTCTTCACATCTGCACAGGAATCTCCTAGGTGGAGAGGGTGAGGGGAAGAAAAGAGATTCCCAGGAGTGAGCAGGGTAAGTAGAGGCAAAGGGCAGGAATCAACTTGTGTGTGGGAACCCTGTAGAGTTCAATGAAGCTGAAGCAGAAAGGGAAGGAAGACAAAGGGAAATGAGGCTGGAGATGCAGACGGAGCCAGATTTTGGTGAACTTCATATCCTATGTTAGGGAATCATTGATTTTTCTTGTGGAATTTTAAAGCATTTTAAGCTAGTTGTTGACAAGAATACAACATATCAGATTTAAAAAAACCCTCTTGTAGATGATAAAATTTTATTTAAAAATTAGGATATAGAAACAACGTAAATGGCATTGACAAAGAAAATGTGCTGTATACACACAATGGAATGTTTTTTAGAGTTAAAGAAGGAAATTCTGCCATTTGCAACAACAAGGATGAAACTTGAGAGCATTAAAGTGAAATAAGCTAGTCACAGAAGGACAAATACTGTGTGATTCCACCGATAATGAGGTATCTAAAATAGTCAAACTTACAGAGGTAGGGAGTAGAATGGCAGTTTTCAGGGGCTAGGGGAGAGGGAGATGGGGAGTTGCTGTTCAACAAGTATAAAGATTCAGTTATGCAAGATGAGTAAGTTCTAGGCAACACTGTGCCTATAGTCAACAATACTATATTGTGCACTTACAGATTTGGTAAGGGAGTAATCTCACGTTAAATGTTCCTACACAATTTTAAAAAGTTAGATAGATAGATAGATCTTAGGACTAGGTCCTTTGTACTTTCTGACTCCTTCCAATTTGCGGGGAACCTCAGAGAGAACTTAATTTGGTGTCTATTGACAGGTCAGCATGCCCCTTTTGTGAAGTAATATTGAAATATTATTAATGCTGCATCTGTGTGTTTGCTGCTATCCAAAAGCTTGCCTGGAGGGTGGTTCTGGGTCTTGGTAGCACTTCTTCTAGTCTTGCTTTTGTTTGCTACAAACTCTGCCTCTGTACAACCCACAAACAGACCCTAACAGGTACCCTGACAGTACATGAATCCCAGGAAATGCAATGTACCTAGTGTGACATCTACATTGTTCAAAGAGAAAATAGCAAGAAATAAAACAGGTTAGAAAAGGCAGGGCCCCATCAACACACTTTTCCGAACCACCTTAGCAGAGCAATGGCAAAAAGTGATGACAGTGGGGAAAATACGTGTGGCATAAAAAAGCTGGTGTTCAACCTATCGGCGGTTGTGAAACAACTCACAATAACGTCATCGAGATGCATGGCTGTGCTTTAAGAGACACGGACACGGTTTATTGAGTGTCCTGTGTGCATAATATGCTCTAAAGGGGCAAGATACATATCTTAGTGTCAGGACATGTCTGCAAAATGAACTGAAAAAAATAGTAGCAAGTGAATGAATGAGTGAATGTTACAACTGCTGTAGATGCAACAAGAACAGCAACAAAACTGTATGGAACCTGGAAGGATCTATCTTAAAGATACATTTGTGCACCACTCCCACCCTTACCAGCTTAGGAAGTAGAGGTCATTAAAGGGTTTTATTATTCTTATCTATAAAATCATCCCAGGGCCCACAGAAGTCAGCTGAACTAGAGAAAGTGTCCTTGCCATGCCTCAAAAGAAAAGAGCCCTATGAGCGAAGTGAGTCATAACAACCCCTGTTAATTGTGGGAACCAAACAGTGGCAGGTTGTAAAAGGAAAATGCAGCTTGTTCCCATAAACCATGGGGTGAGTCCCGGAGACAGTGTGTAACAGGGTCTCTGTCTTATCAACCACGGTACCTATCCACGGGGAGGTTGTAGTGTAGTTAATAAAACAAAATATACACTCCTCGCAATGACTTTGAATCACTCAAGGAGTCACTGACAGTCAAGAGCAAATTAATGCAAGCTATGAATAAGGAGCCTTCCGGGAATTAAGGGATGTTGTGGCACCCCTTTTTTTTTAAAGGAATCTTTTAAATTTTATTTATTTATATATTTATTTTTGCTGCGTTGTGTCTTCATTGCTGCATGCGGGCTTACTCTAGTTGAGCCAAGGGAGGGCTACTCTTTGTTGCGGTGCACGGGCTTCTCACTGCAGTGGCTTCTCTTGTTGCGAAGCATGGGCTCTAGGTGCACGGGCTTCAGTAGTTGTGGCATGAGGGCTCAGTAGTTGTGGCTGGAGGGCTCTAGAGAGCAGGCTCAATAGTGGTGGCGCACGGGCTTAGTTGCTCCGCAGCACGTGGGATCTTCCCAGACTAGGGCTCGAACCAAGTCCCCTGCATTGGCAGGCTAATTCTTAACCACTGAGCCACCAGGGAAATTCTGTGGAACCCTTTGACAGAGACACTGTCACTCACTGACAGGCAGGACACCTCTGGCTGCCCATCAATTAAAGGTTCACTTGGTCAGAAAGAGAAAGACAAATACCGTATGCTAACACATATATATGGAATTTAAGAAAAAAACAAATGTCATGAAGAGCCTAGGGGTAAAACAGGAATAAAGACACAGACCTACTTGAGTATGGACTTGAGGATATGGGGAGGGGGAAGGGTAAGCTGTGACAAAGCGAGAGAGTGGCACGGACATATATACACTACCAAACGTAAGGTAGATAGATAGTGGGAAGCAGCCCCATAGCACAGGGAGATCAGCTCGGTGCTTTGCGACCACCTGGAGGGGTGGGATAGGGAGGGTGGGAGGGAGGGAGATGCAAGAGGGAAGGGATATGGGAACATATGTATATGTATAACTGATTCACTTTGTTATAAAGCAGAAACTAATACACCATTGTGAAGCAATTATACTCCAATAAAGTTGTAAGAAAAAAAAAAGGTTCAATTGGGTTTGTTTTCCCAGTGAGGGTGATGGGAGGCACCAGACCAACTCTGCTCTCTTATCTCTGCCTTGGGAATACTAGTTTACACATTTTATTTCTTTTTAATTGAAGTATATTTGATTTACAATGTTGTATTAGTTTTGGGTGTATAGCAAAGTGATTTGGTTATATATACATATATTTTTTTCAGATTCTTTTCCCTTATAGGTTATTACAAAATACTGAGTAGAGTTCCCTGTACTAAACAGTAGGTCCTTGTTGGTTATCTATTTTATATATAGGAGTGTGTATATGTTAATCCCAAACTCCTAATTTATCCCTCCCCCTTCCCTTTCCTCTTTGGTAAGCATAAGTTTGTTTCCTACGTCTGTGAGTCTATTTCTCTCTTGTAAATAAGTTCATTTGTACACATTTTTAAAAGGCTCTTTGACCAGTGTTAGAGGTCCAGTCCAGAACTAGCCACTTTTGTCTTTCTTCCAGTCTATCTGCCCTTTTGAGAGATCAAACATAGCTGTGGCCAAAATACCACACTTCCCCCAAATAGCCTCGCAGCCTAAATTAGATGATGAACATAAAAGTCACACCAACATGCACTTTGATTTGATCTCTCCTTGCCCAAGACTGTCCCTGAAACATCAGGGTTCTGATAACTGTCAGAGGTGTAGTTCCAGAGAATCATTTCTCACCTCATCTGTTGATACACAGGGTTGTCTATTTGTCAGATAGAACCGCCCTCGCTCATGCGACCTGGGTACTGGGCTCTTCGTTGTACCCTAGTATGAGCAAGAAAGTCTGTGTTGCAAGACTCTTGGGGGATTGCTTTCTGGAATAATCCATCATAGATGTGGACTAGGGGGACTCAGCAGAAGCAGCATCCTGGGGTCCCCACTTCCCTCTGCCCATGGGATTAGAGTCTCAAAAGAGAAGTGCCACAGGCCTGGGATGCTATAATTAACTCAGCCATTTAAGGATTATGCTCCTGGGAGACTATAATTATCCAAATATTGTTGCATTCAGGGATATTTTACTTACAAGGGAGTGCCTTCATTTTTACAGGATCTTTCAAGGGACCCAGAGAGTGCGTCCTCTATAATGTGGTCCCTAAAAGAGGCTAGAAATAAACAACTGCAACTGGCATGAGGGTGGGGCCAGCTGAATCCAGCCCAACGAAGGACCAGCTTCCTGTGTCACCTTGAAAAGTAGTTATCAGTCACTCTAGGCCAAAACCTGGGGATTTTATTCTTTCTTAGTCCCACCCTTTCCCTCCTCCCCACCCACCCACAAATATTTCTTCAGTCTAAAGTCCATCTATTCTGAGAAATTGTTAACGTTCTGGGCATTTAAGATACCACTTCCTTCTGAGGTCTGAGTATCATATTACTCACATCACCATATCCTCCTGCCCTGAGGGTTGACCCTTTATTTCTTCCTCTAAATCCAATAAAATGCTACTTACTATACAAAATTATATAGCGTGAAATGGGCCTAGAATGTTGGAGAGAAAGAAGAGGGCACTAAGTGTGGAAAAGAGATGCTTAATTCAATTCAATGAACTTCCTTGATTAAAATAGCTAAATCCAGTTTTTAGTATATGGTAAGCATTATTCCAAGCTATGTGTCTCATTAATTCTGACAGCATCCTTAGAAGGTAGGTATTGTTACTATCCCCATTTTGTAGATGATTAAATGAAGAAACAGAGAGGTTGGGTAACTTTCTCAGTATCACACAACTGGTAGGTGACATGTGGAGGACCGACACCTGGTAATCTGACTCCGAGCCCACTCTTAGCCACCTAGCCATCATGCCAGGCCCCTTCCTAATCTCAGGTGCCTATCCCATGCCAGACAATGTCAGCAATGTGATGAGAGGAACAAAACAATGAGAAGACATGGTTCTTGCTCTCCGGGCCCTTATGAGCTCTGAGAAAAGAGGGTTGTAAAAATCACTGCAGCACAAGATGGGACGTGACAGATATGACAGGAGAAGCATAGACAAACTGCTGTAGGAGCCCAGAGAAACGCAGAGGAATGGCTGCATGGAGTAGCATTTGACATGTGAATACATGCAGAGAAGGCATGGGTTGGCATTCCGTGCAGGGGAGAGAGAGTGTCATCAGATGCCCTGGGAAGTTGGGGATGGGCTAGCACAGAGCGGGCATGAGAGGCAGCTATGAGAAGTGAAGTTACCAAAGCCTGCCAAGGTTGGGTGTGAGTAGCAAGGAGGCAGCTGAGAATAGGGCAGGAAAGCGTCCTCTGTGGCTTGGGATGGAGCCAAAGATGAAGACAGCCTTTGATTTTTGTGTTTGGTTTTGATTCACTGTGATCTAGGAGAAGACCTTAAATACCTGCTGATTTGGTCAGAATGTTTTATTCTTTTAAATCTTCTGACCCTTTTTCTTTGCTTTTCTTTTCTTCTTGAATTTTTGAACTTTATTTAATTTTTATACAGCAGGTTCTTATTAGTCATCCATTTTATACACATCAGTGTATACATGTCAATCCCAATCGCCCAATTCTTCACACCACCACCACCACCACCCCGCCCATTTTCCCCCCTTGGTGTCCATATGTTAGTTCTCTACATCTGTGTCTCAATTTTGGCCCTGCAAACCCATTCATCTGTACCATTTTTCTATGTTTCACATATATGCGTTAATATACGATATTTGTTTTTCTCTTTCTTACTCCACTCTGTATGACAGTCTGTAGGTCTATCCAGTTCTCTACAAATGACCCAATTTTGTTCCTTTTTATGGCTGAGTAATATTCCATTGTATATATGTACCACATCCTCTTTATCCATTTGACTGTCAATGGGCATTTAGGTTGCTTCCATGTCCTGGCTATTGTAAATAGTGCTGCAATGAACATTGGGGTGCATGTGTCTTTTTTTTTTTTTTTTTTTGGCGGTACGTGGGCCTCTCACTGCTATGGCCTCTCCTGTTGTGGAGCACAGGCTCCAGACGTGCAGGCTCAGCAGCCATGGCTCACGGGCCCAGCCAGTCCACCGCATGTGGGATCTTCCTGGACTAGGGCACAAACCCATGTTCCCTGCATTGGCAGGCGGACTCTCAACCACTGCGCCACCAGGGAAGCCCTCTCCCTCTTTTTCTTGATGAGTCTGGCTAAATGTTTATCAATTTTGTTTATCTTCTCAAAGAACCAGCTTTTAGTTTTATTGATCTTTGCTATTGTATTCTTTGTTTCTATTTCATTTATTTCTGCTCTTATATTTATGATTTCTTTCCTTCTAACTTTGGGTTTTGTTTGTTCTTCTTTCTCTAGTTCCTTTAGGTGTAAGGTTAGATTGTTTATTTAAGATTTTTCTTGTTTCCTGAGGTAGGCTTGTATTTCTATAAACTTCCCTCTTAGAACTGCTTTTGCTGCATCCCATGGGTTTTGGATGGTCGTGTTTTCTTTGTAATTTGTCTCTAGGTATTTTTTGATTTCCTCTTTGATTTCTTCAGAGATGTCTTGGTTATCTAGTACTGTATTGTTTAGCCTCCATGTGTTTGTGTTTTTTACGTTTTTTCCCCTGTAATTCATTTCTAATCTCATAGCGTTGTGGTTGGAAAAGATGCTTGATATGATTTCAGTTTTCTTAAATTTACTGAGGCTTAATTTGTGACCCAAGATGTGATCTATCCTGGAGAATGTTCTGTATGCATTTGAGAAGAAAGTGTAATCTGCTGTTTTTGGATGGAATGTCCTATAAATATCAATTAAATCTATCTGGTCTATTGTGTCATTTAAAGCTTGTGTTTCCTTATTAATTTTCTGTTTGGATGATCTGTCCATTGGTGTAAGTGAGGTGTTAAAGTCCCCCACTATTATTGTGTTACTGTCGATTTCCTCTTTTATAGCTGTTAGCAGTTGCCTTATGTATTGGGGTGCTCCTATGTTGGGTGCGTATATATTTATAATTGTTATATCTTCTTCTTGGATTGATCCCTTGATCATTATGTATTGTCCTTCCTTGTCTCTTGTAACATTCTTTATTTTAAAATCTATTTTATCTGATATGAGTATTGCTACTCCAGCTTTCTTTTGATTTCCATTTGCATGGAATATCTTTTTTTCCATCCCCTCACTTTCAGTCTGTATGTGCCCCTAGGTCTGAAGTGGGTCTCTTGTAGATAGCCTATATATGGGTCTTGTTTTTGTATCCATTCCGTGAGCATGTGTCTTTTGGTTGGAGCATTTAATCCATTCACATTTTAGGTAATTATCAATATGTGTGTTCCTATTACTATTTTCTTAATTGTTTTGGGTTTGTTTTTGTAGGTCCTTTTCTTCTGTTGTGTTTCCCACTTAAAGAAGTTCCTTTAGCATTTGTTGTAGAGCTGGTTTGGTGGTGCTGAATTCTCTTAGCTTTTGCTTGTCTGTAAAGCTTTTGATTTTTATATCGAATCTCAATGAGATCTTTGCTGGGTAGAGTAATCTTGGTTGTAGGTTCTTCCCTTTCATCACTTTAAATATATCATGCCACTCCCTTCTGGCTTGTAGAGTTTCTTCTGAGATATCAGATGTTAACCTTATCGGAGTTCCCTTGTATATTATTTGTCATTTTTCCTTTGTTGCTTTCAATAATTCTTCTTTGTCTTTAATTTTTGTCAGTTTGATTACTATGTGTCTCAGCTTGTTTCTCCTTGGGTTTATTCTGCCTCGAACCCTCTGCACTTCCTGACTTGGGTGGCTATTTCCTTTCCCATGTTAGGGAAGTTTTCGACTATTATCTCTTCAAATATTTTCTCAGGTTCTTTCTCTCTCTCTTCTCCTTCTGGGACCCCTATAATGCGAATGTTGCTGCCTTTAATGTTGTCCCAGAGGTCTCTTAGGCTGTCTTCATTTCTTTTCATTCTTTTTTCTTTATTCTGTTCCACAGCAGTGAATTCCACCATTGTGTCTTCCAGGTCACTTATCCGTTCTTCTGCCTCAGTTATTCTGCTATTGATTCCTTCTAGTGTATTTTTCATTTCAGTTATTTTTTAATTCTTTAATTCTTCTAGGTGTTTGTTCTTTAATTCTTCTAGGTCTTTGTTAAACATTTCTTGCATCTTCTCAATCTTTGCTTCCATTCTTTTTCTGAGGTCCTGGATCGTCTTCACTATCATTATTCTGAATTCTCTTTCTGGAAGGTTGCCTATCTCCACTTCATTTAGTTGTTTTTCTGGGGTTTTATCTTGTTCCTTCATCTGGTACATAGTCCTCTGTCTTTTCATTTTGTCTGTCTTTCTGTGAATGTGGTTTTCCTTCCACAGGCTGCAGAATTGTAGTTCTTCTTGCTTCTGCTCTCTGCCCTCTCCTGACCCCTTTTGTAATATTACCTCTGTCCAGGCTTCTATCTTGTCTGTCTAGTTCAATAAACAGCTGTTGAGTACCTCCTTTCTTTATTGAGTACAAACCACCCCAAAACTTAGTGGTTTGAAACAACACTCCTTGACTTGCTCACAGTTCTGCCATTGGGGCAGGTCTCAGTAAGATCAGTTCATGCCTGGTCCATCAGCTGGGGCAGCTGGGCTGGGCCTGGAAGATCCATTGCCAAGGTGACCTCACTCACATGGCTAGTCTAACAGTGTTGCCCACTCTCTGGGAGCTCAGCTGGGGCCTAATTTCTCTTCCAGTCGCCCTCTCCATGTGACTAAGTTGGGCTCCTTATAGCACAGTGCTCTAGATGTCAGACTGATTGTTTGGGGGCTGGCTTCCCCCAAAGAGTAAATCTGAAAACTGTTAGGCCTTTTTAAGGCTTGGTCTCAGAAGTTTCAGAATATCACATCCACCACATTCTATTGGTCAAAGCAGTTGGAAGGCCAACCCAGATTCAAGGAGAGGAGTCTACCCAAGGGCAGCTACAAAAGCAGTAATCTATCATTATACCTATTAATGGTCACATTCAGGACTGGAGATAAAAGTGTTAAGATATGATCCTTGCCTGGGGGGGAAGGATAAATCAGGAGCTTGGGATGAACATACACACACTACTATATATAAGATAGATAACCAACAAAGACCTTCTGTATAGCACAGGGAACTCCACTCAATATTCTGTGATAACTTATATGAGAGAAGAATCTAAAAAGAATGAATATATGTATATGTATAACTAAATCACTTTGCTGTACACCTGAAACTAACACAACATTATAAATCAACTCTACTCCAATAAATCTAATTTTTTTAAAAGATATGATCCTTGCCTCAAAAAACTCTCGACCAGTATCATGGGGGTTTGTATTAGATTAAAAGAGAATGAAAAGACACAACAACTGAAAATAATGCACAGACTGTAATTGGATCCTGATTTTTTTTTTAATCCAGCTAAAAAGACATTTTAGGGACAGTGGAGATTTAAATATAAACTCGATATTAGATGAAATCAGGAATTAATGTTAATTTTCTTAGGTATAATAGTGGTATTGTGGTTATGTAGGAAATTGTCCTTATTTTTGAGAAATAAATTATTAAGTATTTCAGGATGAGATACCATGATGTCTGCAACTTACTTTCAAATAGTTCAGAAAAATGTATCAGCTGATAAAGCAAATATTGGCCAAATGTTCAGAATTGTTGCATCTAGATGGTAATAATATGGTTGATTAATATTATATCCTTTCATGTTTTCTGAAATTTTTTGCAATAAAAAGTTGGAGATGAAAAAAGAATGGCTTAGTTCTTACTTCTCCATGGAAGAGGTTTCCCCAAGAGAAACCAACAGGAAATACACATAAAGAGAAATCATAAAAGTGTCAGGGCCCTGATTGCATACCCTGACTTAGAAGGTTCCTATCAGTACTGTTCTCCTACTTAAAACACTATTCAGAGCCCTTAGGGTTAAAATCTGATAAAAGATCCTCCAGGACAGAAGAGGAAGCTGCATCAAACATGGCTACCACCCTGCTGGCCATCCTGTGCTTCACTTCCTGGTACAAGAGAACAAACTGCTTTTCCTTCATTTGTTTCTGCAGCTGATTCAAGACTACAACTGTCGAAAGAGACTTTCCTTTATGACAAGGGAAAAAACACACAGAACTCATAAGACATATACAATCGGGGAAACAGCACAGGGTACAGATCCAAACATAGCTTCCTCCCAAGCCTGATGCTTTATCCATATGAAAGCACCATTTTGATGTCAACCACAGTAGCTCCCTTGGGATAACTTGAGTTCATGAACATGAGGGGATGCTGAATGTCCTCTCATACTAACCTACAGTCTTGCATCTAGGTTCTGGTTTGGGGTATGAGGACGTGCCTCTTTCCCAGACAGTGGTACACCAGATGATCACACCCATCCAGCGGGACTCCATGCTCGAAGCCAAAACTAAAATTTAATATGATCAAGAGCCGCTGTACTCCTGTTAAAATAGTACACACAACCTTCTTTCCTCAGAATCTCCTTGCAACACTCATCTGCCTTCTCCCCCAACGGGCACCACACTGATGCCACTCTTCCCTTCCTCCACAACTCCATACTAACGTTGGTTATAAGTTTATTTTGTCCTCTGACCACCCTCTAAACACACACACACACACACACACACACACAGTATTATTGAAATTTGCTCTTCCCCAGGCTTCCATGATATTATCCTCTTTTGAATCATCTCCTATTTTTCTGATCTCTCCTGCTCGGTGTCTTTCTCTAGCTCTTCTTCCCTCTTAAATGAGCTGTTCACCAAGGATGTGGGGTTTTTCCCACTCTATTTGTAGTTTTCAACTCTGGCTGAATGTCAGAATTTCTCGTGGAGCTTTGAAAAGCCCTGCTCTGGAGTTACTGATTCACTATGCCTGGGGTGGAGAGCAGTCATCCAATTTTTTTAAAGCTCCCAAGTGATTCTGATAATACATCTAAGATGGAAACCATTGTTCTACTCTTCCTCTTCTGGAGGAATCTCATCAAGTACATAAATGAATAAATGAGTGCATGAGGGAATGAATGGCTTCAAATATTAAAACTTGGCTGATGACATCAGGTCAAATAAACTACAACTTTTCCCTGGATATAATTTAGCATTTTAAGAAAGCATTTAGTATTCTAACTATTAAAACTTGGCTGATGACTTCAGGCCAAATGAACTACGACTTTTCCCTGGATATAATTTAACATTTTAAGAAAACATTTAGTAATTTTCTTGTGCCACAAAGCTGAGATTTTGCTCCAGCTGTAAGCACATTACTGGTTTCTAGTAAATAGTTATTGAATGATTAGTGGAGTCATATGATTTCTAGCCCTGACATCTCTTATAACCTCTAACCCAACATATCCAACTGCCTGCTGGACTATCCACGTGCTTCTCAGACTATGGATGTGTGGTCACATGCAGCTCAAAATAAATTTGTCTAAAGCTGAACTCTTATCTTTCATGCAAAAATTGAGCTTCTAGCATCACCATCACCTCAATGTCTCCTGAAACTTCAGCATCATATCTGTCTCCATGTTTATGCAAATAGTAGGTCTGACCAGTTGCCAAATCCTTTCAACCATTTTCAGCAGTGTCCCTTGCATCTTGGGAGTAGAATACCTGGGTGTGAAATATGCTCCCTTCAAGTGCTGAATGCAATAATTTGCCTTTACTCTGAAGAGGATGTCTTGGTGTATTCTAGACCACTGGACCACTGGGACTTGAATCTTCTAAGGTTTACCTCTTGTCCTCCGGAGCCCACATATTTTATCAATACTCTAATACACTTGCCACTTTTAGTCATTTGGTCTGATTAGCATGTTGTCATCATTAGAGTAGATCAATGTTATGTTCTGAATGTCCAAATGGCCCAGATTTCTTTGAACTATATGAACACAGAGGACAGGAGACTTACCATGCCCTGGGGCAAAACTATAAATGTGTCTTGTTGTCCACTCCAAGTGAATGCCAACTGTTTCTGATCCTCCCTTCTGATATGTGTGGGGAAAAAAAATATGTCCCAGCTCAGCAGATCAGTGGCTGTATACCATATACCTGAGGCCAGGTCAACCTGCTTTAGCAAAGATACCACATCTGGAAGAACAGCCTCGATAGGAGTTTCTAATTGGTTGAGTGTGTGGGATCTATGGTCATCTTCTACGATCATCTATCTGATTTTTGTAAGGGTCAGACTAACTGAATTAAGTATGGACTTATTAGGGACCACCACCCTTGCATGTGTCAGACTCAGAAAGGTGGCAATAATCTCTCTCAGTCCCCTGGAAGGCAATTTCGGTTTTGATTTGCTATCTTGGATGGAGGGGTGAGCAGTTTCCCAGGCCTCCACTTGGTTTTCTCCACTAAAAGAGCTCTTACCCCAGAAGCCAAGGAACCAATGTGCAAATTGTAACAACCACGAAATTTGTCCAGGGTGTTTCTGGTCCCACTGGACCCACTGTGAACCAGATCTGGGCTAGGACTCCACTTATTACTGAGTCCCTTACTCTAAGAGCCAGCTGTGATGCTGCTTTGGGTCCCCAAGTATAAAGTCAATCAGGACTTGAAATGTTTGGCAATTTCCCTTTTCCCAGTATATAGTTTCCCAGCATCCATGACAGGAAGAAAGTTCTTTATGGAAAATTTCCAGCTAATAAAGCAGAAAGAATGAAGTACCATTTTGCAGTCTCTAATGAAAAAATGAGCGCAGATGACAATTGTCAATGGATACTAACACAATTAATTAAATGGGTGAGGGTGAACTTCATACTGAATGGATGAAACTGACAGCCCCCAAACCCATTGCTCCATCACTAAAATAGGAACACTTTCACATTATGCGCCTGCTGACAGAATAAAAGAGGAAGCACCCCACCTTTCAAATATTCTTGCCTAAATAAAATGAATGTGAACGGAATTCATCCTAGACCTAACTACCAGTATATAGGAAAACAAAAGGAATAAAATGACAAATTAAAGGATGCCAAAAGGAAGCAATCAGCCAAATTTAGAATGTGAGACATTCTACAGAACAGCATGGAGGGGGGACAGGGGTGGGGTGAGGGGACGGGGTGAGGGGGAATTGATATAAATGAAAGAAGACAAGAGACAGAACAATAAAATGCAGTGTATGGACCTTGTTTGGATCCATACTTGGATGAACCAACTGTAAAATGACATTTTTGAGACAAATAAGGAAATTTTAAAAGAAATTGTGTATCCATGATATTTAGGAAAAATTGTTAATTGTGGTAGGTGTGATGGTGATATTGTGATGAAGTTTTTTAAAAAAACAGCATTTTGGTCAAATGACATGGAACTCATTTTAAAATATCCAAGCAAACTAATGCTAATGTGTGTTCTTTTTTATTCATCTTCTGCATTTTCCCACATCTCACTTCTTCCCTTTATGAAGTATCAACTAACATGGCACAATGTAACACATGACAACACATAGCTAGAAAAAGTCCTGTAGAATATAATAGGAAGCACCAATGAGCACTTCAGGAGGAATTACATTATTTTTGGATGAGAATCAAAATCCGTTTAAACAACAGGTATCCAGCACAAATTCATGGCCCAGTTCAGCAAGCTGAGAGTGCCCAGAAAACAGATCAGTTCCACGGCAGTATCAATGAACCAGCCATGAACTCAAATACCTCCAGGGCTTTGAATGATGCTCATGTGAGCAGATCTTCCTGCCTGTCATTTTAGATTTTTTTAAAATGTAGGGGTTGTGAGCCAGTTTTGTGCAGTATGGAAGATCTCCCCTGAAGAGAGTTTCATGCATGTATCTTGCAAACCAACACAGGATATAGAAACCAAAATTCCCAGAAACAGAGAATATCTTTGGATATCACTCCATCTCAAAATATCTGAATTTCCTCCAAATGATAATGTGAAACTTTCATATGATATGATCTATTGAAAACCAAGGCCTCAAGAGTGAAACCAATGTGCAAGTATTGAAAACAGCCACTAACAAAATGTCTTTGTGCATACCTATATAATTAATCTAAACTCTGTGACCCACAGGTTGTCTGCAGATTGGAGGCCTTCCCAGGTTAAACCCACTGTACCGAAAGGAACTTTGAAAGATCCAAACAAATACAGACTAAATACAACTATGGGTCATAATCACCCATTTTATATAAATCTATTTCTGTTTACACACCCATTTTATCCCAGGCATATTGCTGTGCTTTAAGCATTTGCTCATCAATGAGTATTTGTTGAGTTAATGAATGAATGTTTAGAGTGTTGTATTAGTCCAGACTTTCTCAGTATCTGGTGATTTATAAAGAAAAACTCAAACTGGCTTATGGGTTTAAAAGATGGAAACAGGATTTATTTCCTTGTATAATTAAAATATTTCAGGGCTAGTCTGGTTTCAGGCCCCAATGAATCAGGTGACACAAACAGTATCATCCACTTGGTTTCTCCCCATCTCTCAGGTGGCTTTCCTCTGAATGTCTCTATTTTCAGGCATCCTTGTCCATGGCTAAGAGCAGTCAAGGAATACATGCTCTTCTCTACAATCGCAGCCAGAGAAAGGATTACAGTAAAGTTCGCTCTGATTAAATAGACCTGCAACCTAGTTTCATCCCTCCCCCAATCACGAGGACCAAGAGAACATGAGGTTCTGGTTCACCACCCGGAGCCAGTTATTCAGACTGAGGGCATCTGGTTCTCTGATTGGCCAGCCTGTTTCTCCTGTCTATTCTTGGATTGGAGCGTGGATCCCTACCAGCATCACATGACAGAAAAGGGGTGGGGCACCCACAAAGGGAAATTGGAGTGTTGTTACCTAAAGCAAGGGGGGATAAATGCAAGGCAGCTAATTTACTTTTTGTTGCATACATAATTCCATGGTTTTGCTATGGAGGAAAAAGCTGCTGCTAAGATCAGATTATTCTGCTTATCCATCATCTATGATTCCATGTCATTGAAAAGTTTAACCACAAGGCAGTAAGAGCACATTTCAGAAAGTTGGCCCCTGAAAGCACATTGGAAATCATTATCACTGCCTGAGGCACAGAGATTTTCTCTGGGACTTAGTACGGTGTAAACCCAGCCTTGCTACCTCTGCCTACTTCTTGGAAGCACAAATCTGAACCTAACACAGAGGAGAAAGCAGAGAAGGGCACAGTAGGAGTCTAACGAAAAGTAACAAACTTTCCGTAACTTGTGTCTAAATGAGTATTCTCTTCAAAGCTGCCACAGCGAGTGGCATCTTGACCCCAGCAGAACTGCCAGCAGAAACCCCTTTTGAAATCTCCTTCAGACCCTGTTTTCAGAATCTCGTGGAGGCCAGGGATCTTGTCAATCTCACTGACTGTGGAAGTCCCAGAAATGGGCACAAAGCTTGGTACATATTAGGTGCTCAATAAATACCTTTGAATGAAAAAATAAAAAATTTTAAATCTCCTTAGATTGACTTTTAATGTTGACACTACTCTCCCTGAAAAAGGACTTAGCTTTAACTAGCTTTTGCCTGTTTGAAGCATAGTAAAGAGGAGAAAAGGTCCTGAATTTTAAAAAAGGTATCACACGGCACATTTTATAGGGTTTCTAGCATGCTATCATATATATTCTCATTCAAAATGACTCTCAACTGAGGACAGGGCGTTACTATTATTATGATGTGGAAACAGCAGAGGCTCCTAGAAGTTAGGTGCTAAGGTCACGTGGCTACTTAAGTGGCCCAGCCAAGATAAGTATCTCATTCCGGCTCTATCACACACTCTCCAATTCTCACATTGCTACAGTCTATCTGTGTGACCTGCAACATATCTCTAAAAAGTGGGTCCATCTCTAAAGTAGTTGAACTCCACACAGTGATTTTCAAATATTTCGTAGCATCAGAACCTGTTTTTCAAATAAAATATTAACCAGAACCCCAAATTAACATACATACATAAATATGAGCCCTCTCTGGTTGAAGGAGGAGGGGATACCTGGGGAGTCCTGAGGCACTTTTGCTAAACCCTAAACCTACTGAACAAAATTTGATGATCCTTAAAATTTCTTTCCAGCTCCTGGTGGAAAAGAAAGAGAAGGAAAAGAAGAGAGATTTATTACAGTGGAAAATATTAATGACCATTAGTAGCTAGTACTAATAACCATCTCCACTGGGTTTTAGATAGTGTCCCATGGATTCCAAAGGCTCTGCAAACCAATGCATTTATCAAACCTACCCGCATAACAGAATCACTGGGAGAGCGTTTGTAAATAGTGACGCCTGGGTCCCACACTGGACCATTTATATCAGAATCTCCAGCGGGTGGAGCTGTTGTGTGTGTAGGTGTATATTTCATGCCCAAGTGAGTCTATTCGGCCTCAGGGATTGAGAATCTCTGCTATAAGCCTAACATTCAAATCCTCCCTACCATCTCTAACTCCTCAACCTGATTTCTCAGCACTCTTCAGACTGTCCAGCTAAGCCCACCTGCTTGCCAACCCCTTCAAATGACTTGATAATTACAGTGACAAGTGGCATTTCGCCCATGTGTCTAAGAAAATCTGGTGATGCCTCTTGGAGCAGAACAGTCTTTTTTTTTTTTTTTTTTTTTTTGGTCATGCCGCGAATCTTGAAGGATCTTAGTTCCTTGACCAGGGATTGAACCCGGGGCCCTGGCAGTGAAAGCACTGAGTCCTAACCACTGGACCACCAGGGAATTTCCAGAAGAGTCTCGAATTAAGGTTTGAAGGACAGAAGTGGACAAAAATGAGTGGATTTTCCATACACAGAGCTCAGCAAGGATGCAGGTTGTGAATATGTCCTAACTAATGTGTGAAAGCACTAAATAACTGGGGGAAAGGAGACAGCCATAAATGAGAAAAACAATGAGGCAGAATGTTCTCCAAAGCACTGGAGAACATGATGCAATGAGCAGTGAAAATCAAAGAGGTTAAAAACATTAGATTACCATAGAAAATGAATGAGGTGAAAACAGACCAGCCTCTCAATTATATTCCCCCCTGTATTTGCACCTGTTTCCAATAGCCAGTGTCTGTTGCATCCCCACAACGGCCTACACTAAACCAAAAATGCAAACTCCCCCAGTTCCCTGACCCCAAGCCAACCCCCATCATTTCTCACCAACCCAGGTCCCCAAAATCCTTACAAGTCTTAAAACAGACCAAATTCATCTCATTATTTTGGATGTGTTTAGAGTCAGCGTGTGTATTTAACTTAAGTGTAGTCATCCAACCAATGTATCCTGAGGGCCCATTCAGTGCTGGGCACAATGTTAGGCCTGATGATTCAGAGCTGAGGAGAACATGGCATCTTCCCTAAGCCTGGCCTGGGTTAAATGGGAGAGAGTGACATATAAACAGTGACAGCCACATGACAAGGGCCATTATAGAAGGTTTCTTGGGAGACCAAAAGAAGAAGCCCCTAAATCTGCTGAGAAAGGCCCTTCAAAGAGGAAGAGACTTCCAAAGGGAAGGTTGAGTAGGAATTTCCCGGGTTGGGCAGAGATGAAGAACATTCCAGGCTCAAGGTATCACATGGGCAAAGTCATGCCAGTAGGACAAAGCAGAGCCTTTATGAGTAACTGGGGGTCAGCTGAAGGGCTGGGAGGTGGGGGGAAAATTCTGGAGGGCTTCTGTGACTTTTTAAAGAGTCGGGATTTTATCCTATAGGTAATGGATGACTCAGAAAGTGTGGTGATCTGATTTGCCTTCAAAAGAAAAACCAAACAAACAAACAAACTATTGGCTGGATTGAAATGGGAAGGACTACAGCACAAGGAGACTGGTCTGGGATGGTTTAGCCTTGTAGTAGATGCTCCTGTAATCACCCACATACAATTTCCTCTCCTTCCTGAGTATGACAGTTATACTTCTCCACCACCTTGAAATTAAAGTAGGAAGTGATGTTGTGGGTCTTTCTTCCAGGCAAGAAAGAGCTGGCAGCCACCTCGACACTCTCTCTTTGGTGCCTCAATGGTCTTGCAAGGTCCCGGTTGAGAAGGTGTCACAAGATGGAGGAAGCCTAAATCCTGAGGAAAGCTTTCCAAAGCTCCAAACAAGCTCTCTTCTTCCTGCACATATCAGCATTTGCATGAATAAGAAGTAAGCTTTCATGGTGCTAAGATATTAAGTAAAAGACTTCATTTCTACCCCAAGGACTTGTTAAGAGGATGGGAAAAAATACCAATGACTGGATCAGAGAATAATACAAGCCAATACACAGCTGAGAGTAGACTCAGACGGATGGATCATCATGTGAGGAGTAGTCTGGAAGTCTTCATGGAATAGGAAGCCTCTGTAAGAGCCTCAAAGCATATCAAGTAGAACTTGAGGAGCTCACAAAGGTCACTGGGCAAGTGGTTGAAAGAAACATCACAAATATGCCAGCTTTCACTGGGAAATGCTTGGCTTCTCATGGTGCAGAAGTCTATAAAAGGATGGTGATAGCTCAAGTTCCATCTGATTGTTTTTCCAAGTGAGGAAGATCGAGCCTGGTTTGTTTTTTTAACAAACCATATTTTTAGTGAAGTCCATTATGAATCTACATTTTTCAAGCTGTCTCAAAGCTTATTTTATGTTGACATATTTCAAAGCTTGCAAAATTCTTGCTCAGACTGAGATGGGGAGTTCAAAATAAAAGGAAAGTGCATAGACAAGAGCATGACTTCATAACCCATTTAAGAAGAGAGAACTTAGAGAAAAGCTCATTTGTGGAAGCCCTCATGTTATCATCCTGCTATTTTAAAACACTCCTGTTTATAGTAGGCCCTGCTTGGTGAGAATTCATCACAGCCCAGGTGGCCACCTTCCCCTCAGTCCCCTCCTCCGATTCTACTTCAAGTCACCCACTCTGACTGCTGTTGGCAGATCCAAAACCATGAAACACAGGGAGCCTTAGGATTCCTGTATCTCAGTATCCTATGGCCTCACGTACCTCAGGGCAAAAATACATTCTCCTAGACTTGACACAAGACTTGGTTCTTTTTAATATATTTCAGCTTCTAACACCTGATCCTAATTGATTTGTTTGATGATTCCTTCAACAAACATTCAGTGATGAACTGCCATATACATAGCATGGTGCTAAGTGCCAGGGACAGACAAAGATGAAGATGTGGCTTTTATCTTCAAAGAACCCAGAATTCTCTCTTCTCTTGGCTTTGAGGTTAGGTCCAGAGGTTGCTCCAGATCGCTGCTCAGGCACATTGGAGTTTTCCCTGGTGTTGTGAGAAATCAAACTACATACTCCGATTTTTTTTTTTTTTTTTTTTGCGGTACGTGGGCCCCTCACTGTTGTGGCCTCTCCCATTGCGGAGCACAGACTCCGGACGCGCAGGCTCAGCAGCCATGGCTCACGGGCCTAGCCTCTCCGCGGCATGTGGAATCTTCCCAGACCGGGACACGAACCCGTGTTCCCTGCATCGGCAGGCGGACTCTCAACCACTGCACCACCAGGGAAGCCCAATACTCTGATTTTGAAACTATGTCTTTTGACTAGCTGGTACTTGGGCAAAAGCCATGAGAAAGTTTTGGCTGCAGAGTCATCACCCTTTCCTCCCGCCAGAGTTGGAGTGCCAGCATAGGACCTCCAAGAGAGCCAGAGACTGCTCTGAATATCAAACTGTCTCACTGGGTTGTGAAGCCCATGTTGTCACCCCAGATTTTTACACAAAAGTAACTCAAGAGAGCTGTTCTCCCCTTGCTGGCCTGCTGGATGGAGTTTTACTCAACCATCAACCAAGTTGGTTAACCAAATTCATAACTAGGCTTGGTGGCCTGAGCAGAGCTTACACAAAAGTAGCTCTATGGTATCCAGAGGGAAGAAAATGTTCCCCCTAAACTCTAATAAGTGACAGCCTTAATTTAATCATCAGAAACAGCAAGAGCAGTCACTCGTTTCTATTCGTCCACTCAGCTTCCAAATACACCTAGCTCTGATATTAATGGGAAAAGAGAGTGACGTTGGACTCGGTAGTAGAAACATGCTACTATTTAAAGGCATCAGTTAAACAAATCAAAATACTCACAATAATCCTATCACATGAAAGAACATGGGCTTTTATTTTCAGCTATTATTGTTTTCTTGAGTTCCATAAACCCATACATAATTTTTAACGTACGGTATGATACATTAACTTCACAGAAAACCTAAAGTAGCCAATTACAGCTAAGGGAATAATGGGTGATTAGTGATACCTTTATTCAGAGCCTTCTCTTCGGGCTTTTCTAATCCATTTTATTTTGTGGCCGGTATATTTTATGTAGTAGCTAATTTATTTGCATGTGCTGTTTTCAAAAGTAAAAAAAAAAAATTATTTTGTTTTGTTTGTCAAAGAATTGCCTTGCACACCACACTGTTGTCCTGGGACACTTAATTGAACTGGCATCACCCTGTTTTAAAACATCACAGTGTTAAGTAAACTTTACTTGTGACACTGAAGTGCTCGTTCCTCCCCAGCTGTGCCATGCCACCAAAACACGTGTGCACATGCCACACTGTGATTTCTCCAGCTGAACAAGAATACACCTCCCTCTGAGAAATAATTAAGACTTTCTTCCCACCTACAAAACTCTCTGAATCATACCTCTTTTTGAAGGCAAAACCCTTGCACCAAAAGTAGAGCATTCCTGTTTGCTACTCCCCAGGCAAAGTATCTTCCCTGGAATTAGCTGCCAGAAGTGAGTGTCCACCAATAGACTGGACTCCCCTCATGTGCTGTGGGGTTGTCTTAAAAACAGGGCAAAGTCTTCAAGAATCCTAAGAATCAGGCAAGGGTTTATGCACAGACATGTTCACTGAAATTCTTCATAATGGCAAAGGAAAAGAAAACAAAATACTCCATAGTGGGAGATGGTTGAGTAAATGATAATATAATTCCTAGGATGGAATATTATGCATCCCTTAAAATTATGCTAATAAAAAGTTTAGATGGTATGTGGAATTGAGTATTATATAACAAGCTAAAAACCAGAATGCAAAGTATGAGTAATGATAGAGTAATAAGCTAAAATGTGTATCTGTGGTTGTGATGGGATGGAGTGGGATGGGATGGAGACTGGGATAGGAAAGTGATTATCTTGTTCTGTATTCTTTATTTTTTCCATAGTTTCCACAATTCCATTAATTACCTGCATGTTTGGTTGTTACAGTTTTGTGTATATTATTAAGGCAAAGGATAAAACAGGATCTGCCATCCCTAGAATACAACCTAATTATCACCATGACCAATTCTGAACTTACTTTAAGATGGTTTTGTGATCCTAGAATTGCATAGTAACCTACGCATTAGGGAGAAAATTGAGTTTTGGGGAGATTTGGAGACACAAAGTACTTTAACTTTTGTCTTAAGATCTATAGAAAGTGAGAGGAGAAAGATCTAAACAGGAAACATCACTGAGAGGAAAATGACGTTGAAGCTCTGAAGACACCATGGCATGGCCTTGTGCGAGGGCAGGACTAAAGTGGCAGACACAACTAACACCTGTGTGTCTTAGAGGGAAAAAACACATGAAGCGCACAAGCGTCACACATACCCAGCTGTAAAGATCTTTTTTCCCTTTTGGGGACCTAATTGCAAGATTTCCAAACGTTGGTCCCCCTTACTCAATGCTTAAAGCAATCAAATAAAGCTTGACAAACTCCCACACTATAAATAACCCTTCTTGCCCCTCCCCGATTTAGACAGGCAAATAGACACCACGTAGCAGAGAAAATGAGCTTTGCCAGACCTCTTTCGGGCAATGAGAAAGCTGGGAATAGGATCAAGCAATTGGGTCCCAACCCCTGTTCAAAATACACCAAGATCTGTGAGAATTTCCTAAGAGCAAAAAGAATGAATGAAAAGGAGTAGAAAATGATTTAAAGAGAAATGCTCTGTTCTTAAATTTGGTGCACCTCTGGGTTGTTAGGTTATTTTTTTAAAGGAAAAAAAGAAAGAAACACTCAGAAAAGAGCCCCTTGTGGTTACAAAAATCACATAGCTATGTTATGAGGACCAATAAAACTATTAGCTATTGGCCCAAAGCCAAGAATCCATTAATGACAGACTAGTATCTATCCAGGAATGTAAAATGTTTTACTAAATAAACACTAGAGCAGGAAACAGTCAACTTCTGTCATTATGTAAAACTTAAGTGTGACTCTATCCTGAAGTGCAACGGCGAACAGGCCAGTTCAAAAACAAAAAGAAGCAGCAGCTCTCTGGTACCAGAAGGAACCAACAAAACTTAAAATATTCTACAGAGGAACTTACAAAGCCTGCTATATAAAGCATAATACTATTGTTAGAGAATGCCAGTAGTAGCATTTAAAAACGAAATGAAAGAAGGAACTTGTTTAGAAGGAAGTGGAGTTAGCCACCCAGGATAATGGTTAGTAATTAAGTTATAATGACTGATTTTTACAGCTTTTCAAGGCTACACAAACAAAAGATTAAGGCTCATTGAAATATGGGATTAAAATAATGATTATTATTTGTTACTTGAGGCTAACTACATCTTTTTCACACATATTTACATATTTCTTTGGTGTAAGGAAATCTTGTGAAAAATTACCAATAAATATATAACAAATTCCTTGAAAGGATAGAGCATCCAATAATAACTTGAAGCAGACTAATGTCTCACCACTCCTAAAACACTTAGGACTTGGCATGTATCTCGTGACATTTAGGATTTTTCATGTTAACTTCATCTGCATTCTCATAGACTACAGAGAATTGCTCTCAATCTGATTATGTTTGAATCAGCATTAGCTTTCATCAAGATTTAAAACTTTATCTAACTGAAGAATCCGTTAAGGAGATCTATGATCACTATACACAATTGCATCATTCAAGTATTTTAGGACACACTAGGGTAGCACCAAACAAGTCATTTTGACTAAAACCGTCACATTTAACTAAAGAATACACAGCTTGATGTTTCCTTCTAATGTACTTTTCCCATCTTTTTTTTTTTTTTTTTTTTTTTTGGTTGCACCGCACAGCTTGTGAGGTCTTAATTCCCCCACCGGGGATTGAACCCATGCCCTTTGCAGTGAAAGTGTGAAGTCCTAACCACCGGACCGCCAGGGAATTCCCCTCTTCCCATCTTCTGACACGAATCTGTTGTGTAATTTCTATACCCTCTGGATGTCTTATCCTTGGGAAGCCAAAATAAATGTTTAAAAAAAAATGACGAGACCCGAATTATGTTCTTGGAAGCGAATCAGTCAGTGATGAACCAGCTCAGGCTTCTCTATTTGTAAGACAAGACCATTTTCAGGATATAGTTTTTCATCCTCAGCTGTCAGATGAAAACTCAGTCATATATTATAGGGCTCAGGAAAAAAGAAATGTGAATTTAGGTACAGCTTCAAACCTGAGGATGTGGAAATAGAATTAGAGCACAGTCAGGCACCGGCTACTGCTACAACTTGACAGGCAAGTAGAGCTCCATTAAGGGGCTAGGAATTTAAGGGGTAGCTCTACAGAATGGCAGGGTCAAGTTAGTAAAGCTAGACCCTTGATCTTTCTAATATTGTTACCACCTGTTGATAACACAGAGGTAGAAAAATCTCTGCGTGAGGACACCAGCGAGGGTTGCCATGGTGACAGCATTCACCCAAACCCTTCTCCAACACTATATCTATTTCCCTTAGAAAGTCCAATTTAAATGTTTTTTTTTAACAAGACACAAACAAATACTGCAGAAAAACACACTTTTGAAATCCACTTCCTAAAAGTGCTTTTCTAGTACAGTAATAATTCAGAGGCAACCACTTTAAACAACAGGAGAATAAATTCTGAATTCATGAAGTCTGAAATAATAGAATTTTTAAATAAAGGTGGTTTATTTCAAATACGTAAACTGCTTGCTATAATAAATAATCTGTTTAAAATTTGAGAACCTCTGCAATCTTATTGAATCACAGTGAAAACATTATTTCTCTGGATCCTGTTGAGTTTTTGCTGCAATCCACTTTTAGAAGAACGCGTCAACTCACAACACCGTAAGTCTGCATCCGAAAATGTCTTTTTAAATTTCCATAGACCCAATATCTTAAATATTAATATCTAATGACAAATGCAGATTTATGACTATTGTCCAGAGTAATATCCCTGAGGAAATATAATATCCATAAACTGACTTCAATTACCATATTAGCCAAAATAGAAAAAGGGGATATATTGGGAAAAACCCAAACAAACTTTTTGGCCAACCTAATATTTTTACGATATTTAACCAAAAAAAATTTTGTGATGCAAAAAATGCAATGACCCTGTCAAGATTTCATCATACTAGGCTAATGTTCTCAAAAGAATTTGTTCTCTACAATCTGCTTTACACGATTATTTGCTTAGCAAACCCCTCATTCTACAGCAAGGGTATATTTAAACCCATTTCAGGATGAATTATTACAAAGTCTAAATTAGGGAGCTCTTGATTAATGGATTTTTACCATTTTAGGATATCTCTACCCACAACCTGTTTTACCAAAACCCTGCTGCCTATTGCTGGTAACAATCATACCTGATTTGACCTGAAAGTTGAGAAAAACATTTTACCAGGCCCTGTAACATCAGTGTAACAATAAGTAAAGAAAAGATATTCCCATAGCTTGAATCGGTAAGAATGAGTTTTTAAAAAATAAACTCAGGAGTGAAAGAAAAGTTTTGACGTGATACAACAGTACAGAATTGACAGTAATTAGTAAAAAAGGAAAGATTAGGCTAAATCTGGAAAACCTCAGAACAAAAATATTAGGAGTGGAAGCTGAATGCTATTTGAAACAACAAAAATAAATAAAATAATGGGCTGCATGTTATAGATAAAGCTTGGTAACAGACACACAGACTTTTTTACATTCTCTAACCTTTGTGATCTAATTATTGGATAAAAAACAAAATGTGAACTAATTAAGCAATTATTTGTAATATGCACCAAGAAGGCACTAAAATAATATTAAATTTGAAAGGACTGCAATATACAGGTTTCGTTTTTCTTAATTATACAAACTAAAATATACATGACATATTTACATTTACGAGTGCCAGAATATAGCAACGTCCTTCTTGGGTCTTGGTATTAATAGAGATATGGTGTGTGTGCACATGTGCACACCAACAACTGGCAACAGTATTCCACAAACAGATAAATGCTAAGGGTAGGAAATATAAAGGTGGAAAAGTGACAAGGTCCTAATGACTCTCTTAAATGAAGTTAAGACCAATTAGGTCAAACGCTGCTGGGTAAATAAACTAGTCCCTGGTGTAAATTAGAAACTTTTGGAGGTGCATTAACTTTTTCAGGCCCCTAAGGTACCATTTAGTAAATTACTGTTCCAGTGAACCAAATGATACCCTGGGGGCCTGAAAGACTTAATGCACCTTCAAAAATGAGCCATTGACTCTCTTCTCACCAGTAGGATATCACACACCTGTGCACTGTGCCTCACCAGCTGAGTACTTCAGATGAAATATATTCATTCGTTCGTTCATACATACATTCACTCACCCACTCACTGTTCACTGAGATCCAGCTCTGAGCGAGGCAATATTCTAGGCTCTAGGAATAGAGCAGTGAAATGACAGAAAGGAAGACAAACTTTCACAAAGTTGACATTCGGGTGGGGAAAGACAAACCCTAAACAAGTGAAGAAACAAGACACATCAGAAGTGTTACCTGCAAGAAAGACAGTAAACAAGGTGACGTGCTAGGAAGACACGGGAGAGCTACTCTGTCCTGGGTGTTCTAAAGCCTCCCAGGAGCCGACTTGTAAGTCAGTGCCTGAATGCAGAGAAGGAAACAGAAAGGACTGTCTTGGGCGTTACTGTTACAGGCACCAAAAGCTTCACACGCAAAGCCCAGGAGGAGCATCATCAAAGAACAAAAAGAAAGTCAGTGCAGCTTCAGTGAGAGTGGACAGCAAGAGGAGGGGCACCCACTGTGGACAAGAAACTCCCAGCTCTGTCAAGTTCACTCTTAGAAAGCAAGCTGAGGAGGGAAAGGGAAGTGGGGGAAAACCATAATTTTTAAAACTTAGAAAAGTAAAACGTCTTTGGGATGCTCAGTAATGCTTGGACACAGCTTTCCTGGAGTCCAAGGAAAGGAGGAAGGAAATAACAAGCTGCAGGAGATCCTGGAGGAAAAGTTAAATGATCACTAACAGTTGTAAAGAAATCCTGTTCTAAACAGGACAGAGTCTCTACTAGTTAGGATTCTCCAGAAAAACAGAACCACCAGGAGATAGATAGAATATATATATATATATATATATATATATATATATATATATATATATATATATATATGTAAATAGATATGTAGATAGATAGATAGGGAGAGATTATTGTAAGAAATTGGCTCATGTTATTATGAAGGCTTGGTGGATCCGAAATCTTCAGGGTAGGCTGGCAGGCTGGAGGTCCAGGGAAGAGCTGCAGTTTGAGTCCAAAGGCAGTCAGCTGACAGAGCTCCTTCTTGCTCAGGGGAGGTCAGTTTTGCTATATGAAGACCTTCACCTAACTGGGTAAGGCCCACCCACATTATGGCGGGCAATCTGCTTTACTCAAAGTCTACTGATTTAAATGTTATTGAAGCACACTCAAGCAACACCCTCACAGAAGCATTGAGAATAATGTTTGAACAAATATCTGTGTCCTTGTAGCCCAGCCAAGTTGACACATAAAATTAACCATAACAGGAGCTTCCCTGGTGGCACAGTGGTTGAGAGTCTGCCTGCCAATGCAGGGGACACAGGTTCATGCCCCGGTCTGGGAAGATCCCACAGGCCGCGGAGCGGCTAGGCCCGTGAGCCATGGCTGCTGAGCCTGCGTGTCCGGAGCCTGTGCTCCGCAACAGGAGAGGCCACAATAGTGAGAGGCCCACGTACCGCAAAAATAAATAATAATAAAAAATTAACCATAACAGGTTCACAAGAAGAAATGAGAGCAAATGACTCAAGTCAGGGGTATAAACCCACCTCAGCATTTCCAGGGCTGTGAGTACCCACTTCCTGTCCTCACAGACCCCACACCAGGTAAGAGACTGAGGGTCCTGAAGCCGTTCTGCCGGGCCTCAAGGTCAGAACTCTAAGAAGCCTAGAGCCCCAGACCATGCCATTCTGATGGGAATCTGACTTCAGAGTCAGCCAGACCTGGGCCTGAATTCAGGCTTTGTCACAGGACAGCTGTAGGAGCATGAGCAAGTTATGTATTCTAGCTGAGCCCCACATTTTTCAGCTGTAAAAGGGGGCAACAATTGCAAACACCTCAGACGAGAGAGTTTTTGGTGATGACAAAATGAGGTCACACAAACTGCCCAGTTCATAGTAAGCAGACAGTAAATGAGAGTTCTAATTGTTCACTGAAGAGTCTGTTCTCCAAAATCCTTGAATCCTTGTGCACATGCGTGTACACATGGGCTTTTGAGTGTGTGCACAAGTGTGTGTGTGTGTGTGTGTGTGTATTCGTACATGTAGCTGGCAAGAGCAGGGATATGTCCACAGTAAAATCCCCCTGAGCATGTAAGGAAACCACAAGTCTCCCAGTAACCCAACACATTTCAACAACCAAGGAGAGAAGAAGAAACTCCTTCAGGGGACACACCCCATGCCTCAGAGAGCTAAGTAATTCTTATCACTCTCTCCTCCTCTCTCCCTCCTACTCCTCCTCTGAATGTTCTCAAAGGCCCTTTTCTCCAAAGGTTTCAGGAAATTCTAAAGGCCCAAACTTTGTCTTTGCATCCCCAAAACTAAAGCAGGCTAAATTGATTTTCTCAAGGGTGTTGAAGGAATTGGCTGCAGAGTCTTTTGAACTCATCTGTAGAGAAACTGGGGGATAAAATAGTATTTTCTAAATAATTTCAGAAAATTATTTGCTAAATAATAATTCAATCTTGCTGTTAAACACCTACATGAATCAGGTGTTTTATAGGTAGCATAATAATAAATCCTAATAATTACGTGCCTGTAAAATCAACATCTTGCTGGTAAAATACCACCAATAAACACAATGGGTTAAACCCCTACTGTTACCTGAGATGTGTGTGTGAAGAGGGACAGAGCCCTGGGTCTCTCCCCTTAGATCACTCACAAATTGTTCAGTAGCCAGTGACTTACAAGAGAAGATGTCTTTGAGTGAGGGGAGTAAATGCACCACACAAGTTGTGTCAAGTTGGGTCAGATAGCTCACACTGTATGGCACAAGCCTCATGGTCAAAAGCACCCACATGTTACAAGGCGAATCCTGGCCAGATTTTGTCATAACTGCTTTGCTGAATGTAAGGCAGCCTATTTAGAAGCCGCTCCACTTAACAGGACAGCTTTTTAAATAGACCAACCCCATATAAAAGTGAAGGGAAGAGACAACTGGGGCCAAGAACTGAGTAGTTAGCAATGGCCTATTTGTAGAGAGCCGTTGAAGAAAGTCATGGACAGCCAACTTGCCTCTGGGCAGAAGATAACCTGATAAGATTTTTAATAAAAATTTTTTTACAAAGGTATTCTGTTCTGCTCCAGTTCTTTAAAGAAAAAAGAAAAAAGATTGGGATCTAGGATCTGGTGGTCCTCTTATAGTATCAATAGTAGTCCTATAGCTCACAAGCACTTTGTTACAATTGCTAGGTAGGGAAAAAGCTCTGGGATGCCAAACCAGAAGTGATGCTTTGGGCTCTAAACCTCAGCTAATTCACTGGGTTTTGTGTACTTTAAATATAAAGTTTAATGGAGAATAGATATATGGACCAACGATATCAGTCTTATGACATTTTCCTATTCATACCCACAACAAACCCCGAAGATAAAGGTAGGCTAAGGGTGGTGATGCTTATTTAGTCTGCCCAAAGTCTCATGACTGCTAAGCAACACAATCAAACTGAAGGCCTTATTTTCAATGTCAATCCTCGCCCACTAAACTACACTGAAAATAATCATACTCTTTGAGGGCCAGAATCACATGCCAGAATCTATGTGAAATAGGTGTGTGTGCCTGTTTGTGTCTTTCTATCCTCATCCCAATATGTCAACAGCAAGCTATCATTGAGTGAGTGTTTTGCATCTAAGGCAGGTTTAGGACATTAATAATTGTGTAAATGACTGTTTAATAAGAATATTTTATGATTTTGGAAAATGTTCATGGCATTTTTAAATCAAAAATTTACATAATGACATATATAATGACTCCAATTTTGTAAGAAGCCAAATATAGGCATGTGTGGTTGTGTGTGTGTAAATAGACACACATATTCATAGAAAGCAAGCCTGGGAGGTGGATGTCAGCCTGTGAACAGTGACTGTCTTCCAATAATGGGATTATAGTTCATTTTTAGTTCTTTTTTGTACTTTTCTACATTTTCCAAATTTTCTAAAATGAACATACTTTGCTTTTTTAGTCAGAGATAAAATAACATATATTACCTGTAAATAGTAAAGTCTTTTCTTCAATTATAAAATAGCAAAGTCATCTGATACTGAAATAATGTTCAATTCTAACAATGAGCTCTTTTAGATGACCCAGGAAAGTGTACATTCCTGCAAAGCGTTTGGAAATTACTATGGCAATATGTATTGTGGGAATTAAAATTGTTCATACCTTCTGATCAATAACCCCACTTCTGGAATTGATTTTAAACCATCCATCCTAGATGTTTGTGTCTAATGTTACATACAATATTAATTATAATAACAAAAAAATGGAATTAACCAAAATGTTTAACAATAAGGGATTGGTTAAGAAAATTATGACATCCACTCAATAAAATATTAAGCCAGTATTAAAAATAATGTTCAGACAGAAATCTTTAAGATAATGGGAAAGGTCAGGTTATGGAATAAATTTATAGAATTGCATAGATTTTAGTCCACAACTCAAGGGTGAAAAAATATTTTTTCTATATTTTTTTCTGTAAGAATTTAATTTCCTTTTTGACATCTGTTCTTCAGAGTGCTAGAAACTTAACCTCAGAATTCCTTTCTCCTAGCGGCTCCTCAATACCAACAGGGTGCTTAGGCCTCTATGGAGAAATCCATCCCCCAGTCTGGCCATGGTCCTCATTTCCAGCCAAAGTCATTTTCCAATCTTGGGTCATCCTGATGCTTCCTGACCACAGTGCAGTACTGGACATTCCATGAGACTGGTTTAGGCTTTGTTGCCTGGACACATCCACAGCTATTTCTTCCCTATAATTATACCACTTTCTCACATCCCACCTGGAAAATGGAAACAATGTCCTCTACTCTCAGATTTGACAATCTGTCTTAAATTGTTGCCAGTTTCCCTGGAGAACACACCCTGAGACCCTCCTCTGAATCCTCTGAATGTCTCCCATGTTTCCTTTCTCCCCAGGGGAAGTGTGTGTGTGGGGGTGGGGGGGTGCGGATGGGTGTGGGTGTGTGTTGGTGGGTGAGGGTGTTGGTGGGTGTGTGTGTGGGTAGGTGGGTGTTGGTGAGTGTGGGGGGTATGTGTGAGTGTGGGTGTGTTGGGGGTGTGGGCGTGGGTGTGTGTGGGTGTGGGTGGGTGGGTATGTGTGAGTGTGGGTGTGTGGGGGGTGTGGGTGTTGGTTGGTGTGGGCGTTGGTGGGTGTGTGTGGGTGTGTGTGGGGGGTGGGTATGTGTGGGTGTGTGGGGGGGTGTGGGTGTGGGTGTGGGTGTGTTTGTGTGGGTATGTGTGAGTGTGGGTGTGTGGGTGTTGGTGGGTGTGGGTGTTGGTGGATGTGTGTGGGGCGTGTGGGTGTTGGTGGGTGTGGGTGTGTGCATGTGGGTGTGTGTGTGGGTGTGTGCATGTGGGTGTGTGGGAGTGTGGGTGTGTGGGAGTGGGTAGGTGTGGGTGTTGGTGGGTGTGGGTGTTGGTGTGGGGGGGGTGGGTGTGGGTGTGGGTGTGGGGGGTGTGGGTGTTGGTGTGGGGGGGGATGTGGGTGTGTGTGGGGGGTGTGAGTGTGGGTGTTGGTGGGTGTGGGTGTGGGTGCGTTGGGCAGGTGGGATGAAGGAAAAGATCCTATCCTCCTCCAACCCTGTTCTCAGAACTCTGGTCTGTGATCTCTACACACACAAGCACATGGGCATTTCAAACCCCGAAGACAGGGAGAAACTTTTTCTCTGCTCTTTGCTCAGTCACAAATTTCTCCAGAAGCAAGGAGCCCAGAATAGTCCAGCTGTTTAGAAAGTATTAATAACCTAAAATGTTATATTTATATAATCATTAATAAGTTAAAAGGCATTAAGTTTAGGGAGAAAACCCACTAGAAGTAAACTCGTTAAAATGTTAGTACTGGCTATTGATTCTGGAGAATGGTCTTATGGGTGATTTGGCTTTTTAATTTATTCCCTCTACCTAGTTTTTCTGAAAGTCTGAGACTATGAGGGGTGAGATATGGAACAGTTAGCTATTAGGGAAAGAAGGAAACAAAAATATATATATACATGTACTACAGAAAAAAAAATAATTGAGATGTTACTGAAAACACAAAGCCAATTTTTTAAATCTTTGAAGATAGATTATGCCAAGGTATAACATGCAGTAGACAAAAGAATGCCATGAAATGATAATGTAAGAAAAACTTTTTAAGTACTGCTAGGCTATACGCTACACTGATTGTCTCAAAATACACATTTCACATCTCTTAAGTCTTCATTTTACACATAACATCTGGTTGCAAAACACTGTTAATTCTACCTGGTGGACTTTGAGAATTTCTACAACATGAGAGTCCAAAACACTTCCAGGTATTCTGATGGCTCTGGTCATTTAAAAGAGTCTTGAGAAAATGAGAAGTTTTTAATTGGGTTGAGCAGAGAATGTCTCTGAAGAAGCAGATTTGAAGGTTAAATTTATAACTATGCTAATGCCTACTAGCTTATGAACTGTTCAACCCTATGAAGTCACCAGGATCCACAGTTAATTTTTCTTTCCTTGGGCTTTGCTTATTGAATTGTCAGTTTTATAGCGTTTGTAATGTACTGCCTAGTTACATGCTGGTCCAGATGAGCTTCAAAGAACTTTTCTACTTTCCTGAATGTTTGGTCTCCGCCCCCATTAAAATTAGGTATTCTGTTTCTGACTTCCAAATAGGTACGTTCCTGTGAGAAGTACTTACTTTCAGTTTGTCACTGACAAGCTATGTGACTTGAGTACGTCACCTGTCCCTTCTGGGACTCAATTCTTCCTTATCTTCAAAATGCAGGTGCACATGCTCCATTCTGGAGCCTCTCTGCAGACTGTGGCCTCTGAACATAACTGCTGCTGGTGCTTCTCGGGCTCCTGCCCTGCTCCCTCATTTGCTTTGGACCTACTAACATCAGGTCACCCTGGGTTCATCTGGGGCTTCTCCTCTCCCTAAATTCACGCTGAAGATCACTCCTCCAGACTCATGGCTTTCAACCTATACCATTTATATCCTGATGGCACCCCAGGTGATGTCTCCAGCTGGGACGGCCCTCCTGAACTCCAGGCCCACACATCCACGATGTTCCTGTGGAATATGTAATTATTGTCTCTGACATAATACGTCTAAAACCAACACCTGCTCTTCCCTCAAAAACCTGTTCCACCTGCCACTCTCCACATTTCAGTTAACAGTCACTCCATTCTTCCTGTTGCACAGGACAAAAGTCTTGGGGTCGTCTTTGACTCATTTTTCTTCTCTCACACACTATTTCCAACTCATCAGGAAATTCAGTTGACTTTACCTCCAAATTTTATCTCAACTCGTCCACTGCTCCCACTTGGGTCCAAGCCACTGTAATTCTTTCACCCTAGTGGATGCATTAGCCTCTAAATGACCTCCCAGCTTCCTGTTGTGCCCCCTGCAGTCCCTTCTCAGCACAGCAGACAGAATGACCCCATTAAAACGCCAGCCAGGGCTTCCCTGGTGGCGCAGTGGTTGAGAATCTGCCCGCTAATGCAGGGGACACGGGTTCGAGCCCTGGTCTGGGAGGATCCCACATACCGCGGAGCAACTGGGCCCGTGAGCCACAACTACTGAGCCTGCGCCTCTGGAGCCTGTGCTCTGCAACAAGAGGGGCTGCGACAGTGAGAGGTCCGTGCACCACGATGAGGAGTGGCCCCCGCTCGCCGCAACTGGAGAAAGCCCTCGCACAGAAATGAAGACCAAACACAGCAAAAATAAATAAATAAATAAATAAAATCCTACCCCCAACATCTTCTTTGAGAAAGCCAGATTTTGCAGTGGCTCCCCAGGCCCAGAACCATCTGCTGCTTCTCTTCCCCTTGCTCACTTGGCTCAATGCTCCCTGGGCTCCTGTCCCCCAAACACGCCAAGCCACCTAAAGCTTTTGCCCTAGCTTCACCCTCTGCCTGGAACACGCTCTTGCCCCAGATCCACATGGCTCATCCCTCACAATATACAAGTCTTTGTTCAAATGTCACTCTCAATGAGACTTACTCTAAAAGACATCCATTTTTAAGTTGCAACACCAAATCAATCCTGTACACCCACTCCCTGTCACATTGCTTTATTTGACTCCATGACACTCATCACCTTCTAATAAAATTGTCATCATTTACTTATTTTTTTAATTGTGGTAAAATACACGTAACACAAAGTTTACCATCTTAACCATTTTTTAGTGTATAGCTCAGTAGTATTAGGTACATTCACATTGCTGTGCAATCAATCTCCAGAACTCTCATCTTACAAACCCCAAACTCTCTACCTATGAAACAACAACTCTCCATCCCCAACTCCTGTCATTCTCTAGCAACCACCATTCTACTTTCTCTCCCTGTGAATCTGATGACCCTAGGTACCTCATATAAGTTGAATCATACAACATTTGTCTTTTTGTGACTTGCTTATATCACTTAGCATCATGTCCTCAAGCTTTATCTATGTCTTAATATGGGTCAGAATTCCCTTTATTTTTAAGGCTGTGTAATATTTCATTGTATGTATGTACCACAGTTTGCTTATCCATTCATCCATTAATGGATACTGGGGTTGCTTCCCCCTTTGGCTATTGTGAATACTGCTGCTATGAACATGGGGGTATAAATATCTGAGGCCCTGCTTTCAATTCTTTTGAATATATTATATACCCAGAAGTGAGATTGCTAAATAATACAATAATTCTATTTTTACTTTTTTGAGGAACCACCCTACTGTTTTCCATAGCAGCTGCACCATTTTACATTCCCGCCAACAGTGCACAAGTGTTCCAATTGCTCCACATTCTCACCAATACTTGTTATATTTTTAATAGTAGCTGTCTTAATGGGTGTGAAGTAGTATCTCACTGTGGTTTTGATTTGCATTTCCCTAATGATTAGTGCTGTTGAGTACCTTTTCATGTGCTTTTTGGCCATTTGCATATCTTCTTTGGAGAAATGTCTATTGGAGTCCTTTGCCCATTATTTAATCTGGTTAAGTCTTTTGTTGTTGTTTTTCTTGAGCCATAGGGGTTCTTTATATATCCTAGACATTAACCCTTTGTCAGAGAGATGATTTGCAAAAATTTTCTCCCATTCCATAGGTTGCCTTTTCATTCTGTTGATTTTGTCCTTTGATGCAAAGTCAGTTATTTATTTATTTATTTATTTTACTTACTGTTTTTTTGTCTGTCTCCCCCTCTGATATATGAGCTCCACAAGGGCAAGGCCATGTCTATTTTGTCCGCAGCTGTACCCCTAGTGCTGAGAGCAGCGCTTGGCACTTTGTGGGATCTCAGCAAATATTTGTGGAATAAACGAACGAGGGAATGGACAGTGCAGAGATGTGGCTCGGGCTTTTTGCAGTTCCTAAAACCTACAGGCTTTGAAAAAACAATCTGAAGCATAATTAATACTTATCAAAAAGAATAATGCTCTAAAACAATAACTTCCCAATAGATTTCCTGAATGAAGGGCTTTTTTTAAGTTCTTGTCTCATAGGAAGTCAGTTTCCCAGGCTACCTGGGAGCATGTCTGCCTTCTCCTTTGGAATCCATTCAAGTGACGGCTCTGGATGTGTATGAACACAGACCTGCTCCACTACCCACACCCCATCATTGGCTCTCCCTGCCCCACCCCTTCTTGCCTGGACTCTCTCCCCGCTTCCTCTTCCCTTTCCTGCGCCGCTCCCTGTGTCCCTCTCTCACACTTGCAGGGCCCTGGCTGGGCCCCATATCTGCTTTGTGTCCAAGGTCCCAGCCTGTTCTGTCAGGGATTACTTTGCCTCCATTGTTCCACTGAGGACCACACACAGGGGCAGCTCAGGTACCCTTCACTCTAAGGAGGCCTGTGGGAATCTGGGAGAAAAGCATGAAAAGGGGCAATGATTGAACAGTACTTAGGAGGGGGTTGTTCATGTCAACCCCGATTAATGATAATGGTAATTTAGAATCTGCTTCTGCTTTCCATTGTTAGGTTTTGCCAAGATGTTTCTAAGTGGTATTTCAAAGGGTTCTGGGTCTGGCTGATACTGCGGACCTACTTTTCACTGCAGGGATGCCAGCGGAGCAGGGTGGCCATGCATGACACAGAGCATCCAGTCATGAACATGGGTCCTGTCTGGTCAGGTAAGTCTTCATTCTTATCCACCAGTATCCATCCACCCCAGTGCAGTCTTTAGAGACTGGAAACCTCAGTTGTTTCCATTATAAAGACAAGTTGTTGAGATTGTCTCTTCTCTTTACTCCCTTTTCTCCAGAACAAAGGACTTTAGCAAGCTTTGTTACCAGGAGGAGGGGTAAAACAAAGTGGGTAAGTCGAGGTTCAGATCCTGAGCCAGCTGCTTTCTAAGCCTTAGGACTTTCAGCAAACCACTCAATCTCTCCAGGATTCATTCCTTTCATCGCAAAAATGGTGATGATTGTAGAATCTACCCTGTAATCTGTTATGAGAAATAAATGAGATACCACATGTAAAACCCTAACAACAGTGTCTGACACCAGGCAAGCGATTGACAAATATTAGTTATTACTATCATTGCACAATTAGTGAGGGTCAGGGGTCTCCTCCTTTAGCACAGGGTCTCTCAACCTCAGCTCTATTAACATTTGGGGCCTGATAATTCACGGTCGTGGGAGGCTGTCTGTGTATTGAAGATGTTCAGCTGCATCCTTGATCTCTACTTACTAGATGCCGGTAAAGATCACCTCTCCTTCCCCCCTCCGCCTACCCTCCCCAGCTTTGACAATCAAAAACATGCCTCCAGACATTATTAAATGTCTTTGAAAAGGAAGAGGGGGAGGGAGGGTAACTTCCCCTGGTTGAGAACCACTGCTTTAGAATAAGCAGCAAAAATTATATAAATGTGGGTATCGGTGACTATGCCCCAATGGGGGAGGCAGTTTTCCTTAAACTGGGAATTTCAATCCTCCCAGAGGGGCTTTGAAGAGTTATAAGGTCACAGAAAATAATTCCAACACACTTCTTATCCTTACAGTCTTGGTTGGCCACTGTTAACACCTCCAGCCAGCCTTAATCCCTGCCCTCCACAGGGTGGCCCATTCCTTAGCTCCCATCTGTCTCAACTCCCCTGCAGGAGGCGTGGTGCCTGTGTCTCCCTGCACGATGCCCTGCACATACTAGGGGCTTAAGGAAAGTTTACTGAATGAAAGCAAGAGGTAAGTCCAAGTGCGTTAGCTCAGTTTCTTTTCTTTTTCCATTTTCTGTTTGATTTTGGCTCATAGAAAAACATCATCTTTCCCCAAAGCAGTAAATTTCACACAAAACAGAATCTGAGTGGCAGAACAGGAAAACAGGAGGCAACAAAAAGTCCCAGGAATAAACGAAAAACAGAAATTGACAATGAAGTGACCATGGGGTGTCCTCTGATCACCACTCCCCGACCGCCCCCCCCACCTGCTCCTGGGGAAAATTTTACTCTCTTTTTAACTGTTAATGCAGTCCTTTCCCTATTTTAGGGATGCAATGAGCAAAGGAATGTGAGGAGGGAGAGGGATCTTTTCTAGAGGCCTAGAGATCAAGGCAGTTCTCTCTCCCCCCTCCCCATGCTGGCTGCCCCAAGAAAAAGGTAAAGTATGGGGATCACCTTGACAGGGTCAGACAGTCTCCTCCAGAGGAAAATGAGAGCTCAGAACAGAACTCAAAGGAGAACTCAACATGGAAATAGTACCACTAACACCCATCCCTGAAGCCAAGATGGGAGAGAATGGGAGGAGAACACAGGGAAGCCAGGGAACCACCTGGAGATGGTGCATGAAGGGGAAAGTCAGGATGGACCCTGAGGTTCTACTTGCTGAGAGTCAATCATCTTGGTTCTCTTTTCTCTGGGCCATAATCTGGGCTCACATCAGGCCATCTGAATTTTGGGCACTTGATAGTAGATCCTTGGTTGGGAGAAAGCCCCAGATGGAAATATTTTACTGGATTTTAATGGAGATCCCCCCAATTCAGTTCCCAAAGAGAAGAAAGAGACAAGTCCTCCACACTCAAATCCCCCCAGTATAACAAAGAAAGCCAGGGACAGAAAACGTTAATTCTGGAGGGGAAATGGGACCATGTTGAAAGCTGGGTGAACTGAGATCCTGGCTCTTTGCTGAAATTCCCCTGTTCTTTCTTACAGCATCCTGATTCTGCTGATTTTCTGAGACAAAGGTGTTCTTTTGCTCTCATTCTCCAGAAATTCCATGTCACCCATCCTTTTCCCTATGCTCTCACAGAGAAAGCTTTCAGACAGGACTTGGCCCTGAACCACTTAGATTAGGAGGTTCCCTTGAAGAGCTCTTAGATATGGATTTTGCTGATGGCTGCCTTGAACCAATGGGCAGAATGTTGTAGATAGTTGTCTTGGCACTGTTGGAGATCTATTCTTCATAGTAGCTGCTACTCTTGTTCAGTAGCTTGAGCATCTGTTTACCTACTTCCTTCATAGACGTCTGCCCTCAGAAAATGATGGCAATGTGTCACATGCTGCTGTCTTGCACTAGCATCGAGGGTTTGCTGGGTGAGCTTTGGTTAAGTCAGAACTCAATATTAGCAGTTGGCTAGGCTGGTGGATGAGGCAAAACCTGGTATAAAGAAGTGAGATGAGAAACAGGGACCAAGCAGATCACCTGCTGTAGAAGTTAGTATTGAACTGCCCAGGGAAATGGAGACAGGCAGACCAAGCTGTGGTGGCTCAGGTGTCTCAGTTTGAGCTGCTGTAACAAAAATGCCATAGATTGGGTGGCTTAGGCAATAAACATTTATCTCTGACAGTTCTGACTGTTCTGGAGGCTGAGAAGTCCAAGATCAATGTAATGTGCCGGCCAATTCAGTTTCTGGTGAAAGCCTGCTTCCTGGTTTTCAGATAGATGCCTTCTTGCTGTATCCTCACATCGAAGAGGGAGAGGGAGAAGGAGAGAGGGAGATAGGAGGGAGAAGAAGGGTGGGAGAGAGAGGGAAGGGGAGAGGAAGGAAACTCTTATTTCTCTTCTTATAAGGGCACTATCATAAAGGCTCCACCCTCATGACCTAATAATTCCCAAAAGCCCCATCTCCAAATACCATTGCATTAGGGATTAGGTCTTCAACATATGGATTTAAGGGGAATGCAAACAGGCAGTCCATAATACTCAGGTCACAACTTGAAGTTTCAAGAGCAAATGAGAGCACTCCATTATTGATGGTCTCCATCAACTGGTGGACAGAGCAGTTGGTGTTTGGCCAAGGTGTCTGGGACTTTGGGTGAAGGTACCATGAGGTGGTCAGGTCCCAGGAAAGGTCTTGTAAATGAGCAGGGTGCCCATGCCAGAGCCCACGTCCCCCACCCAGAGTCAGTAGGAAATCCCAAAGCCTGTAACAGCTCTATATACCTGGGATACCTTCTCATGATGGAGTCTCTCATCCCTGCTTCCTCCTTTCTGTGGCCCTGGCCTGCTCCAGACTGACTAAAGACAAAGTTGTTTGGCCTGAAGATCCAACCAAAAGGACTTGAGCAAATGTATTTCATAGTCCTTGGTTTATAATCGCTCTGGATGGCATGAGGAGCAAGTCAACTACCTGTAGCTTCATGGCAGCACATGGAGCTCTGGTCTAGCTACAGATCAGGGCTCCACTGTAAGTGGTAGAGGCTCATCGTTGGATACCAGCCAGATCTTGGCACCACGTGACTGCCACACAGGACAGTTGGGATAAGCAAGGCTTCCCTCAAGGGTAGAATTTATTTTTAATTTTTACTCACCTCAAAGGATGTAGAGAATGAGAGAATCGTACATTTTTTTCTGCTTATCACATACTTTAAGAATGGCATGTGGCCCAGGAAGCTGCAGCCGCTATACCTGAGTCCAGGGATTCTGCGACCACTGCATCTCTTTTCATTTATTTTCTTAATTGTTTTTGCCCATTTTAAGTTAGAAGCTTCTGAAAGGCAAAAGAGAATGTCTTCTCCATTCTATTAGCTGTCACTGTACCTAGAAGAGTGTTCAAGGCTGACCAATGATTCAATAATCATTGACTATCTAAAAGAAAAAACCTTTGCAGACTGTCAACTTAACAGATGTCTCTCGTGTTTTCATTTCTCAAACATGACAAGTGGGTGGATTTGGCTTGAAAAAAGGAGAAATTTCAGTGGTATCAGGACAGCAATTTTTCAGGGCTCCATTATTTTCTGATGCTCACTTTTCTTGTTGTCAGAACTGAAGAAGCACCAGCTACACATACATCAAGATAAGAGCTGTGCTTCCATTAATGAAAGGGGAGGCTTCACTGGGAATCAAGGAGTTTTTTATATTACAAATGGTAAAAGGGAATTTGTTTCAGGGCCTTATCTGGCTTTTGATCATCTGGACAGGCTTACAGAAGGAGAAAAGTTGGTGTTTCTTTTAAAGACAAAAATTGCTTTTTTATTGCATCAAATATGTGTTGCAGCTGCTTAGACACACTGCTCCGAGAGGTAAATAGGATGAGCCTGGTCAACCTAGATATACAAAATAGTCAGTATACTGATTTTTTTTAAAAAAGAGAACTGTACTTAGTGCAACCAGTTGGTGAGAGTCAAGAGGACTTTCAAAATCCACATCTGATTGCCTGAAGGAACAGCATCCTACAATAACCAGAGGTTAACACAGTTAATAAGTCAGTGTCCATTCTCATTAAGAGAAAGAGAACAGGAAAACAGAGAGAACCACATTCCTCTTTTCCAAAGTGGGACCAAGACTCCAAGAGAAAACAAAGTTCACCTAGACTGCCAATGCCAAAACCAGCAGTCATTTGAGGCATCTGATAGATGCACAACTTTTATTAACTTATTACGTCTGTGTAGATACCTCCCTCTGGCTCCCTCTGGGCTCAGACTCGTGGACTTTGCTCCAGTCTACAGACCACCCAGAACTACGATGACATCTGACTGCTGTCCTGTCTCAAGGAAGCACTTCGAGGGAGAAGACTATTCCTTTTCTACCTTACGATTCTCAACAGAGTGTTTTGCAGATATTAACAAACTTTTACGGAGCAAATGAATGAAAGAATGAATGAATGAATGAATGGGTTTCTATCAGTATTCCAGAGTGTGATTATCATCACTAGACGTTGTTCTCTTGGTGTTCATGAGAGAAAAATATTTGAATCCCCAGAGCAGCTTCAATTCCCAGGCTGATGTCCATAGTGAAATATACTGTACTCCAAGGGTGCCCTTCACATGTTAAGTGTCTGACCAGCCCTGGTCAGGCCATCTTTTCCTTTCAAACCCTATCCACCTTACTTTTATAAACTTCAACAATCTCTTTGCTTTTGCCTCTCTTCCATTCCCACACTCAACTATCTCCCTTCTTCAGTCACCTTTTTGTGTTTTCATAACCTTTCCCCTATATCCTTTTATCCGTTGTAACTCTTTCTATTGCAAGTAAGAAAACCCAATCCAAATGGCATCCAGAGCTAGAGCTATCTTCAGGCTTGGGGTCCAGATGATTACCGTGGGGCTTGGTTTCTCTCTCCATCTTTTAACTGTGCATCCCACTGTGGTGTCCATATTCTCTGATAGGCTCTCCCCTCGAGGCTGTAAACTATCTGTAGCAGCTCCAATTTATATTCTTCGAGGTTCAAGTCTAACATCAAAGAAAGGGTCCTCTCCCTCAGTAGCTCCATTTTGAATCCCAGATTTGAGCCTCCCTCACTCTGACTTAGCTATATGCGTACACATGTACCAGTCACCGTGCCCAGGGGGGAGAATACACTGTTAGCCCTGCACCAAGTCTCACATTCCCATGCTGGGTTTCAGTGCAATCAACTCAACTCTAAGCATGTGAGTTAAACGTTGAACAAGGATGGTTTCTTCAAAACAAACCCAGGGCATTCTCACCTCAAGAAGTAGGTATGAATGTCAGGTGGCAAAAACAACCAACACCCACTACCATCTTCAACTTGCTTTCTGGTTCTCTTATCTTTTCTTGCATTATTGGCAGCCACAGGATTCCATACGCTCCCTCTCTTTCTCGCCCCTTCTCTATTGATATATCAATGCCTATCAAACACACAGTAGTTCCATTTTTGTCCCTGGCTGCTCTCTACCTCTTCAGCAACGTTTCTTTTTCTGCCTTCCTTCCCCAGTTTTCGCCTGGATTTTAACTCACCAGCATCATCTTCAAGAATTAGAATACCTACTGGTGGGAAGCCTTGTACCAGAACTGTAACATCTGCTAGAACTATTTGCTTTCTCTTGTGACCACAGAATCTCCCTCATTTTTCATCAGCTTTTTCCTTCTGTTTCTATAACCCCATCAAAACCAAATATACCCAGGCTTCCCCATCCATCTTAGAAAACAAGACAAAACTACTTTCACTCAGCCTTGGCAGTGTGCCCGCCCCCACCCTTCCCCTTCCTGTTCTCTGTCTCCTCCCCCCAGCTCAACACCCCCAGGCTTAAGCTCTCTCAACCTGTCTCTGCTTTCTTTCACCAAACTCATTTCTTACATCTCTGAAGTTCTGTTTCTGGGGCTGTCTCCTTTCACCACCCTCCCCAAAATTTCCTCATAGTCAAAATATTTGAGTCCTCTCTCTCCCTCACCTTCCACATCTAAATTGCCCTTGAGACCTTTCAAATAGACCCTGCAGGAGTCCCTGAGTTCCATCCCCTCCTCTCTGTTTCTTCTACCATATCATGACCTCGTTCTCACAGCTCACCTGTCTCCCTTGTTCCAGCCTCTCCATCCTTCAATCTGTCCTTCCCTCCAATGCTCAGAGTTAGTTTGGGAAATACGCCCCTTCTTTAACAGCTTGTCATGGTGAGCCACAGGATAAAATGTATGTGCTCTGGCTTTGAATTCAAGACCACCCATCGTGTGCCCTCATCTGCGGTCTAATCCTAGAGATACTCCGCACACCTGCTGCAGCTCCCTGCATGTGCTCACACTGATGCCTCCCCTGGAACAATATTCTCATCCTCCCTCCTGCCGCCTCTGTAACTGGAAAAGCTCTATTCTTTCTTCAGGGTTGGACACTAGCTTTGGCCCCTCCCCTGCAGGACCCTCCCCCCACCTTCCTGACTGTCCTCCTCTAAATCATAACTTTGATTTATCACTGTTTGTCATTGTCGTCAAGTGCCGGACCAGGAACACCATGAGGGCTGCCTCTGTGCATCACTCACCTCAGTCTCTTAGGCCTAGCACAATGGCTGGCACACACTGGAAGTGGGATCTTCACCATCTCTCCATTCCCGAAGCTTCATCGGCTCTGCATCTCTTTCATTCCCAAAACCATTGCCTCCATATTTCTATTGTGTCCCCTGTATCCAACCCAGCTAGGAGTGAGAATCCACGGAGGCCTCCGAGCTTCTTCCTGGAAAATCAGTCCTGCTTCCAAGTGGTCACTCTCAGGCTCTGGTCTCACTCCTTCTTCACATCAGGCTCTGTTCCCTCCATCTGCGCACAGTTTCAATCATCTAACAAGTGCGTGTTGTTTGTTCGACATTTTTTATTTAATAAATATCAGTTGTCCCTGGTGTCATGCTATTAAATGGAGCAATGCATCGTGCCCTCATGGTCCCCCCATCATGTCCCCTTGGGACAGGAAATCACCAATTAAGTCACTTTTCACTGTTCCCATCACCATGTGGTGTTTCTTTGCAACAATCTCTCCAAAATCTATTTCTCCCCCTCCATGTGCATAGCTAAGTATGTGATTTATTCCTTGACCATGAACCATATGTAAACTAAGGCTAGCATGACTTTGTCTTTGACCAACCAAACCAGGACACTAGGACAGTGAACAAAGGAGCTATTAATAGTTTCCTCTGGGCAACAGGTGTAAACTGGGACCTTCCCTGGCCGATCAGCGCATCTGGCCTCCCTAATAATTTTGGCTTTATTTCTCAAATTTACACCCACCAGGATCCCCTGCTTTAACATTTATTTTATTTTATTTTTATTTTATTTTTTTGCGGTACGCGGGCCTCTCACTGTTGTGGCCTCTCCTGTTGCGGAGCACAGGCTCCGGACACGCAGGCTCAGCGGCAATGGCTCACGGGCCCAGCCGCCATGGCTCACGGGCCCAGCCGCTCCGCAGCATGTGGGATCTTCCCGGACCGGAGCACGAACCCGCGTCCCCTGCATCGGCAGGCGGACTCTCAACCACTGCGCCACCAGGGAAGCCCAGGATCCCCTGCTTTAAATGCCTCCCCCATTATCTGAGGCGGCCAGCACCATCAATGTCCCTACTCTCCATTTCAGCCTCAACGCTTGTCAGTCATTTCCCACTGCTTTTAGCATCAAATTCATGCTCCCCCCCCACCGCCCCCCGCAGTTTGCCGCAGGTCTGCCTGCTCCTAGTTCTTTATTCCATCTGCTGTCAAGCAGACACCGGTGACTTTGTTCTTTTTTACATCTCTTCTTCCATCACATCCTCACCAGTAGGAATCACTTCCCCTTCAGAGTTTCAATTGACTTTTCTCCTCCTAATTAAAACTCAATCTGAAGTTCACCTTTACCAGGAATTTTGCCATGACTGTGAAGAATCAGGGGAGAAAATATTCCCATCCAAAGCCGAACATTAACCCCGCACATTTACTTGCATTCTGCATTATTTACAAGAAAGAAACACAGAGAAAATAAAAGGGGGTGGAAATTATGGTGTTTATCCACATAATCTCTTTTACATTTTATCTTATCTTTATCTTAAGGCACATAAGATTAATGCCTTCGGTTTCAAACGCTAGCGCATGTGTATCTTGACAGTAACGGTATCAAAGATGTTGATGGTTTTCTCAAATAAGTAATGCACATTTAGGGGCAGCTTCTGCATCTTTCAAAATAAAGTTGCCCAGAATGGTACCCAGGGGCTCAGAGCTTCCAGAAAATATTGATAGCTTTCTGTCCTCGGTGGCATTTTTTTAATTTAACAAACGTTTTTAAATGTCCGAGACTTTGGGGAGATAGGTGCCCATTCCAACGTGTGCCAGTCCACTCCTCACCTTCCAACGGAAGCTGCTCCCTCTTCTGGTCAACACGAAGGGAAAGTGCTGAGGAAGGAACGGCCTCTCCCTTTCCTTGGAGCGCGCTGGGATGGAGTGTGAGAAAGATGGTTCATTGTACTTTGGCAAGACAAACGCACAGATGTGAGGTAGGCTCAACTCAATTATCACGTTTGGTTTCATCAGCTTTGTGAGGCTTTCAGTCTCATCCGAGAGGCAGAAAATGCCCACCATCATTCTCAGCAACCCCAGAGAGTGAGAACAATCCCTTCCTTTCTCAGAAGAGCCTGCAGCCCTGCCAGCACGCTGGATCCCTGGAGTTCGGGCCCACCCTGAGCTCCACACTGGGGAGCCCTGCCAAGCCGGAGAGGAAGGAGACGGCAGTTTGGGTCATTACAAAGACTTGCCAAAAAGGGCTCAGAAAATGAACAATTAATTTCGGCTGTCAAAACAGATACTAGAGGAGCCTAGTTAGATTTCAAGCATTTTTTTCTCTACCAGCAAATCCAAGGCTTTGTCGGTGATAAGAGATGGAGCAGATTCTGGGGATGTTTGTGAGACAATATTACATAGTGGTTAAGACTGCTGTGGGCTGTGGGATCAAATTGCCTGGTGTGGATCCCAGCTTTGCTTTTTTTTTTTCTGGCTGTCTCCACAGGCATTTTATTTAACCTCTCTGAGCCTCGGTTTTCTTATCTGTACATTGGGGATGGTACAAGTAGAGAGGAAGAAATGGGGGGGAGGGGCAGGATGCAGGGGAAAGCACTTAGCATCCCTCCTGTAAACAGTCAATAAATGGTTGCTGTTTATTTTTTTTCATTATTGTTGGTGCAGATATGATCACACAAAAACTCCTGCTTCTCTTGGAAGTTAATGGGTTCAATTTGTTTGTTCCCTCCTCCTGAAAGATTAGTACTTTGCCCAAATTTTAGAAAATTTTCTGAAGATCCGTTCCTTGGGGGAGCCCTCTCTGGTAAGCAACGATTTATTGACTCATTAAAAATGTTCCCGGCAAATGTAAAACCTCAAAGAAAAGAGAAATACTTTTTGTTGTTGTTCTCTCCCAGTGAGGCTGTAGTGTCGATGACACATACATAAGTAAAATGGAATTTGAAAAGCAAGAGGCATTGCATTTTGAAAAATTTAAAGTTTCTTATAAATCTTTATGAAAATGCATCTGTGTCAACACTATAAAAATAATATCCCAGCCTACTGGTTTTCATCTTCTAGCCCCGGGTAAGCACTAGCTCATTAACCCTTCCACTGCTGTTCACAGGATAGGAAACACAACGGCTACTGCTCTTTAGGAGCCGTAAGTGAGCACTCAGTCCTTATCTTCTGTAACATAAGCTTTCTCCCGTCATAGGGTCACAATTTTCCAGATAATTGAAGAAAGCAATATCTGACAGTACAGTGTTCAATGACAGTAAACAATATCAATGATAAATCATCTTTATAATTGAAAAAATAGGCAAATTTTCTGGTTTGTTTTAACAAAAATAACAAACAAACAAAAAAGCCTGGACATAGAGAACAGACCTGTGGTTGCCAAGGGGGAGGGAGGTGGGAGACGGTTGGATTGGGAGTTTGGGGTTAGCAGATGCAAACTGGTATATATATTGATAGAATGGATAGACAACACGGTCCTACTGTATAGCACAAGGGACTATATTCAATATCCTGTGATAAACCATAATGGAAAAGAATATGGAAAAGAACATATATATGTATATGTATAACTGAGTCACTTTGCAGTAAATTAATACATTATAATTCAACTATACTTCAATAAAAAAATTTTTTTAAAAACTAACCCAGTCTTCCCTGGTGGCACAGTGGTTGAGAGTCCGCCTGCTGATGCAGGGGACACAGGTCTGTGCCCTGGTCCGGGAAGATCCCACATGCCGTGGAGCAGCTGGGCCCGTGAGCCATGGCCGCTGAGCCTGCGCGTCCAGAGCCTGTGCACCGTAACGGGGGAGGCCACAACAGTGAGAGGCCCGCGTACCACACACAAAAAAAAACAAAATAAAAACCTAACCCTACATTTCTGGCTCCTCTTTCTTCCCATTGATAAATCCCATACTACTAAGGAGAATTTATGCTACCACTCTTCTTAAAAACCAATATCTTCCCAATATCTATGTCCTCCCTTCTTCCATGATTACAGAACCTGTTTTATTTCCAGCAATTATGTGCCCAGGTAAAAGACTACATTTCCCACCCTCCCTTGTAGCCAGGTGAAGTCACATGGCTAAGTTCTAGTCAACCAGATGTGAGTAAAAGTGTTATGTGAAACTTCAGGAAGGCTCCATATTGGTACCCGACACTGCTAGGATAATTGAACTGAGCCTTTTTGCCTTTCTTCCTCTTTCTTGCTTACTAGACCATGGATGTGATGACTGGAGCTCCACCAGCTTGAAGTATGTGGTAAATTTGAGGCTGGAAACCACATTTAAATGATGAAAAAATTCCCCAGTGACTCAGAAATCATGGTAGTAACACTGAAATGTCGAATTCCAATTGTTCTGGTTTATTTTCAAAAAAGAAATAAACTATCTGGTTTGAGACACTCTAACTTGGGGCTTTCTCTTTAAGCAGATAAACCTGATCCTAATGGACACACCTATTTTTTTTAACCTTTTCTGGCCCCAGGATGAATTCTCTGCATTGACTCATTTGAATATCTGTCCTCAGAGTTTGTTCTACCCAAGATAACATAGCAAGGTTTATTATAATGCTCACTCCATAATTTTTTTTCACACCTCTTTCCACAAATGACTTTATTTTTTCTTTTAACATCTTTATTGGAGTATAATTGCTTTACAATGGTGTGTTAGTTTCTGCTTTATAACAAAGTGAATCAGCTATACATATACATTTATCTCCATTTCTCCTCCCTCTTGCCTCTCCCTCCCTCCCACCCTCCCCATCCCACCCCTCCAGGTGGTCACAAAGCAAGGAGCAGATCTCCCTGTGCTATGTGGCTGCTTCCCACTAGCTAGCTATTTTACATTTGGTAGAATATATATGTCCATGCCACTCTCTCACTTCATCCCAGCTTAACCTTCCCCCTACCCGTGTCCTCAAGTCCATTCTCTATGTCTGCATCTTTATTCTTGTCCTGCCCCTAGGTTCTTCAGAACCATTTGTTTTGTGTTTCTTTTTAGATCTCATATTTATGTGTTAGCATACAGTATTTGTTTTTCTCTTTCTGACTTATTTCACTCTGTATGACAGTCTCTAGGTCCATCCACCTCACTGCAAATAACTCAATTATATTTCTTTTTATGGCTGAGTAATATTCCATTGTATATATGTGCCACATCTTCTTTATCCATTCATCTGTCAGTGAACACTTAGGTTGCTTCCATGTCCTGGCTATTGTAAATAGTGCTTTAATGAACATTGCAGTACATGACTCTTTTTGAATTATGGTTTTCTCAGGGTATATGCCCAGTAGTGGGATTGCTGGGTCATATGGTAGTTCTGTTTTTAGTTTTTTAAGGAACCTCCATACTGTTCTCCATCGTGGCTGCATCAATTTACATTCCCACCAACAGTGCTAGAGGGTTCCCTTTTCTCCACACCCTCTCCAGCATTTATTGTTTGTAGATTTTTTTTAATGTTGACAGATTTTTCTTTTTTTTAATTTTTTAAATTGATTTATTTTATTTATTTTTGGCTGTGTTGACTCATGGGCTTTCTCTAGTTGCAGTGACGGGGGGAGCGGCTAGTTTTTGTTGTGGTGCACAGGCTTCTCTTTGCGGTGGCTTCTCTTGCTGCGGAGCATGGGTTCCAGGCATGTGGGCTTCAGTAGTTGTGGCATGCGGGCTCTAGAGCACAGGCTCAGTAGTTGTGGTGAACAGGCTTAGTTGCTCCGTGGCATGTGGGATCTTCCCAGACCAGGGCTCCAACCTGTGTCCCCAGCATTAGCAGGTGGATTCTTAACAACTGTGCCACCAGGGAAGCCTTGTTCGTAGATTTTTTGATGATTACCATTCTGACCGATGTGAGGTGATATCTCATTGTAGTTTTGATTTGCATTTCTCTAATGATTAGTGATGTTGAGCATCCTTTCATGTGTTTGTTGGAAATCTATATATCTTTGGATAAATGTCTATTTAGGACTTCTGCCTATTTTTGATTGGGTTGTTTGTTTTTTTAATATTAAGCTGCACGAGCTGTTTGTATATTTTGGAGATTAATCCTTTGTCAGTTGCTTCATTTGCAAATATATTCTCCCATTCTGAGGGTTGTCTTTTCACCTTGTTTATGGTTTCCTTTGCTGTGCAAAAGCTTTTAACTTTCATTAGCTCCCATTTGTTTATTTTTGTTTTTATTGCCATTACTCTAGGAGGTGGGTCAAAAAGGATCTTGCTGTGATTTATGTCATGGAGTGTTCTGCCTATGTTTTCCTCTAAGAGTTGTATAGTGTCTGGCCTTACATTTAGGTCTTTAATCCATTTTGAGTTTATTTTTGTGTGTGGTGTTAGGGAGTGTTCTAATTTATTTCTTTTACATGTAGCTGTTCTGTTTTCCCAGCACCACTTATTGAAGAGGCGGTCTTTGCTCCACTGTATATTCTTGCCTCCTTTATCAAAAATAAGGTGACCATATGTGCGTGGGTTTATCTCTGGGCTTTCTATCCTGTTCCATTGATCTATATTTCTGTTTTTGTGCCAGTACCATACTGTCTTGATTACTGTAGCTCTGCAACATAGTTTGAAGTCTGGGAGCCTGATTCCTCTAGCTCCATTTTTCTTTCTCAAGATTGCTTTGGCTATTCGGGGTCTTTTTTGTTTCCATACAAATTGTGAAATTTTTTGTTCTAGTTCTGTGAAAACTGCCATTGGTATTTTGATAGGGATTGCATTGAATCTGTAGATTGCTTTGGGTAGTATAGTCATTTTCACAATGTTGATTCTTCCAGTCAAGAACATGGTACATCTCTCCATCTGTTTGTATCATCTTTAATTTCTTTCATCAGTGTCTTATAGCTTTCTGCATACAGGTCTTTTGTCCCCTTAGGTAGGTTTATTCCTAGGTATTTTATTCTTTTTGTTGCAATGGTAAATGGGAGTGTTTCCTTAATTTCTCTTTCAGATTTTTCATCATTAGTGTATAGGAATGCAAGAGATTTCTGGGCATTAATTTTGTATCCTGCTACTTTACCAAATTCATTGATTAGCTCTAGTAGTTTTCTGGTAGCATCTTTAGGATGCTACTCTATGCATAGCATCATGTCATCTGCAAACAGTGACAGTTTCACCCCATAATTTTTAAGATAGCTTATTGAAATGTAGGCTCCACGTGAATTTTCTCAGCAGGGTTAATATGATGTGTGTCAAAACTTTGATTCTCCAAAGGCATAGTTCATTTTAGGTACAGAAAAAAAATAATTTTGTAACCACAGGCTGCACACTAACGAGGCAATCCACCTCACCAATGTAAGGGATTAACAATCAGGGTGGATGGCTCACTAAAAACTCTAGGGAATGCCACTTTTGTAGGAAGGAAATCTGCTTCCTCCACGTTAGCGTGTTGTTCAATTCTCTAATGATGCTTACCACATTGTGCCCCAATGATTGCAGCAAGTCTTCTCTTTCACAGAGACTTTCCTATTAAGTCATTCCTAATGCCAAGCACAGCACCTGGCATATGATAGATGCCAAAAAAGTATTCACAATTCTTTCATGAATAAATGAGATCTCTTATAGAGGACTAGCTCATTTGAACTATCATTTCTCTCAGCAAACATTAATGCAGCTTTCAAAAATCTATCCAAAAACAATATAATAATAATGGTGATAATCATTAACAATTTCTGAGTACTTTATACATACTAGGTCATTTGTTAAACTTGAAAAACCCCTGTGAGAGAGATAAACATATGTGTGTGCATATTTCTATGTTATAGCTCTGTCCTTGGTCCACATTTTCAGATCACACATACTCTCAAGAGAAGCCATGTCATTTGGTGCCAAAATCACAGAAAGCCCCTCCTCTTCACACCCACACCCACATGAACTGACTTCTGAACATCTTGTTGAGCATAATTTTTGGAAGAAATATTTGTTCTCTAATCTACCTTTGGAGCAAAAGAACACATGAAGTTATTGGGCACTCAAGGCTTGGCCCATGAATGAAACTCATCTGTTAATATTCATAGAAGTTTACCATTTTGCCCATCTGTAGAATAAAGATCAAAGTGTTAAATAATGAACAAAGCAGAATGTGTGAGATGTGGGGCAAAAGGTGTCATTTGAATGCAGATGCATTATTTACAGAACTTCACAAAACCCCACTGGAAACATCCAAGTAGTGGAATACTGTTTTTGGTTTTGTTTATTATTATAACAAGTGTCACAATTATCACTGACACTGTAATTTCTTGGAGTAAGTAACCTTGTCTTTTCATCTATTTAATTAAAGGTCTTTGGTCCAGATACTAAGGAGATTTCAGCTCTTAACAATGGTTAGCCTGACTAGTTCTTACCTCTATCCACTGACCACCGACCAAGAGCCCAAATTAGCACTGCATTTCAATCAAAATTTGGCTTGGCACCTACACCTAACTTGAGTTTTTACTTACTTCCCATCATTGATAAATGACACTTAAAGTGAAAGTCTCATGGCACATACATGACGTTGCATAAAATAAACTGATTTATAGCAGTGCTTGCCAGCATTTTGGGGGCCAGAGCATACATTGGAAGTGGTAATGTTTCTGAAACACTCTGGGACAAACAGAAGAGTCTGCTCTTGGATAGAACTGATCTGCTATAGGCTTTGATTGCCCCAGGCCCAATATCTCAGCACACGTGTAACCCTTTCCAGGCCCATTGGTTACAGAGCTCAGAGTTATAACACTATTGCTTTATATTATATATAGTACATGGAATATATAGAGATATAGAATACATCTGCATCCATATAATAATAAGCTTTTTTATTCATCTATAAGTATCTATGTCTTATACATGTACAGCCTAATAAGAGCACCTACAGGGCTTCCCTGGTGGCGCAGTGGTTGAGAATCTGCCTGCTAATGCAGGGGACACGGGTTCGAGCCCTGGTCTGGGAAGATCCCACATGCCGCGGAGCGACTAGGCCCGTGAGCCACAATTACTGAGCCTGCGCATTTGGAGCCTGTGCACCGCAACAAGAGAGGCTGCGATAGTGAGAGGCCCGCGCACCGCGATGAAGAGTGGCCCCCACTTGCCACAACTAGAGCAAGCCCTTGCACAGAAACGAAGACCCAACACAGCCATAAATAAATAAAAATTTAAAAAGAGTTCCAATTTCAACGGTCAGATACTCTTAAAAAAAAAAAAAAAAGAGCACCTACAGTAAGAAAGTTAAGGTTGAGATGGGATCTCCCACCTATGCCGTTTCCCTTATCATCATTTTCCCACAGGAGGAGGAGTTCCTCATCTGATGGGTCAAAGTCAATCATTTGCCTTCCTGGACAACACTCTCCATATGTACCCATTCTCTTCTTTCAGTTTAACCTTCTTTGTTTCTGCAATTAAATAGTGAAGTCAGATTGGTGTGCATTTTCAGCTCTGGAGGAAGCGAGCAAAAGGCTTTAGGCTTCCAAGCCTCAGCCTGGTTCTCCAGTCAAGCATTTACTAGAGAGCCTACACTTTTCAACCATCGCTTTAGGGACACTTGGTTTCCCTGTGGTTAACTGTACTGTATGTGGAGAGCTCTCAGGGCTAGGAAACCTCCAGGGAAGAGGAGGCATAAGTGATAGGATTGGGTCTATGCCGTAATACCATAGTATTACAAGGCTACTTGTTGCCTAACCAAAAACAGACATATAATATATTGAGTAGGACTGCATTTCCTAGTCTCCCTGGAAGCAAGCTCTAAGTATGTTCAGGCCAATGAAATTTAAAGAGAAATGTTGTTTGGGACATCTGGGAAGGCTGCTTAAAGGGAGCTGAGCCAGCTGGGAAAAGCCCTTTTTTTCCCTTCTGGCTTTCTTCTTTCTTTTGACCTACAGCTGGGGTGTAATGGCTGGACTCCAGCTGCCACCTTGGGCCATGAGGTAACCTTGAATATGAAAGCCATGCACTAGAATGGTGGAGCAAACAGACAGAAAGGGTATCAGGCTCTGAAGACATTGTGGAACCCTCATTAAACCTGGGACTGCTTATCATTAAACTTTTCCTTTTTTAGGTGAGAATTAATTTTTCTTATTTAAGGTACACTTAACCTGAGGGTTTCTGTTAAATAAAACTGAATAATCCTAAATGATACAACCATCTATCATCGTCAAATATTTATATCTAATTTCTAATGGTTAAAATGACTGACACTATAATTACAATTACCACCACCATTACCTATACATTATATAAATAGCAGAGAGTCGAATTTCACCACCAACCACTAAATCTACCAACATACCAGCAGGAGTGAGCAAAGTTCCTGCCCTAATAAACTCTCCCTCACACTCTTGACTTGCTAGGAAAAATACAAATTTCTGACTACTTCCCTGATAGACAACAAGGATAGACCTACAAGGACCCAGGAAACCTGATCATAGAGCGACCACCTGCTCATAGAGTGACCACCTGGGTCACACCAAGAGATTGGAAGACACTAATGTGAAGGAGCTAGATCTGCCTGTACCTGAACCACACCCTAAACGAACAGCCCAAATTCAAAGATTTGGGATAATGTGGAAGAATTCTAAGATACAGTGGTTGTTCACATCATGCCTCACATGGGTCTTCTTTAACCACTCTGTTGTTCCACTGTTCAATCCAGGACACTCTCACTGCCAACTAGGCAACAACAACTACCAATGTGTTAGCTAAGAAGTCACTTTTCAATCGATAACAAGTAAACATTAGAAAACAGAAATTGTTTTTTAATAAAACAATTATTTGTTTATTTGAAAAAACTATTTGTTCACTGCAATGACAGAGGTTCTTTCTCACTGGCAACTCTTTCACAACAAACTTCAGTAGTCAGGTTTTAGTAAAAGTTGAAATCTGGAATGAATACATACAATATTGTTTGAGCCTAAACAAAACATTCTTATAAGTTTTGTCCACTTGTTCTGGACAGCAGTTTTAAAATGAGCAACATTAAAAGTTCTTTCTGATGTGAATAAACTATGAACTGAGCCCTCTAACCAAGGGCCTTGAGTACATTTAAATCTTCTACCATGATGTGAATGCTATTGGTGTCCAATAAACATTAACCACTAGTAAGGACAAAAATTATAATATAACTCAGAAGCTAATTATCTCCATGGTTTGCTTAATTTATTAGAGATTTTAGGTATGAAACTGGAGATAAGGGAAGTTTCAAAATTAAAACTGAAACTCTGAAACTTTTAAGACTGTCTCAACATAGACAGGTAAATATTCCTCCATGTACATGACTGCATTAGTTTCAAAGGAAAAGAGTGAAGACATTTGGCAGTCCAAGTGCCCCTTCTTTCTGACAAATGGGGGCACATCATTTCCCTAGAACTTGCAAAATAATTCTAACAAAGTAGAGATCAAAGCAAGAATTTTTTTAAAAAAAGCTTAAGGCACAGCTGGCTGGTGTAAGTCACTTGGCACTCCCAAGTAAACCATTAGGTCTTCAGGATAGCGATACAAGATTCCCTCTGTTCCAAAGAGGGGCAATCAAACATGGAGCTGTGGACAGCTGAATCTCTGCATCAGGGATGTATCCCATTTGGTCATTGCCCTAGGTCAAGAGTAAATAATCCTGTTAAACTTGTTTTAAAATTCCCTGGGCACTTACTGTTGGTTTCCTATCTGTTTTGAGGAGAAAACGCATATTAACTAGTTTCACATTCCTGCTACTGAATAATTATCATCCTTAAGAACTCCCAATAGAGGTAAAGGAATCATCACTTGGAAATATGAATTTTCAAAAACAAAGCTGCATCAAGAGGTTCTAATTTCCCCTCACGTGATCATCCTCAGTTACCTCTGGTGAATTCTGCCTCTAGTCACAGAAGACACTAATATATAATAAGTATTTATTGAATTCTTTCTTTTTAAATCAAACACATTTTATTACTAATAAGTTTGGACTTTCCTGGAAGGGTTAGCGTTACACCCTTTGTAACTCTGAACATCTGAATGGTACAGAGAACCCATGGCTGCAAATATTGCCCTTTTCCTCATTTCTCAACGTCCTATTCTCCCTGCTTCCTCAACAGTTATGGAAGAGGGGGGATGAAGCTTTCAGAGAATTTGTGAGTTGGAAAGGAAAGGAATAAGCCATTAAAAGCAGAACTTACGTAGAGACAGCAGCCTGCCTTTAGGAGTCTGCAAGTCTTGGAAGTTCAGCTCAATTTTGGAACTTCCTTCACCTCTAGTTCTGTTTGTAAAGTTTCCCAGAGCCTCAAACAGAGCCTTCCAGACTATGGGAACTTACTAAATATCTGCCTGAGCAGATGCAAATATGCTCAGGATTCTACCAAATTAAATCCTAGCTTCTCCCCAGCAACTGATTGAAACTCTCTAAGCCTCCGTTTTCTCATCTGTAAAGCAGAGCAATCATAATTAGAGTTTTTGTGATAATTGCCCAAGGAAATAATAGTAACACTAACAATACTTATATTCCTGTGAACCCCTCAAGCACAGTGACCATGTTTCCATTCATACAACTTTGTACTGTGACCACAGAACCAGGCAAGGAATGAGGATGTGCAGTTCCCATTAGATGTCATTTTAATATCCATAAGAGTTGTAGATTTTCCAGACATGAAGAATATGGAAAAAGATTACAGAATTCTGATGACCGGAGTTTGATGATAAAGTTGGAAAAGGTTGTGGAAGAACTATGTAAGGGTAGAATAATTCAATAAAGTGGCAGTAAAGTAATTTTAAAGCCAAAGGTGAAAACAAGGAAATGTCCTAAGGTCATTAAACAACTGTGAAATCCAGTTAATTAGTGAAGAAATTTAGCCACAATCTTAATGGAGAGCATAGAATTCAATTTACCCAAATCAGAAGGAAAGATGAGTTAACAGCCTCTCTTGAATCCAGGAGAGACCAACTCATAAAAGATATGGGTCTGGATTTCCTGTTGGTACAGTGACTATTAAAAGGGAGTTGGAATTTTGGCCAGTATCCCAGGGAGAATCCATCTCCTTTCTCAATCAAAGCCTCTGGTAGATTTGCAGCCACAGTCTGTTGACATGGTCTCCCCACCTTGCTTGTGAAACTATACTTTGTCAGTAGTGGGTTAGTGTTTTTAACCCAAAGAAACTTTGGAATAGAGTACAAAGATTAAGTAAATCAAATCCAAATTATTAACACTTTTGTATTAAGTTCAAAAATAGTGGGTTTTTTATCATTGAGACAACCTATATATATTTGATATTTTAAATGTTTGCATGTTTTAAGAAAATGTGGTTTAGTAAGGTATCTAACAGGTTAGCCTTCTGACATCCATTTAAATGGGCAACTAAGTCATTAACTTGAGATTCCCAGTGTTAAATCAAACAGCATAAGCAAGCAGTATTGAAATGCTTGATAGAACTTAAGAATCATCATCTTTAGAGGTTTAATTTATTAGCTTTACTTGGAGTAGTTTAAGTACATGGGGAGATTTTTTCCTGTTAGAGAAATGTGAAGGACTTTACAAAAAAAAAAAAAAAGAATATATTAGATTGACAAAAGCAATGTATGATATTTAATAGAAGTTTATTAACTAGGTTTGTAACGAGAGTTGGTTGATTCAGGGAGGCTGTTCCACTCAACTTGAGCTGAGCAGACAGAAATCAAAAGCTCCCTTAAAAATTCTTGTTAAAATTACTAGATTTACAAGTAAAATAGGATTTGTAAATTTATTCATTCAACATATTTATTGAGTGTATGCCATGTGTCCGGCAGTACTCTGGATGCTAAGAATATAGCAATAAACAAAACAAGGGCAAAAAAAAAAAAAAGCTTTATGGGTCCTACATTCATTAAACTTAACGAGCTTTAGGAAAAAACTAAGTTATTAAACGTTTTGCTTTAATACACTGGATATTAATTTTTAAACAAGTTAGCTACAAATAGTCTCTTTATTGCACAAAATGTTCCCCAGTGGACAGCAAAAAATTTCACATTGGTAAGTGTCTTCACTTATCCTGTGTCATTAGTGCTTAGTTCACATACAACTCAAAATTGTGTGTGGCTTGAGTGTTGAGTCCTCCTATATTGACTTCCACATCACTCACAAGAGATCTGAGTGAAGCAAGATTTTTTTCTTAAACTGCAAATGTCCCCAAGGTTAAGGAGTTTAGAGATATTTACATCTTCATGTAATTCAACCAGATTGTGTTTCTTCTAACATCTGAGTTAAGAAATAAACTTCATGATGGAGGAAAGAGAGGAAAATAACTTTGGGGATGGAAATATCTGTGCAGAGAAAGGAAATCTCTGGAATGGGGGCATGTGAAGGGGCAGGGTTGGGAGTCCTCAGGGCAGTTGGGAGGTCGAGGGACTTGGGTGATGGGTATAGAAAAAGTGATGGAAAAATGCAAAGAATTTTCAACTATTTCAAAAAGAGCCTCCACCCAGGAAAGAGAAAGAACTTCTTTTTTGCTTTCCCAGGTGATTATCTGTACCCAAAACCCATTGGTCAAACTTGCTTTGTTAAAAAGTTCCACTGGGGTAAATAAAGCTTTTGCAAAATGACCTGGAAACTCAAACGAACATTGTTTCCAAAGGAAAATGTTTCTCAGTTCTAACAGCCCACTTACAACGTCTATTGAAACATAACCTGTCTGTAAATTGACCAGTATTTTGATAATCAAAACTCACAAAAACCACACCCAAGGCAGTTCCAGAAAACTGCAGAGAAGCTACAGGAGCCCAGCAATGACCTAAACCACGCATTTGCAGAAGCAAGCCCTAAGCTGAGAACTCCCAGAGCTTTGCAATCCATACGCATTTTTCAGCTTCCTTATCCCAGCAATCATAATTTACTTATTCCAAAACTTCAGGCAATGCTGGTGGCCCCTGGAGCAGCAACTCCTCCTCCAATTGGCCACGCCCAATAATACTGGCTAACTGCAAATTCCCCACACTGACATTTAGGGACCAGTTAGAGAGCGGGTAGATATCTCAGGGCAGAATTGTATAGTGGTTAATTCTTCAGGCTCTAGAGTCTGAAAGAGCTACGTTTAAATCCCAACTACCACTGGCAGGCTACTTAAACTCACCACATCTCAGTTTCCTCATCTGTAAAATGGGGATTATAATAATACCTATTTCGTGGAGTTTCTGAGGAGTTTAAATGAGATAATGCTCGGACAGCATCATGCTTGACATAGAGTGAGCACTCAGACTTAACACTTGTACACGGGCTCCCTAATTTATAGCAAGTGAACAAATAGAACAACATTTCATATCTTCTGCTCCCGCTAAGGCATAACGTAAATGGTAATTATGGACATCTTGGCTGGCCTAGTTAACTTACAACTTTTTTCAACATTAAAGAAACTGAGAAATAATCCAGTTCCTATTTGGGCTCTTGAGATGCTGGAATGAGTTACAAGCTTATAAACACTGTCTAATAGTTGACAAGGATTTGGCTTTAATCTGGTGAATGAAAATTTCATGAAAAGAGAGTTATGGAAGAGTTGTGAGGAAAAACTCCAATGTTCTGAATGATGGATTTCAAAATAATCCTCAGTGTCTTTTCAGACATTCAGTCCCATACTGGACCAAAATACCACTGACGGTAGGTAATTCCTTGAGAAAATGGTTTTTCTAAATAGATCCATACAAACCAGGCTGATTTATTAAGGGGGAAAATGAATTTAATAATACAGTATTAGATTGAGTATCATCCAGGAAAAGTGTACTGTAAAAAATGTTTTGAATATTAATTGACCTCTGGTAACTTTCATGTCGTAAATACTTGTATTATAGTGAGGTAGACAGTTAAAAAAAAACTCTCCATTAGACAGACTTAAAATTTTGTAATAATATTTAAGAAAATGATAACATTATGAAGAATGAAATATCTGATGAATGCTTAACTTTGTACAACTCGAATATAAACTTTAAAAATATTAGAAATTATAACATTTGAGTGCATATAACGTTTTGTACATTAAGATGAATTGCATGCTGTCCATTTCCTCTTTGCACTTTCAGTCACCTTAAATAAACAAATATATACAGCCTTAACAGAACAACAGTGCATCCAAAGCAAATGTGCATTTTAAATTATTTCTCCTGGCCAAGTCTTTTTTTTTTTCACTTAGCATTTTATATTAGCATTTATTATCAGTCTCACCCTTTCTTGGACAGTTTGTAGTTCTCTGAACCAAACAAGCAACAGGTTTAGATCAAGAGAGAGCAAAACCACTCAGGAAAAACAAAACCTTTTTGTAATGGTTGGTACAAGTTCCCTTGTTTAAACCATTTCATGGTCAGAGGTGAGAAGGAAGCTAACTCTTCAAAGGGCCTACTTATGGACAATGTTTGAAAATAATACTGGTGCAGGCTGGGGGAAAGTTCATGATTTTGGCAATCTGGGGATGGGTATTTAGCTTGTGCTCTGTTCTCTCCTGCTTCCGGAAAATGAATTCCACCCCTGCCTCCTTCCTCACCATCCATCCCCGTCGTCTCCCACCTCAAGCTCAATGTAACACTTTGCTCTTTTCACAGTTTCTCATTACTAAGTTTTAAAAACATTGCCTAACTGGTAATTACAATCTGAAACAATTCTTTTGGGGGAGCCCTGGGCTATTGCTGGCTGGTAATCTTTCAGGAATGTCAGAGAGAGGGGAGGGAACAGAGATTCTAAAGAAACTTTGGAGACAAGGGCTTGTGTCTCCTTTCATCCCTCTCCTCCCTGCTCCTGGCCTGTCCCTCTATCCCCATCCTTGGAGAGGGAGGGGGGAACCACCTTCCCTCCTGACTTCACCCTCCCTTTTCTTGGGTCACTTTCCCATCCTCTGCAACTCTTACCTTAGTTCTACAGTTCCCCAGCCCTACCCATTTTTTGCTTAAATGGGAAAATCACCTTCCCCTTCAAAGGGGATGTCTGAATTTTGGCAAATTCTGTTCAAAGAGATCAATGAGAAACAGACTTGAGGAAGGGCTTTTCCATAGGTTACCTCCAGCCTGGGCTAAGGCACCTCTATGTCAGCCCCTCAAAGGCGAGCCTTGTGGTTTCTCATTATCCTTTAGGGGGTTCCACTTGGACTCATTCTTGTCATTCCATCCATACCAGCTCCCTTTTCCCCCAGAAAAAGCAATAATAATGGCAGTGACCTGAGCCCCCTGGAGTGAGATGCAGGTTGCCACTTCCCTATACGGGCAGAGGCCAGGGCAGAGCTGGGTATACAATCAAGCGGGAAAAGGCCCACTTGGGCCCACCTCTTGCAAAGCTCTTCTAAAGGCAGGACCCCTCCTGGCTTTCCTATTTCTCTACCTTAACACTTTCTGTTGGGGGGAAGGGCGTGGGGACAAGGCACAGGCTACGACATGGCCAGAAAGACCCCACCTTCTTTACACAGGTAGCAAACAATCAGACCGAGATGTGGTCAAAGGTGATTCTTCCCTCCAGTTTCCCTTCTTAAACTATTAATTTTTCAATCCTTGGAGCAGTTGAGAACCAGGTATGCGTCTCCCCTGCCCTCACCTCCCATCAAAACCTGTGAGACACACAAGGAAATCCAAAGCCACAATAATAAAGACAAAAACTAAAGAAATCCTCCTTGGCTTGTTTTTCCAGGGTGGCCGGGCAAGGTGTGAAAAGCCGTCTCTCCCTCTGGGCTGGCAGGTGGAAGGTTCTGGAAAGGCGGAACTCCCTGGTCTCCCACCCGGCTGAAAGCCCAGGCCGTTGCCCCACTCTCTGCCTCGTCCAAGGCTAGCTCCTCCTCCGCCTCTCTGCAGTCAGGCCTCCCCAGCGGTCCCGGGCCAAGGCGGCAGGGAAGGCGCCGCTACCTGCAGCCACAGGACTCCACCACCATGTCCTCATACTGCTTGTAGACCACGTTATTGCCCGCGTCGATGTACAGGATGCTGATGGGAGTCAGTTTGGTGGGCACGCAGCAGCTGGGCGGGGTAGAGCCGGGGTCCATGGAGTTCATCAGCGTCTGGATGATGGCGTGGTTGGTGGGCTCCAGGTGCGAGCGCAACGGGAAGTCGCACACGCCTTCGCAGTGGTAGGCCTCGTACTCCAGGGGCGCGATAATCCAGTCGTCCCAGCCCAGCTCCTTGAAGTTCACGTGCAGGGGCTTCTTGCTGCAGCGCAGCCTCGACTTCTTGCCGTGCCGCTTGCCGTGGCGGCTGGCGAAGGCTGTGCGCCGCCGCCGCCGGCCGGGCGAGGGCAGCCAAGACCCGGCGTCTGGGGTGCCCGACGGCGGCGGCCACGACCCCTCGGCGCCCGCGCCCGGGCCCGCAACCTCGGCCGAGCCCAGCTGCTCGCGCATCTCGGCGAACAGGTTCTTGCGCTGGGATCGGGTGAACACCACGAGCAGAGCGCGCTCCTGGGGGGTCCGCACCCTCCGGCCGAAGCCCAGACTCCGCAGGTCCGGGGGCGGTGGCTGCTGGAGCCCCGGCGCGCGCGCCTCGGCCTCGCCGGGTCCCTGCTCGCCCCACGCGACCCGCAGCTCCAAGCACAGCTGCTCCCAGGGTTGGTGGCGCAGGCCCTGCCACACGTCGAAGACTTCCCAGCCGGCCCGGGGCGCCCCCTGCGGGTCCAGGGTCCGCGCGTCCAGCAGCAGGGGCGACAGGCAGGGGAAGAGCTGCACTTGGAGCGGCCCGGCCGGCGGCCCCCAGGGCGCTGCGGGCGCCTGGCGAAAGAGCCGCAGCTCCGCGCCCACCAGCTCTTCTTTGTCTGAGAGCGTGGACACATCAAACAAATACTTCTGTCTCCGGAGAGGAGTGTGCGAGAGATCGTCTGCGAGATAAAAAATAATTACAGTCAGTTTCACTTAAGAGGGAGATCAGCCCGGTGCTCTGCGGCCGCCCCTGGGAGGAAAAGGGCGGGGAGGGAACGGGACAGGCCGGTAGGGGTCCAGCTCGGCCCGCCCGGGGCTGACCACCCCGCCTCCCCGCCCGGCGGTGCGCGGCAAAGAAGGGGAGGGCACCAGGGCGGCCCCCTCCTCCCCTTCAGCCCGGTACTCCCTGGGCGGAAGTCGGTGGCTGCTGGAGTGGCGGCCGCGGCGGCGGCCTCCCGGGTTTTCCCCCAGGAGCCTATGTAACCACTAATGTGCCCTTTGTGGTCGCAGCCCGGCCCGCATTCCCCCAGACCTCCTCTCGGCTGGCTCATTCTCATCATTCACGTCTCGGTTCAAATGTCACCTCCTCCGAAAGGCCATGCTCGACCACCCTGATCTAAAGTAGCCTCCCTCGGTCACTATCACGGGACCCTGGTTTATTATCTCCACGGCACTTAGCACTATCTACAATGACCTCGTTTATATTTGTCTCCTTAGCGGTCTGTCTTTCCCAGCGTAAGCCCGCCCCTCTCCAACAGCCCATAGGAGCTAGGACCCTGTCCTGTCCATCTGGCTCACCACAACGGCTACAGGCCTGCTCGACGTAGGATACACGCTGGTCAGTAAGTGGGAAACATCTAGAGCAGTCATTCTCAGTCTACCACCTAGAGAATTTTGAAATTACCAGCGCCGGGGTATGCTTCAGCCAACTGAATCAATACCTGAGGACAGGGCCTGGATATTGGACCTTTGTTGCGGTTTGTTAGCTTTGGTTTTTTTAAGGTCCAAGTTGATTTGAAGGTGCAGCCCTAGTTGAGACCCACGGGTCTGGGAGAAGATGCCGCCCAGCAGGCAGTTTTGCTGAAGCGTTTAGGCCCAGGACAAAGTTGATACAATGGGGAGCTGCAATGCGATTTCTTTCTTTTTAAAATTCATCAGCCACTTAACAAACAAAAGAGCAGGGAGGCTTTCAGAAGTCTGCAGAGGGGCAAATGAACCAACACAAACACAAGGCATCTCTCCATTGAGAAGATCCTGCAGCCAATGAGAAATAAATATATCAGTAAGGAGAAAACCTAAGCCACACACACACACACACACACACACACACACACAGTGACATTCTCCCCTCCCCCACCCACCCAATCTGAAATCTTCTTGCTTTGCAACTAATCCTGAAGATAAAATTTTTGGTTACCACTGAGAGAAAGAATGGGGACACATGGAGGGGGAACAATAACAGGCTTTTAAATCCAAGGCGGATTCTTGGGGACCCAGGCAAAACTGGACTGGACTTCTTTTTTGACACATTTGTGCATGAAGCCAACCCCACTTCAATGTGCAAGGCGGAAAGCTAACCAGATTTTCTTGGGCTGCCTTCTCATAAAATATTTACAACCCAGCAAATACAAAAATCCCCAAAGCCCCTAGCTTTCCCCAGAAGCTAGTAAAGTTTGGGTAGATTTCAATAGTAAAAGTGTCACCGGGTCCCAGGTCCGACCCTCACTGCCTGTCCAGATGTAGCCCCAGGGCACTGGACCTGGAGCCTCAGCCACACCCAGTTCCCACTCTGGGCTGACCGCCGGGCGGCTGCCTCACTCTAACACACAAGTCCCGACCTGAGACGGAGCTGTGGGAAGGGTTAGAGAGGTGAAAAGGGAAAAGCTGCTGGAGGCAGTTGATTTATGGAAGCCAAGACCTTCAAACCGACCAGGGCACATTAAAATCAGTGGGAATTCAGCACACTTTCTTCTCCTCCTTTAAAGAAACCTGTGTCTGACAACATTCAACCGCCACCCAGATCTCTGGACCTATTGCCTGAGGCTTCACTTTCCTGGCTCTCATATTTCTCTCCCCCCAAACTGAGGATGTGGTGAGAGGGACAAACCTAAGGCACTTGCTGCACCAGCTAAATGTCATGAGGGCTGACATATTTTTCACCTTTTATCCATGAGCACAGATCAGTTCTGCAAGGTAGGTACTCATATTGTTCCAATTTTACAGATGGGAAAACCAAGGCTTGGAGAAAATAATTACCAAAGTCCCACAACTAATTAATGGTCATATTGGGACCCAAACCTAGGTCCGTTTAATTTCAGAGTTGGAGCATTTAGCCTGTAAGCCCCATTGCCTGTCCATTAGAGTCCAAGTCCCGGAGCTGAGGCAACCAGGAGTGACCAGGGTACAAGGGATGGAGGATACAGTCCTGACTGTATTTTCAGGGCTTGCTAGGAATAAAACCTGGGCTCCTTTAGGAAATCATTTCCATCTCTGCTTATATAACTCTTGAGAGAGTCTGTCACTGGTTGGAGAGCATTAGGAAGGTGTAAAGGATGATTTATTTATTTCTCTCTCATGTAACACAGAGAAATCAGCCTGCTTTTGTTTTCATTCTTTTTTTTAAAGTGTGGGCTAATAAATGGTCTGCACAGCTGAGTCACATATCTCTAGTCCTCGAGAGTGGTCAAAACAGAGGAAAGCATCTGTAAAAAGAGGGCTCCACGGGTTCTGCAGCCTTGGGATTTCGCATGATTTTTCTAGCAAGATCAGCCTGCTCTTACTCTTTTCAGGGCTCGGGGGAAAAAATGCAAATGAGGCTTCAGCCTGTATCCTGCTCTCTTTTCTTCCCATGCCGGCTCCATTCCACAGTTCGAGGGGTCTTACGTGCATGCATGTGGACACCCTTGCCCACAGGTCCAAGCTTCCCAGGCTACAGGGGCACACATCAGCGATGTGACACACCCTTAGGAGGACAGACCCAAAGAAGAATCTGCCCAGGCCTTGGAAGTGGGTTCAGGGCTCTTTGAGCAAGAACTCTGTGGCTCAGGTACCAGACTAGAGCAGTAGCTCTCAAAGCCAGTGAACCTGCAGTGGTCCCTAAAACTGCATCATCACCGTTACACAGGAACTTGTTAGAAAGGCAAATTCTCTTGGGCCCCAGAGGTTTGTAGCAGGGCCCGGAATTTGCATTTCTCCTCAGTTCCCAGAAGATGTTGATTCTGCTGGTTGGAGACCCCACTATAAGAACCACGAATCTAGATAAGCACATTTCCTTGACTCTTCAGATTCCCCACCAGGTGGGGAGGGCACCATGGGAGGTGGGAACAAAACAGGGCCCTGGGGCCCCAAAGCACTGGGCCCAAGACAGGATCTAAGGCAATGCTCACCAGAACCAAGTCCCTATTGCTCTCTGTTCCTTCCTGCCCCTCACAGCCACCTCCACATTTTTTCACTCTTTCAGCCACATGTACTCTCAACTGGGTCTCCAGAACCTCTAACGCATGAGTGTGGCTGCTCTGTGCAGCTCCCCTACAGACCACATTCTCCACCTGTCTGGACCTGCTCTGGAGGCATGCATCACAGAAATAGCCCAGAGGAGGCATCCAACCTGGGGAGTGCTCACACCATCCACTGTGACCCTGCAGGCACTCTGCCTGCTGACCTGGCATTCACAAGGCCTGGCCGTGCTGCCATGGCCATCTGTGGGTAGGAAGCCAGTTCTTCACACCTTCTCCCACAAGCCTCCTCTCCCATTAAGTCCTGTATAAAGGAGAGCTGATGTCATCAAGTGACACTCTCTCCCATCCTCTTGCCTAGAAACAGGTAGTTTTCATTTCAGAATCTGTTGGAGGCACCTTCTTACATCCTGGAAGTCAATCTTATGCTTCAGGCCTTTAAATTGAAATTGATCAGTAATAAATCATGGGAGCTATCTTTTTTGCTTTTTATCTGTATCAACCTGGTCTGTTACAGCTTGGCTTACACCCAGGTTAATTCAGGGTTTGCTGAGTATTAGACATAGAGACCTCTCAAGTTTTAATCGCTGGATTGTGCGTATCAGCTTGCTCTGGTGGGTGGGCAGAGGAAGCAGGGGCGGAGAGAAGAAGAGAACAAAACACCTTCATATTTGAAGAAAATTCTTCACAAATAGGTCAGCCTTTTATAAGTTAAGGGCGAGTCGGTTAAAGGTTAGGAGCACCTCAAACATATACATTTGGTGTGGAATCGATTAAAAAATAAAATAAAAATTTAAAAGGAAAGCAAATAAGGGAACGAGAACGAATCACTTCAAGGTAGGGACTATCACGCCCATTTTAAACGAGGAAACTGGCTTAGAAAGGTACGTGGCTGGAGGAAGCTAAGAAGCAAACACCAGATCGTAAAGAAAAGGATGCCCGCGGCGCCTAAGTCCGGACACCCCGGGAACCGCGCCCCCGGGAAGGCGGCGTAAGGGTTACGGTTGCTCAGCTGCAAGACCCGAGCCTCGCCGCCCACACGCGCTCCTCCAGCTCGGGGCGGCTCCCCCGCGCCCTCCTGCAGGTGGCTTCCGAAAACCCGAATCGTCCTTCGGTTTGGGGCGGAAAGGCCGCGCACTGCATTTTCCCCAAGACGTCTTGAGATACGTACGCAGCTTGAGGTCCCTCTTGAGAGTCCTGGTTGAATTGTGTGTCACTCGCTGGCCCCGAGGGCTCCCCCGAGCTCCAGCTCGCCCGACCCCCAAGGCCCTTCGCGCCCAGACCCTGGGCTCCCCAGCGCTGCTAAGCGCGTGTTCCGCTCGCGTCCTCTGAATTCGCCGTGACCTGAGCGGCCACTCGTGGGCGCCTGGCCGGGCCCCACCCGCCTCCACCCGCCGCCCCACCACGCGGCCCGCTGCACGTCCTCCGAAGGCACATCCTCCAGCGAAGGGCTGCGGCTCAGAAAGCCGAGATGAAAGGGGGCTCTCCCACCCCTACTCCCCTAGGTGGGGATGGAGGAGGGGCGTATAATCACCCGTCTTCGCAAAGGAAACTCCAGATGTCTGCAGCTCAGCCTTTCCCCCATCCTCAAAAGCATCCCTGGATGCTTCTGGGCGTGCCTTTGTGCTGGGCTCAGGGTTTGGGTGGCCTCCGTCCGTGAATCCTCACCGAGAGCGTCCGAGGCCCGTCGTACTGTTACACTCTTTTATAGGTGACGGAGCGGGCTCCAAGAGGCGTCTTCACTTGCCCAATGTCTTGCAGCTTGGCAGGGACACTATTTGAAGGTCTTTATTCCAACCGAGGCCCTCAGACCTGAGGCCACGCCCCTCTGACAGGGTTCTGATTTGGCGGTGAAGCAAAGAGGGAGGGAGGACACCAGACACACATCCATCACCAACGCCGTCAACACAAAGGGAGCTGGGTTCTGCCAGGAATTCTTTTTTCCTTTACTGGAAGTAAGAAGACCTCCAAGCAGGGAATTCATCGCTAGGTTTGGAGTCACTTCTTCCCAGGTCCCTCAGCCCTGAGGGTGCCCTGAGGTGCCACAAAGTCCACAAGTTGGAAACAGAGTCAGGCGTACTGGGTGAGTAAAAATGAACCACCAGCCCTGTCCCCTCTATGAAGGTCTCCGAGTCATTTGTGCTCCAACTACGACCCTCTTCCGGGACAGTGATCTCCTGGGCATCCCCCTGTACTCTTGTCCTGCGCACTGCCTCCACTGAGACCTGAGTCTTGCAAACTGCTAAGCATCCCCCTGAGGTGCAGAATCAGGACACCACCCACACAATTCACCCTTTCTGGGGTGTTTTTGCTCACATCCAGTACGATCATAACAGCAAACACTGGTGTAAGTCCTTACTATGTCCTGGGCATGATCTAAATTCTCAACTTATAATAAGTCGTTTAAGCTTCAAAACGACCTATGGAAAAAAGAAAAGACATCATTGTTATGTTACGGATCACAAAACTAAAACACAGAGAGCTCAAGGTAACTTGTCCAAGATAGAGGTAGATGCAGCAGTCTGGTTCCAGTACCTGTGCCACCACCCTGGACATCCCAGCCCCTGATCTTTGTGTCTGGTAGAAACCCTGAGAAGGCTCCAGTTCTTTCATGCTGCCTATGAATTTGGGAAGGGCATCAATCCCTGATCTCCAAGTGTCAATCACTTCCTAATCAGCAGAACTGAAGGGATGCCAACAATTGGACTTCTGAAGGAGAATTTCCAAGGAAACAAATTTCTCATCTGCAAAATGAGAATATAAGGCCAGCTCACAGTCACTGAGGGAAGGGTGGCAAATGAGATAGAGTAGAAAAGACATCTGAAGATGTGTGCAAATGTTAGCTACTACTGACAACATGGAAGGAGCATAGGAATCCTGAGTCTGAGAGGCATAGATTTGAGTCCTGCCCTGTAACTTATTGGCTGGGTGGCCTTGGATGGACTGGGTCACATAATCTTTCCCAGCCTCATATACCTCATCTGGAAAATGGGAGAATGACCCCCACTTTGCAGAGTCATTGTAAAGATCAGAGTCAAGGCAACCAGAGCAGGCTGTGCATGACAGACAGAAGCATCCAGTGAATGCAGCCAATATTACTGTAACTACCTATGGCCAGGTAGGAGGCCAGGTAGGGGGAAGATACACCTGTCCTCCTCTTGGCCTTCTTTGAGGAGATGCAATCCAGTTCTTTCCACAGGATTTGCAGAAGTGAGTGAAGGAGAGGTGCTGGGCAGAGGGGTTAAGAGAGAAGCAAGGGCTTCCAGCAAAGGGCAAGACTCATAGGGGTTTCAGCTTCACCCCCATCACCTTGCTCCTTCTCATTCCTCAGGCCTTATCCACTGCTCTGGCCCCTCCCACAATGCCAGGTGAACAAACGACCGCCGGCCAGAACCTCGTCAAAGACAGGGCCCTCCTTGCAGGGTCCCTCCTCTGGGGTTAGCCCATATGCGAACCCCTTTGGCTCCAGGCAGCCGCAGCCCCGAGAGGCCTGGTGGCTGATCTCCTTGCCCCTCCTGTCCCACTTCTCCACCCTCGTGGGCAGGAACTGTCCACGGAGCCATTGTAGGGTGCGGGGTGGGGGTGTTCCCTATGTTTTTCAGCCTGCAGGTTGGAGGAGAGCAGGGTGTAGCAGTGAATGACCCCTCGGGCTGCGGTGTCAGGGGCGGTGGCATCGCAGTCCCACAGAAGTTCCCGGGCCCGGTGCCTCCCACCATACAGTCACCGCCCCACTTCTTTCTAGGTCTCTTGGCTTCCCCAGTGTTTCCCCCAATAGCTTGCCTTGAATTTCCCAGCTTCTTTCCTCATTTCAAAGACCAGAAAGGCCCACGGGAAGTCCTCCACAGAGGACTTTTCCACCCTCTTTCCAAAGCCTGGCAGATCCCTGCCTTCCTCCCTGTCTCGAGCCTGGGCTTGTGAACCACACAGAATTCATCGAGTCTGGTGGCCTGCCTGGATCCCACAGAGAAACCTCAAAGTTCCCACAGCAAGTTCTGACTCAGCCAGCAGCAAACCAGTGAGGCTGGGAGGGGGAGAGAAGGGGAACCCCGATTTCCACCCGACTGGGAACAACTCCACGCTCCTAGGGAGCCGCAGCACCGCCTTCAGTAACGCAGCTCTCTGGCAGGAGATGGGCCAGCCCTCTACTCTGAGCTCTGGGCGCTGGGCACCCCCAGCAGGAGTCGGAAGGCACCTCCAAGAGACTCCTTTTGTCTTTCTAGGACGAAATGGATTCGTTTACAAAGTAGTTTCCACGCACTTGGTGCGAACTCTCATGGCCTCTCAGGGGCTCAAGAGCCAGAGACGCAAAGCCCAGATCAAGGACACTTCACCAGGAGACTCTTTTCACTGCCATCCCGCCCTGGGCTCTTGACCACAGTGGCCCAAATCTTAATTTGACACCACTGCAGATGAAATCCAAATAGAAGCTGATGACACCCCTCACGCTGGAGCCTCTCTCCCCACCTTTCGGCTGCAGCCAAGCAGCCTGTGCCTGGCGTCCTAGGCTGCAGCATCCCTGCAGGTCGCTGCCTTCTCTTGGAACCTCGGGAGCAGGGCCCGGATATGGTTGATTTACCCGAGGTCGCCCTCCCTGCAGTGTCGACCTGTAGGGTCACCTGGGAGCCCAGGGGAGCAAGCCAGGCCCAGCGGGGAGGGTATCACAGCCCTGAAACCGCCCTTTGGGCTAGAACATGATCGCAGCCGTTTGACTTGAGAGCTTGGAGATGAAAAGTAGAAGAAAAGGTTCCCATTTTATGTTGTTCCCCCTCCCCGACCAGTTCTGAGGTTGCAGGTGGGGAGACGGGCTCAGACTGGCGTGTGGTCAGGATATTGGACCCTCGGTGTCAAGGGGTCCTGCGCAGGAGAAACCTCAGTGATGTGTTCTGCTGGGCCGGACGCAGCTTCTGAGGAAGGGATCGCGGCAACTCAGCTCCACTGTGTTCACCTCGGGCTGACTCCCGAAATAACGTCCTAGCAAAGTGAGATTCGTGGTGGTAGCTATGGGCCATAGTCTAGCATCGTTCAATTTCCCTCCCCACTGGGCGCGGGAGCGGCGGTCAGCTGGGAAGTGGGATCGGAACTGGACCAACTTGCCTGGAAACCAGATGTGCAAAACAGGCGCACGGGTTCTCTTCGGTTCCTACGTTATTTAGGGGATAAGGGGGACGGGTAAACCAGCCCTGACCGACCCCAAAGCCAACCCTCTGCTCTTGCTTTCCGCTCCGCTCCAGCAGCCAGACCCGCGCCAGCCGGGGCCAGAGGCCCGCCCTTCTCCTCCACTGCAAGCCCACTCTAGGGTCCCTAAACCCTGCCCCGCCCCCAGGCGCCCGGGCCGCTCGCTGCGCAGCGCGCGCCTCTCTGCTAACGCTGGTCAGCGCCGCCCGCCCACTCCCAGCGCACCCAACCCTCGGCCCCCAGCAGCGTTAATGGACTGTCCTGGAGGGCAAGGAACAGCAACCCTGGAACCCATTAGGCCGACGAGGACCTATTTAATTCCTGTAAACAGGAGACACCATTTAACCGACATTGAGCTTAAAAATAAACAGCCAGGCTTTAAGGGCGGGGGATGGGGACTTGAGGGAGGTGGTGGATGCCAAGCAAAGAAGTGGCGCTGTGGATCCACATTCCTGTTTGCCACACCTCGCGGCCTCGCTTCGGAGCCCTTCCCGGGTCCAGAGAGCATCGCTTGAGCAGGGTTGTTCCATACCCTAAGAGTTATCGAACTAGTGTCCTTCACTTTACTCAAAAGTCCCCAGGGATTCTTGTGAATTTGCTCTGGGTCGTTTGCTGCAAGCAGAAGTCCTGGCAGGAAACGAAAGTTTTCCTTCTGCCCTGTTTCTATCAAACCATCTTTTCCCCGACCTCTCTGTTCAGTTCCCTTCTCCCTCTCCCCACGCCGCCCCAGGAAGACGTCACCAATTTCAAGGAGGTGAGCCGCCAGAACCCCGAGAACCCCAGCTGGGAAAAAGCGAGTTGCACTAGGGCCTCCATCAGTGCAACGCTCTGCGTTCCCCACGGGTCCAGGCGACACGCATCTCCTCTGGTCGTAAGGGGGAGGTTTCAGGTCTTGATTCAGTTTGCGCGGGAAGGGATTCCCAAGGCCTGTCGTGGGTTGTGGCTTAGGTAATCTTTTTTTTTTTTTTTTTTTTTTTTAATGTGCAGAAACGACAAGGATGTTTGAGCACGTTTTTCGATCCCCTCCCCCACCAGCAACTCTACCGCGCAAACTCCCAGAGCTCGAGAGCCTCCCGCGCCAGGAAAAAGCTCAGTGTCCTTCTCAGATTAGTCTCCCCTGCCAAGGAAGTCCGCCCCAGAATTCCGGCGCTTCTTGCACTCTCTCTGCAGAAGACACTAGGTGTTTTTAGCTTCTTGCTAAGGCAGCCTTTGTAAGGCAACCCGTAAGGCCTTAGGGGTGGGAGTGACATTAACTGCTATTTAACAACAAGCCAGTGGCTAAGGGTTTGGTTTGTGGCCTGAGAAATGTTTTAATCATTCCAACCAGAAGAGCAGAACAAACTTCTGGTTTAAGGCTTCCTTCCCTTACCCCGGGTTTCTTATAGGACCTGCCAGTTCACCAGGTTTGAGCAGGATCCTGAACCTGGACGGCGACGCAAACCCCGCGCGGTGCTCACACCGGCGCGTCCTCACACGCACGCACTTGAAAGCTCAGCAATCCTTTCCCAAGGCTGTTCCCTCTTTCCGGGGAAATAAAGCCTAGATTGGAACCTTCTGCCGGCTTCCTCACTTGGCCGTCTGGTCTGCATTAGTGTTTTTATAAGGGACTCAAACAAATCGAATACAAGGTCACCAAATAATTAACAGTTGTGAATTCCCTCCGTCCCCATTAAAATACTTCCCTGCTTATATTTCATTTTCCGTTTGCCAACGACAACAGGGTCCGGGCAAAAGCACCACTGCGTTGATTGCACCACTCTGCGGCCCAGGTCCACCCAGAAACACGCTGTTTTGCATGAACGTGCCACACCAGACGAACTTCAATCAGGAGGGAACTATGCCGCTCTTAGAATGTCCTCCCCGTTAGCTGTCCTGCCCTGCCCCCTTGGCAATCGCGACCCAGAAGGTAAACCTAGAAGCCAACAAACAATCAGCGGCAAACTCTCCCGAGGTTCATTTCTAGGGTGTCAAATTCCTCAAGGCTGTTCCGATCTCGTTTGGGTTTGTGTGTGTGTGTGGGGGGGTGTTTTTGGTTTTTGTTTTTTTGTTATCTGTTCCCTGCTGCCGCCTTTCTGAGAGTGCTATTGTAACAATAACAACAAATATTTAAAGAGAATTCTTATTTCAAAATCATCTGGAAACCTAACTCACAGCAATATTCTTAGATTCATTTTGGTTTCTTCATCCTTAAGAGGCTTTTTTTTTCTCTCCCTTGTTGGAATTACATGGCGCTTCTCACTACATAAACTAAAGTCCAAGTTTTGCTTCTCTCTCCCTCTCCCTCTGTCTTACAGCCATGTGGAATTCATAGGAGTTCTCATTGTCTGCCTTTCCAGGGCCCCAGGGTTGGAGATCCAAGCCTCCTGTACTAGTGGTCTTGTAATGAGTTGTATCAGGTGCTAACTGTAATTTCTCTATATCCAACCTGGTCCATCCTGATCCTACGGCTGCACCAACACAAACATTCACACACTTTCTCATCTCCATGAATCCAAAATCATCTTGAAAGCACAATATGGAGGCATTTTTAAAGGTCAGGGATAAGGCAGTTTGTGCCTTTTACAGGGAGTACAAAGAAGAAGCAAGGCACAGCACCCCTGAATCTAAAGTTTCACTCCAACTCCTAACTGGGTCGTAAGAAATTACAGAGGAATAGTAGACGGGGTGGGAAATCTGTCAACTTTTTCCATTTCTGCTTCTGGCCACCATCCTTTAGAAACCCCCTCACCCTTACCCTACCCATGTAGTGCCATAGGTAAATATGCAGGGGTTGGAACTGGATATGTGCTTCAGCTCTCACTAGCTGTGTGACCTTGAACAACTTGCTTAACCTCTCTGTCTTCCTTAACTCACCTGTAAAACAGGGACTGTAGCGTTTTCTTCCCCGGGTGTGGGGGGGGTGTTGTTAGAATTAAATGAAATAATTCATGTAACAAGTGTTAGCCCAGTACTTGGTACACAGTAAGTGCTCAACATGTCAATATATCTTAGTTATTATTATTACCCTTAGTTGTTTGGAGAGCGAACCGAAAGGGGAGACATATTTTTTTAAACTTGCAATAAGGTCTCCTCTTCACGGGGCTTGGGAGAAGGAGGCACGGGCTGAGGCAGCACAGAACACGCAGTCTTTATAGACCTAAAGCGCTCTTCATTCATTCACAATGGACAGAGTTTACCCCGCTCTCCCACTCTTAAACGCAAGCTTTAGGTGTAATGTCTGGGGTCCCGGGGTTCCCGGGTGAGGAAGGCTTTTTACAGATACTGTACTGTACGTAAGTAGCTCATGCCTCACGAGAGGATTTCAGGATTCCTTCCGTTTTCTTTGCTCCTCCCCCCTGAGGGACCCCTGCTTCTCGAAGCCAAGCCTGCCACACTCGACGGCGATTTAAACATCCCCGAGGCAAGGCGCCAAGTTAGAGCGGCTGGCCCAGCTCTCAGTTGGCCGCCTCTCTTACCTCCTTGTCCTGCCTTCCACGGCTGGGGGAGGGGATGCTGGAAGGTCTGGCGCGGTTTAAGAGTCCCCACGTGAGAGGGGCGGAAGTCCTCGCCAGGAGTCGGGGATGCGCGGCTGGCGGGTCCCTTCCATCACGGGAGACTAGACACCATTTGATGTGTTATGACATGAACCCTCAATTAGATCGCTGAGTTGAAACACTCCAATCAGGGGCCCGATGCTAAGCAAGCCCCGGAAGGTCCAGCCCGAGGTCACCGCCGGTGACACATCAAATCAAAATCAGTGAGAGAGAAAGTGAGGCTTTCCCTTTATCAAGCTGGGGCTGTGGCCCGCAACATACCCCCTCCTCTGCGCGCGCCCTCCAGCCCGCGGCTTCGCACTCCTTCGCCCCAGCGTGGCGGGCACAGCCTTCGCGGTCAACCAACTACCTTTCTTCGCGTTTTCTGGGAACCGGAGGGCGTGGAGGAGACCGCGCCTTTGGAGCTACGGTCCAGGTGGTCACGCCGCGCTTCCTCCGGCGGGGGACCGCGTTCGGGAATGGAAGCCGGACGTCTGGATCTCGGTTCGGCTAGCTTAGAGAGCTTGGCTCGGAAACTGAGCGCCCCCCCCCAACCTGGGCGCGCAGCCAGTCCCCTCCCTACCTCCGGCGCCCCGGGGGCGCCCAGCGCTGTGCCCGCGGACAGGCTGCTGCAGCGCGAGCCAGGGTGAAGCGAACCAGCCTCTGCGCCGGACCTGGAGCCCCCAGAGACCTCCCACACTTGCCCCAACGCCGCAGGCTTCGGTAGACGCCTCCCAGCCGCCCGCAGGGTCCTTTGGTCCCGTGCCAAACTCACAGGGCGCAACTTACGAGTTAGGGGGTGTCCGCTTGGGGGAGGGGCGGAGGTTCTGGCCGCTTCCCCTGGGGAGAAGAAAATGCGCGCCCAACCGCCCGCCACCCTGGGCCTGCGGGATTTCTTCCCTTGGGGAAAGGCCTCTAGAGTACTTTTCTCTGTGCTTCCTTACTCTCTCGACTAGGCAAGTCTAGGGTAGCCTTCGAGTAGGGTATTAGAGAAGGCGAACGATAAACAAGATTTAGAGGGAGAGAAACAACAGTCAGGGAGAGGGGTGGAGGTGGGGAGAAGGCGAGTTGCGCTGGCAGCAGGGAGGCCGGGGCCCCAGGTGCAGCGCTACGAAGAAGCCGCTTGTATTTGCCAGGGTGACTTTAACAGTTGTAAAATCACCATAAAATACCTGGCGTTAATTTGCCGCCCAGACTTTTCAGCAGCTTGTGAACCTCGCTGACCTCGGGCTGCAGCCGCGAACCGAGCGTGGGCAGGACCCACGCCCGCAAGGAAGGCGGCTGCAAGGGAGGGGGCTCGGGGGCTGAAGCCTGGGAAGAGCCCGAGGCTCGGGGCCGTTAGCCTGCTCTGTAAAGCTTCGAGGGCGTGCAAGTGCCCCCAAGGCAGTCGCGGCAGAGCAGTCCGAACCCCCGTGCTCGCCGGTTCCTGGGCGACCCCCCTTTCACTGACCTGGAAGTGGGAGGCAGGGAAGGCGTCCGAGCCGAGGAGCTAAGTCCGGGCAGGGTGGCGGAGTGGATAGATGCCCAAATCGCTTTTATCTCCTCCGTCCTTTCTTCTCGCCCCCTACCTCCCGTTTGCCCTTCCTTTGCTTTTTCTCCCTTCCTTACTGCCTCCTTCTACGGTATTGTCTCTTCTCTTTAGGAACTGAGGTCCCGGCGCCTGCAGCGCGAGGTTCTCTCCAAGGCTGCAGACCAACGCAGGTGGCAGGGAGGGGGCGCAGGGGTTTCCGCAGACTCCCACACATGCACCCACGCCCACAGAGGGGACCAAAGACGGGGCCCCTGGTAGAAGCGCAGAGAGAGGAGAGTTGCCTGGCTCAGAAAGGTGAACGAGCACACCCAGGCACCCATGTGAGCTAAGTACCAACAACCCCCCAAATTTAGCTCACTTGCCCCTGCCCCCGGCCCGCCCTGCCAGTGGCTGCCGCTGCCTCTGCAGAAATGATTCTGTTGCGGCCCCGGAGTGGCCGAGGGCGCGCTGCAGGAGCAAAAAAAAAAAAAAAAAAGCCCGAGGGCGCGGGGTTCCTACGCGGCTGACCATCCCCACGTCCAGCGCGGGGACGAGCCGGGTAGCCGGGCAGCGGCTGGGCCAGGGCACTGCCAGACGCAAATCGCGGACTCGCTTCTTCGACCGCGGAACTCTCTTCTGCCGGCTTTTCCCGGAGCGGATGGGAGCTCGGGGCTTTCCAGCGCTCACTCAGGCCCCTGGGCCGCTCGGTCCGCCACGGCAGCTCCGGCCTTGGACCGCGCACCCGGTACAACCAGTGACCCCTTGCCACGGGTTCCCAGTCCCCGTCGCGACCCCTCTGCAGCCCCGGTCATTTGCCCGCCACCTCCCGCCCTCCACGCTTCCTCCACCAGCCACCAGACGTGCGGCCGCCACGCTCCTTTCTGCACAAGGCAAGAGGAAGAAGGAAGGAAGGGAGAGAGAAAGCGAGGCAGGGGGGATTGCACACTGGAATAAAGTCTGCAGCCGCATTCGGAAACTTACTTAGGCTTGAGAAAAACTGTTTAAGAAAAGAAAGGGGGAGGTATCCAGAGCGGGAAGGGAATTCACAAATGCAGCCTCCTGCCAGAGCCGGAGCTGTGCCCTGGCTGCGGAGCTCCAGGGAGAAAGGAGTCAGGCGTCTTCTTTGCCACTTACCTAGTCCCCTGTCTACAAAGCTAGTGATCGTATTAGCCGACTTGGAAGACTGGAAAAAGCTGGCATTGATGCCCAGCTTCTCGGCGATGGAGTAAGTCCTGTAGATTGACAGCATGTACTCGTGGGGCACCACGCGCGGGCCCCTGCCCGGAGGCTCCTGAGCCTCGGGCTGCTGTGGCGGCCGCCGCCGGGGCTCCTCCTGCGGCCTCGGCTGTGGCTCCTGCCGCCCCAGGGGCGCCCGGGCCGTGGCACTCTCTCGCGACGCCCGCGGCATCTTCCCTTCCTTGCGGCTTCGCATTCCCTTGGCTGAGCCCAGCTGGGCGGACGACGAGGAGGATGAGATGGAAGCTTGCTGGAAACCGGGCAAATCCCACAGGAAACTGATGAGGAAGACGGCCGAGAGCAGGACCCTGGGGGTATCCATGGCGAGCGGCTCCCCGAGAGGCGGCGGCGCGGGTCGCGAGGGGCGCGGAGCGGCTGGACAGCGGCCGGGGCCCGGCTCCTCGGGCGGACTCGGAGTGCGAGGAGCCGGGTCCCAGCCACACAAACCCCGGCCCTGCCACGCCCCCTCCCGCCCCTCGCCGGGAGGGGAGGGGTGGGGAGGGGTGGGGAGGGGAGGGGAGGGAGGGAGGGAGGGAGGGGAGGGGAGGGGAGCCGAGGGTGGGAGGGGAGGCCGGGTGGTGCGGGCAGGAGGTGTGGGGGAGAGGGGCCGCTGTGGGCCGGGGTGGCAGGGGGACGCAGCGCCCCCGCGGGACGTGCGAGGGGTTGCCAGGCGGTGCGCGCAGAGCGGGCCTGGAGCGCCGGGCAGGGGTAGGCGGGCGAGGCCGCCCGGCGGCGAGGAAGCCACGGGCATCCGCAGCGCCAGAGCCCCCCTAGCACTGTTCGAAGCTCGGTCCCTCCGTAGCGCTCCGCCGGCTCTCGGTCTTCCCCAGCCTCCTCCACTTTGCTGGGAGCGTGCGGCCCCGGAGGAGGGAAGCGGCGGCGGCGCCCCCCAGGGACAGCTCGGAGCAGGCGCCTCAGCAGCCGACTGCGCGCCGGCTCCGGGCGGTGGTACCTTCCTTCCTCGGCCCCAACCTCCAGGCCAGTCGATCGCTCCCTTCAAGGGCCAGTCCAGGACCAGGGAAGCCTCGCCGCGCGCCAGGCGTAGGGCCCAGTCCAGAACAGCCCCATTCTCTCGGTGGGGTACCGCTCTCCACAAAGACAGGGCGTCTGTTCCCGACCCTCGAGGTCAGGCAAAGGCCACGAGTCTTTAGAGTCTGGATGGATGCTAAAAGCTGCTGCGCTCTCCTGAAGGCCCCAGCCTCTCTCCTCGCAGTCCCCAACCTCTTCTGACGCTGGATTTAGCCGATTCTTTTCTCCTCCATCTGTTCCCCGGATGCTCTTCCCTCTCGCGGCCTGGCCCCCGCCTCCACGGCATCCCCATTTTCCCTCACTTCTTTCCCTCCCGCCTTCAATACTTCCTCCTTCCCCAAGTTCCCTCTGCATTCCAATCTCTCTTTCCCCAGCCTGCTTTTCTTCTCACACTGCCCTCCCATCTCTCTAGGCCTTCCCACCCGCTCCCTCCCCGGACTCCCCCCTCCCCTTTCAGTGGACCCCTCCCTTTGCAGCTCTCCCCCAATCTGTTTCTCTTCAGCCCAGCCTCGCCCCATCACGAGTTTCCTTTATCTGTCCCCAGATTCTCCTGCCTGTCTTCCCCGCCTACTGCCTCACTCATTCCGGGGCCTGAAGGCTGGAAGACGAGACGGAGGGCTGCTTCTCTCCCGCCATGCTCCTTGCCCTAACGCTGTGGACGTCGAGTTTCCCCTTGCATGTATTGGGTGCTCAGCCACCAGCCGTAAAAAGATCTTGAATCACCCCCAGCCCTTCTGTGATGTTGGCCTTCCTATTTTCACTTTTACAGATTTAAACAACGTCTGAGAGGGGATAAATGACTTTTCCAAGGACACTCAGCCAAGAGGATGTGCAGCCAGAAACAGACCCTAGGGCTCAGACTCCAGACCCAGTGGTCTTCCCTCTCCAGCAAAGAGGAATCATCCCTGAGCCAATGTCCCTATTTTCTTGCTTTTTCTTTTCTTTATGATATTATTTGCTCTCAGGTGATTTCCTTCCCCACACTGCTTTGTGTGTGTGTGTGTGTGTGTGTGTGTGTGTTCCCAGTCTCCATACTCCCCACCCTCTCACTTTCTTCCCCCTTCCCACTTTTGCTATTTCATTCCTTCTGCAGGGACCAGTCACCTGACTGCAAGAAGAGGCAGTTTTGCTTCCTTGCTCCCTTCATTCCAGAACTTCCTTAAGGTCTTGGCACTGGCCTCCCCCAGGTAATGGCAAACACCCAAGAGACCTTGTTTCCTTTCATCTTCAAAACAACCTTATGAGATAAGGATTGGATTATCCCCATTTTACAGATAGGGAAACTGAGGCCCAAGCTCATACTGCTGCGGAGTCTGAGCTCTTAACCGCTGGGCTACTGAGCCAGCTTCTCTCCTCTCGATCTCCTCCATGGGTGTCCCTTCTGGCCTTATCCCACGCCTACTTATGTCCCCAGTTTTGGTTTCAAGATTGTCAAGTTCTGAGACTTTAGACTCGAAGCTGCTTTACCATAACCTTTTCTTCCTTCCTCTCTCTGTGCTTTAAAATAGTTTGTTTTTTACTAACTTAACAACATAAAAGGAAATGGAACTGAACAAAAAGATTGTTTTTCAGATTTCTGCCACTACAAGAGACCAAAATGTGTTTGCCTTTATGGGTGCCCTTCCAATCTGTCTCTGTCTTTTGCGTACATGTTATTGCAATCCAGAGATAGATGCTGTGTCCTACCCTCCCCTTGTCACTTAACATTATGTCCAAAGCATGTCTGCTCGCCCTTCTTTTCATGTTTTGGGTTGGTTTTGTATTACTGCCAAGGCTGTTTTCTTGGACAGCTCTCCTCTGTGCCTGTCTGGCCCCTCTGCAGGTCTCCAACAGCCCTCTGCCAAACCACAAACTCGAAACCCCTCGTTTCTCACTTGAAGAAGCAACATTTCGCCTTCCGCCTACCTGTCACCCCTAGGATGCACATGATCTGCTCTGGCCTGGCCTGCAAGCTCTGTACGTCTGCTTCTCCGGTGTCATCCGGGAGAGGCTTCCTCCTTGTGGTCTGTCTCCATCCCTCCCCTTGGGGAAACGAACCCTTGTAGTTTGTGTTATCAGTATTTTAATTTCTATCAGTATGGAGTCTGGTTAATGGTGACCCATGGTTTCAGACCCCCCAGCCAATAAGAAGGCTTCCTGCCTGCAACTGCCGTCCTGTATGTTCTCTCTTCTTTTGGCCCACGGCAATTATTATCTGCCACAAGTTATCAGTAAACAGGAAACAAAGTAATGAGCCTATTTGCTGTGGCTTAGGAGCGCTCAGCACACTGGATGGAGTCATGGGTAAGAGTAAATGACACTAGGACAGGAACCACAGAGGATGTGGTCTGTCCTCCCACCGTCAGGATTCCCCTGGGGCAGATATTCTCCTCCTTCATTGCTACCAGCCTCAAGTCCAAGCAAGGAAGGTGCTGGCTCTCCTTTTCCTGAAAGCGCTGCAGTCTTCATGTCACAGGTGAGCGGATGCACAAACTCGGTGGATGGGGCCCAAGGTTGCAAGCCAGTCAGGAATCTATTCACAACCAGTAGGCAAGTCTTTCTGACACTTAATCCAACGCTTTCACTATACTAAAAAGCATTTCCTATTTCAAATATTATGACAATGATCCCCAGTCCTGTATAAAGCCATACCTCTTCCTCCCTCATAGATATGCCTCAAATAGGAATCCACCCCAACGTTAACAAGGCTTTTGCTCTGTGAGTATGTGTGTTGTAAAAACAAAGATACGAGAGCAAACTACGAGTCAAAATCTGCCTTTAGACCTTCTCAGAATGTTTTGAGAATTTGAAATAATGCTATAGAAACTTTCAGTCCAGTCTTAGATTCTCTTGGAATTTCTTCAGCTGTTTCATCTATGAAGAATATCAAAAAGGGTGAAAGGGTCTTGAGCTGAAATGAGAAGGTCTGGTGTAGGCACCTTTAGCAACTTAACTGGCATTCTTTTCATGGTCAGATTTTTCCCCCCCAAATAGAAAGAAATACAGACAACTGTGCAGTATGGTGTGTCCTGCCCTCCTGTGGACGCTGAGGGAATTACCCTTGGAGAACCAAAACTGGGCTGGACGCGGGAAAGTTTTCAGGGGCTTGCGAGATGAGCAAGGAATAGTGACACTTATATTAACATTAGTTTGAGAAATGAGAGAGTCATATATAAGGTGTGTGTAGCATCTGGCCACAAAACTTCCATAAAGAGAGCTCTACCTGCCCAGAGATACAGGACCAAAAGCAAACAGAATTGCCCTTGCTCTCTGAAATCTGTGCTGCTGTTGTCTTCAAAGCATTATTTCATACTAACCCAGGGAGAGAAGATTCTATTATATAAATAAAAGAGTTTATCTCAGGATGGGGAAGGGATGGAGAGGGAGTTTGGAGTTAGCAGATGCAAACTAGGGATACATATATCGAATGGATAAACAACAAGGTCCTACTGTATAGCACAGGGAACTATATTCAATATCCTGTGATAAACTATAATGGAAAAGAATATAAAAAAGAATGTATATATGTATAACTGAGTCACTTTGCTGTACCGCAGAAATTAACACAACATTGTAAATCAACTATACTTCAATTTAAATAAATAAATAAAGAATAATTTAACTTTTAGTATGACGTAACCATTCTGTAAAGTCTCTGGAACTATATCCTAGGAAGGTAGTCTAACACCTGCAATTTGCACAAATGAAATCATTTCTTTAGTTTGCAGTACTGTTTTCATAAGGTCCCAGTTAAAACAAAAATGTTCTTGGATATGACCCCTATTCATACTTTACTACCACTATTATACTCTTCCGAATAAATTGACAAACTGATAACCTGAGAACATTAACTAGTTGACACCTATATGGTCCAAGAGAAGTGAGACTTAAGACGGGCAGGTTTTGATTAAAAGAAGGCTAAGGACAAGAAGGAGTACAGCAGTGGGTTTAAAAGTCTGTTCCTTTGAGCTTCTAGAGCTTTCGGCAAGAGGAATGAGGAGGCAACCTACCAGGTGAGGTTCCTGTGTCCCACACTTTCTCCAAGCTGAGCAGCCCTGCTCTATGTTTCTGACCTTTCCATACAACTTCATCTGCAAGAAAAAGTCCCTCATAAAAGAAAAAAACGCTTAGAGTACTGAGTAATCTTCCTCGAAAGGGGTCAAGGGTGAAAAATAAATGGAGTCCTGAGCGACAGGAAGAAAGGTGAGGACTGCTCTGGAGAGGCAGAGGAAGAGGCAAAAAAAAAAGGGGGGGTGCTCTTAGGAAAGCGTGCACATAAAAATAAAGCTGCTCCTTCACAAATTAGCCTGGGAGGTACCAGCCCCTAATTCCTCCTGCTTCCCTGATGTAATATTGAGACCTATGATGCCACTTGCTCTGTTTGCTTTGGCACTCCCATTCTTTCGCAGGATGCTTCACAGACAAGTTAAATGAAATGGAATGAAGAGTTGTGCCTGATAATATAACACATATAACCTCTCTGGGCCTCTGTTTCCCCACTCTATCAGCTGAACAGGTGTGACTCAGACTTTCAGTAGGTCAGCCCCACGCCTGGCACCAGTGTGATGGTACTGGGTTTGACAGGGAATTTGAGTTCCAGTTCTGGGTATCGAAAGAAACATGAAGACTCACTAGGGGTGTCAAAACGACCAAATCACTGCTCTCCTTGTTTGGTTGCACCACGGGGCACGCAGATGTGCAGCCATGATGTAGTTTGCCAACACCAGTGGTTCTTGAAGGGTGGCCCCTGGACCAGCAGCATCAACATCACCGGGATATTTGTTAGAAATGCAGATTCTTAGGCCTCACCCCAGATCTACGGGATCAGAAGCTGGGGCCCAGAGATCTATACTTTAACGAGCCCTTGAGCGGATTCTAATGCAGGCTGAAGTTTGAGAACCATTGGTCTTCACCATGAAATAGGGACAAGCTACCTGCCAAGAACTTCAAGAAATGCTTTGATTTTTGAGGGAAAGTTGTAAAGGAAACACACAGTATGCAACTTTATTCTTAAATGAATGATTCTCATTCCTAATGAGCAAATAATTTTCATTCCCCGTGCGAACAAGGTGTATTTAATCGCCTAGTCATATCAGGTTAAATTGTGCTAATCTGGACAGATTTCTAAAAATAAAAAGGGCTGGGACCGTTTAGAACCTGGAAAGGAGACAAAAGCCATATCAGGATGAAGCAGACTGTAGACTCCTTCTTGGAGTCTACAGTCTGCTTTCATTAGCATCCATCTCTTTCATTAACATCCATGGAGTATACCATGGATGCTAATGAAAGAGGAGGGGTTTGCAGCAGATGATTAGAATCCCAGCTCTGTCACTTCTGAGCTATATGAACGCAAAACCTTCTACTTTTAGTTTTGGCACGTCAGATGGAGGTAAAAATACGTCCCTCTGGGGGTTTTATGCAGATTATATACAACAACTTATGTAAATACTTATTCCAGATGCATGTAAGTATGGTGACCATTAATTACTCAACCATTTGGATTTTTTAAATATCAGATAATTCCCTGGTAACTTTTACTATTTCTCAATCTTTATGCATTTGCTCTGGAATTACATTTTAAAACTTCAATCTAACCAGCTCTCATATTCTCTTAAGAACTTCTTTTGTTAAGTAACTTCTCTAAAAAGGTTAAATTTGTTTGACATAGTGAGCTTTTACTGTATTTCACTGTGAATCTGTGGCAACACTTTTCTTCTATAATGATTCGACATGTTTTATGTTTGTCCAAATCATCTAGATTAAAAACACATTGCAGTTCGCTAGTAGGTATTGGGATACTTAAATTGAGCAAAGTGAATTCTCAAATGAGCATCTAGGATGCTTATGAGAGTAAAGATGATTAAATTCTAAGAACAATTTGATCTTTGCCAAATCTTGCATAGAAATTTATAATTACATAGGAAATTGTCTTTCCTGTTTAGGATCAGACTTGGTTTTAAAAATTACTACCAACTTTGTCAACATTAAAATAGAAGCAACAAAGATGTGAAATTTCACACAGGGGATCTACAATATTTGGATAATTATAAGCATATGGCTACTTTACATGAGATCTCTGTTAAAAGTGTGTTTACTAGGGCTCTGGGAAAACAGATGTTCTCAGATTCAGGGCTTACTTACATGTGCTGAGAATGTCACGTTTTTTTATCAATGTATCATAATCTATTCTTGCTTCAGAACTCGAAGTAGAATTAGCTAAATGATCGCAGTATCTGTTGTTTATTGCTCTCTTGTCTGTTTGTTAATATCCCAGGCTTTACTTATAATAGAAATGGCAAAGAACGGTTAACTACTCCATCAAAAGTGGTGAATGCTTTCTCGATCATTATAGAAACAATTTCATATATTTTCTTAATATTTAGGGCATGAACCTACACTAACTAGTTTCAATAGATTCTAGTCAAATAGAAATGATTGGTGTAATGACAATTTAATTGCATGTCCTTTTTGAAAATACTTCAATGTATCCATTCCTAGGAATCACTAAAAATAAAGATAAATGTGTTGTCTATTCATTTAGAATTAATTAAATGAACACTTTAAATGTGAGAAATGGTGGAAACTTCATTTGGAAATTAATAAATATGGGATTTAAGCATTTGAAAAATCAGTGTAAGCCCTATCTTTCCTCAAAAAGCTTTCCCTCTGTGACTTTGCTCCTCAAATGCTGCGATTATGAAATGCCACAGCTACAACTTATAATGAATTGGTCTTAAGAAACAAAGCACAGGGCTCCCCTGGTGGCGCAGTCGTTGAGAGTCCGCCTGCCGATGCAGGGGACACGGGTTCGTGCCCCGGCCTGGGAGGATCCCACATGCCGCGGAGCGGCTGGGCCCGTGAGCCACAACTGCTGAGCCTGCGCGTCTGGAGCCTGTGCTCCGCAACAAGAGAGGCCGTGATAGTGAGAGGCCCGCACACCGTGATGAAGAGTGGCCCCCGCTTGCCACAACTAGAGAAAGCCCTCGCACAGAAACGAAGACCCAACACAGCAAAAATAAATAAATTAATTAATAAACTCCTACCCCACCCCACCCCCCCAAAAAAAAGCACAGAGACAGAAAGTAGAATAGAGGTTGCCAGAGGCTGGGGGAAATGGGGAATGGCGAGTTCGTGTTTAATGGGTACAAAGTTTCAACCTGAGAAGAAGAAAAAGTTCTGGAGTTGGATGATGGGGATGGTTGCACAACAATGTGAATGTACTTAATGCCGCTGAATTTTACACTTAAAAATGGCTAAAATGGTCCCTTTTTTGTTGAGTATATTTTACCACTATAAAAAAGTACAAAGATTTAATAAAACAATTCAAGAAATGCCCATTTGTAAAATACTATGCTTAAAACTTTCTAGATAGCTTTGTAGACGATTTTAGCTTTTTAACCCCTTTACACAGAGCCTGTTAATATACATAACCAAGAGTGGATTTATATCTACACAAGCGTCAAATGGAAAATCGTATTAGTTCTTTTAGGATTAAAATCCAGCCCTTCTTCACCTCTTCAACTATATCATGGGAACAGTCTTAAATTCCTCTTCTTTTTTTTTTTTTTTCATTAAATAAGATCATTTCACTTTGCCTTCAGTTATTTCCATTCCTGCCTCTTTGAGACTTTCGGATCACAGCCCCTTTCACCCTGAGCTCTTCCTGCCCAGCTCAGCGATCGACTCTCAGTGTCCCCACTCCTGGCCCTTGAGTCTCTCTTTTCATCCCCGCCACCTTCTCTTTCTCCCTGCCTTTTGTTTTACTCTTCCTCATTCTATCACTCACTCTTCCTAGTCTTCTCCCTTAACTAGCTGCCACTGGGGACTGAAGCACGTTTTAAAACTTTCCTTTCACATTGATCCTAATTAAAGCACCAAATGAATTAACCCTTATATTTTCCTCTTTAAGAAAACCAAAAACCTTACCACTTGAAACTAATCTACATCCCCTTTATTTAAACGTGTCCCTTGACAGATTTATTTTCCCACAGGGGTCCTGAAAGGGTTGGGGGGGGGATCCCTGTCTCCTCCATGAGGATTTTATTATTTGATATTTGTTTAAATAGAGCATCAAATAAATATGGATTCCTTCCCTGTGAGATGCATTTTTATGATTGGGCAGAGCCTACACTATGATTCCCTTGCTGCATTTTTTCAAGGTTCAAATGGCTGCCGGGGATTGTTTCACCCTCTCTTAGAAGTTAGCTCATATTTTAGCAACATTAGGTAGTGCCCAATTTGCCAAAAATAATGCTTTAGGAATGTAACACAATAATACCTGAAATTATGATTTTAGTTGCTAAAGGTCTCTCCTATAAGCATCTTGGCTTCTCCCAGCATTCAAGGCCTGCTGCAGCCCAGCCCTAACCTCGTCTCCCATCACCCCTGAGCACACCTGGCCGTTGTGTTGACATCTGGTGTCCTGGATCCTTCAGACGCCGCCTGTGTTTCCTAACCTCCTACTTCCTGCACAGTCACAGGCCCCATCAGGAAGGCAGGCCTCCCTACATCCTCTCTACATCTGCTCTTAGCGGTAATAGTTACAGTTTCATGATGTCTGCTTCTACCAAGCCCCTGATGTGGACATCGGGGGTATGGATGTGAAGGGTGAAGCAAGAAACCTGCTTGGGTGATTTTATCAGCTTCCCTGCCTTCCATGTTCCCTGACCACGTATGCGTGCACACACACACACACACACACAAACACATAGACAACTCTTCCTAAAATAAGAAACATTGGTTGGGGTTTATCTTATAGAGGTAATAATGCTCTAGGGCCATATATCACAGACCTTTTCCAAAAAGCTACAAGGAGGTTAATTTGAATCTTTGAGAAACTCCCAACCACCATGACAAGGAGAAACACAGAAAGTCAGATTCGAAGAAGACCTGGGAGATCACCTATTTTAATGAGCCCCAAATAGGTGGTGTAAAATAATGGTACAGGCTGCCCAGGCACAAATCCTGGCTCTCCCATTGCAGGTCTACAGCCACAGCATGCAGACCTTAGCAAAACCTCTCCTGGGCTTGACTTCCACAGCTATAACGTCACAGCAAACACAGCATCTCACTCACAGATTTACAGTGAGCAGTCAATGAATTCGCGCACATAAAACACTTAGAATAGTGACTAGCACATAATCACTAGAAACATCTTAACTGTTAATAATATTATTGTTTTACAGACTAGAGAAAAGAGGCTGAGGTGGATCCTGTGCAGGGTCTCACAGTTAGTGGCAGAGCTTGGAGAAGAGCTGGTCCTCTTGACTCCCGTTCAGCCAAGTAGGAGAAAGGGGGATGTCCCTTCATGAAGTTCAGAGTGATTTTTAAAGGATGATTCGTTAGATAAGAAAGTGGACTGATCAGGGAGCAGAGATTTTTATTAATGCCTTCTAATCACTTTTCAGCCATGCTGGATTAAAAACAAATGGACAATTTTAATATTGTGACCCAATGCCAAATTCTCTAGATTACAGTTAGTGAGCTATCACATCAGAGTAATGAGTAATGGCCAGCAGCTTTTTTTAATTGAAAGAACAGAGTGGAATGGAATAATAGAATAGAATAGAATAGAATAGAATAGAATGACATTCAAGATGGTGGAGGAGTACGATGTGGAGATCATCTTGCTCCCCACAAATACATCAGAAATACATCTACATGTGGAACAACTCCTACAGAACACCTACTGAACACAGGCAGAAGACCTCAGACTTCCCAAAAGATATATACTTTTTTTTCCTTTTTCTCTTTTTGTGAGTGTGTATGTGTCTGCTTCTTTGTGTGATTTTGTCATTATAACTTTGCTTTTACCATTTCTAGGTCCTAGGGTTCTCTCTGTCCATTTTTTTTTTCTTTTAGTGTAGTTTTTAGTGCTTGTTATCATTAGTGGATTTGTTTTTTGGTGTGGTTGCTCTCTTCTTCCTTTCTTCTTTCTTTCTGATTTTTTTTCCATTTTTTATTATTATTATTTTTTTAATCTATAATAATTTTTTATTTTAATAACTTTATTTTATTTTATTCTTTCTTTTTTCCCCCCTTTTCTTTTGAGCTATGTGGCTGACAGGGTCTTGGTGCTCTGGCCAGGTGTCAAGCCTGTGCCTCTGAGGTGGGAAAGCTGGTTTCAGAATATTGGTCCACCAAAGACCTCCCAGCTCCATGGAATATCAAACTTCAAAAACTCTCCCAGAGATCTCCATCTCAACACTAAGACCCAGGTCCACTCAACGACCAGAAAACTACAGTGCTGGGCACCCTATGCAAAACAACTAACAAGACAGGAACACAACCCCACTGATTATCAGAGAGGCTGCCTAAAATCATAATAGGTCACAGACACCCCAAAACACGTCACTGGACACAGTCCTATACACCAGAAAGACAAGATCCAGCCTCATCCACCAGAACACAGGTACCAGTCCCCTCCACCAGGAAACATACACAACCCATTGAACTAACCTTAGCCACTGGGGGCAGACACGAAAAACAATGGGAACTACAAACCTGCAGCCTGTGAAAAGGAGACCCCAAACACAGTAAGTTAAGCAAAATGAGGACAGAGAAACACACAGCAGATGAAGGAGCAAGGTAAAAACCCACCAGACCTAACAAATGAAGAGGAAATAGGCAGTCTACCTGAAAAAGAATTCAGAGTAATGATAGTAAAGATGATCCAAAATCTTGGAAATAGAATGGAGGAAATATAAGAAATGTTTAACAAGGACCTAGAAGAACTAAAGAGCACACAAACAATGATGAAAAACACAATAAATGAAATACAAAATTCTCTAGAAGGAATCAATAGCAGAATAATTGAGTCAGAAGAACAGATAAGTGACCTGGAAGATAAAATAGTGGAAATAACTACTGCAGAAAAGAATAAAGAAAAAGAATGTAAAGAATTGAGGACACTTTCAAGAACTCTGGGACAACATTAAGTGCACCAACATTCGAATTATAGGGGTCCCAGAAGACGAAGAGAAAAAGAAAGGGACTGAGAAAATATTTGAAGAGATTATAGTAGAAAACTGCCCTAATATGGGAAAGGAAATAGTTAATCAACTCCAGGAAGCACAGAGAGTTCCATACAGGATAAATCCACAGAGAAACAAACAAAGACACATGTTAATCAAAATAACAAAAATTAAATACAAGGAAAAAATATTAAATGCAGCAAGGGAAAAACAACAAATAACATACAAGGGAGTCCCCATAAGGTTAACAGCTGATCTTTCAGCAGAAACTCGCAAGGCAGAAGGGACTGGCAGGACATATTTAAAGTGATGAAAGGGAAAAACCTACAACCAAGATTACTCTACCCAGCAAGGATCTCATTCAGATTTGACAGAGAAATTAAAAGTTTTACAGACAAGCAAAAGCTAAGAGAATTCAGCACCACCAAACCAGCTTTACAACAAATGCTACCAGAACTTCTCTAGGCAGGAAGCAAAAGAGAAGGAAAAGACCTACAATAACAAACCCAAAACAATTAACAAAATAGTAATAGGAATATACATATCAATAATTACCTTAAATGTAAATGGATTAAATGCTCCAACCAAAACACACAGACTGGCTGAATGGATTCAAAAACAAGACCTGTATATATGCTGTCTACAAGAGACCCACTAAAGACCTAGGGACACATACAGACTGAAAGTGAGGGGATGGAAAAAGATATGCCATGCAAATGGAAATCAAAAGAAAGCTGGAGGAGCAATTCTCATATCAGACAAAATAGACTTTAAAATAAAGAGTATTACACGAGACAAAGAAGGACACTACATAATGATCAAAGGATCAGGCCAAGAAGAAGATATAACAATTGTAAATATTTATGCACCAACATAGGAGCACCTCAATACATAAGGCAAATGCTAACAGCCATAAAAGGGGAAATCGACAGTAACAAAATCATAGTAGGGGACTTTAACACCCCACTTTCACCAATGGACAGATCATCCAAAATGAAAATAAATCAGGAAACACAAGATTTAAATGATACATTAAACAAGATGGACTTAATTGATATTTATAGGACATTCCATCCAAAAACAACAGAATACACTATCTTCTCAAGTGCTCATGGAACATTCTCCAGGGTAGATCATATCTTGGGTCACAAATCAAGCCTTGGTAACTTTAAGAAAATTGAAATTGTATCAGGTATCTTTTCTGACCACAATGCTATGAGACTAGATATCAATTACAGGAAAAAATATGTAAACAATACAAACACATGTAGGCTAAACAATACACTACTAAATAACCAAGAGATCACGAAGAAATAAAAGAAGAAATCAAAAAATACCTAGAGACAAATTACAATGAAAACTCAACAATCCAAAACCTATGGGATGCGGCAAAAGCAGTTCTAAGAGGGAAGTTTATAGCAATACAAGCCTACCTCAAGAAACAAGAAACATCTCAAATAAGCAACCTAACCTTACACCTAAATCAATTAGAGAATGAAGAACAAAGAGTAACCCAAAGTTAGCAGAAGGAAAGAAATCATAAAGATCAGATCAGAAGTAAATGAAAAAGAAACGAAGGAAACAAGAGCAAAGATTAATAAAACTAAAAGCTGGTTCTTTGAGAAGAAAAACAAAACTGATAACCCATTAGCCAGACTCATCAAGAAAAAAGGGGAGAAGACCCAAATCAATAGAATTAGAAATGGAAAAGGAGAAGTAACAACTGACACTGCAGAAAAACAAAGGATCATGAGAGATTACTACAAGCAACTATATGCCAATAAAATGGAAGAAAAGGACAAGTTCTTAGAAAAGTACAACCTTCTGAACTGAACCAGGAAGAAATAGAAAATATAAACAGACCAATGACAAGCACTGAAATTGAGACTGTGATTAAAAATCTTCCAACAAACAAAAGCCCAGGATCAGATGGCTTCACAGGCGAATTCTATCAAACATTTAGAGAAGAGCTAACACCTATCCTTCTCAAACTCTTCCAAAATATAGCAGAGAGGGAAACACTCCCAAACTCATTCTATGAGGCCACCATTACCCTGATACCAAAACCAGACAAAGATGTCACAAAGACAGAGAACTACAGGCCAATGTCACTAATGAACACAGATGCAAAAATCCTCAACAAAATACTAGCAAACAGAATCCAACAGCACATTAAAAGGATCATACACCATGATCATTGGGGTTTATCACAGGGATGCAAGGATTCTTCAATATACACAAATCAATCAACGTGATACACCATATTAACAAATTGAAGGAGAAAAACCATATGATCATCTCAATAGATGCAGAAAAAGCTTTTGACAAAATTCGACATCCATTTATGATAAAAACCCTCCAGAAAGTAGGCATAGAGGGAACTTACCTCAATATAATAAAGGCCATATATGAGAAACCCACAGCCAACATCATTCTCAATGGTGAAAACTGAAACCATTTCCTCTAAGACCAGGAAAAAGACAAGGATGTCCACCCTCACCACTATTATTCAACATAGTTTTGGAAATTTTAGCCACAGCAGTCAGAGAAGAAAAAGAAATAAAAGGAATCCAAACTGGAAAAGAAGAAGTAAAGCTGTCACTGTTTGCAGATGACATGACACTATCCATACAGAATCCTAAAGATGCTACCAGAAAACTACTAGAGCTAATCAATGAATTTGGTAAAGTAGCAGGATACAAAATTAATACCCAGAAATCTCTTGCATTCCTATACACTAATGATGAAAAATCTGAAAGAGAAATTAAGGAAACACTCCCATTTACCACTGCAACAAAAAGAATAAAATACCTAGGAATAAACCTACCAAGGGAGACAAAGACCTGTATGCAGAAAACTATAAGACACTGATGAAAGAAATTAAAGATGATAAAAACAGACAGAGAGATATACCATGTTCTTGGACTGGACGAATCAACATTGTGAAAATGACTATACTACCCAAAGCAATCTACAGATTCAATGCAATCCCTATCAAACTACCAATGACATTTTTCACAGAGCTAGAACAAAAAATTTCACAATTTGTATGGAAACACAAAAGACCCTGAATAGCCAAAGCAATGTTGAGAATGAAAAACGGAGCTGGAGGAATCAGGCTCCCTGACTTCAGACTATAATACAAAGCTACAGTAATCAAGACAGTATGGTACTGGCGCAGAAACAGAAATATAGATCAATAGAACAGGATAGACAGCCCAGAGATAAACCCACGCACATATGGTCACCTTATCTTTGACAAAGGAGGCAAGAAGATGCAATGGAGCAAAGACAGCCTCTTCAATAAGTGATGCTGGGAAAACAGGACAGCTACATGTAAAAGAATGAAATTAGAACACTCTCTTATACCATACACAAAAATAAACCCAAAATGGATTAAAGACCTAAATGTAAGGCCAGACACTATCAAACTCTTAGAGGAAAACATAGGCAGAACACTCCATGACATAAATCACAGCAAGATCCTTTTTCATCCACCTCCTAGAGAAATGGAAATAAAAAACAATAATAAACAAATGGGAGCTAATGAAAGTTAAAAGCTTTTGCACAGCAAAGGAAACCATAAACAAGATGAAAAGACAACCCGCAGAATGGAAGAAAATATTTGCAAATGAAGCAACTGACAAAGGATTAATCTCCAAAATTTACAAGCAGCTCATGCAGCTCAATATTAAAAAAGCAAACAACCCAATCCAAAAATGGGCAGAAGACCTAAATAGACATTTCTCCAAAGAAGATATACAGATTGCCAACAAACACATGAAAGGATGCTCAACATCACTAATCATTAGAGAAATGCAGATCAGAACTACAATGAGGTGTCACCTCACAGCAGACAGAATGGCCATCATCAAAAAATCTACAATAAATGCTGGAGAGGGTGTGGAGAAAAGGGAACCCTCTTGAATTGTTGGTGGGAATGTGAATTGGTACAGCCACTATGGAGAACTGTATGGAGGTTCCTTTAAAACCTAAAAATAGAACTACCATATGACTCAGGAATCCCACTCCTGGATATATACCCTGAGAAAACCATAATTCAAAAAGAGTCATGTACGACAATGTTCACTGCAGCTCTATTTACAATAGCCAGGACATGAAAGCAACCTAAGTGTCCATTGACAGATGAATAGATAAAGAAGATGTGTCACATATATACAATGGAATATTACTCAGCCATATAACAAACGAAATTGAGTTATTTGTAGTGAGGTGGATGGACCTAGTCTGCCATACAGAGTGAAGTAAGCCAGAAAGAGAAAAACAAATACTGTATGCTAACACACATATATGGAATCTAAAAAAAAAAAATGGTCATGAAGAACTTAGGGACAAAAGAGGAATAAAGACACAGATGTAGAGCATGGACTTGAGGACATGGGGAGGGGGAAGGGTAAGCTGGGACGAAGTGAGAGAGTGGCATGGACATATATACATTACCAAATGTAAAATAGACGGCTAGTGGGAAGCAGCCACATAGTACAGGGAGATTAGCTCAGTGCTTTGTGACCACCTAGAGGGGTGGGATAGGGAGGGTGGGAGGGAGACGCAAGAAGGAAGAGATATGGGGATATATGTATATGTATAGCTCATTCACTTTGTTATAAAGCTGAAACTAACACACCATTGTAAAGCAATTATACTCCAATAAAGATGTTTTTAAAAAAAGAAAAGAAAAGAATAGAATAGAATAGAATAGAAAATATCAGTATGTCTTGTGCATAGTACAAATATTCTCTTGGAAAACTTTTGTTTGAGGTGTGTGTTGTGGGTTGTCCCTGTAAAATTCTAAGGGATGTGGTTAACATTTTTTAAAATACTTCTTTTAAGAAAGTATTCTCTAAGACTTTATAGTGAGGTATACAGCTATTCCTTTGGAATAAATGGCCTTTTCTACTAACTCCTTTGCCTGGGTGCCCGCCTACTTTAATGATGTCATTCAATCCAGGCAAAAGAACAGGAGAACAGAGGAGTCAGGGGATAGGGGGGAGGGGGGAGGGGGGATGCTGGGGGGAGGGGAGGGGCTGCTCATGGCAGCCATTCTCCAGAAAAATCATCCAGGACCAGCCCTAACCATAGCCTCCAAGTTTCCAGTGGGACAGCTTGCACTGGCCACGTGATTGATGGCTGAAGAAAATATTAGAGGCATCAGCTTGAATTCAAGGAGGTTTAAAAGCTGGAGTCAGTGTCTCCTAGGACAGAGCTCACCCAAGGAAGCCAATTAAACACGCAGATGTTTCTTTAAAGGCTGTCTGCAAAATGTGCAAACTGACAAAATGTTTACAGAATCCCTAGTACTCCACCAGCTAGGTTTACCTTTAACAAATCGTTCCAGTGACTCTACAATTACCACAGTCCTGGGGTTATCTTTCTTACGTGGCTGCTGATGAAAGAAAACCAATAACTGAGGCCAATTAATTCAAGCTGCCATTCTCCCCCACATGAAAACTGAAAGAGATCTTTGCAGCAACTGTCCAAAGTGATTATTTCATTCGAGACTCTCTTTTATAAAACTCAAATACATAGGCAGCAAACTTAACCTGGCTGTTCAGGGCTCTCTGCCTGGCTCCCATCAAATCACTGTTTCTGAAATTCATTCATTTAGGAAAACTCAATCCATGCCAGGTATCCTCTGGGTACACTCACATGCTTTAGAACTAGATAGTTGAATGTCTCTAAGGAAATTAATTAAGAAACCTGTGAGAAATCCCTAGCAGAGAGCCCGAGGGATGGCCGTGTGACTGAAGGGCCAACCACTTGGGTGCCGGCAAACCTCGCTGCCTTGTGGGAGCATCCTGTCTTTAATACTTCACCTTAGGGCTTCCCTGGTGGCGCAGTGGTTGAGAGTCCGCCTGCCGATGTAGGGGACACGGGTTCGTGCCCCGGTCCGGGAAGATCCCACATGCCACTCCGCGTCTGGGCCCGTGAGCCATGGCCGCTGAGCCTGCGCGTCCGGAGCCTGTGCTCTGCAATGGGAGAGGCCACAGCAGTGAGAGGCCCGCGTACTGCAAAAAAAATAAAATAAATAATAATTCACCTTAAAAATGTCTGGAACCTGCATCTCACATAAATGCTGGGAAAACCAGCATTTTCCTGCTCCCAATATTTCTGGGAGATCTTGGAGGAGTAGGTTTTCCCAGTTCCCTCTTATTCCAGGATCTTTTTCATGCTGAATTCTCACCTTCTCTTTCCTTCTCTGACTGTCTCTTCTCGCCATCTTGCTTTCAGTGTGGTTATCAACCTTTGACCTCTGGTTCTCCACAGCACACAGGATGCCACGTATGGCAGGCATGCTACACCAAAGGTGTAGAGAAGTTACACTGCCACACAGCCAGGAAGATGACTTACTTATAAGGCAACTTTAGAGGTCTTTGTCCTTACACAGTCCCCACTGGGGCTCACCTCTGAGACCTTCTCACGGGTCCTCTCTCCTCTCCATTCCCCTGGCTGCTGCCTTGTTTCCTCACACACACACACCCTTTCTTTTGTAGATTGTCCTGGGAATCTCAAAATCCTACTTCTTTATTATATAAATCAAATCAGCTCCTGTTTCCTCCCTCACGGATGCTCAAAAGACACAAGACCCATTACAATGCTTTGCAAAAGCACCTCCACCCATTACATATAAAAGCCTGCAAACATGTTGAAATTTACACCTTAATTTTTTTTTTAATCGGGCTATATTCTTGGGTCAGGCATCCTTACCTTGGTCTGAAATATGTAATCTTAAATGCAGAAATAGTACCAATTTTGTAAAAATTGTTTCTAAGAGCATTGTCCCTCTTCTCACTATTATGGATATTCAATAAACTTTCTTGACTCCGAAACTGATTTTTAAAACACGCGACGGTTAGAGTTTGTACAAACCATGCTGAAGGAATTTTCTGTGCAAGGAGCTATGTGCTCAGACTTCCAAGACTCTTCAGTGCATCCTTCTGTTGCTATTGTTGCTAATACAGACCAGCCAGGGCATTGCCAGCCCAGCCTAACCTCCAGTGGGAAGTTCAGTGTGAAGCAAATGGGTAACTTCCCCTTGGCTAAAGGAAAACTCCGTAAATCAACAGCTTCGGCTGAGTCTATGAGCCTTTAGCTAAATTAGTTGGGTGTACATTTCAACGTTTGGCTGGACTGTTTGCTTCAAGGCAAAAAGTAAGAACTGGACAGGATGATGTACACAGGTACACATAACCTAAGCAGAATTCCAGGATAGATACTCCAGTTTCTCTGCTTCTATTCTTGAAGTGTCCTCACTAGATATTTTAGAGGAAGCATTAGGAGACTTGGTTCAGAGTTTATTCTGTTTAATTACATGTGGTCCATAAGGAGAGAACCCAACAGTAAATAGTTTTTTCACAATAGTTGTGTTAGGATAAAATGGCATTAAGATCCCTAAAGGCAGTAACTTAGGTTCCATATTGGAAATCTTATTCCTGAAAACTAATTGTTTTAAAAGTCCATGCTCTAAATCTGAAGTGGACTATAAATCTGTTTTTTATTATATTTTTATAATTTTACCATTTCATAGTTTCTAGTATGAACTGACTGATGTCCAAATAAGGTCTCATCTCTTTTTAATATTCAAGTAATCACTTGCGGTTAACAAACACCAATTTCTCTTGTTCTCTCCTCTTACCTCTTTGCCACCTCCAGCTGAATGGTCCGAGAACCTCAGAGACTTACTGAGTCCAGAGGAGCCAGTCTTTCCCTCTCCCTTCTGAATTTTACTCTCAACCAAGGATGCTCCACATTTGGGTTCTCTGGTTGAAGCTTTTATGTTTGTGCTCTGGCATTGTTCTCAACTCTGCCTTTCTAATAGGCTGGCAGAGTTAAGAGTGACTCCCAGACTCAAATATACACTGACCCTCCCCCTTTCCTTCCTGTGCATTCTCTTCAAGGGTCTTTGGGATCCTTTCTGCCCTAGACTTTAGTTGAGACCATCTCAGTCCATCAGAATGATTCTAATCAGAAAGGAAGGTTTGAGTCTTGATTTTTTCTCCTAGGAAATTCCTTTAACTCTTGTACATTTCCCATCCTCCTCCAAAATCACCAGATCTACTAATTAAGGAGTATTGGGAAAAGCATCTTTGCTTGGCTACAAAAAATTCAATTACACTTACCCCTCTACCCAAGGCCAATGAGCACTCACATTTACATACCTGAGGACTGTCCATGTGACTTTCCCCTGCAAATTAAGATATGCTCCGAAGTGACAGACTCAAGAAATAATAAGTAAGTTCTCTTGATGAACAAACAAGTAGTAATAAAAAGTTACAAGTTAAATTCCTTCTCATCGGACTATGTTTTAAAAAATGTATATTTATGGGCTTCCCTGGTGGTGCAGTGGTTAAGAATCTGCCCGCCAATGCAGGGGACATGGGTTCGAGCCCTGGTCAAGGAAGATCCCACATGCGGCAGAGCAACTAAGCCCACACGCCACAACTACTGAGCCTGTGCTCTAGAGCCCATGAGCCACACTACTGAACCTGTGCACCTAGAGCCTGTGCTCCTCAACAAGAGAAGCCACCGCAGTGAGAAGCCCCCACACCACAACGAAGAGTAGCCCCTGCTCGCCGCAACTAGAGAAACCCTGTGCACAGCAACAAAGACCCAACGCAGCCAAAAATAAACAAATAAATAAATTTATAAAAAACAAAACAAAAAAACATATATTTGTAAATACATTTCCCCATTAAAGTCTTTATTGTTGTTTTTCTTCCTATAGGACCAACTATAGCTCACATGAAAGCTTTGGGGGAGAAATTCTTAGTAAAATAAATTTGGCGTTCAAATACAAATGTTAACGTGTGTGAGATATAATGCATGTGTCTGACACTTAATAAAACACTGTAAATTTTGTAAAGTGCCTCCCCAATCTATTCTTCTAGTAGCAGTTTTCTGTTTTTCATTGCCCAGTGCCCTTTACCCTTTCTTCTGGTAATAAGGCCTCATTCATTTGGGAACTCTGTTTTTCCCCACACTCATCTCAGACATAGGGAGGGGTGGTAGGACTGAGATTGGGCCAGCCATGGTACTCTACCTGCCCCGTGCCTCTGTAATTTGTCTGGAGGTGAAGAAAGATGGGTGCTGAGCCAATCAGGGCCTACACCAAGATTCCTCTAAATGGAGTTGGGGAAGATGACCCCTTTTCACTAAATGGGCAAAGTTGAAAAGATGTCAGCAAAGAACTTCCAGCAACTTTGACCCTAGACCCTCAGAGAAAACTAGCACTCTGGAGGAGAGAAGAATGGAACCCACATCCCAGAAAGGCAAAGGTGAGAGGAGGAGAGCAAGTCTTGAGGGCAAGGAGTCTCTAGTGCCACCCATCTGTGATTCACCCCTGCCCTCTTTGGCCGAAGCTAGTTTCGGTCGGGTCTGTGTTGCTTGCAATCAAAAGAGTTTTGACTAATGCAAAAGTTGCTTCCAACCACTGAGGTCCCCAGACCTAATCCCAAGGCCAGCATGGTCAGATGTTCTTTTGCTTCTACGAGCCATACCAAGTGTCAGTCATTCTGACAGATCCCCATTTCAGTTTAAGCTTGTTCAAGCTGGATTCCTGAACCTTGCTTTTGACATTTCTGGGTTCATTTCCTCTTTCCTCAATATCTCCATGAGTCAGTCCCCCTTAGGAGGAAAAAATGTTTCTGCTCCTCTTCTAGAGACCTATGACCCATTTGGTTCTACGAATATGATCAAAAAGAGAAAAAGAAACACCTCTCTTTCAGGTCAGTTCCATGTGGGCAGGAGGAGTCTCCCAGAAGTTTCTCCTCAGTGAGGGACTTGTCCTGCACAGGAGTCTTGGCTGGTTGGTTTTGAGAGCTTATAGGGCCCCAACTTCTCCAGGCTGTTCCAACCTTGTAATGGATCCCTGTGCACTCACCTGCTGTTGGGTGTGCTCACTGCCTCCCAGTGCCCGCCACCTGGACACCACATAATGAACGTGTGTAGAATGAATGAGTGCCCGACTGAAGGACAAAGGTGTCTTTCACCCTCCAGACTGGGTTGTTCTCTTCCCATGCCCAGGAGCACTGTTTACGTTCCAGTCCTTACCCTTCTGTACAGCTATTCCCTTTCACATATATTTATCCTCCACAAGATAATGAAGAGAGTCCAGGGCAAATGGCCACACCTAGTTCCTCTCCCAGTGGGGCATCTATGGGACACAGTGGAAAACAGCCAGTGTTTAAAAAGTAATTAATTGGATGGTGAATGAATGAACAGAGTCTGAATGATGGATTTTTAAAATATGTTTTCATTATTTTTCAAAACCATAACTGCTACCAGTGTTTTCAAGTGAATGCCCTGCTGAGACCAGCTTTTATGGCCCCGTGAGACTCATTTATAAATGCAATCTACTTACACACAACAAAAAAGTTGTGGACCAAAAGCTTTGATCACACGTCCCTGAGATCTTGGTAGTTTTCATTTGCTTAACAAGTGCTTTCTGCATAAGCCTCCTCTGGGTCAGGCAGATTCAGAAAACCTCCCAATGGAAGAGCCCTGACGGCTACTACTGACCCCTACAGTGATTTACTTGGAAACAGAGGTTCTGGAAACAGCACTGGACTCGGGGTCGCCTGACAGGAGCAGTGGCTCTTCAGAGCTAGGAAAAGGATCTGCCGCTTGGTTTCGAGATGAATGAAGTGGCAAATCCCATAAAAGTTTCTTACTGAAATTATCTAAAGCCTTCCTCAACCTCCATAGAACGTTACGTGCTTCTCGTGCCCAGAATCATTATTATTTGCCCTTATGCCTGGAGTTACCAGTTCCTTGGAAACCATTTAAATCAGCCTCCTAGTTACTTATCTTGAGATCGGGCAGAAAGGAATCAAGGAAATTCTGACCTATTTTACTGCTGGTGACCTTAATTCACAGCAATGAGCCACCTACTCGCTCTAAAATGGATCTAAAATATTAGGTTTTATTTCACTGTGTCACACCTGACACGTTCTTACTCTGATCAGAGCAGCTGCGACTCCAGAAACCAGGCTAATGGCGCCCTCTGGTGTTCAGACAGCGACGTGAGCCTTTTAAATCCTGGATGCCCTGGGCAAGGGGAGGGAATACTATTTAATGCTGCCAGGAGAGGAACAGGCTTCGATACACCTTGGCTTGTTCTTGTCTGAAACGGGGCGGGTCCAACACTGCTGCCCTGGAAACTTCGCCTGGTAGCCCAGTATTATCCTGGGGATTTGCTGGCCGTAAGGTCAAACCAGTCTCCTGTTATGATGAAAAATATAGAATGTCACTCCCTCCCCCGCGTTGGAGAGAACAATGCCCCCAAGGACCCACACTCAGCATGTCCCTCATATCCCCGCTGAGACGAGGCTGAAGAGAATGTGTAGCGTGTACCTCTCTGTTGGGTGTAAAGTGGATAAACACGTAAACATTGGGTCTGGGATGGAGAAGGGTTGGGGAGAGTAGAACCACAAGTGAGGTGCAGCACTGCGTTCTGGCCTCCATGTGCCTGTACGGCGGGGAATCCAGTGCACAGCCTGACCTCCTCCCACTCGGAAGTGATTCTACCCATCAAAAGGTACGTGACCTTCCACCTTCACCTCAGAGTGGCCCAGCCAGCAGCAAATGCAGCATGTGAGCCTGGCCCAGACGGACTGGGCGCTACCAGGGGAACTGCCCACCCCAGAATGGGCCCCAGCATCTGGCAGTGGGCATCTTCATGGCAACCACAGGGAGAGCTCACCAGAGGATGGACCCTGCCCGTCCAATTGTTCTGAAAATTGCAGCTACGGGGCTCTCATGGTCCGGGGAATGAGGAAGGAGCCGCAAGTAACACACTGGACTTCTCACCCATGTTGGAGAACGGAGCCCAGAGCAAGTTTTCATTTAGAAAAGTAAGGAAATGAAAGGTTTCTTTCACTCTGTGGCGTGGAGCAATTCACATCTGTTATATGTAGTTACTGTTTTCCTCCTATCCCCCGTCATTCCACAAAGGCTTTGAGGTAGATAAGAAAAAAAAAAATCCCTCAAATAAAAATAAACTCCAATGAACAGTTATTTATGGGGGTGTCTAATATCTGAACCCTTTTCCTGTTTGAGGAATTCCCTATGGCGTGAGCCTGGGTGGCAGGCAGGGCTGTCTCTCATGCAGACGCCTAGGAGGTCAGATACTCGCTTTGCTCTGCACATGTGACTGGTCTTGTCCAAGTGGATGCTCCCCCTAAAGACTCTACATGTGAGTCCTGAGACCATGGCAGCAGTGTCCTCCCCAGGTTGTCTCTGCGATAAGATTAGACTGTGATTTTGACTATCCAGCTTCCATTGGTACCTGCCCTTTTCTAAGCCAATTTTTTAATCTTCCCAGAGATTAATCATAGTGAAGATGAATATAGAGTGTGAGGTAAAGATGAAGAAAAAGAGAGATGCAAATATGCAGACCGTTAAACCTTATATAGCTTCTATATATGAATTAAATATTTGGCCCTGAGCTTCCTGGCAGCTAAAGTGAAAAGGCAAGCAACCTGTTACCCAACTTGTGAAGACAAAAATACATACTAGCTCCCCAAAGGAAGTGAATATTTTGCTAAGGGTTGAACTTTGAAAGGAATTTCTCACACTAGAGTTTCTCATAGTTGTTCCTGGGACTGTAATGTACCATCTCCCTAATACTGTTCAAACAGCTAATGACTCTTAAGGTGGTTTCTCATAGCATCCCTCAGTGAAAGCCTTAGTTTAAGCCGCTCTTTGAAAAGGGCAAGTTTCTAGTTTTTCTGATGGTGTAGCATCTGGAGTGTTTAGAAAAATGAAGGAATGGTATGTCTCTTTAGGTGTTTTTCATCAAAGATGGGTTTTTATGAGACTTGAATAGGACAGAGTTTGAAGTTATTGTCTATGATCAAAGCCTAGAGAATTCTGGATTTTTAGAAATAAAACAAAGGAATACTCAAACTGACATCCTTTTCTGGGAATGAAATTAATGATAATAATAATGATACTAATATCACTGAGTTTTAAGTGAAAGTACAGGTGCTTTTAATACATTATTCATTCATTGAATGTGCCAAGCATGGTGTATACAGCAGTAAACATGTACTTGTGAAACTTACATCCTAGTCAGGGGAAACAGACAATAACCAAGTAAACAAACAAGGAAAGATCATTTCAAGTAGTGATAAGTGTTATGTAAACAATAAAATGAAGCAGTGTGATAAAAGTGTCCAGGGATGGCCATTTTTGATAGGGTGGTCAGAAAAGACCTCTTGAGGAGAGAATATTTGCTCTGAGGCCTGAATGAGGAAAAGAAACCCGCCACACAAGTCTGGTGGGAGAGCCCTCTGCCAAGGAAACAGCACGTGCAAAGGCCCCGAGGTGAGAAGAAGCTTGGCACGTCTGGGAAACAGAAAGAAAGAATCCTTATAACTGCTCATGACATATTATTACTGTTGTTGTTATTTTCCAGATGAGAAAAAGCTAGAGAGGTTAAGTAAGTAGCCCCAGACCCTGTAGCTCAAGAGATGGAGCTGGGACCCCAGTTGGGCTTTCCCTGCGGAAACCAGCCCTCTTGCAGGTGGTCGCGCTGTTCTTCGTGGAAGAGGGCAGGGGCACAGAGCCCTTGTATGGCCATAGTGTCCCAATACCCCCTCCCAATACCCCGAGCTTTCCATTAGCCTGGTTTCCTCGCTGTTCTTTGGCGAAATGATCAACTTCTCTTCTCCTTGAGGGTTCATCCCTATGGCTTTTCTCTCTGCAAACCCAGGAAACTGAGAAGGGATCCCACATTTATCTTGCAAAACCATTGAGATGAATGCAATGAGGGGTGTGGGGTGATGTGTGAGACAGTGAAGAAAATCCAACCTGTCACGTCCCTTTCAGGAAAAGGACCTTTAGGGTGACAGGAGTTCATTATTCCAGCCTTCTGCAGTAGGGGATTCAAACAGCTTCAGGCGGATAACGACCTGGTCCTACCGCAAGGAATGGGGGCTAAATATCTCTTCATAGATGGAACTTGCTGATTGTATAGGGCAGAATCTATAAATGCAAAAAAATGATTAAGAAATAAATACACCCAAAGTAAATTTCAAGTAGAAATGCAACAAAGACAGGCCCATGTTCAAGTAGATTGTCTGAAACGGGGAAAATATCCTCCCCTGCATACCTTTACCTTCCCCCCTGGTTTTCCCCTGAGCTCTAGGGCATCCGTTAGAATAGTAATAGTAGCCCCTAACTTAACTGAGGGCTTATGATATGCCAGACATTGCCCCAAATACTTGAATGTTCACGATACATCTTTTTTTTTTTTTTTTTTTTTTTTTTTTTTTGCGGTACACGGGCCTCTCACTGCTGTGGCCTCTCCCGTTGCGGAGTACAGGCTCCGGACGCGCAGGCTCAGCGGCCATGGCTCACGGGCCCAGCCGCTCCATGGCATGTGGGATCTTCCCGGACCGGGGCACGAACCCGCGTCCCGTGCATCGGCAGACGGACTCTCAACCACGGTGCCACCAGGGAAGCCCTCACGATACATTTTGAAGTAGGTACAGTTATCTTTTTTTTTTTCTTGGCCACGCTGCGCAGCATCAGTTATTATCATTTTACATATTTTAATGAACAAAGCCTTATTTAGCACTTACTTGTGTCAGGTACCATTCCAGCGCCTTCCACGTACTAACTCACTTAATCCTCCTTGCTGTCCTAGGCGGTGGGTATTACTATTAACGCCATCTTATGGATGTGAAAACTGAAGCCAAAGGCAGTTAAGATGAGGTTAAGCAACTCGCCTGGGTCACAGAGCTAGCAACTGAGAGAAGCAGATTCAAGTTCAGGCTGCCTCTAGGGCCTTCATCGTTAGTCTACTTCCGGGGAGTTCTGCATCTCAGAGACTGTGTGCGGGCGGTAGGGTAGGAGGGCTGAGTCGAGAGGGGTCCTTTCTGATGATTCTGCTCTGCGTCCCCATGGCCTGCAGCCACTGCCACCAGCTCGAGCGCAGGCTGAGGGAGGTGGGAGGCTGACCTCACCCCCTCCCTTCCCCTCCCCTCCCCTCCCACTCCCGCTACCCTCCCCTCCCCTCCCCTCCCCTCTCCCCCTCCCCACCCCTACCCCCTCCCCCTCCCCACCCCCTCCCCTACCCATCCCCTACCCTACCTTACTCCTCCCCTCCCCCCACCCTCCCGCTCCCCTCCCCCACCTCCTCCCCTCCCCCCCTCCAGTGCAGGTAAACAATAGTTCTTTTTTTTTTTTTTTTTTATAACAAATTTAATCAGTTATACATATACATATGTTTCCATATCCCCTCCCTTTTGCGTCTCCCTCCCACCCTCCCTATCCCACCCCTCCAGGCGGTCACAAAGTACCGAGCTGACCTCCCTGTGCTATGCGGCTGCTTCCCACTAGCTATCTACCTCACGTTTGGTAGTGTATATATGTCCATGCCGCTCTTTCACTTTGTCACAGCTTACCCTTCCCCCTCCCCATATCCTCAAGTCCATTCTCTAGTAGGTCTGTGTCTTTATTCCTGTCTTACCCCTATGTTCTTCATGACATTTTTTTTTCTTAAATTCCATATATATGTGTTAGCATACAGTATTTGTCTTTCTCTTTCTGACTTACTTCACTCTGTATGACAGACTCTAGGTCTATCCACCTCATTACAAATAGCTCAATTTCATTTCTTTTTATGGCTGAGTAATATTCCATTGTATATATGTGCCACATCTTCTTTATCCATTCATCCGATGATGGACACTTAGGTTGTTTCCATCTCCGGGCTATTGTAAATAGGGCTGCTATGAACATTTTGGTACATGTCTCTTTTTGAATTATGCTTTTCTCAGGGTATATGCCCAGTAGTGGGATTGCTGGGTCATATGGTAGTTCTATTTGTAGTTTTTTAAGGAACCTCCATACCGTTCTCCATAGCGGCTGTACCAATTCACATTCCCACCAGCAGTGCAAGAGTGTTCCCTTTTTTCCACACCCTCTCCAGCATTTATTGTTTCTAGATTTTTTGATGATGGCCATTCTGACTGGTGTGAGATGATATCTCATTGTAGTTTTGATTTGCATTTCTCTAATGAGTAAAGATGTTGAGCATCCTTTCATGTGTTTGTTGGCACTCTGTATATCTTCTGTGGAGAAATGTCTATTTAGGTCTTCTGCCCATTTTTGGATTGGGTTGTTTGTTTTTTTGCTATTGAGCTGCATGAGCTGCTTATAAATTTTGGAGATTAATCCTTTGTCAGTTGCTTCATTTGCAAATATTTTCTCCCATTCTGAGGGTTGTCTTTTGGTCTTGTTTATGGTTTCCTTTGCTGTGCAAAAGCTTTTAAGTTTCATTAGGTCCCATGTGTTTATTTTTGTCTTTATTTCCATTTCTCTAGGAGGTGGGTCCAAAAGGATCTTGCTGTGATTTATGTCATAGAGTGTTCTGCCTATGTGTTCCTCTAAGAGTTTGATAGTGTCTGGCCTTACATTTAGGTCTTTAATCCATTTTGAGCTTATTTTTGTGTATGGTGTTAGGGAGTGATCTAATCTCATACTTTTACATGTCCCTATCCAGTTTTCCCAGCACCACTTATTGAAGAGACTGTCCTTTCTCCACTGTACATTCCTGCCTCCTTTATCAAAGATAAGGTGACCATATGTCCGTGGGTTTAACTCTGGGCTTTCTATCCTGTTCCATTGATCTATCTTTCTGTTTTTGTGCCAGTACCATACTGTCTTGATTACTGTAGCTTTGTAGTATAGTCTGAAGTCAGGGAGCCTGATTCCTCCAGCTCCATTTTTCGTTCTCAAGATTGCTTTGGCTATTCGGGGTCTTTTGTGTTTCCATACAAATTGTGAAATTTTTTGTTCTAGTTCTGTGAAAAATGCCAGTGGTAGTTTGATAGGGATTGCATTGAACCTGTAGATTGCTTTGGGTAGTAGAGTCATTTTCACAATGTTGATTCTTCCAATCCAAGAACATGGTACATCTCTCCATCTATTTGTATCATCTTTAATTTCTTTCATCAGTGTCTTATAATTTTCTGCATACAGGTCTTTTGTCTCCTTAGGTAGGTTTATTCCTAGATATTTTATTCTTTTTGTTGCAGTGGTAAATGGGAGTGTTTCCTTGATTTCACTTTCAGATTTTTCATCATCAGTATATAGGAATGCCAGAGATTTCTGTGCATTAATTTTGTATCCTGCAACTTTACCAAATTCATTGATTAACTCTAGTAGTTTTCTGGTAGCATCTTTAGGATTCTCTATGTATAGTATCATGTCATCTGCAAACAGTGACAGCTTTACTTCTTCTTTTCCAATTTGGATTCCTTTTATTTCCTTTTCTTCTCTGATTGCTGTGGCTAAAACTTCCAAAACTAGGTTGAATAAGAGTGGTGAAAGTGGGCAACCTTGTCTAGTTCCTGATCTTAGTGGAAATGGTTTCAGTTTTTCACCATTGAGGACGATGCTGGCTGTGGGTTTGTCATATATGGCCTTTATTATGTTGAGGAAAGTTCCCTCTATGCCTACTTTCTGCAGGGTTTTTATCATAAATGGGTGTTGAATTTTGTCGAAAGCTTTCTCTGCATCTATTGAGATGATCATATGGTTTTTCTCCTTCAATTTGTTAATATGGTGTATCACGTTGATTGATTTGCGTATATTGAAGACTCCTTGCATTCCTGGAATAAACCCCACTTGATCGTGGTGTATGATCCTTTTAATGTGCTGTTGGATTCTGTTTGCTAGTATTTTGTTGAGGATTTTTGCATCTATGTTCATCAGTGATATTGGCCTGTAGTTTTCTTTCTTTGTGACATCCTTGCCTGGTTTTGGTATCAAGGTGATGGTGGCCTCGTAGAATGAGTTTGGGAGTGTTCCTCCCTCTGCTATATTTTGGAAGAGTTTCAGAAGGATAGGTGTTAGCTCTTCTCTAAATGCTTGATAGAATTCGCCTGTGAAGCCATCTGGTCCTGGGCTTTTGTTTGTTGGAAGATTTTTTATCACAGTTTCAATTTCAGTGCTTGTGATTGGTCTGTTCATATTTTCTATTTCTTCCTGATTCAGTCTTGGCAGGTTGTGCATTTCTAAGAATTTGTTCATTTCTTCCAGGTTGTCCATTTTATTGGCATAGAGTTGCTTATAGTAATCTCTCATGATCTTTTGTATTTCTGTAGTGTCAGTTGTTACTTCTCCTTTTTCATTTCTAATTCTATTGATTTGAGTCTTCTCCCTTTTTTTCTTGATGAGTCTGGCTAATGGTTTATCAATTTTGTTTATCTTCTCAAAGAACCAGCTTTTAGTTTTATTGATCTTTGCTATCGTTTCCTTCATTTCTTTTTCATTTATTTCTGATCTGATTTTTATGATTTCTTTCCTTCTGCTAACTTTGGGATGTTTTTGTTCTTCTTTCTCTAATTGCTTTAGGTGCAAGGTTAGGTTGTTTATTCGAGATGTTTCCTGTTTCTTAAGGTGGGATTGTATTGCTATAAACTTCCCTCTTAGAACTGCTTTTGCTGCATCCCATAGGTTTTGGGTCGTCGTGTCTCCATTGTCATTTGTTTCTAGGTATTTTTTAATTTCCTCTTTGATTTCTTCAGTGATCACTTCGTTATTAAGTAGTGTATTGTTTAGCCTCCATGTGTTTGTATTTTTTACAGCTCTTTTCCTGTAATTGATATCTAGTCTCATAGCATTGTGGTCAGAAAAGATACTTGATACAATTTCAATTTTCTTACATTTACCAAGGCTTGATTTGTGACCCAAGATATGATCTATCCTGGAGAATGTTCCATGAGCACTTGAGAAAAATGTGTATTCTGTTGTTTTTGGATGGAATGTCCTATAAATATCAATTAAGTCCATCTTGTTTAATGTATCATTTAAAGCTTGTGTTTCCTTATTTATTTTCATTTTGGATGATCTGTCCATTGGTGAAAGTGGGGTGTTAAAGTCCCCTACTATGATTGTGTTACTGTCGATTTCTCCTTTTATGGCTGTTAGTATTTGCCTTATGTATTGAGGTGCTCCTATGTTTGGTGCATAAATATTTACAATTGTTATATCTTCTTCTTGGATCGATCCCTTGATCATTATGTAGTGTCCTTCTTTGTCTCTTCTAGTAGTCCTTATTTTAAAGTTTATTTTGTCTGATATGAGAATTGCTACTCCAGCTTTCTTTTGGTTTCCATTTGCATGGAATATCTTTTTCCATCCCCTTACTTTCAGTCTGTATGTGTCTCTAGGTCTGAAGTGGGTCTCTTGTAGACAGCATATAGATGGGTCTTGTTTTTGTATCCATTCAGCCACTCTGTGTCTTTTGGTGGGAGCATTTAGTCCATTTACATTTAAGGTAATTATCGATATGTATGTTCCTATTCCCATTTTCTTAATTGTTTTGGGTTCATTATTGTAGGTATATTCCTTCTGTTGTGTTTCTTGCCTAGAGAAGTTCCTTTAGCATTTGTTGTAAAGCTGGTTTGGTGGTGTTGAACTCTCTCAGCTTTTGCTTGTCTGTAAACGTTTTAATTTCTCCATGAAATCTGAATGAGATCCTTGCTGGGTAGAGTAATCTTGGTTGCAGGTTTTTCTCCTTCATCACTTTAAGTATGTCCTGCCACTCCCTTCTGGCTTGTAGAGTTTCTGCTGAGAGATCAGCTGTTATCCTGATGGGGATTCCCTTGTGTGTTATTTGTTGTTTTTGCCTTGCTGCTTTTAATATGATTTCTTTGTGTTTAATTTTTGACAGTTTGATTAATATGTGTCTTGGCGTATTTCTCCTTGGATTTATTCTGTATGGGACTCTCTGTGCCTCCTGGACTTGATTAACTATTTCCTTTCCCATATTAGGGAAGTTTTCAACTATAATCTCTTCAAATATTTTCTCAGTCCCTTTCTTTTTCTCTTCTTCTTCTGGAACCCCTATAATTCGAATGTTGGTGCGTTTAATGTTGTCCCAGAGGTCTCTGAGACTGTCCTCTGTTCTTTTCATTCTTTTTTCTTTATTTTGCTCTGCAGCAGTTATTTCCACTATTTTATCTTCCACCTCACTTATCCGTTCCTCTGCCTCAGTTATTCTGCTATTGATCCCATCTAGAGTATTTTTTATTTCATTTATTGTGTTTTTAATCGATGCTTGATTCATCTTTAGTTCTTCTAGGTCCTTGTTAACTGTTTCTTGCATTTTGTCTATTCTATTTCCAAGATTTTGGATCTGGGAAATAGAATCTTGGATCATCTTTACCATCATTATTCTGAATTCTTTTTCAGGTAGAGTGCCTATTACCTCTTCATTTGTTAGGTCTGGTGGGTTTTTGTCTTGCTCCTTCTCCTGCTGTGGGTTTTTCTGTCTTCTCATTTTGCTTATGTTACTGTGTTTGGGGTCTCCTTTTTGCAGGCTGCAGGTTCGTAGTTCCTGTTGTTTTTGGTGTCTGTCCCCAGTGGCTAAGGTTGGTTTAGTGGGTTGTGTAGGCTTCCTGGTGGAGGGGACTAGTGCCTGTGTTCTGGTGGATGAGGCTGGATCTTGTCTTTCTGGTGGGCAGGTCCACGTCTGGTGGTGTGTTTTGGGGTGTCTGTGGACTTTTTATGATTTTAGGCCACCTCTCTGCTAATGGGTGGTGTTGTGTTCCTGTCTTGCTAGTTGTTTGGCTCAGGGTGTCCAGCACTGTAGCCTGCTGGTCGTTGAGTGAAGCTGGGTGCTGGTGTTGAGATGGAGATCTCTGGAAGATTTTCGCCGTTTGATATTATGTGGAGCTGGGAGGTCTCTTGTGGACCAGTGTCCTGAAGTTGGCTCTCCCACCTCAGAGGCACAGCACTGACTCCTGGCTCCTCAATTTGGGATGATGTGTTGTCTATTCATGTATTCCACAGATGCAGGGTACATCAAGTTGATTGTGGAGCTTTAATCCGCTGCTTCTGAGGCTGCTGGGAGAGGTTTCCCTTTCTCTTCTTTGTTCTCACAGCTCCTGGGTCTCAGCTTTGGATTTGGCCCCGCCTCTGCGTGTAGGTAGCCGGAGGGCGTCTGCTCTTCGCTCAGATAGGACAGGGTTAAAGGAGCAGCCTCTTCGGGGACTCTGGCTCACTCAGGCCGGGAGGGAGGGAGGGGCACGGAGTGCGGGGCGAGCCTGCAGTGGCAGAGGTCCGCGTGACGTTGCACCAGCCCGAGGCGCGCCGTGCGTTCTCCCAGGGAAGCCGCCCCTGGATCCCGGGACCCCGGCAGTAACAATAGTTCTTGCCCAAGCTTCTCTCAGGAAGGGAGGCTCTCAGACCCGCCTTGGTCTCTCCGTACCACTCGTATTCACCTTGCACTTTGCACATTCACATGTGCTTTTTGTACACTCATTATCTCATCTGATCTTCCCACACCCTGTCACCAGTCTCCCTTCCTCAGCCCAACCTCCCTAGAGCCGCGGGAGACGTCTTTCTCCTAGAACCCTCCCACCCGCCATGAATGGCTTCCCCTCACTCTCCCGAGAGAGACCCCCTCCTCGGGGCCCCTGCAGGGCCTGCTCAGGTCTGGCCCCCTTGCCTCTGCAGGCTTGTCCGCACCCTCTCCCCGCGGGTCCCAGGTCCTCGATTCCTGTCATCTCCTTTAGTCCCCAGGCACCGCATTCCCTTTCTGTATTTCTGCCTGGCCTCAGGTTACATCTAGAATGCTCTGCCCCCAATATCTTTTCTCTCCTCTTTATTGTTTACTCAGTAGTAAATGAGGGACTTCTCTGGTGGTCCCGTGAGTAAGACTGCGGGCTCCCAGTGCCATGGGCCCAGGTTGATCCCCGGTTGGGGAACTAGATCCTGCTTGCGAGCCGCAACTAAGAAGCCCGCCTGCCGCAACTAAAGATCCCGCCTGCCGCAACTAAGACCCAGCGCAGCCAAACTAAATAAATAAATGAATAATTTTTTTAAAGCTAGTCAATGATAGAGAATTCCCTGGTAGTCCAGTGGTTGGGACTCTGCTCTTTCACTGCCCAGGGCCCAGGTTCAATCCCTGGCTGGGGAATTAAGATCCCACAAGCTGCAGTGTGCCCAAAGTGTATATAGATATATAAAATATATAGAGAGTAAATGATGTATATATATTATAAATATATATAACATATATTATATATAGTAAATGATGTATATATATTATAAATATATATATATATAAATATATATTATAAATAGTAAATGATGAAGACTGGCATTTCCTAGGCACCAGGCACCATTCTGACTTGTATCATCTTACTTCTCACCTATGGGATGTATACGATTATCATCCCCATTTTTCAGATAACGTCCCCAATTAGTAAGTGACAGAGCCTGGATTCGAGCTAGCTCTAAGACACCAGTGTCATAGCTCCTAACCCCCATGTCACACAGTCCCCAGTGTTGGTTCTAGCGTGAAGTTCTTCTCTCTGACAACATCCCTAGCTCCCCCTGCAGAGTTAATACATTTCTTCCACTCCTCTCGTAGGCACGTCTAGAAAACATTGTCGTGGGGTACAGTCTCCCTCAATAACTGCTGCTGTCCTTGATCCCCAAGCTTTGCTGGAACTTAGCGGGCATTCAATTATGGTGGCTGAGCTTATTTTTCAAATGAGGGCCCAGGGCTCAGGAAGGCCAGGTCCGTTGCCAGGACCACAAACTGCTGGTGCCCAGTATGTGCTCAGGCCCAGGTTTCAGATTCTACATGTAGCTCCTTCTTCCTGTGTCACTGCCTCACCTACCCAGACCTCTGTGCAGACATGCGTGTGGGAGAAATGGAACTAAATTTGGACAGTTCTTGTCTCAGAAGCATAGAAAGTGGCCATGAGAATTTTCAAAATTCTGATAAACCCTCTTTTCTTACAAAAGCATCTTGAATCATCTGTTACTGGTAAAATGACGAGCACCTGCAATTCTATTTTTAAATTCCTCAGTCTATAATATCCTTCCCTATAAGAATGCAAATACCCTAGAGAAAAGAGTAACAGACTTAGCTTTTCTAAGCTAGTCACAGGGGTGAATTTTGTGCTGGGACACAGCTGCCTAATGATCAGGGCGCAGAGCAGAGACGGCAGTCCCATGCTGTGGGCCCTGATCAGAGCAAGGGAAGGAGTGGCTCCTCAGAGGAAGATACACCTGGAAGGGAGAAAGGCAGGTTGGCTTGAGAAGTGGTAACTAAACGGAAGTTGGCAAGGACTCCGGAACGTCCTGGCATCCATGAACAAGTCCCCGCAGTGGCTTAAAAGATTGGTGGATTGAGAAACGCACCAGCTTCAGCTAGCTGAAGTATCCAGGGTTTCAAAAGACAAATAATTTATAATAGATGCATAGACAATTATAACTGTGCACTACACTCTAGCCCCTGCTTTCCTAAAAAGGAAGGCGCCTTGGTGCATTTTACCAGAATTGCTCCCAGACCCCTTCCACCTCTCTAGCTCCTCTAATCTTCATCCTCTGCCATCCTGGTGTCACAACACCCATTTTGATTTTTTTTTTTTTTTTTTTTTGTGGTACGCAGGCCTCTCACTGTTGTGGCCTCTCCCGTTGTGGAACACAGGCTCCGGACACGCAGGCTTAGCGGCCATGGCTCACGGGCCTAGCTTCTCCGCGGCATGTGAGATCCTCCTGGACCGGGGCACGAACCCATGTCCCCTGCATCGGCAGGCGGACTCTCAACCACTGCACCACCAGGGAAGCCCTCACAACACCCATTTTGGACTCCGCACCTTGGTTGCTTGTCCAGAATCCTGGCCCTGGGGTTTGCTACCCAGCTCCCCCTCTCCACTCCTCGAGGACATGCTTCTGAGTCTCTTTTCTCCAGCTGGACACATCCCAGCATTGAGACATCAGCTCAGCTTTGCAAGATCTGCTCAAGCAGGGCTAGCCCTACTCCCATCACTCACCCCTGGGTAGAGGGGGATCATGTACTGATGAATAATGGCCACGAATCCTGAAGTGGACTTGACCAACCCTCTTAAATGGAAAGCCGTTAGCTAGATGGGCAACATGGTGCCTGCTGGTGGTTCAGAACAATCTCAAGTTTCTTTCAAGACAATGAAAGAATAAAATAACATAACCATAAAACCACAACCATAACCATAATAACCATAAAATAACAATATTCAGCTGTTTTATGTTGACTGGTTTAATATAAGGGAGTCTGAAATTGACTGTAGTGATTCCATTTACACACACACACTCATGCATGCATACACACACGTGCACACACACCAACATTTTGAGATTCCATAGCAATCTCTAAGATACTATGCTTTTAAACATGTGTGGGTCTGCATGTGTGTGCATTTTCTGCTTCTGAGTTAGCATTTGACAGCCGGGTGCAGGGAAAGACACCCACAGAGAATACAGGGTTGTTGCTTTCCAGTAAGGAGGTAGCTACCATGTTCCCTCTCTAGACGCCCAGCAAGGTGCAATAAGCTCATGCCCTCTCGGTCCTGTAGCAGCGGGAGTTGGGCACTGGGGAACAAAGCTTTTCTGCTGGTCTTCCTCCACGGGGGCATCGGAGCCTGATGTTAACCGTTGTCACTAGGATTTGCAAGCTGCAAGAGGTGCTTCTAAACCGGGGGCTCTCAACCTGGCTATCCATTAGAATTACTAGGGGGCTATATTAAAAATCCCATCCAGGCTGCACTCCAAACCATTAAAATCAGAATCTTTAGTGGTGAAATTCAGGCGTTGGTATTTTGAAACTACCCAGGGGATTCCAATATATAACCAAGGATGAGGACCACGGCTGTAAAGAAAGCTGTGTTTCAGGCGATCACTGTCATTTCTAACATCTTCACCATCCTAATCTCTACGCTCATTTATTTAACTTCTTGCCACATCTTCTCCCAAGGCTACAAATTTTGACAGAACACAAAAATCACTTGGCTGGAAATAAGGCATTTAGGGATTTTTTAGGTTCCATCATTAACTAGTTGTGCGATCTGAACTAACACCACAATTACTAATATTATGGATGCTGATGTTGATAACAGCTTACATTGGTTGTACCCTTACCATGTGCCAGAAACTGTGCTAAGAGCTTTATATGCTTTATTTCACTTAATCCTCACAACCTCTCAGAAAAGTAAATATTAGTTTACAGAAGAAGAAACTGAGGTTCAGAGAAGTAAACTCAATTGCCCAAGATCATAGAATAAGTAGCAGAACCAAGATTCAAATTCAAGTTGTCATACCTAGAAGCTCATGTCCTTAACCGCCTTTCAGTGCCACCCCTCTCAATAACTTGCCCTGATTACAGAGCTGGTGAAGAACACAAGATTCCCTTCCACATCTGCCCAACTTCAAAGCTCAGCCTTTTACTAGGATGCTGTACTACTCATGTCAATGACACAAAAGTTAAGTCAGGGTGGTGTCTCTCCTCCTGACCTACTCACTTTCCTGAAAGAAATATAGATGACAAGGAAAAACACTTTCATAGCTAGAGGGATTTAAATGGTCTAATCCAGTGAAAAGAGTCTCTGCATTGAACTATAATTCAGGGGACAAGCAAGTGCATCCCCATCTAAATGTTCAGGGATTTCCATATGTAAGAAGAAAAACATACTTCATAGGTAAGATTTAAGACCAGAAACGGTAGATCTGCAGGCTGGTAAATTTTTCTCACACTATATTCCATATGGCAATAGTAAACCAAGTCTCTGATTTCTTTCATTTCTTTGGAGACTATAAAAAAGTATACATTTGCAAGAATCAATATGTGTTTCGTTTTCTGCCATTTCACGTAATAGACAAACACAACCCTCTGTCCCGCAATAGAAATTTATTGTGTTTTCAGATCGCCCCAGAAATATGTTCATAGCAATGTCTAAACTCATCAGGCAGTTTAATTTCAAAGCGTTCTGGTGTCCTGGGCCAGAATCTCATAGGAATGTCTATTCAGATAGTTCCTGGGAAGCTTCGAGGACATCTAAGGCAAGGTCTGAAACTGATTAGAGCAATATACTCCAGGAGAAATGTTCTGCATGGCCTTCCTGGAGGAGGCTGTCATCACTCCTGTGTGAGACCTGGGAGGTCACAGTAATTCACACCTGACAACAGGACCTCGTAAGTAGGACTGGGCAAGGGGCCCATGGTCATCCCAGTGGTATGTGTCTAAGTGATGGGTGTCTCTCCCTTTGAAACCAGGTGAAGAAAGCACCTTCAAAGGTTGTATGCCCAGGACACTTCCTTACAGACTTATTCTATGCAGGGCAGAGAGTGGAGGAGGAGTTAGGAGGGAGTACAGTGGAATTTATTCCCACAGGGCCTGGACCGTGTCAGCCATTTGTAATGTGAAAGGTGAATGGGAGGGGGGGAGAGGGAGAAGGAGGGGGGATGTACAAGAGAGAAAAAGAACTACAGAGAGAAAGAGATGTTTGTTTTCTTCAGGTGCTTTGCCACCACTATCAGGAGGAAAGGTTGCTTAAAATAATGAAAAAGAAAGGTTCAAGCTGTACTCCATTTAAGCCAAAAATCAAAGTGGGCTCCCTTATTCATTCATGTATTCACTGACACATTCAACCAATACTGAGTCCCCACGTCAGAGGTACAGTAGTAAACAAAAGCCCCGTCCGGGCATCCCTGGTGGCGCAGTGGTTGAGAGTCCGCCTGCCGATGCAGGGGATGCAGGTTCGTGCCCCGGTCCGGGAAGATCCCACATGCCGCGGAGCGGCTGGGCCCGTGAGCCATGGCCACTGAGCCTGCGCGTCCGGAGCCTGTGCTCCACAACGGGAGAGGCCACAACAGTGAGAGGCCCACGTACAGAAAAAAAAAAAAAAAAGCCCTGTCCTATGAAACTTACAATCTAATGAGGGAGGTGGACAGTAAACAAAAAAATAAGCAAACAGACACATACTATGATGTCAGGTGGTGATAGGCATCATAAGTTAAAACAAACAAACAAAGAACGGAGTAAATCATTGAGAGTAGGAGCCAGCAGGGCATGAATTCTGAGCAGAGCCCTGATCCCAGTGAAAGAGCCCTGCTCTGGCAGAGAGCTCTTTAGGGCCAAGGCCTGGAGGTGGAAAAGGCTTAACTCACTGGAAGCAAATCACTGAGTCAGGAACTGATGGACCAGCTCAGGAAGGTGGGGCACTTGGATCTAAAACCCGGGCTGCTGCGAGTTCTTCCTGCACTGTCAGCGTCACAGTGCTCTTTTATACATTGCTACATATAATGACGCTTGGTGTCACAAAAACACGATTGACTTGCAGCTGGGTAGTGCTGACCGAGCTGTGGATGAGCCTCATTAGCATGTGGTAGCTTAACACCACAGATTTACCGTGTATCTATATGCTGCACATATATTTGTACATGTGCCTTATTTTTGTGTGTGTATTTTCCATGAAATATGTCATATAATTTTTTAACATGCTTGGAAATGGTCCCTTTATTTCAATCCAGATGGCTCAGTATAGTACAAATGACAGCAGAAAGATCCATTAGTTCAGACTTAGCTTGTTTTTTTGTTTGTCTTGATACTGGGGGTAAACCAAAAAAAAAAAATAATGGTTTTGTCATTTGTATCTTTCCTTCATTGCACTGGAGGCGAATCCCCAGAGCCTTTTAATAATTTGGAAGGACCTGCCTATCCCCTGCTGAGCTTTGCTCAAAATAATGTCTGGTAAACACAACATAATTTCTGGGAAAGAGCACATTCATAACTCCCTTGTACCCCCCATCGTCATTTTTCTTGATGACACAAGCAATGGCTTTTTCCTGAAAGGACAGTTCATCTTCCTTCTCTTGTGCGTCATTATAAATCGCCACAACGTTTTCAAGTAAGACCTTGGAGCCCATGGCAGGTCCCTTTCAGCCTAAGGATCGCTCTATTTAACCACGGCCACTTCTTCCTGTTTGTAATGTTCTGGGAGAGGAAGTGGAGGGGGCATTACAGATATGTCATATATATATTAGTACACAGCAAACATTTGCACATGTTTGTGCTGTGTACAAATATACATACAGTATATACAGTGTCTAATGCTGTGCATATGTTTAAAAAGAACAAGGTGTACTTTTTATTCAATGCAAAATTAAGGTGAGTAAATAAAATGTTGAATTTTTAAAAATTAAAAATTAAAAACCATTAACATTTGCCATAACTACTCTTGCTGAGTGACTTTTAATGTCATTTACTTAAATAAATTTTAATATATAAAATTGCCTAGGAAAGGGCTTCCCTCGTGGCGCAGTGGTTGAGAGTGCGCCTGCCGATGCAGGGGACACGGGTTCGTGCCCCGGTACGGGAAGATCCCACATGCCGCGGAGCGGCTGAGCCCGTGAGCCATGGCCGCTGAGCCTGCGCGTCCGGAGCCTGTGCTTGCAACGGGAGAGGCCACAATAGTGAGAGGCCAGCGTACCGCAAAAAAAATTACCTAGGAAAATCAACTGATATAAATATATAATAGCAGTGTAATCAAATTTTTAAAAATATCATTCAGATTTATTTTTCCAACAAAAGTAAAACAATTGGAAATTAAATTAATTTCTTAAACTTATTTTCAGTGAATTTAACTTTTAATTTTAACTCAATATGCGAAAATAGCTTTAGCTGCTAGATATTCATTTGTTATTGTAGAATTTTTTTCTTTTCAGCACTTGACATAATTACCAGTGGACTAATCTTTGTAAAGTTAAACAATAAATATATTTTCATTTAGTTATTTTATTTAATTCTCCAAGACAAAGGCTCCGAAGAGCAAACACAAACAATATTCACAAGGCAGCTAGTATTAGCCAACATGAACATATAGGCCACCTCTCCAAATGCAACTCTAAGATGGTGCAGTCAATTGAGAGAAAGACCTCCAATCATAGCCATCTAATCACCACAGTTTTGTAGCACTGATCTTCCATACATTTTGTGTACTTTCCATGAAGTCAATGTCAAAAATGCTGGTACCCAAGAAAACCCAACAAGAGAAATTAAATAGTAAGGAATAAGATTTCATCAAATAGAGTTGAGCTTTGGAGGGCCACAAAGAATTGTATTAATCTTTTTGGCCCCCAAGAACCAATTTCACCCCCTCAGGTGTGCTATTGCCCTGCTAAGAACATGTGTCCTAAATTGTGAGCTCCTCAGTCATAAGGTCTGACTCCTTCTCATCCTTGTAATCCATCCTCAGCACAGAGAATTGCCTAGAGTGGATACTCTTTAAATATTTGATGAGTGAGAGAAGGAGGAAGGTAATGACTAAGTGAATTAGTGAAACCATAAACACTGGTAATCTGAGAGACCGTTGTACACTGAAGTCCTCAGCAGCATGAGGACATTCAGTCCATCACAAGAATGATGAAGGAAAAGAAAGGAAGAGAGGGACTTCTTGGAAGGAGAAGCAGGGTAGGGAAGGGCATGGAGTGGGTTTCAGGTAAGTGAGGGTGATAAAGCTCTGTGTCGGAGAGGCAGCGTGGCCTGGGAGAAAAAGCAAGGCAGCTCATAATGAAAGCTCTTTGCTTCATTTCCAGATGTAACATTGACTGGCTTGTGATTTTTAGCAATTTATGTAGCGTCTCTCTCAGTTTTCCAACTTTTAAAATGGAGTTGATAATACCTATTTCTTATAGAAATGATAAGAATAAGATATGTCAAAAAGCTCTGTGAGGGCTTCCCTGGTGATGCAGTGGTTAAGAATCCCCCTGCCAATGCAGGGGACACGGGTTCGATCCCTGGTCCAGGAAGATCCCACATGCCGCCGAGCAACTAAACCCGTGTGCCACAACTACTGAACCTGCACTCTAGAGCCCGTGAGCCACAGCTACTGAGCCCATGTGCCACAACGACTGAAGCCTGCGTGCCTAGAGCCCGTGCTCCGCAACAAGAGAAGCCACCACAATGAGAAGCCCGGGCACCGCAACAAAGAGTAGCCCCCGCTCGACACAACTAGAGAAAGCCCGCGCACAGCAACAAAGACCCAAAGCAGCCATAAATTAATTCATTCATTCATTTTAAAAATTAAAAAATTAAATTAAAAATAAGTTATAAATTTTTTAAAAAGCTCTGTGAAGTAAAAATAATAATAGAAATATAATTATTGAGCCTGACGGGTGGGGAGACAGGGTGGGGCCAGACTATGACAAGCCTCAAATGCCACGTGGAGGTGTGGAATGGATACAGTGGCAGCACCACTGTTATAGGTTATTGGAAAGAGAAGGGAGATTGATGTTCATTGAGTAGCTACTATGTGTTAAGCACGTCTCTCTTACCTTACGTAATCTCCACCGCCAATCTATAAAGTAGATCCTGATATTGTCATTTTGCAGCTGAGAACACTGAGGCCCAGGAATGTTAAAGCTGATAGATTTGCTGATGGATTGGATGAGGACTGCCAGGGAAAGGAAGGAATTAAGAATGATTCCCAGTTTTTGGCGGTGGATGTGTTAAGTTAGACATGGCTTGGAGACATTCACATGGAGAAGGAGGGATGTTTACTGTGCAGTTCAAAAGAAAGGTTAGAGTTGGAGCTATAATTCGGAGACCCAGCAGTATAAATGTTGTGTTTCTATTTTTTTAGACCATGTTACTGAGACCACTGAGGGAGTTATGGATAGAGAGGGAAAAAGGAATGATTTTAGGAGAATGCCACATGTAGAGGTTGGGAAGAAAGAAACAAATGGAAGGATGTGGTAACCAAGTGAATCAAGTGTTTGAGAAGGAAGGGGTCACCAGCTAGGACAAATGCTGCAGAGAAAGAGAAGATTTAGACTGAAGGTGGACCTCTGTTGGAGCATGGAGGTGATGGACAAGCTTTTTGAGAAGAATATCAGAGGGGTGATGGTAATAGACCCCCTAAAATTAGAGAGAATTCAGGAAAGAGTGGGAAATGAGGAAGTAGAAGCAGTGAGTGTAAACACTCCTTTGAAAATTTTGCCAGAGAGGAAAAAGAAAGATGGAGCTGTATCCAGAAGGGGAAGTTGGGTGAAGGTACAGTTTTTGAAAACATGGAAGATGTTACAGAATGTTGGTATGCAGAAGGGAATGGTGAACCAGAGAAAGGGGAAAACATCAGCAGCAAAGTTCTTAGGTAGGTGAGAAGTGGCACAAGTGAAAGGGTTCACCTGAGATTGGAAACAAACAAAGAGAAAAAAACAACAAAAGTTTGTCTTTTATAACAAGAGGGAAGGCCGGGCATGTGGGTAGGATGTATAAACAGGTAGTTGTTCTAATGGTAGAAAGATGTAGTTCTCTTCTGACTGCTTCTATTTTCTCTTCTCAGTGATGTGAGTTTAGAGGTCCTCAGGGAGAATGAGGAAGGGGAATGGGGGGACAGTTGCTTAAGGAGAGAAGAGAAGGTATAAAATAGTTGTCTTGGGGCTTCCCTGGTAGCGCAGTGGTTGAGAGTCCGCCTGCCGATGCAGGGGACGCGGGTTCGTGCCCCGGTCCGGGAGGATCCCACGTGCCGTGGAGCGGCTGGGCCGGTGAGCCATGGCCGCTGAGCCTGCGCGTCCGGAGTCTGTGCTCCGCAGCGGGAGAGGCCACAACAGTGAGAGGCCCGTGTACCGCAAAAAAAAAAAAAAAAAAAAAATAGTTGTCTTGGGGAAAACAGAATGAATTGAGGAGAGAAAGAAGGTAAGATCACCGGGTAGTACAGAGGGCCCACCTTGAGAGTTATTGGTCATAACTTTAAAGAAGGAAAAATCAGCATACTTGTGTGTTTTCTCCCAGCTGAATTAACTGCTGAGGTGCAGGCACAGCAGAGCAGTCAGAGAGTTGGGTTTAATTAGAATTGGGGTTTTTCCAGTAACATGGAGGAAAAGAAAGACCAAGAATTTGAGGGCACATGTAAGAGAGTGACTGCCATCATGGACTACAGAATCCATGCTGGGTTTAGAGGGAAATGAGGGAGTTGGGAGAGAAAGAGGCAGTGGTGAGGGACAGTGAAAAAGTGGTGAGGCCAGTGGTTGTTTTTGTTTGTTTGTTTGTTTTTTGCGGTACGCGGGCCTCTCACTGCTGTGGCCTCTCCCGTTGCGGAGCACAGGCTCTGGATGCACAGGCTCAGCGGCCATGGCTCACGGGCCCAGCCGCTCCACGGCATGTGGGATCCTCCCGAACCGAGGCATGAACCCATGTCCCCTGCATCGGCAGGCGGACTCCCAACCACTGCGCCACCAGGGAAGCCCGAGGCCAGTGGTTTTGAGGTGCTGATAGGAATAAAGAAATTTTGGTGTGGGAATAATAAACAAAGGAATGAGTGTGGGATGCTGGGAATCACAATTTTGGAGGCGGGGCAATTACTGAGAATAGCAAGATTTAGGTTAAGACCACAGGGGTAGGCGGTTAACAGGGGCTGCAGGAAAAGGGCATGAGAAGTGATGAGGTCAAGGGACTGAGGCCAAAGTGTTGAGTGGATTATCTATATGGAGGCTGAAGCCACAAAAGTGATGACAGGAGTGAAGACTCAGAAACCCCAGCTTCGGAGATGCTCTGAGCTATCTTTGGCTCCCCAAGTCCTACTTATGCCACAGTATTTGTGATTTCCCTGATGTTCAGTCTTTATTACAGGAATCCCCAACTCTGCAGGTGCGCTGAGTTTCCATTTCTTGTAACCATAAAGCTGCAATCAGAGTTCACCAGGAGTTCCTCCTATTTTCCACTAAAAAAAAATCAACTTTCTGTTTTATTTCCCCTGAATTATGCTGACAAGAGCTAGCATGAGAGATGAGATGAGGTTGGGTCCTGGGACAGACAAGAAGAGGAGGGGAGACTGAATACATTCTTGTTGATTTATTTTTGACAGTAGACTGACCAGGTTGCTCTAGAATTACCCTGAACTTTGAGAGGTACAAGATACCTTGAATTTTGAGAGTTACAAGATACTTAAAATCTCCTTTATTATATACTCTGGTCAAGGTGGGTACAGACCATGCTTTACACATGCAGGTCAGCCACACTGTGCTTTTCAAATTCTACTTTTAAACTTTGATCTTTGTCTTAGATTCCTAAAACCATCTTTTTTGCAGAGGAACTACATAAGTTTCCAGTCAGATCATGCATTTCGCTGGTTTCTCTTGACTCTGGGACAATATTTATGATGAGTTAGAAGTCAATTGAATCACCTAGAAAAATTCATTTTCAAAAAAAAAGAAGAAGAAAGGAAGGAGTAAATGAAAAAATATACACAATGACATCATTTGACAGATTTTGCTTCACTGAAACTCATTGGCACATCACTAAATGGGATTGAAATTTTCAACAACTCCTACATTTGGGCTGCCTTTGATAGAATATAAGCTGCAGGGAGACACAGCTGTAGCTGTCCTTCCAAAATGAAAGGAAATCATTTTCAGAAATGAATCCCTCAAATGGTTGTTTAATGTGTGGCAGATGTGTCTCACAAGCTAGAATATCATCAGAATGCTGGTCTTTTCCTTGTTTCTCTGCAGGAAAACCATGTAACAGAAATGGATTTATCCGGTGTATTATCACTAATGTTCTCTAGATGCTTAAGTGTCCCTGTGGATTGGCCCATATAACTTAGAAACAGCTGCTGTCTGACAGGACACATGGAACAGATGAACAAGTGTAGCACATCACAAGAAAGAAACAAAATCCTAAAGGAAGAAGCCCCCAACCTCATCATGATCATCCAAAGGCAATTGGCATGTGGAATTCTTGTTTTCCTGCCCAGTGACAGCACCAGCATTTGGGAGAGGTATCAGAACCCAAGGCTCCTGTGACTTTGTCTGCCTTTTCCTCACCAAGGAGCCATAAAGGGGTTCTGGACATAAGCCAGAAAACTTGCCTACATATTTGTATGTCCTAGAACTAACCATGCTGCAACCTACAGCTCTATGAGCCCGCAGCCCCAGCCCCAAACAATTCCTGGCATAAAGAAGCTTTGTTTGTTTGGTGAGTTATTTCCAGAACGTGTGCTTAATGCCACACTGTGTGTGTGTGTGTGTGTGTGTGTGTGTGTGAGCACGCCTGCCCACGTGTGCATGAGTATTTAAGTTCTATTAGGTCCTGAGGCTTTTTATGGAGGAGGGGAGGGAGGCAAGAAGACTAACCTCATTTCCTGGATGAGAAACTGAGACATGAAAATAGAAGTTAATGTCTGTATTAATTAGGAGAAAGCTAATACCTGATGGAGAGTTCCTTAAAGGTGAGAAATGTAGATGCAGTTCTCATATTCATCTTTGAATCCTTAGAGTTCTGAGGATTAAGAAATAGTAATATGGGGCTTCCCTGGTGGCGCAGTGGTTGAGAGTCCGCCTGCCGATGCAGGGGACACAGGTTCGTGCCCTGGTCCGGGAAGATCCCACATGCCGCGGAGCAGCTGGGCCTATGAGCCATGGCCGCTGAGCCTGCGCATCCAGAGCCTGTGCTCCACAACGGGAGAGGACACAGCAGTGAGAGGCCTGCGTACTGCAAAAAAAAAACAAAAAACAAACAAACAAAAAACAAACAAACAAAAAAAGAAATAGTATATGGGGCTTCCCTGGTGGCACAGTGGTTGAGAGTCCACCTGCCGATGCAGGGCACACGGGTTCATGCCCCGGTCAGGGAAGATCCCTCATGCCGCAGAGCAGCTGGGCCTGTGAGCCATGGCCGCTGAGCCTGCGCGTCTGGAGCCTGTGCTCCGCAACGGGAGAGGCCACAGCAGTGAGAGGCCTGTGTACCGCAAAAAGAAAGAAAAAAAAAGAAAAAGAAAGAAATAGTATATGACTTGAATACAAATTGCATGTTCGAGGAATGTTGGTTGAAAGTAAATTTGTTACACCTACAATGCTCCAGGCACAAATATTGTCTCATGTGATACTGGAAACTACTCTATCAGATAGTTGTCTTCACCCCCATTTTATAGATAGGAAAGCAAACTCAGAGAGGTTCAATAACTTTTTCAAGGTCGCACACAGCTGGTAATAGAGTACAGTCTGTAAAATCAAGTCTTGACTTCCCAGCTCCTGATCTTTCTATTATACATGCTACCGCCTTTTCACTTGTAAATTAGTGGCTTCACCAAACCCTGCTTAAGGCAAGCCTTGAGCACAACACTTAAACAGTGTTTTCCTGTATGTCTTTGCACCCAGAACATGAATTTCATGAAGGCAGGAACTTTTCTTAGGCCATACCTTCAAAGGAGAACACTCTACCCTGGGGCTGGTGTCTTATTTACCTTTATATCCTTAGTGTCTGGCTCAAGACTTGGCACATTGTAGGTAATAATGTAAGTAATAAAAACTGAGTAAATCAATAAGCAAAGTGATTGTGAGTCTAAACTAATCTACACAGGAACCAAATTCTGGATATGAACTGCATTCGGGAACTTCATACATATTACTTCATGACTCTGTGAGTCTCACCATGAAAACCCTTTCTCAGTGATTCCTTCTTCCATCCCCCTGACCATGTATTGTTATGGAGCCATGACTGGAAGAAAGCAGGCTCTCTTTTGGGAATAGAACTCTTGAAGTTTTAGCACAGAAGAGCTCTGGAAGGAGACCTCCAAGCATGACTAGGCCTGATGGTGTGGCTCTTGTCAACCTCTCCAGCTGCATCTCCCCAACTGCCTGCCACCTACTTTGCCAGATGTCTCAGAGGACCTGTAGTCCTCCACCTCTGACCCCACATCACCATTATCCTATCTCCCTCCTCTTTATCTTTGCTCACATGGACCCCTTTGCCCTGGATCCCTTTTTCCTGCTCCACCTCTGCTTACCCACCCCCAACTCCTATTCATACCTTATGACTCAGTTTAGATGTCACCTCTTTTTGGAGGCCTTCCTGGATTTCTTTCCAGGCTGGCAAACACAGTTCTACTTAGAGTTCCCATGTGTTCTCTTGATCACCACATTTCTGCCTTCCACTAAGCTATGAGTTTCTCAGGGGCAAAAATTGTGACTTATTCCTCTTTGTGTCACCATATCAATGGGAGCTTAGAAAAGAAAAAAAGGGAGGGAGAGAGAAGTTTTCCATAGACGATGAATTTGGGACAGCGAAACATAAGGAAAGAGGGTAGCAGTTCCCAAAAGTGGGAGACAACTTAAGGAAAGACTAAGTTGGCTGGAACATTTTAAAATATCGGAGGAAAGAATGTAATTACAATAGGACCAACAGAGAGAAGAGACAGGAGGGAACAGAATGAACTTTCTTGGTATTTGCTGCCTGTAGCAAGGGAACAGGCAACAGTAGAAGCAATCTGATTCTCTAGGTATAGACATTGCTGGGGTTTTTATTCTCATTACTTAAGTGATTCTTACAGCATGTGCTGGACTTTTATAAGTTTAAATGACTGGGCCAACTTTGCATAGTGCACATATTCTGTAGAAATGAATATTTATGCTGAGTTAGTTGTACAAATACACAGCTCATTGGAGTTCCTTTCCCCAAAGCTATCAAACTGAAAGAAAAGTCAAATCCACATATAATGGGATTTGCTGAATCTTCATCCCAGGGCTGTGCCAGTGTGGGACTAGGTAAAATGTAATTCTATATCTATTAGGTGGTTAAAAAGCAGTTGCATAAAATCATCACCAAGTATCATTTTCATAGGGCCCAAATTCACTCACACCAAGTAATTCTAGAGTTAGGAAACTTTCCAAAGAATTCCTGCGGAGCTATACTGGGATAAAATCTGGCCCATTGTGAATATAAAATGGCAATTTTATTTAAACAGTTGTAGCTCCTTGGGTCTCTTCTGGCTGACTCTAATATTGCTCCTTGTCTATATATTTTGGACACATTTTCACTTTCCTCTAGAAAAAGTTTTACTGCTTAATCATCCTCCTCTTGCCACCTCTCCCTTCTAGTGAGTTCTGTGTTAGAACAATGGAATAATATTTGCTTGGGGGCCTGTTGATGAATTTCATAGCAAGTTATCACTAATAATCCCTAATGTGTGTTCCTACATTTGGCACACTGACCGAGCCACTTAACCTTCATATGCCATCACTTTTCCAGCTGTAAAATTCAGCAGATAAGTCTTAGCATCTCACATTTCTCAAATGCTACATAGCCTTCCTACCATTTCTATGCCCAGAGTGAGTAATGACTTTCAACAGCCAAATTTAAAAGGCTGACTTCAATTATTGTCCCATCTGTGTCACTCCTCTGGCAAACATGGGCTAATAAAATGCATGTGACCTGGAAAATCTTTAGTAGTTTTTTTGCAAGGTATTTCTAGTTTATGACCATGAATTGAACTGACTATTCATTGGCCAGATAATCTCATCATCAGATTTAGCCATCAGGGTGAATTTGAACTTCATCCAATAATAGATTATGATTTAGTTTTTGATTAGAGGAAAAAATAGATTGGTTTATGCAGCCAGGAAATAATTGTTGCGTATGTATGATGTGCCAGGTGTGGTGAAGGGTGGTGAGGGTGTTGGTTGGTTGGTTTTTTCCCTAAATGAACTAACCAAAGAGTAAAAGTCTTTTGGGGTTATGGGTAAAGCTGTTCCCGTGACAATGGGTGTCGAAAAAGATGTTTATTGGAGCCCAATGGGTAGTGTCTGAGCAAGGGCTCTATCCTTGTTCCACTCTTCTGGTACCAGCTCAGGATGGCCATGACTTTATTCTTTTTCTCTACTAACCCCTTGGCCAGAGTAAAGAAGAAAACCCACCTCTTTGGACATGAATGGTGTCCATGGTAGGGCACGTCACAGCAGCTGCATCAGCCTAGATTTGCAACCTTCCCTTAAAGTCTGTCTTAAAAATTCCCCTCAAGTGGTCTTTCCTTCCCTTTGCAACCAAATGGCTTGAAACAGAAACCAATGCTTACTGCCTTATTTGTTACCCCTCTTTGCCCCTTCTCCAGCTCATCTTCAACACCACTTACTGTGAGATTTAATCATATTACTTTATTGCTTGAAGAGCTTTTTTGGCTGCCATGGGTCCACCATATCAAGTGCAAACAATTCAAACTGTTCACATGAACTGAGGTCATTTCTACCTCTTTAATGAGATGTATTGCAATGAGAAAAGATAGCTAACCTTTACTGACAACCTAATGTGTTGCTGTCCTCACAACAACAGTGTGAAATTTATACACTTATCAGCCCAGGTCACAGATGAGCAAAATAAAGCCCAAAGCTGTTCAGTTACTGGCCCAAAGGCAGCTGTCTCAGGGTGGTATTGGAAATCAGAACTAGATTTGCCTGATTGACCTTAGGCCTTCTCTGCCTGCAGTCTCTCAGCAGGCCCACTAACCATGCCCCCCTCTCCTCCCCATCTCCCATATTAACAGGGTGGCCCAGTGCAAGAAGACACATGGTCATCCCCTGAAACAATGTCCCTTTACATTTCCTTATAGTTCTCGGTGTGGACAGAGGCCTGCAGACTGGCTTCCCAGCTGGAGGCCAAAATCATGAGGGAACACAGCTGCAATTAGAAGAAAAAGACGCCAACAGCTGCACTCACCGACAACCCTGGGACAAGATAGGGCACATTGTGTCATGCTGGCAAAGACCTCCTTTGGACAGAGTAGAGGATATGTAATGTGTATCTTCAAATTAATTTCAGCAAATGCCTATTTGTTTACCCCACTTTGTCCCCCCTCCAGTTCACCTTCAATACCACTCACTGTGTGATCCAATCACATTACCACTCAAAGGGCTTTTCTGGCCCCCATGAGTCCGCCATATATGGTGACCCCACAGTACAGGTGGCTGACCTCCTGCTCTGCGGGGCTCACGGCACCCCATTCAGGTCAAGTATTTTGTTTCGTAATCTCAATAGGTTGTAAACCCCTGAAGGACAAACACTGTGTCTTGCTGTCTTTGCCCCCAGCATTTAGCAGAGCCTGAGTCTGTGATAAAGGCTCAGCTCCATCCCCAGCTCTCTGAGAAGGTTTCCCTTACACCAACACACCTGCCACCTCTCACCCAAAAGCAGAGCTAACAAAGCCTTCCTCTGTGTCCCCAAAGCACCTCGTTGGTACCACCAGCAAAGCACTTGTGTTCCAGAGAAATGAGTGTCTGTCTGTCCCCTGCCATCTGACCCCTGGCTGTCCCTCCAACCACACCTCCTTCACTGTTCCCTTGTTTTATCGGGTCCAGCCACACTGGCCTCCCATCCATTTCTCAACCAAGCATATTCCCACCTCAGAACTTTGTACTTTCTGGAAACTGTCTTCCCCCAGAGCCACATGGCCTCACTTCCATCAGGTCTCTTCTCAAAGTCACCTCCTCAGAGAGGCTGCCCCAAGCATCCTACCAAAATAGCAACCCTGACCATTATTCTCCAGCCCCAGTTTCCCTCATAGCACTGACCCCTACCTGTCTGACATTATCTACTTCTTTGTCTGTGTGATTACTGTCACCTCCAGTAAAATGTAAGCTCCTTGAGGGCAGGAATTTTATCTATGCTCTCTTAGAACAGCGCCTGACACATAATAACCACTTAATAAATATCTGTTAAGGAAGGAAGGAAGGCAGGGAAGAAGGAAGGACTTCCCTGAAGGACCGCGAGAGCCTCAAAGCCAGGAGTGTGTCTTACACACTCTTTAACCTCCAGCATCTAGTAATGGTCGGCCTATGACAAATCATGAGCTTGTTTCTTGATTTCTGATGCGAATCAGAGGTACGTGGCGCAGAAAAACAACTGGCCTTTCCCGAATGTCTGCCCAGTGACAGGTCTCTGCTACGTGCCTTGGGTATAAGGCTTTGTTTCATCTTCACAACTTCCTAAGGTAGTTGCTATGGCTCCACCTAAGAGGGGAGGAGACTCAGTGTCAGAACGCGCATGCGACTTACCCAGAGTCACAGCTAGTGAAAGGCAGAGTTGGGATTCGAACCCAGTTCTCACACCAACACCTCTATTCCTTCCTCCACCTTGCCTCTCCTGAGACACTGGCTACCTTCAAACCAATGGATATTTGACTCATATACAGTCTTGTAATTCATGAAGTAAATCAAAGTAGAAAATTTAGAAAACTTTTTTCTAAGTAAGTTATTTTTCTTCCTCTGATTTTTAAATTTATTTTTCCCATAGGTCAGTGATATTTTCAGCTTTCCTTTCAAGAGGAAATAGAATGGAAGTGATTATGATAGTAAACACGACAGCCCTCGAAACCGATTGTGAATATAAAGTGCTGTATAAAGCACAACGATGGTGAGGCTAAAGTCATTGTTATTGCTTTCAAATTAGCCACATCTTTCTCAGAAAGATTAACGTGCCTGTGCAGCTCTTTCAAACTTAACCTAAATTTATTGCTTAAAAACACCAAGGGATTTTCAAATACATTCCATTCCCCAGGTCTCAGTGAAAGACTTCCTTTTCTTATAGGTGGCTGTTCGGGATGTGCCCTTCTGGGGTGTAAGCAAGAATGCAGCTCCAGACAGAGCTCTTGTTCAAACTCTGTTCAGGGAGGACTGTTTGGAGACTGGGGGTATTTTGCAAGAGGAGTGGAGCTTGGACTGATTTTTATAAAATTACTGATTTTTAAATATCTTGCATTTTCCTAAGTCTGTAGTCAGCACCATTGCCAGATGATGGCATTATCCTGGTGGTTGTGGTCCATGGGGTCAGAGTCAACTAAGGACATGTCAGGAGCCAACCAAGCTGAGTGCAGACATCTAGAGGCAGTTGCTTGTGCTGCTTTGACTCAATAAAGGCTTTGCAGTGTGGTCGTCCTGTCAATTGAAACGAAACAACATGAAATGAAACAAACACTTGCCCGCACTTTTTAAGAGCTAACTTTTCTTGGCTTTAAATCGAACCTGTGTGCTGTTGACTTGTCAGTTACAATTGCCAGCCCGAACCCCTCACGTGGACTCCGAATCCATATGTCAGCTGCTACTCAGTATCTCCATTGGGATGTCTAATAGGTATCTCAGAGATAACACATCCCAAACTGAGCACTTAACTGGCCCTTCACCTCACCCACCAAAACCAGCTTCTACTGCTGTCTGCCCCATCTCAGTAGCGGCAACTCTACTCTTCCAATGGCTCAAAACAGAAATCTTGGAGTCATCCTTAACTCCTCCCTTCTCTCACACCATACATCTGGTCTACCAGAGATCCTGTTGTCTTTACCTTTGAAATATATCCAGAATCTGGCCCCTTCTCCCCACCTTCACTCTGCTACCCTGGTCCTACCTACCATCATAGCTCACTTGAACTCCAACAGTTGTCTCCTAACTCATGCCCTTGTTTCTGTCCCTTGTGCCTCACACTCCAACATAGTCCCCAAAGTGATTTTTTAAACAAAAGTCCGATCATGTTGTTCTACTACTCAGAACTCTCCAGTGGTCCCCCATATCACTGAGAAGGTAAGCCAAACTCTTTAATATGACCTCTAAGACCTGTATTACTTTTCTAGATCTTCCATAACAAATTACCACGAATTGGTGGCTTAAAAACAACAGAAATTTATTCTCTCACAGTTCTGAAGGCCAGATGTCGAAGTCAAGGTATCGTCAGGGCTTCACTCCCTCTGGAAGCTCTAGGGGATAATGCATTCCTTGCCTCTTCCAGCTTCCAGTGCCTGCCAGCATTCCTTGGCTTGGCTTGTAACTCATCCCCTCGCTGCTATGTCTTTCCGTCACCTTCTCTGTGTGTCTATCTTATAAGGATACGTGTGATTGCTTTCAGAGCCCACCTGGATAATCCAAGATAAACTTCACCTCTCAAGATCCTTAATCATATTTTTGTCATATAAAGTAACAGGGAATATTCACAGGTTCCAGGGATTAAGACATAGACATATATTTTGGGGGGCCATCATTCAATCACCATAGGGCCCTGCATGACTGGCCCTTGTCTCCTCTCTGGACTCATCTCTTGTTCTCTTTCTCTTGTTTGATCCTCTCTATACTCACTGGCCTCCTTGCTGTGCCTTATGTAGACCAAGGTAATTTCTGCCACATTGCCTTTGCATTTGCTGTTTCCTCTGCTAGAATGCTGTTTCCTCCACTTCAGGTTTTAACACAAAAGTTACCTTCTTAGTGAGGTCTTCCCTGGTCACCCTATCTAAAATTTAAATACCCCCTAGCATTTCATTTAACCCTTCCCTGCTTTACTTTTTCTCCTCAGCACTTATATTGTAGACTTTGCCATTTTATCTAACTTATTATCAATTTTACATAATTGTTTATTGTCTGTCTTCCCTCACCAGAATGAAAACTACCCGAGGACACGGGTTTTCTTCTAATTCACTATGTCCCCAGCACTTAGAACAGTGTCTGGCACATAGTCTTTCAGTAAATATTTGTTGAAAGAATAAGATATCAAGCACTTAACTACTTGCTAAGGCTCTTATATGCATTACCTCATTTTAATTCTCACAATACAAGATGCAAACTGTTATTCCCGTTTTGCAGAGCAGGAAACTGAGGCTTCCAAGTTTAGTAAGTCACTCAACATTACACAGCCAGAAAGAAGCCCTGCCTGGGTTCAAACCTACCCTGTCTGACCCCAAGACCTGTGTGCACAGTGACTACAAATACCACTGTACTAGTTTGCTAGGGCTGCCATAACAAAGCACCACAGACTGTGTGGCTTAAACAACAGCAATTTATTCTCTCACAGTTCTGGAGGCTGGAAGTCTGAAATCAAGATATGGTCAGTGTTGGTTTCTTCTGAGGCCGCTCTCCTTGGCTTGTAGATGGCTGTCCCCTCGCTGTGTCTTCACATGACCTTCCTGCCATGTGTGTCTGTGTCCTAACTTCCTTTTCTTATAAGGACACTCAGTCATATTGGATTAGGGCCCTCCCATAGGACCTCATTTTATCTTAATTACCTCTTTAGAGGCCCTATCTCCAACTACAGTCACATTCTGAGGCACTGGGGGTGAGGACTGCAACGTGTGAATTTGGGGGCACACAATTCAGCCCATAACACTACTTCTCCATCGGACAGCTGACAAAAGAAAGGGTTCCCCTCTTCTTAAATGCTTGATCCATACTTCACTCCTCTCTGACATCTTTTTTTTTTTTTTTTTTTTTTTGCGGTATGCGGGCCTCTCACTGTTGTGGCCTCTCCCGTTGCGGAACACAGGCTCCAGACGCGCAGACTCAGCGGCCGTGGCTCACGGGCCCAGTTGCTCCGCGGGATGTGGGATCTTCCCAGACTGGGGCACGAACCCCTGTCCCCTGCATCGGTAGGCGGACTCCCAACCACTGCGCCACCAGGGAAGCCCTCTCTGACATCTTTAATCTGCCTATCTTTAGTGGCTCCTTCTCTTCCGCCCACAAAAACATATAAACCCATTCAATTTTTTTTTTTTTTTTAATTCTGAGGTTTTCCATCCCCCTCAAGTTCGTATCCACTCTCCACTTCACTGCCAAACTTTAAAAAAGTCTCTCCTGGTCTTTTTTTTTTTTTTTTTTCATCACTTCAAATCATTCTCCTCCCAACACCTGCTGGAATTGCTTTTGCAAAAGTCACAAAGCCCAGGCTGGTGGCTTCTTTCACCTTCCTCACCCCTTCATCCACCATTGCCCAGTGCCTAGCCCGCTGCCTGCTCTCACCTCACACCGTGTGTTCATCTCTGACAAGATGATGCTCCTCGGCTGGCAAAAGGGAAAAGCCACTCAGTGGGTAATTTCTGTTTGTTGGAGTAAGAAGTGATTTTTTTTTTAGGATTTAGTGTTTAGGGTTAGCATTTAGGACTGACAGATAAAATACAGGTAACCATGCAATAATGGGGACACGTTTATACTAAACAATTTCTCATTGTTTATCTGAAACTCAAATTTAATTGAGTCTTATAGTTTTATTTGCTAAATCTGGCAACCCCGTTAGCATTCAGTTTAGGTGAGTGGCGTGTCCTTATTTTGCGTCTTCAGCAACGTCTGTTACTCACCGTCAGTGGTGATCTGGGGAGTGAGGGAACCAGGGTGGTGTCCTAAGTGGCCAAGGGTTTGAGGAAGGGAGAACACACACAAGAGACTGTAGGGCTTCCCTGGTGGCGCAGTGGTTGAGAGTCTGCCTGCCGATGTAGGGGACACGGGTTCGTGCCCTGGTCCGGGAAGATCCCACTTGCCGCAGAGTGGCTGGGCCCGTGAGCCATGGCCGCTGAGCCTGCGCATCCAGAGCCTGTGCTCCGCAACGGGAGAGGCTACAACAGTGAGAGGCCCGCGTACCGCAAAAAAAAAAAAAAAGAGAGAGACTGTAAATTCAGAGAGGGCAGTTGACTAGGAGGTAAGTCCACCCAGCCAATTCCCAGAGATCTGGAAAAAGACGTACCAATGTACCTACCTTATGAAAAGAAGTTCAAGCCAATTGATTTCAGTATGAAAGGAAACACTCATATCATCTGTAACATAATTTAGACTATTTCAGCAAAGGCAGTGATACAGATGTAACCTAGCACTCTGGGAATACCCTGTCAGAAATATAGTTAGCCTTTGGAAGACCCTATTAGGTATCTACACTCTAGAAACAGTTTTACGTGCACATTAGTAGAAACAGCTGCACCAAGAGTTTCAATGCTACAGTCAGGTTTGTAAACAAGCATTATGAATGTTATAGAATATCTTACTATGGACACGAGTGGTGCTGAAGATATGGGAATCAGCTTGAAATGCTGTACATGCACCTTGCATGAGGGTGATGTCAAATCTGGTGGATCCGGCAGCTGAATGCCTTTGGGGGGGCCGGTCTCAATCACCCCCTATTCACCCTATTGGTTATGGAGATGACTAAACAGGTGACACTCCACACTGGACAGGTAAGATGGACAGCAGTGTATTAGTCACATATGCTCACAGCGTGGGAGGAGGACCCCGAATGCCACACGGGGCCACGCGGGCATCACACTGAGGAACAGAGTGAACAGCCAGGGACAGTGGGAAGCAGGCTTTGTAGCACCAAGAGGGGGAAGTGGCCCTTGGCTCTCTCGGGAGGATGTGGTTGGCCTCTTTGAATAATTTTGTGGGCTGGCAGGGAGCTGAAGCCCGCTACTCAGGGATAAGTAGCAAAGGAGGTTTGTTTGGCTGGAGGATCTTATCCACTGGAGCAAAGCAGGAAGGAGAACTTGCCGTTAGGCCATTCAAGGCCCTCTTGATGTTACAAGAGGCCAAGGCAGCACAAAATATGGGCCCTTGATTTTAGACCACATGGCTCCCTAGGCCTTGGGCTCCACTTGGTCCTGTGTGTTCCTTCTTCAAGGAGGATTCATCCTATTAGCCTAGAAGCTGATTCCCCCACCATTGTCACATCTGCCTCAAGAGGACATTACATGCCAAATATTGCTGGAAATCTAGGACGCTGCCAAACTTAAAAGAAAATGTTGAATGTGTGATTTTTTCTGCACCTGCTAACAAACGTGTGTGGCATCCTCTGAGACTTGCTTTTTCCATTGTAACATACCTCCTGATGGAGATATTTTGTAGGAGAGACCATACACTTCTCATGTACCTCTAATCCTCAGACTTCTATCCAAATTATTCTAGCAATTGTGAAAGGCCAACCACAGCCCTAGTGGTCTGGAAGGCTTAGAAATGCCCAGGGGGCTGACCCTAGGGAAACATAAGCAATCCCCCAAATCTGTTCTCAGCACCATTCTCGCCTCACTCACACTCACTCTCCAATGTACCTGCTCCCAGGGCTCCAATTGTAATGTCTCTGTGGATTTTCTCAGGATCATTAGATCCCGGTCTTCTCTAGAGCATCAGATTTACTTTCCCACCTGTGTGGTAAACATTTCCACATGACATCATTAATTCATTAATTCAACTATTTATCAGACATTTATTGGGTAATAAGTGTTCTAGATACAAACATACATGAGACATCTTGCTGTCTCCACGGAGTCTATGTTTGGGTAGAGGATGTCATAAACTCATAAACTCAATGCGTCCAATATATTATTACCATCCTCTATCCCCAAATCGATTCCTTCTTTTCCATCTAAAGACACCACCATCCCACCACCTGCTAAAACTTACAACTCCAAAGTCATACCTGTTTTCTATCTCTCTCCATATTCCTCACAATTCCCTGGGGGCAACAGCATAGCAATAAAATTGCAATAAACAAAATAAAGAGTTTTATTACAGCCCCTTAACTTCCATCTCCACACTTACCACCCTAATGTTTTATTAAGTTATCACTCTTAGGGTCCCCTTTTAACATAGATTATTGTCTACAAAGAGCTGTACTTTGTGCTTCATGAATATTTGCCTTACATCTTTGAAACATCTTTTAATCAAGGTTCTCATTATTTTTAAGGTGAAATGTCTAAAACTTCAAAAGGTCTGAAAACTCTGTTGTCTAAAAGACCAAAACAAGCCAACAGATAGGGTCTGGTTTTTTAAGGCCAGATCTGAAGTAGGGAAAGAAACATCTTTGCTGCTTAGAAAGATGCTGATAATGCTATTCAGAAAGGGACCCTAAGGACTCCAGTTTTAAACAAACTCTAATAACAAAACACTGTCAGCCAAAAGAGAAAGCTGATCTCCTGACATTAAAGGTGCCAGCAATACCACCTTCCTCCCCTCGGTGAGGTTGCTGACGCCAGATGACGCATCTCCCACCCGCTTTGTGGGAGAGCCAATCAGTTCCCTTTGAATGAAATCTTTATTCAACGGTTTAAACACTCCTGGGGGAAGGGAGGGAGAGGACAAGAGAAGGATTTCAGAAACAAATGGAGCCCCAATCGCCAAGTTTCTGTTCTTGTTACTGTTCAGGTTTTGGCCCGTGAAGATGGTCTCAATTCCATGTTTTTCGTTAAGCTGGCTTGTTTGGCAAAATCCAATGATAAATACAAAACTCTGAGGTCAGTCTCACCTTACTCGGAAAGCTGGAGCTGGGAAGGTCAGCTTTTTGTGGTTGGGGAAACTTTGGAAGCCACTGATCTGCTGTTGACAACGGCAGGCAAAGATATGGGCCAGATAATTTTTTCTTTACAAATGTGCGAATCTAGGACTTTTCTTTCCTTAAAAACCCAACATACAAGCAATCCTTTGTTGATAGTTTGGTACCAGTGGCTAGGCGGGGGAGGGGAAGGCAGGATGGATGTGCAGGTAGAATGAACACGTAGAATCCATAGATAGGTCAAGATCTGTTCTTTAGTTAATAAACACCCAAACTGACCCCTGCCTCTTCTCCCTGTTTTTTTCATCCTCAGCTACTCACAGTCAGTCACACCCATAGAAGGGCAAGAAAGTAAGGGTAAATGGGAGGGGACAGGGGCCTAGATACCCACAGACCAGCTGGTCAAACTGGGAGACTTGGTATCAACTTCTTGGGACACAGATCTGCTTTCCTGGCATTGTTCCCTGGTCATGGGCCCCTGCAGCTGCTTTACTCCAGGTCAGTAAAATAAGCCCTTTTTCTCTTCCCACTATTGTCACCTCCCCTCACATAAAAACAAAAGAGTCTAAACGTGGAGAAGAATCTGTTTCAGTACTGGAAATGGAAAAGCTAAGGTAAGTAGTTTTACGTCAACACCTGTGAAATCACAATAGGCACCATGTATTAAGTGCTTACTAAGTGCCAAGCACTGTCCTTCACGTTTACCTACTTATCACACAATCTTATGAGATGAGTAATATTATCATTATTCCATTTTTTATAGATGGGGAGACAGAGGCACAGAGAGCCTTAGCAACTGGTCTCAGGTCACAAAGCTGGAACTTGAATGCAGGCAGTCTAACTTCAGAGCCCATGCTCTTTCAGCACCCCACACAGGCCTGGCCTGTCCCCTGAGTAAAGGTACATGACCAATGGCCAAGTTTCCTGGACAGCACACCCCCAAGCACTCCCACACACACTCACTTATTTCCATGAATAAAGGGCAGCAAATCAGGGTTGCCTGGAAGGGCAAAGAGAAGCACACAAGGAGAGGACAGCAGCAGCCTTGATTCCTCAGACCAGACAAGAATACAAGGATCACCGTGGTGAGCCAGGTGCAGGGCCCCTGCATGCCAGGACGCCAACCAAGCACTCAGAGAGGGCTGAGAGGTGCCTCACCACTGCATTGTTGGTGATGGATGCTCACCCTGGTGGGAGAGAAGGCAAAGCCAGCAAACTGCCCTCAAACGTGAATGAGATTGATGTGCCAATACTGGCGTTTTATGTGTATATAAGATAGATGTATGTTTGTATGTCATCCAGTGACCCACCAAAGATATGTAGCTTGGATTCAGTTTGTGAACTAGAAAATAAACAGCCTGCTGCTCATAATACAACCAAAAGGTCTCTTGGTTGTGGTCTTAGTCAGCTCGGGCTGCTATAATAGTATACACAGACATAGAGAGGCTTGGACAATAAACATTTATTTCTCATAGACAGGATGTCCAAGATCAAGGTACCGGAAGGACAGCGGCAGGTGAGAAATCACTTCCTGGTTTGTAGATAGCTATTTTCCTGTATCCTCACATGGCAGAGAGCTGAAAAAGAGGAAGCAAGTTCTCTAGTATCTTTTCTTATAAAGGAACTAATCCCATCAAGATGGCTCCACCCTCATGACTTAATTACCTTCCAAAGGCTTCATCTCCATATATCATCACATGGGGGAATTAGTGTTTCAACATACGGATTTAGGGGAGACACAAACATTTGGTCCATAGCAGATGCCATCCTATAAGTCTTCGTCGGCACCATTAAAAATGACACACACACACACAGAAAATGCACAGGACTGAACCGAGCTCAGAGAGAGCTCGGCCTCACAGATGAGCACATCTACCCAACCCTCTTGCAGCCAGAAAGTTTAATTAATTGACCCGTTGTAGTCACTGTGTCACTATAGTGTCTCCCCAATATTCCACTACCTAGAATGTAGAAGTCATCAGCTAGGATTGTTGAATGCAGTTGCTCAGACTTTCCCGTTGCTCCATGTAATCAAGGTCCATCTGTACCTTCTTCCCGAAACTTCCAGGGTGTCCACACCTCACACAGTGTCTCTAGATTCTGACTCACAGCAGAGGTGGCTACAATTTGTAGTTATCGCCAGTATATTCATTACTGAAAGGAAGTAAAGCTTCCAGAGTAAAGATAATACTGGGTCAAGATGAATTTAAAGATTCTCCAAACTATCAGGGAGAAACCTAAAAATACTATATGTCTATTTTTGTTTAACTCAGTCACAACCCCTACATTTAAAAAACAAATGTGTTTGTCTAGTGAAAGACTCTCTTCAAATATTTAAACCGTTGCCTTCATCAATCTCTCTACTCTCAAACCCCTATCTTAAATCTCTGGACCAAAGTCCATAGACCCTTTTCTCCTAGCAGTGATGAAGCTATGGAATTAAGGTTATAAATTCAGTCAAGCCCCAGGACCAAGTTCCAAGTTGAAGTGTTAAGGTCTAATGTTGATGTTTTGCTTTTTAAGTCAACCAAGTCATAATTTGAAACAGTTGTTCATCGGAAAATCGATTTTCTTACTTTTTCCTGATCTTCAGATAACAGTCTCAACAATTAAAAGATTAAAATGTGGGTCAGTGAGCTAAGCTATGTTTTAAGGTCTTGATACTCGAATTAGTTAACCAACAAAATCTTATATCAAAATTTCAATGCAGGTTGGAACGAAAAGCAACTGGGGGACAAAAAAGATGAACCATTGCCCAAAAATGTCTGTTCCTTCTTTTGGCTCACCCATTTGTGCCGTAAATATATGAGTAAAATAAAGACATAAGGTACTCTCTCTAACCCTGGAGAAAAGTTCCAGCCAATGGGTCAGCATGTTCTTCGTCTTCTCAATCAATTTCCAATAGAAAGCTCTCCCTCCGAGAAAAGGCATCTGATTGTGTTGCTTTTATGTCAAGTTCTGCTCACCAAGTTAAGTAACTGAGTCTTGCAATTTTCCAGTTAAGGGTGTTAAGATTTGACCCTTGCTTTGGCGGGCAATTAGGACTTAGTCTTTCCGCTGTCGGCAAATTTCCAAGGAAGGGTTACAAAGCAACTTTTTCCTAGCTGGGTATTGAACATCACTGAAATGGTGGCAAAGGAGCAATGGCTTATATACTGAGAGCTCTGCCAGCAAGTACGATCCAAAATACTTTATAGATGGGAACAGTGACACAAGACATATTAAAGGGTGAGAGAGTTCCAAGATTTAAGTTAGAATAGTGCTTTCTGGTGAGATGCATGCTATGAAGAAGTAAAAGAGAGGTGAAGAAATGAAGCTAAGTACCGGAGAATCATCAAATATCTTAATTATGAAGAAATGAAGAGAGAGAGGCATTACTGCTGAGGGAGGTTTGAAGTTTGCTTTTTCATATGGGAAATACATACATATTTAAAACTGATGACCCTTAAGCAGGGGTGCCCCGATGCTTCTGAGGATTTTTTTTTTTCATACTGAATCAGAATCTCTGGGGTGGGGGGTAGATGTGTATTGTGGAGAAAGCACCCCAAGTGGTTCTAACACACACATCCCTGGTTAAGAAAATTTGTGCTGCATACACATTTTTCTTCCTTATTTTCTCCTAAACCACAGCTTAATTTTTCCAATGCCATTAAGTTAAAAAGAAAATGTTCAGATTATAAAAACAATTCACTGAAAATTTGGAACACTTGAAAAAGTGCACATAAAAAGACTAAAATCTTCTCTAAACCCATTAGCCAGAGATATCCCTTTTAGTCTAGGGTAACCCTAGGACGGATTTCAGAGGGTCCATGGCCTAAACCTCTGAAAACTTATGGAAAATTACTGTGCCTTTTTTTCCCCTAAGCATATACATGGCTTTTAAAATGCTGGTAGCATATTATATATTTTGGGTTGAAATTTCCTTTTTTTAGTTAACAAGACATATTCTTAATATGCCATAGCCTTAAGAACCCTTTGAGAATATCACTTGTAAAGAAAGAATAAAATTCCAACAGCCATCCCCCACATTGCTGGACAGTGATATTACCCATACTTGCTACTATAAACAATGCTGGAATTAACAGCCATATACATAAATCTCTACATTTTCATCTATTTCCTTTTCCCCTCAATCTGAGATGTATCTGAGATGACCCAGAATCACTGGGTCAAATGGTATGTCCTTTTAAAGACTCTTGGCATCTCTTCATTTTGGGAAAGATTTTGTCAATCTGCACCTCCACCAGGAGTGTATTAAAGTGTGAGTGACTCTAGTTTTTTATTGGTATGCTTTTAGAACAGACTGTGCATCTTTGATTTCTTTTCAAGTCTTTTATTAGTAACGTTCTTTTGGAAAATGGCAGCCTGGGGCTTCCCGGGTGGTGCAGTGGTGAAGAATCCGCCTGCCAATGCAGGGCACACGGGTTCAATCCCTGGTCTGGGAGGATCCCCTATGTCATGGAGCACCTAAGTCCCTGCACTACAACTACTGAGCCCACAAGCCACAACTATTGAGCCTGCATGCCACAACTACTGAAGCCCACGCACCTAGAGCCCTTGCTCCGCAACGACAGAAGCCACCACAATGAGAAGCCCGCACACCTCAATGAAGAGTAGCCCCTGCTCGCAGCAACTACAGAAAGCACGCATGCAGCACTGAAGACCAAAAATGCAGCCAAAAATAAATAAATTAAATAAATAAATTTTTTTAAAAATGGCAGCCTGATAAAGGGCCCAAGTGTCCTTAAGTGAGCTACCTGAAGAAGAAGGACAGAAGTACTCACCTGACTTACGCTTACAGCTTCCTCAGGCCTCCAGACCAGGCCTCTCTTCCTCCAGGATGATGCCCCCAGCAGTGTTTCAGACATTACATGAAATTTCTAAAAACCTTATATGTTCTGGTATAATGTTATAAGTCATAATTCTAGTTATTACTTTAAAATGTATATCTCAGAAATAACTAAAAAAAAAAAAGGAATCTTGAGATGAGCAGTGTATCCTGGATTATCTGTGGGCCCAACGTAATCACAGGGGTTCTTACAAGAGGAGGCGGGGGTCCATGATAGGAGAAGGCTGTGAGCTGGTAGCAGCAGAGATTGGACTGATGTGGCCATGAACCAGGCAATGCTGGCAGCCTCGAAAATCTGCAAGATTAAAGGAACAGATTCTCCCCCAGAACCTCCAGAAGGAACCAGCCCTGATGACACCTTGATTCTAGCTCTCTGAGACTTATGGGCTTCTGACCTCCAGAATGGTAAGATGATAAATTTGGGTTGTTTTAAGCTAGGTTTGCCATGATTTGTTACAGCAGCAATAGGAAACTCATACACCTTCCATTGATTTCATGATAGTCTCCCAATACAAATGTCTGCTTAATTTAGCCACAATCCTTTCCAGTTGCTTATCACCCCCCTCCAGCCCTCAGCATGGTGTTTGGTCCATCCTCTGTGCTCCCACATCATCCCCTGCTTTCCCTGAAGAAGCCCGGCTCACCCTGAGTTGACTCTCTACCTGCTGGGCTACCACACCCTCTAGACTGCAAACTCAACAAGCACAAGGGTTGAGTGTGCTCTATCTTTGGAGCCCAGCAGCTAGCACAACCTATGAATAAACGTTAGTGAAATGAACAGATCAGAACTTTTTTGTACACAAATGTGTCAGAAAGGTGAAAACGCCTTGAGAAGTTAAAAAAAAAAAGATTTGAATCTATGGAGAAACATTTTGTATTAGGCTCCTTTTGTATAGACACTGGAAATTATAAAAAATGGTATACTTATCTAAAAGGGAAATTCTGTTCTGATTTATGACAGGATTTTTAAAAAGCTGACTTTCATGTGAACATGAAATACTAAACATAGAATATGTTAGCTAAATCACTTGGATAGGACTGAAAGCAGAGCAAATGTAATCAATTTATGATATTATTAAAACCTAAGGGGAAACGAAATGTCCGTTTCAGTAACGCTGGGCGTGTCCATGTTTCTCACACTTCAGTATTATTGTAGGACACTTCAGCGGCTGTTTGCAAAATCTTGATGGTCTGCTAAACCTGGCTTTATCCAGGCTGGTGTGGAACACACATTTGAGACACTTGGGCTTAAGAGATCTCTCTCCCTTGCATGATACGGAGTTTTAAAGGGTTTTTTCCCCTCCCCACCACAGTGTTCCCTGTCTAAATTTTTTAAGCCTTTGGACTCTATCCTACAAAAATGCAAAAGCACAAGTGCACGAGGATTTTCACTGCAGCTCTATTTGTAATAGCATTCCACTGGAAGCAACCCAAATGTCAATCAACTGGAAAGTGGTTGAATAAATTATGGGATATACATAATCTGGAGGGTTATGCTTTCCTTAAAAAGAATGAGGTAGTTTTATACATAGTACTTGCTTCAAAATCATAGTTCACTGCTCTGCTCAAAACCCTTCAGGCCTTCCAGTTGCATTTACATAAAATTCAAACTTATTCCCCAGGATAAAATGCCCTCCATGGGGGGCTGTGCCTGCCTTTCTGATCTTGGAGTTTGCATTCTCCCTCCTCCATTCGGATTCAGCAGGATGGCCTTCTCCATCAGTGTCCCCTCGCTGCTACCCACTCACGCTCGCTGCCACCACAAATCCTTTGCACTTGATGTTTTCTCAGCTGGGAGTGTTCTTCCCTTGACCAATGTTTCTCAGCCTTAGTCACACAGTAAAACCATCTGCATTCCAGGCCGCATCCCAAACCAATCCATTCAGAATCTCCGGAGTGGTACCCAGGCATCAATTCAGAATCTCCAGAGTGGTACCCAGGCACCAAAGTGGTTTTGGTTTGGGTTGCTTGTTTGTTTTTAAGCTTCCCAGGTGATTCCCTGAACAGCTCAGCTTGAGAACCAGGGTGGCTTCACCTGGTGGCTCCTCTCCAACATTCAGGGCATAGTTCAAATGTCACCTCCTCAGAGAAAGGATGATTACACTACTTTTCAAACCAAAGATAGATAACTGGTAGAGTTGAAAAAGAAAAATATAAGCAAAAGATGAGTACAAAATGAAATTGAATTTGTAAACATAAAGATGTTAAGTATGAGAAGGCATACACTGAAAAGACAACAGAGCAATATAAAGGCAGATGAAATTTCAATTTCAGTTTGCTCACTTGCTAACTGTGATCTTATAGCAGTTACCCACTCTCTCTGAGCCTATATGAAAAGCGGATAATCATACCCACCTTGAAGAGGTTTTGTTTTTTTTTTTTTTTTTGCGGTACGCGGGCCTCTCACTGTTGTGGCCTCTCCCGTTGCAGAGCACAGGCTCCGGACGCGCAGGCTCAGCGGCCATGGCTCACGGGCCCAGCCGCTCTGCATCATGTGGGATCCTCCCAGACCGGGACACGAACCTGTGTCCCCTGCATCGGCAGGCGGACTCTCAACCACTACGCCACCAGGGAAGCCCTGAAGAGTGTTTTAAGGAATAACAAGACCACACATGGCACATAATGAACACTAGGTAAATAGTATTAGCTATTGTTAAGTAACAAAATGATTTTTTGAAGCAGTAATGCTTCAGAATTCCAAGAAAATAGAAAATGTCAAGTGTCTGGGGATCAGAGAGGGCTTCTCCAAGTAAGTAGAATTTAATTTTTGCCTTAAAGTAAAGCTAGAATATGGGCAAGAGGAGAGAATGGTGAGGGTTGCGAGTGGCATCCCAGGAGACAGGGAACAGGAGGGACAAAGATCAGAGGTAGAATTTTGCAGAGTGCATTTGGGGAAGAGGGAGTTAAACAAGAGGAAAGAGCTTGCCCAGAATGACAGTGCAGCAGCATGTCAGGATGCGCGAACCTTCTGTTTTCTGTCATACAGCATCTTTTCAGCACTGGCATTTCCCTGAATTAAATTGTGTCGGAGAGCAAGTCTCTGATTGGAAGCAGATCCATCAGGCGTAGAGGCAGAGAGGTGGGGGTGGTGGGAGACACTGCCTTCGGCAGGAACTGGCGTGGCCTCTTGGAGGCTGACTCTGGGCTATGAATTAGCCAGCCTCAAAGAAGCAAGCTTGTAAGGTTTCCCAGGGACAAACCACAAACCAGTTCCGCAGCCCTTGGTGCTCCCATGGGAAACCCCCAACTACCTAGGGTTGAGGGGTAGAGCCCAGCTCTGTCTGTGTGAGTCAAGGTCCTGGGTTGCCTTCAGGTTCCTGCAACCAAGGAACATTCAACGTAGGAACTAGTAACAAAGGGCAGGCAGGGTTATGGGTGTGGGAGGGAGAATGCTGTAGGAGTCCTGAGGGACTGCCAACCTGTAGCCGGGGTGGGCTGGGGGAATACATACCCTAGTCTCTCTGCTTGTCTGCCCTCTTCTGCAGGTGACTTCTCATTGGCCAAGCCCAAGCTGGAAGCCAGAGGGCAAGGGTGTCCGTTGGTGCAATCCATACAGGTCAGCCCCTGGGGCTCAGAGCAGGATGGAGGTGTGCAGAGAGTGGATCTGGAATGCCCAGCACAGCGAACAATCTGACAGAATGACAAGCCCACAGAAGGGGCTGATCATCAGCCTGCATCCTCAAGGGATCCCCCTTAGTGGGTCCCCTCCTCACTTTCCTCTCTACTTCCCGCCTCCACCCCCTACATGTGTAATTGAGCAACCAGCCTTGCCAACTGGACCTCCTAGTATCTCTCAAAAATATACTCTGCTCACACCATATACCTAATTCCATAGGGATTAAAGATTTATGGTTTTACTTCTTATAGCTAAAAGTACTGGATGAAAACCTCGCTGGATATTTATATAACCATGGAGTAAAGGGAGGACTTCTCAAACATGCCCATAAAGGCAAAATCACAGAGGAGAAGACTGATAGATTGTACTACATAAAAATTGGAAACTTCCATTTGACAAAAACCACCATGAACAAAGTTGAAAAGGCATCAAAAAATAACCAAAACAAAATTCAAACAACGAAATAAGAAAATATCATTTCAGCAAATTTAAGTAAAAGGAGTGCTGTCTAAATATATAAAGGTCTTACACAAATAGATAAGAACTGACCCAAACTGGGGGGAGAGGGAGGAACTAAGAAGAAAACTAAACAAATAAGGAAAATGCTGAGAAAATAAAAAAAGACACATAGGCAAAGGACATGAACAAGATTGATTAAGGAGGAAAAACAACCTGATAACAGCATATGGAAAAATGTTTAACTACTCAGTCCAAGAAATGCAAATTTAAACAAGAAACCCTTTCTCCAACCAAATTCACAAAGATTGTTCTTAATGAGAACACTCAGTGCAGGCAGGGGTGCATTGAAAAGAGCCCTCGTGAATTGCTTAGAGGAGTATAAATTATTACAGTCTTGAAAAGCAAATTGGCAGCTCCGTATTGAGAAACTTTAAAATTAATCTTCCTTAACCCAACTTGAAAATTCTGGGAATTTTTACTTGCTAGAATCTGTTCAAACACTTTCCTGCTCACAAAGTGCAAGCATCTCGATGTGGCATATACCTTCCAAGTTTCATTTCCCCACCTCCCAGTTGACATATGCCACTCCATCAGTGTGAAACTACCCAGTCTTCCCTAGGCATATGCCTGCACTTCCCTGCCTCTGAGCATTTCCTGCTGATTTCCCTCTGCTTGGCTTCGCTGGCTTTGCTTACTCTTTTGGAATTAGCTCAGTAGTCAGAGGGTCTTCTCTGATCACCTGCCAAGTTGAGTTAGTTTTCCCTTCTCCATGTTTCCATAACACCCAGTGCATATAGGCTTACAGATAATTTACACATTTGTTTACATATATTTACATGTTTACATACCTATTTACATATCACTCTCCACCATCTTGGTTTCTCTCTCTGTATCCCTTGTACTGGTGGTTTTCAACTGGAGGCAATTCTGTCCCTCAGGGGGACATTTAGCCAAAAATGTCTGGAGACATTTTTGACAGTCATAACTGGGGGAAAACCAGGATGCTGCTAAACACCCTACAATGTACAGGAAAGCCGCCACAACAAAGAACTACCCAGCCCAAATGTCAATAGCGCCAATGTTCAGAAACCCTATCGTACACCTAGCTTCTGCCTAGCATGAAACATAAAAAGCACACACCAAAAAATATACATATAATGAACAAGCCCAGTTTCTTATTCCGTACAATGGGTGTAATTATATCTATTCCAGAAGGTTGCAGGGAGGATTAAAAGGGACCACATATGGGGCTTCCCTGGTGGTGCAGTGGTTGAGAGTCCGCCTGCCGATGCAGGGGACGTGGGCTCGTGCCCCGGTCTGGGAAGATCCCACATGCCGTGGAGCGGCTGGGCCTGTGAGCCATGGCCGCTGAGCCTGCGCGTCCAAAGGCTGTGCTCCGCAACGGGAGAGGCCACAGCAGTGAGAGGCCCACATACCGCAAAAAAAAAAAAAAAAAAAAAAAGGGGACCACATATGAACAGTGCCTGGTACAAAGTTGATTTAGTTCATCCTAACAATAATTGCATAAATTAAAAATACAGACCCAGGATGTTTTGGTCCTGAATTAACGACTCATTTCATAAACCACTTCATTTTATAGCTGAGGAGCCCGAGCCTTTAAAGGATGACTTGCCTAAACTGTTGGCATCAGATCTGAGTTTCTAGTTTAGTGGCAAACCATACTTTAAATGCATGCATAAGAAAGGAATTAAAAGCTGACTCTTGTAAAACAAATAGTTATCTTTTTTTTTGTTTGACTTATAAATACAATTTCATATATATGTATAAAATATTCTTTAAAATAGTTAGAATACTAATAGAATGATGATTCAACTGAATAATGTTACCAGAAGTTTCACGGGGATTTATTTTGAAATTACATTTTTGGCATTTTATGCAAAAATAGGCAAATGTATTGAAATACAAAGCTAAACAAATAATACATTCTTTCAACTGTAGAAGAGATATAGTCAGAATTCAGAATAACATCTAAAATAGTTTGTCATAATACATAAGCCACTCAAATATTAACAAGCTTTCTGGAATCTATGCTAAAAATTAACAACCTTGTGATGATTCAGTTCTTCCCTGCTCAATTGAAATGAAATTTCTTAGCAAAATACAATTCAGAGGCACCATCCGACCTGAGATCTCAGATTCTAACATGTTACGGCTTTTAATGTGAATACCAGTATAACCAGAATTTAAACACATTATGGCAAATAAATTAAAACATATATATTTTAACATCTATAGGCTTTATTAGGTGTTCCTTATACAGTCATCTGGTATGTTTAACGAGTGAGCAATCATATAAAAGGAAATACGGTCAAAACCGATTGAAGTAATAAAATCCTGAAACTAAGTAACATCTCATAATTCATTGCACAGCATATATTAGATTTCATTACATCAGTATATAGCTTAGTAGTAAATCCTCCTGATGGCCATAAACCTCTAAGGTGTTGTCAACTTGAAAAATGAAAGGGAAGGAGTTGGTGGGGGCAGAGAACGGACAAATCTACAGAAGTGCTGGTGCAGTGCACCTCTAAGTAGGAAAGTTGTAGTGTATCACCACCTAGTGGCTGAATTGAGTACCTCATTCTAATAAAGGGACCTTTTTCCTGTTGTATGTCTCATTCACCCTTTAACTGCATTCATCTCTGTTACTGTGGTTCCGAATATTCACGTTGCTCAAATAGGTAAACCCATTTGCATTTCACCCACCAGGCTGTCAAGGATTTGGTTAAGGTTTTATGCTTACCTAACCTTTAAATTCTATTTTGGTTCTTTTCAAAGTCACGCAATGGGGATGCCTATATTAACAAGATACCATCGTTTGTGAATAGAGAATTATTACGGCTATAGGAACTTTGGGCTTTGGTCCAGTTTTTATTCTTATTACTGAATCTTTTAGCAAGTCAGAATAGTGCTTACTGTGTGCCAAGAACTGTTCTAAGAGCTTGACATACAAGGAAGTCAGTTAATTTTCACAACAACCCTTAAAGTAGGTTATCATTAGCCCATTTTAGGGCTGAGGAAACTGAGCCACAGAGAGGTTAAACCATATTCCTAAAATTACCCGGTAAGTGAATGGATTCAGATCTGGGCCGTCTAACCCAGAATTGGCTCTAATTCTACTATTCTGTCTACAGGATGATGAGTCACCAGCAATGTATGGGATTCAAATTTATTTGAAAAGATCTGAGAAAAGAAAGAAATTGGAGCACTGAAACACTGGGAGGTCCTTGGTTGTCTGACAATTTATCTTAGTTACCTAGTTAGGTCTAATAGGGAAGCATCATGACAGAAGTAAATCAACAGACCCTTAAGCGAACAGTCCCTTAACATGAGCATCTACCTACATCTTCCTGTTTCTCTGTGATTTGCAATACTGCTCCAGAAGTGTAATTCAGATTACAAAGTAAAATCACAAATCTTACAAAAATACTAAACATGTTAAAGAACTGCTCTTATCATGATCAAAACCATTATCAAATGAGGATCTAGGCAACTTGGACAGACCCCAAAAAACTGACAAGAATGACTTCAGGATAGATGTTTCGAGCATCAGAGAAGATAGGCTCTTAGGGAATTTAATGAGGCTTCCTAATATTTTAGCAAACTTTTAAAGACACTATGTACACATTGCAAAAGTCAAACGTGTTTGTCAAAATCTTATCACACTCTGTGGAAAAAATACATGCCAAATGTATATACCCACTTTTGATTCTGTTTTAGGAATTTTAACTACAGGCATACCTCCTTTTATTGGGCTTCACAGATATCGTGGTTTTTACAAATTGAAGGTTTGCGGCAGCGCTGTATCCAGCAAGTCTATTGGTGCCATTTTCCCAACAGCATTTGGAACCTCATGTCTCTGTCACATTTTGGCAGTTCTCGAAATATTTCAAACTGTATTATTATTATTGTGCTTGTTATGGTGATCAGTGATTTCTGATGTTACTACAACTTGCCGAAGGTATACATTGGTTTTTTAGACACAATGCTACTGTACACTTAATTGCACAGTTATAAACGTAACTTTTATATGCAATGGGAAACCAAAAACTTCAAGTGACTCACTTTATTTTGGTATTTGCTTTATTGTGGTGGTCTAGAACTGAACCTGCAGTATCTCTCTATAACACAAAACTTGTTTTTCACATTCTGTTGCTTTGTTCTTCAAGGTAAGACCCCAATCAGACGTCCCCACCACACACAGCAGTGGCTTGTGGGACACTGTGTAGACTGCAGGTTCCACACAGCTCCTTCCCCACTCATTGTGGCTCCATGTTCTCACTTCCAACAAAAAAAGCTTTTCAGAATTTAGGGGTGGGAATGATGACATTATTGAATGGTTCTAATTTATATTAAAAAATTAGACTATAGCCTTAAAACTTTTAAATATTATCACTATCCAACGCTTATTATAGACTTTAATAATCATTTCCAAAGTGGAAAGTCACTGGAATCTGGGAAGAAAGTATGATCTGCCTTTATATTTTTGACTATTTTCCTAATGTCTGTTTTTTATTTTCTAATACACACATCAGCACAGGAGCACATACATATAAATTACACAGACTCATATTGCGGCTGTATACATAATTTTTTTTAAAAGATAGGATGCAAAAGCAATTATATTTGGAAAACAGTGGTTGAAAAAAGGCTGTTTCCCAATCCTAGCAAACTAAGGGGTGAATCCTCTCTCCTTTCATTCAGTAACTTTTGAAGTCTGAGAGCCAATCTGCTTGTGCTGTTTGCTTCAGGTAAAATAAACTCACTGGTGCTTGTTTCTTGCTCTATTCCATCCTTGCAAGGGAAGCCCTGTTGGGGCTTCTAAGTATCTTGCTAACAATCCAGATGTGACCATTCTACTTAAACTGATTCAAGTGGCTTCTCTGGGCTCCAGGAGGCAGTTAACCACTAACTGAAAAAATATCTTACAAGTTTGGAAAAAACTGTAACAGATAAGTAAATTCAGTAGTTATTCAGAATAAGGTTTAGAATTCCATAACTCCAACAATTATAATAGAGATTTATTTAAAGTAATACATTTACAGCCCAGATAGCTCTACACTGTACATTTCAGGTTTAACCAACTTCATAAAAATACTTTAGGACAGCTGCATCCAGAATTAGACTACATGATTATTTCTTTGCCCATTCTTCTCTCTCTTTTCTTTCCCGAATAACCTCTTTCAGATATGGTTCAAGGTAGAATTTATCCTAAAGAATGAATAAAAGAAAAATATTATATGCTACCATTACATACTGATATACCCCCAATACTCAATAGGACTTAAACAACAAAAGAAATCTATCAAAATTAATTTCCAACTTAAGAAAATATATTCTCAAGCAGACTAAAAACTGCCTGCTTTTCTAAAATGTAAAAACCCATAAAGATTTTGTAATAAGCTACTCTGATAGGTCATTAGAGAGAAGTCTGTCAGAAAAGAAAAAGGAATGAGAGTCTACAAGCTTTGGCCTAGTTTCAATGCAGTTCAAGGGGTGAGGGTCTGCTTCACAGCGTCCTTCCCAGGAGCTAGAAGGCCACTCAATGGGCCGATCACACGAACACCACCATTTTTTCATCCGAGCAGAAAGCAGAGTGTAGAGGGAGAACAATGGCCTGGGAGGCAAAAGACCTGGATTCTAGTCCTGGATCTCTATAGCAGCGGCCTGCTTAATGATTCTGGAAGTCACTTCATCTCTAAGTCTCAGTGTGTTTACCTCTAACCTAACACTTGCTCTACTAACCTCACCAGATTGTCTTAAGGATTTTGATTTGACACAACTTTAAGAACTCTAAAGCAGTATACAAACGAATGTGTTCTCTGTTTCTAATACTCAATTCTTCATGGCCAACATTATCAGATACAAAAGAGCTGTTCTACCTCCTCATATTTTGTCCACTGCTCTTTAGGCAAGATCTGTTGCCTCATGGTCAGGTCCAGTGCTCTCTTAATGCGAAACACCCTGTCGTTATAAAGGTTCTCAGGAAGCCGTCTTATGGCTTCTTTTACATCGTCATTCTCATATATTGTATCATCTCGCATTAAGCCTATGATAAAACACAAGAGAGTAAGATTGAATATGCATCTCAAAAATAAGGAATTTCTAAAAAATGAGTAAAATTATGACTTATAACCTAAGTCATTAACTTAACTTCGGTGTAATATGAAGAGTTAGGTATCATGGAAACTCAACGCATTTCACACACAATAATGGGTTACTTAATGGATTATTTCTTAAATGGTACTGTGGAAACAATATGAGTCTTTTAAAATCTACTACCACAAAATTCACATTTTATCTATAGCAATTTTAAAATCATTTAAAGTGTCTACTTTTTAAAACACATATCAATAGACTATATCTCTACTTTCTTATACTTTAATTCTGAGATCAAAGTATTAAAGAATCTTAAAATGATAGTGTACTAAGGAACCAGTAACATTTAATGGTGCTTCCCTCATGCTTCAATTACAAAATATGAAGTTCATGGCAAAGTATAAAGTTCTAAAAAATAGTTCAGGCATCAAATAATTGTAAAGATGTCAGACAATTTTAACATTTGAAAAATCTCTACTTTGAAAGTTCATACAACTTAAATTTTAAAATGCTAAGCGGAGGAGTTGAGAGAGGGAACATATAATAAGGAAAATGTTCTGCTACCATATTTCAAGAACATAAATCATTTCCAGCTCATACATTTGAGACAATTCCACCCCTCTCTTCTCATAATAATAAAAAGGAAATGGATTTAACAATAAAATGTGACCTAATTTTAAGATTTCTAATGTACACAGGTGCAATTAGTTAACGTATTTTTGGGATCCATGATAAATCTTGCAAAAGCACTACTCTCAGAAAAAGAAAAAAACCAAAAAAACAGAAGAAAGCACAAATACTCACCCAGTTTATTGAACCCGGCAGCATTGTAATACCATTTTCGAATACCCTCCAGCCATTTGCTTGATGCTGCAACTGATATTGTCACACTGTTAACTGCTAACAATTCACTTATATAGTACATAAGCAACCAGTTAAAAAATGCAAACGCAGGAAGGAATTTCTTTTAAAAGCATATACCCTATATATTGTAGATAAAAATAGCTTATTTTATCTATGAGCAAAAGTATTGCAAGTAAAAAAATTGGGCAATTAAGTCATGGGGAAAAAAACACTTAATGTACTAAAGATCTGTAGGTACAATAACAGTCCCTCGATATCCTCAGGGGATTGATTCCAGGACCCCCCCCCTCAGATATCAAAATCCGAGAGGCTCAAGTCCCCTATATAAAATGGTGTAGTGTTTGCATATAACCTAAGCACATCTTCCTGTATACTTTAAATAATCTCTGGATTACTTATAATACTTAATACAATGTAAATGCTATGTGAATAGTTGTAAATCCGAAGTAAATGCTATGTAAATAGTTGCCTGAGAGCAACAAATTCAAGTTTTGCTTTTTTAAACTTTGTGGAACTTTTTTCCCAAATATTTTCCATCAGGAGGTTCGCTGGATCCTCGAATGTGGAACCTGTGGATACGGAGGGCCACTCCAGCTTCTCAAAGTCAAGCATCCATTCCTTTTTGTCCCCCTGCTACCATCAGAATTGAGGGGTGGGGGATGAAAAAGAAACTGGGAACTTCTCCATCATTTGTAGTTTCAGAAATAGGTTATAGGAAGTAACTGTAAACTTTTCAAGGGAGTTGGAGTTGCATGAAAAGATGAGATTTCAGCATACACTGGCAAATCTAAATGACCCCCCATCCTCCAAAATTTTTATTCTACATTACCTTTATTTCACTTGGCTACTCTCTTTAAAAATATATGTATTTCTGGGAGGGTTTTGATACCATTAGTCAGTCATTTAATATTAATATGGACTAGTAAAAGAAGCACATTTTCCTACTCCCAAGCAGCTAATTTTCCACTGAGGGAATGGATATTTGAAAATGGATGAGGAAAAATAGGTAATGTTAAAACTCTCTGGGGAACAGGGCTGAGCAGGATGGGTTACCCAGTAGGACCTAAGGGCAACATGATAGTGTCTGATGTTTACAGGAGACGTGTGGTACAGAAGGGGAGGTATAGCAAGTTTAAATTTTCTTTTAAAGTTTTGTCTTAGGGCCAGCCCCTTACCAAAGAAGGAAAACAAACTCTCCTTTTACCCCTCCTTAGTACATCACAGCTTTGGTAATCTCCTTGGAAATGAAGCACCATGTATAACGTTACTTCTGGAAAAACAACTACCAAAGAGTCAACAATATACAAACATACTTATAGGAGACAAATTATTTGTAAACATATTTACCAGTGATGGTAATAATGATTCCTATTCATTGAACACGCACTGTGTGCCAGGCACTATTTGCTTTACCACCATTAGCTAGAGTTATTTACAACACGCCTATCCTTGCAGAAGAGGAATAAGGCTTACATAAATTATCCCATCCAAGATCAAAGGCAGCTAGTAATAGGGCTGAGGCCAGGTCTATCTAGTTTCCAAACACAGGGCAGAAGCAGAACGCCTACAGTATTTGTCAAGTTAATGAAATAATGAATTCTTAAATTTCTCCCCCACTCCCCAAAAGCTCAATGTCATTTAGGTTAACGAATTTTTCTGGCAATCTGATGTTTCCTAATAGCTTCACAATTGCTGGGGGCAGGGAAAAAGGAACCAACATTTTTTAAAGCTATTCCAATTTACACCGCCAGAGGGCAGGGATTGGCAAAAAAAAGAAAAAAAACCCACACACAGGAAAAACTGTACTTTTTTCACGTTCTGTTTTAAGTATTCCGGTAATTTCTGCATCCTATTCCATAATAAATACATTTGTTCCAGTGCCTGGAATAAATACAAATTTCTCCAAATCCACAGATCAAGTTGACCTTCCAGATAAGCCAAGGTTAAACTGAAGTTTCGCTGTAACCCTTGCTCAGCTGCCTCTAATTCCCAGTTTGAGAAGCGAGAGAGGTGGAACGAGATTGAGATTTGCAATCCTATTTCCTCCGGTCACTTCGCCTCAGTTATCTTACCAGCCGAAAAGGGAAACTAGCACCATCTTCCTCGCACTGGCAGGAGAGTTTATCGAGCTAATAACGCACACGACAGCGCTTGGTTCACAGTAAGCACTCAGTTCACTTGGGTTGAAAGTCAGCCACTAATTATCTCCTGGTACCCCTGAAATCTTCTAAGGCCGAGGGGAAGGGCTGCCGAGCTCTAGCAGGCCGGAACACCAGGGCTGTGGGAGCCACCGCGGGCACCTTCACCAACAGCGGTTCCCATCCCCAAACAAGCCGGGCCTGGAGACAGCAAGGGAGTGAGGCCAAGGCCGCCTTCCCTTTTGCCGCAAACCTGGCCATTTAGAGAGAGCAGAGGAAGAAGAGCAAGTTGCTGCGAGAATAAAAGGTTGAGCACGGCGATGCCCGCCAAGCAGGACACCACTCACTTACCGGCAGGCCTACTCGCCATTTTAACCCGAGACAGAAGCGTCGCCTGCTGGGTAAATCCTAGAGGTCGCGCAAGGCCCAGTGCGCAGGCGTGTTACGTCAACGTCGCGAGGAGGGGCGGGGGTGGGAGAGAGAGAGAGAGAGAGAGAGAGGGTGCAGGCGCAGGCGCAGTTCTGGCGGCCGGCGTTGGCACCTGCCCCGCGCCCCTCTCCGCAAGAATTACAGCAATCCCATAGGCTTGGACCCGCCCCTGGTTCCAAGAGGCATTCCATGTGACAAGATGGAAAAAACACTGGGCAAAGAATTTGGACACCCGGTCTTCAGCCTGGTTCTGTTGCTGACGAGCTCTAAGAGCTTGGGCAGTATAAATTGCGCCCTTTGTGACAAGCAACACTCTAAGCGTTTTATGGACATATTTTTATTTAATTCTAAACCTATAAGATAAATACTATGATTGTACCCATTGTAGAGAAGAGGAAACTGAGGCTCAGAAAGGTTGCATAAATTGTCCAAGGGCACACAAGCTAGGAAGAATCCGGATTCATCTTCCAGAATCTGAGAATCCAGATAAAACTTCGGCACTCCTTAATTCTAGGGCTATATGCTACACCACTAATCCAGGAGACATTAACCCTCTCTCACCTTGTTTCTCCAGGTGAAGTTCTACCTCAAGCCATTATAGTGGAAGGTTAGTTGAAAAAAAAATTTAATATTAAATCTGAGATGTATAGCAGAATTCAAATGCAATTTTAAGGTAAAAGTACATTTTTAAGGTCTCAGTCCCAACATGTTAAGTCTAAGTATAAAAACCTAGGGACAGGGCTTCCCTGGTGGCGCAGTGGTTGAGAGTCCGCCTGCCGATGTAGGGGACGCGGGTTCGTGCCCCGGTCCGGGAAGATCCTACATGCCTCGAGGCGGCTGGGCCCATGAGCCATGGCCGCTGAGCCTGCGTGTCCGGAGCCTGTGCTCCTTAACAGGAGAGGCCACAACAGTGAGAGGCCCGCATACCACAAACAAACAAACAAAAAACCTAGGGACAGCAATATCACAAATTGTTGAGGGAGGAGAATTTTACTAAAGGATGCAGAACAAAATAATTGGTTAGTGGGTGAGGCAGGGAGACGGGACAAGTCAGACTCCCTCTTTACACTCTTCATCAAAATAAACTCCAGGTGTATTAAAGAGATTTAAAAGCTGGAAAAAAAAAACACTCTAGGGACAGAAAACAATCCAAGTTAGGATGACTGATGCTTATGCAGTTACTGATGAACTTCTGCAACCACTACTGTCTGGGTCAGCTCAGTCTATGGTAACAAAATACCGTAGACTGAGTAGCTTAAAAAACAAATTTATTTTCTCACAGTTCTGGAGGTTAGAAGCATAAGATCAAGATGCCAGCATGGTCAGTTTTAGTTGAGAACTCTTTCCCTGTGGCTTGTAGAGGGCTGCCTTCTTACTGTGTCCTCCCACAGTAGAGAGAGAGCAAGCTCTTTTGTGTCCCTTACAAGGACACTAATACCATCATGAAAGCCCCACCTTTATGACTTTATCTAAACCTATATTACCTCTCAAAGGCCCCATCCAAATGCCATTACATTGGGGGTTAGAGCTTCATTACATGAATTTGGGGGTGGGGGGGTCACAATTCAATCCAGAGCAACTACCCACCAATATCTACTTGTTTTCTTCCATCCTAAGCTGAGACCTGGGACAGTATAGAATGGCTAATTGTAAATCTAATTGTAAATCCAAAAGGTTTAATGGTCTTAGTCACATTCCAATTCTAAAATTCTGTTGCCTTCTGCCTTTTTCTTTTTCTCTGTGTCACCACAAATTCTCAGTATTATTCAGCGCTATATGCAGTACTAAAAAGTGATGAATGGCTGCTCTCAGACTACACTAGCCAAAGTGAAGTTGGAAGATATGAAGAAATGCAGTACATTTGTAAGTTGGCACATCACCTTACAAGAAGTACTCAGTAGGGACTTCCCTGGTGGCGCAGTGGTGAAGAATCCACCTGCCAGTGCAGGGGACATGGGCTCAAGCCCTGGTCCAGGAACATCCCACATGCCGCAGAGCAGCTAAGCCCGTGCACCACAACTACTGGGCCTGCACTCTAAAGCCTGTGAGCCACAACTACTGAGCCTGCACTCTAAAGCCTGTGAGCCACAACTACTGAGCCCGAGTGCCACAACTACTGAAGCTCACGTGCCTAGAGCCCGTGCTCTACAACAAGCCACCACAATGAGAAGCCTGTGCGGTGCAACAGAGTAGCCCCCACTCGCTGCAGCTAGAGAAAGCCCACGCGCAGCAACGAAGACCCCACGCGGCCAAAATAAATAAATTTTAAAGAAATTATTAAATTAAATAAAAAGGAAGTACCCAGTAAACTCTTCTCCCTCCCTCCTTACCCTTCAAGTTTCAGTTTTCTGGTTACAGAGTGAAGGTGGCAAGAAAAGGAAGACCTTGTCAAGGGATTATACCCAGGACTGTCACAAAATCCAGCTCCTACAGGCATTAAGCCTAGAGAGCCTAGATGTTTGCTGGTAGCCATTAGTGTTGATTCAAAAATTATTTTTGGTTTTCCTTCTGGCATATGGCAGGATTGCACTTCTCTGCCCCCTTAAAGCTAGGCATGGCCATGTGATGCTTTGGCCAAGAAAAAAGTGAGACTTTTTTTTTTTTTTTTTGCGGTACGCGGGCCTCTCACTGTTGTGGCCTCTCCCGTTGCAGAGCACAGGCTCCAGACGCGCAGGTTCAGCGGCCGTGGCTCACGGGCCCAGCCGCTCCGCGGCATGTGGGATCTTCGCGGACCGGGGCATGAACCCGTGTCCCCTGCATCGGCAGGCGGACTCTCAACCACTGCGCCACCAGGGAAGACCAGTGAGACATTTTTAAGCAGTTTTTCACATTCCTTTCCCCTTCCATAGACTGGCTACATTTCAGACATGGTGGAAGCTCCATCAACCTCTGCCACTCAGATGACGTGGAACAGAAATTTTTTGGCCCCAAGTTGGACATGTATGAAATAAAAACTACTGGGGTTTTAGGGCTGTTCATTACAGCAGCACAGCTAGCCTGTTCTGAGTGGGTTGTTAATAAAGGAAAAATGAGGTTCTGAGCCATAGAAAGACTAGGCAGGATGGTTCCATGCTTTGCCTCCTGACTGAACCTTCTTCCTTGTTCCCTGTTTATTGATCTCATCCATTAGAGAACTCCATGAAGGCACATATCCATGCCACACTCAACACTGTATTCTAGGAACTCAAATGTCTGTTGAACGAATGAATAAAATACGCCAACAGGAAGGCCCTGACCAATTATGAATTTAGTTTCTCACAAGGTTTCAGGATATCCAGCACACAAAACCCCAATGCACACAAACTTCCCCCAAAGTTAGTGGTTTAAAACACTTTGTTTCTCCAAGTTCTGAACTCGGCCGGGTAGCTCTGCTCTGTGTGGTATCTGCTGAGGCTGGAATATCCAAGTCGGCCTCTTCACTCCCTTACGTGGTGCCCAGGTGGCAGAGCCGGAATCGATGAGGTTTGGTCAGGAGTCTTGTTCCACCTCATTTCTCCAGGAGTCACCAGACCTCTTTCCATCCTGGCTCAGGGTTCCAAGAGGAGAAGCACAGATGCACAAGTGTCCCACGAAGCAGAGTGCACCGGCTGAGTCAGCGTGGGAGGCGGCTACAGTGCGAGCACTGTAGTGTGGAGTGTGCAGCCATAGCTCCTATGCAGCCAACACAGGAGCAACTCAATAGCCACACGTATGAGTGTGGCTCCTTGGGGGCCACCAGTGTTAACAGTCTACTCAATCTCGTGATCCTAAGGCAGATAAGTGAAGCCAGGATGCCTCATCTTACAAATAAAGAATCAGACGCACGGGTTAAATCATTTGCCCACGATTACATGTCTAAATGGTAAATGGAAAAAACAAAAAAAGTATTCATGCTTCAAATCTTTACACACTGGCAAAAAGTCAAAGGTTTGTTATGGCCTTTTACTATGTCTCATTGCTCACCTTCAAACAACTTTCCTCCCTATCCCTTTTCCTTTCCTGATTCTCAGTAGCCAACTGTGGGCAACTTTGACTATCTTTGCTCAGAAACATAACAGTGTAGATAATCCCAAATCGAATGTGTTCTGTAGCATAATCTAAGTGAGTAGTAGATATTAGATGGATAATATAGCCTGCCCCAGAAACTCCTAACACTTCAAAGAAAATACAGCTGTCTTGTGATGAAACCACTTTAAAAGACTTTGAAAATAAAAAGGAAAATCTTCTACTGTTCTCATCTTCACCAGAAGGACAACACACCAGCCTAGTAAACGGACTCTCTTTCTCTAAGCTTGCTATATGTTAATTCTCTCTTTCCCAAGAAAGAATTGATTGAGCCAAAGACGAATTAACTTACCAGGAACTTGTAAGAAACATCTATCAGAAGTGTCCCCAAATTTATAATATTAAGAAATTGTTTCCGATATCAATTGAGGTTTGAGGCATTTATTTTAAAATATATTTATTCATATGTACATTCACTTTACATTATTACATTTTAACATCTATCAAAAACTAAAGAGTTTTTAAGAATTTTTCAAAGTCCTGTACTGAGGCCTTGGCCATCTCTTCACAAAATATTTCATCAGGCACAGATACCAATTTGTCCAAAGAGATGTAGTTAGGTTTTCCTGGATCATACTGTGCTCTTCCTAAATAGGCAAGAAACAAATGTCTTTCTTTGACTTTAAACAACCTTGAATTAAATACCTAGAAAAGAAAGAAAAAAGTTTTTAAAAAAACACTGTGCACTGAAAGATGAACTATAAAAATGTTTATCTGGCTAAAAATTTTAATAGGCTAACAAATATAAAGAATCGAGGGGGTGGAGTCAAGATGGCACACTAGGAGGATGTGGAATTCGCGTCTCCTCACAACTAGGGCACCTACCAGGTACTGGTGGGGATCTCGGACACCTAAGGGGACGGGAGGAAAACCCAGTGACCGGGTAGGACTTTGGGCGTGGGGGGAGTGAAGCGGGAGGAGAAGTGGAGGCGGGACGGGACTGGTGCCCCTGAGGGGCGGCTGGGGGAAGGGAAGGGATCCCATGCCAGAAGGGGGAAATTGGGGAACCACTGGGAGGGCAGAAGATCAAAAGGGAGCATGGCCAGGTCTCCCCCGCCCACTTGGGCCCCCAGGAACCTGCTGAGATCCCGGGCCTGATCCTCTGCCCACCAAGGAGGTCCAGCCGCGCGGGTCCTGAGGGAGTGGGAGGGAGGGAAGGGGGAGCAAAAGTAAAGGCCGGACCTCCTGGATCGGCACCCCTGAGGGGTGGCTGGGGGAGGGGAGGAGTTCCTACACCCAGCAGGACCCACCCACGGTTAGGGGTCCAGCGGTGACGGGGGAGACCCTGGGGTAGATGATGGGGGAGGTGCGTGAAGGAACGTAAGGGAAGAGGCCAGTGCCTTCCTTGTCCACTTAGGCACCGGGAAGCCTGCTGGGCTCCCAGGACTAATCCTCTGCCCTCAGAGCCTCGCTCTTAAGGCGCAGAGTCCAAGCCCCGCCCCTACACCCCACAAAGGGTCCCACCTCTACACTCGGAGACCCCCTCCAATGAGCTGGGCCTAAACCGAACCCACACACCCTCACCCAGGGCCCTACCTCCTAACTCCGGAAGCCCACACTCCACAGCCCTCCTTCCCACGTGCTGCCTCCCCTTTCTGCACAGGTCCTAAGCAGAGGCCCCGCCCCACACAAAAATGTCACCCACCCCACCCGCCTGGGTCCTGCCCCCCAAACCCCACCCGTGCCTAAGTTCCACCCCCCACCCAAACTCCACCCCCGTAGCCAAGGCTTTATTTTATTTATTTTTCCTTTTTTCTTTTCTTTTTTCCTCTTTTAGACTGGGGGTCTGTTTTACCTTGTTGATTCATTGTTGTTGATTCTTTTATATTTTTATTTTCCTAATAAATCTTTTATTTTTCTAATTTCATTTTATTCTTTATGGTTTGTTAGTGATCTCTCCTTTTGGCTTGTTGCCCTCCCCCCCACCCTTTTTGTCTTTTTCCTGCTGTGGTTTTATTTTACGTTGTTGCAGTAGTTTCAATTATAGTTTTATTTTTCCTAATATATATTTTATCTTTCTAATTTTATTTTGTTTTTATTCTTTGATATTGTACTGCTCCTTTCTTTCTTTCGTTCTTCCTTTTTTTTTTTTTTTTTCTGCACCACGAAGCATGAGGGATCTTGGTTTCTAGGCTGGAGGTAGGGCCGGAGCTCCTGTGGTGGGAGCTCCAAGTCCAAACCGCTGGACTACCAGAGAACCTCAGACCCCAGGGAATATCAATCGGAGTGAGGCCTCCCAGAGGTCCTCATCTCAGCAGCAAGACCCAGCTCTATCCAACTGCCTGTAAACGCCAGTGCTGGACATCTCAGGCCAAACAACCAGTAAGACAGGAATACAGCACCACCCATCAAAAAAAAAAAAAAAAAAAAGAAACAACAAAAAAATGTTACAGACAAAGGAGCAAGGTAAAAACCTACAGGAACAAATAGATGAAGAAGAAATAGGCAACCTACCTGAAAAAGAATTCACAGTAATGATAGTAAAGATGATCCAAAACCTTGGACACAGAAAGGAGAAAATACAAGAAACACTTAACAAGGATCTAGAAGAACTAAAGGTCAAACAAACAGTGATGAACAACACAATTACTGAAATTAAAAATACTCTAGAAGAAGTCAATAACAGAATAACTGAGGCAGAAGAACAGATAAATGAGCAGAAAGATAAAATGGTGGAAATAACTGCCAGGGAGCAGAATAAAGAAAAAAGAATGAAAAGAATTGAGGAAACTCTCAGAGACCTCTGGGACAACATTAAACACACTAACATTGGAATTATAGGGGTCCCAGAAGAAGAAGAGGAAAAGAAATGGTCTGAGAAAATATTTGAACACATTATAGTCAAAAACTTCCCTAACGTGGGAAAGGAAATAGTCAGTCAAGTCCAGGAAGCACAGAGAGTACCATACTAGATAAACCCAAAGAGAAACATGCTGAGACACATATTAATCAAACTATCAAAAATTAAATACAAAGAAAAAATATTAAAAGCAGCAAGGGAAAAGCAACAAATTTCATACAAGGGAATCCCCATAAGGTTAACAGCTGATTTTTCAGCAGAAAATCTGCAAGGCAGAAGGGAGTGACAGGACATATTTAAAGTGATGAAAGGGAAAAACCTACAACCAAGATTACTCTAACCAGCAAGGATCTCATGCAGATTCCACGGAGAAATTAAAACCTTTACAGATAAGCAGAAATTAAGAGAACTCAGCACCACCAAACCAATTTTACAACAAATGCTAAAGGAATTTCTCTAGGCAGGAAACACAAGAGAAGGAAAAGACCTACAAAAACAAACCCAAGACAATTAAGAAAATGGTAATAGGAACATACATATTGATAACTACCTCAAATGTAAATGGATTAAATGCTCCAACCAAAAGACATAGACTGGCTAAATGGATACAAAAACAAGACACGTACATATGCTGTCTACAAGAGACCTACGTCAGACCTAGGGACACATACAGCCTGAAAGTGAGGGGATAGAAAAAGATATTCCATGCAAATGGAAATCAAAAGAAAGCTGGAGGAGCAATTCTCATATCAGACAAAATAGACTTTAAAATAAACACTATTACAGGAGACAAAGAAGGACACTACATAATGATCAAGGGATCAAGCCAAGAAGAAGATATAACAATTGTAAATATTTATGCACCCAACACAGGAGCACCTTAATACATAAGGCAAATGCTAACAGCCATAAAAGGGGAAATCGACAGTAACACAAAAATAGTAGGGGACTTTTAACACCCCACTTTCACCAATGGACAGATCATCCAAAATGAAAATAAATAAGGAAACACAAGTTTTAATGACACATTAAACAAGATGGACTTAATTGATATTTATAGGACATTCCATCCAAATGACAGAATACAATTTCTTCTCAAGTGCTCATGGAACATTGCCAGGATAGATCATATCTTGGGTCACAAATCAAGCCTTGGTAAATTTAAGAAAATTGAAATTGTATCAAGTATCTTTTCCTACCACAATGCTATGAGACTAGATATCAATCACAGGAAAAAAATCTGTAAAAAATACAAACACATGGAGGCTAAACAATACACTACGAAATAACCAAGAGATCACTGAAGAAATCAAAGAGGAAATCAAAAAATACCTAGAAACAAATGACAATGAAAACACGATGACCCAAAACCTATGGGATGCAGCAAAAGCAGTTCTAAGAGGGCAGTTTATAGCAATACAATCCTCCCTAAAGAAACAAGAAAAATCTCAAATAAACAACCTAACCTTACACCTAAAGCAAACAGAGAAAGAAGAGCAAAAAAACCCCCAAAGTTAACAGAAGGAAAGAAATCATAAAGATCAGATCAGAAATAAATGCAAAAGAAATGAAGGAAACAATAGCAAAGATCAATAAAACTAAAAGCTGGTTCTTTGAGAAGATAAACGAAATTGATAAACCATTAGCCAGACTCAACCATAAAAAAAGGGAGGAGACTCAAGTCAACAGAATTAGAAATGAAAGAGGAGAAGTAACAACTGACACTGGGAAAATACAAAAGATCATGAGGGATTACTACAAACAACAATATGCCAATAACATGGACAACCTGGAAGAAATGGATAAATTCTTAGAAAACCACAACCTTCCAATACTGAACCAGGAAGAAATAGAAAATATATACAGACCAATCACAAGCACTGAAATTAAGGCTGTGATTAAAAATCTTCCAACAAACAAAAGCCCAGGACCAGATGGCTTCACAGGTGAATTCTATCAAACATTTAGAGAAGAGCTAACGCCTAGCCTTCTCAAACTCTTCCAAAATATAGCAGAGGGAGAAACACTCCCAAACTCATTCTACCAGGCCACCATCACCCTGATACCAAAACCAGACAAAGATGTCACAAAAAAAGAAAACTATAGGCCAATATCTCTGATGAATATAGATGCAAAAATCCTCAACAAAATACTAGCAAACAGAATCCAACAGCACATTAAAAGGATCATACACCATGATAGAGTGGGGTTTATCCCAGGAATGCAAGGATTCTTCAATATACGCAAGTCAATCAATGTGATACACCATATTAACAAACCAAAGGATAAAAACCATATGATAATCTCAATAGGTGCAGAAATAGCTTTCGAAAAAATTCAACACCCATTTATGATAAAAACTCTCAAGAAACTAGGCATAGAGGGAACCTACCTCAACATAATACAGGCCATATATGACAGACCCACAGCCAACATCGTTCTCAGTGGTGAAAAACTGAAACCATTTTCTCTAAGACCAGGAACAACACAAGGTTGCCCACTCTCACCACTATTATTCAACATAGTTTTGGAAGTTTTAGCCACAGCAATCAGAGAAGAAAATGAAATAAAAGGAATCCAAATCGGAAAAAAAGAAGTAAAGCTGTCACTGTTTGCAGATGATGTGACACTATTCATAAAGAATCCTAAAGATGCTATGAGAAAACTATTAGAGCTAATCAATGAATTTGGTAGAGCAGCAGTATACAAAATTAATGCACAGAAATCTCTTCCACTCCTATACATTAATGATGAAAAATTTGAAAGAAATTAAGGAAACACTCCCATTTACCACTGCAACAAAAAGAATAAAATACCTAGGAAGAAACCTACCTAAGGAGACAAAAGACCTGTATGCAGAAAACTATAAGACACTGATGAAAGAAATTAAAAATGATACAAACGGATGGAGGGAATCAACATCTTGTTCCTGGACTGGAAGAATCAACACTGTGAAGATGACTATACTACCCAAAGCAATCTACAGATTCAGTGCAATCCCTATCAAACTACCAATGGCATTTTTCAGAGAACTGGAACAAAAAATTGCACAATTTGTATGGAAACAGAAAAGACCCCAAATAGCCAAAACAATCTTGACAAAGAAAAATGGAGTTGGAAGAATCAGGCTCCCTGACTTCAGACTATACTACAAAGCTACAGCAATCAAGATAGTATGGTACTGGCACAAAAACAGAAATATAGATCAATAGAAAACAGGATAGAAAGCTCAGAGTTAAACCCACACACATATGATCATTTTATCTTTAATAAAGGCGGCAAGACTATACAGTGGAGAAAAGACAGCCTCTTTGATAAGTGGTGCTGGGAAAACTGGACAGCTACATGTAAAAGAATGAAATTAGAACACTCCCTAACACCATACACAAATACAAACTCAAAATGGATTAAAGACCTAAATGTAAGGCCAGACACTATCAAACTCTTAGAGGAAAACATAGGCAGAACACTCTACGACATAAATCACAGCAAGATCCGTTTTGACCCACCTCCTAGAGAAATGGAAATAAAAACAAAAATAAACAAATGGGACCTAATGAAACTAAAAGATTTTGCACAGCAAAGGAAACCATAAACAAGAAGAAAAGACAACACTCAGAATGGGAGAAGATATTTGCAAATGAAGCAACTGACAAAGCATTAATCTCTAAAGTATACAAGCAGCTCATGCAGCTCAATATCAAAAAACAAACCCAATCCACATATGGGCAGAAGACCTAAATAGACATTTCTCCAAAGAAGATATACAGATTGCCAACAAACACATGAAAATATACTCAACATCACTAATCATTAGAGAAATGCAAATCAAAACTACAATAAGGTATCACCTCACACTGTTCAGAATGGCCATCATCAAAAAATCCACAAACAATAAATGCTGGAGAGGGTGTGGAGAAAAGGGAACCCTCTTGCACGGTTGGTGGGGATGTAAACTGATACAGCCACTATGGAGAACTGTATGGAGGTTCCTTAGAAAACTAAACATAGAACTACCATATGACCCAGCAATCCCACTACTGGGCATATACCCTGAGAAAACCACAATTCAAAAAGAGTCATGGACCACAATGTTCACTGCAGCACTATTTACAACAGCCAGGACATGGAAGCAACCTAAGTGTCCATCGACAGATGAATGGATAAAGGAGATGTGGCACATATATACAATGGAATATTACTCATCCATAAAAAGAAATGAAATTGAGTTATTTGTAGTGAGGTGGATGGACCTAGAGTCTGTCCTACAGAGTGAAGTAAGTCAGAAAGAGAAAAACAAATACCGTATGCTAACACATATATATGGAATCTAAAAAAAAAGGTCATGAAGAACCTGGGGGCAAGATGGGAAAAAAGACGCAGACCTACTAGAGAATGGACTTGAGGATACTGGGAGGGGGAAGGGTACGCTGGGACAAAGTGAGAGAGTGGCATGGACATATATAAACTACCAAACATAGAAATAGATAGCTAGCGGGAAGCAGCCACATAGCACAGGGAGATCAGCTCGGTGCTTTGTGACCACCTAGAGGGGTGGGATAGGGAGGGTGGGAGGGAGGGAGACCCAAGAGGGAAGAGATATGGGGACATATGTATATGTATAACTGATTCACTTTGTTATAAAGCAGAAACTAACACACCATTGTATAGCAATTATACTCCAGTAAAGATGTTAAAAAGAAAAAAATACCCAAAAATTATTATAAATGCTAGAGGTTTTAAACGCTTTGCCTTCTGCTAAGAAATTATGATTTAAAAGGGACTCAAAACTAACAAGCAGAACAGCTGTAAAATAATAAAGAGCTACCTTGTAGGCAAAGACCAGACTAATCCAGGGAGACGAGAGGAGCTTTTAAAAAAGGAAATCCTCAGGCTCCACCTCAAAGCTACCAAATCAGACACTTTGAGAGTGGGACCCACAAGTCCTCCAAGTGATTCTGTTGCCTGCCAAGTTGGAGAACCAAAGTCAGAGATCAAAGTTTATGACATCAAAAATTGTGTAAGATTTCATAATCTGTGAAGCTTCCCTATTTTCCTTTCTTTCTTAATTCCTGTTGCTCCCTCTGACTAGTGTCAAAATGAAATGAACCTGGACTTCATGGGTTCAAAGGAACCTGCCGTGGGGTTAAACTCTTGAGGAATAGAGTGAATACAGTAACTTTAAAAGGGAGTCAGAAGCAGGCTAAGTCCCTAAAGCCAGCTGCAAGGAAGAAGGGAGAATTGGAAGATCGGGCCAGACTTGAAATAGAGCCCTAAGCTGAAGAGACATCTGTGAGGCTCCCTGGCAAGGCCCAATGAACCCACATTCAGTATTAGGTCTCAGGTCCCTCTCTTGACTGTATGTCAAGATACACTCCACATGGCACATAACCTCCAGGAGTCTTTTTTTATATTTGAGTGGAGACAAAATAATAACAGATCACTTGGAAAGGACACTATGAAAAACAATTGTTGAAAACTAAAGTAAGTTGAGAACAGTGACCAAAAAAATATAGTGTGCTAACTCAACGTGGGATTGGCTTGCTTTTGGAACAAAACAACTTTTACTCCCTCTGCAGAAACAAATTATGTGCAGCTCTGCCTTCATTTTGGTAACTAAATTCCCATTACCGTGTTATTACTGGTCAAAAGATGTAAGAAGCTTTTAGATGTATTTCTTTAGAAGTATGACGCTTCCAGTGACTCTCAGCTTACAAAATTATCATACAACATACGGACAAGGCCACAAATGATTCTGAAGCTCCCAAATTATTTCCTAAATATAGTAACACTTTGAAGCACTTATACAGCTTATGACCAGATATTACTTTCCCAGTGGTTCAAAGTGACTTTATTATCACATATTTGTGTGATCTTTCAAGTCCAAAAGTCATGGCTCAGATCGAATTTCTCTCTCTTTTTTTGTTGTTGTTGACCACCAGGGGCCACTTTGCAATGTCAGAAAAGTTTCATCCTATCAATGATCCGTTAAGTTCTCAAGGATTAAAACAAACAAAAAACACCAAAAAAAACCCCTAACTTAAGAATTACTGATCGCCTCCTGTCCTAACATAGACTCCAGCTCTGCCTTCACAGAAACCCACAGGGAAAGAGGAGAAACGAGGTTTCAGGGGATCCTGAATATAGCCTCTTTCCTGAACTAGTGGTTTCCTCACGTACATTACCCTTACTGCTTTTGTTATCCTTTGCGTACCATGGTCACTGCTTTGAAACGACTAACCATAGTTTTAAAGTTATAATTGTTTCCCAATTTTTAATTAATCATAAAATTATGTACCAACCTGAACTGTTATCTGCATGAGAAAACTGTTTCACAGCACTAAGTTTTTAAAGCTCCAGCCAAAAATTTTAAGTCTACATCCATTCCCTCACTGTCAGTTAATGTAGTTTTCCATTAATGAGGTTTTTTGTTGCTGTTTTCGTTCTTTTCTTTTTGGCTGTGCCACGCAGCTGGTGGGATCTTAGTTCCCGGACCAGGGATCAAACCCAGGCCCCCAGCAGTGAAAGCACTGAGTCTCAACCACTGGATCACCAGGGAATTCCCAATGAGGTTTTTTTTTTAAAAGCAATCCTACCCAGACCCCTAAGAATCTTAGAATCCTCCCAGTATGGAAGCCACAGGTCTATAACCAGGCTTCCCATAAGCTAGGATTTGGGGAGCCTAAAATCTGTGTTTTTAAACAACTGATTTTGATGCATCTAGTCAAGTTTATAGTTTTCTCTACTTGGAAAGTTTCTGTCCACTGTTAAACCCAATTCATTCAACTGACAACTCAAATGTCACTTCTTAGAGTGGCAGTATATCTTTGGTAAGAGCATGGGTTTTCAAACTGACTGCCAGAGTTCTAATCCTGGCTCTGGCCCCTGGACAAGTTACTGAATCTTTTTATGCGTAATTTCTTCATTTGGAAAATAGGGACAATAACAGTACCTACCTCATATGGTTGTTGTGAAGATTAAATGAATTAATACAAGTAAAGCAGCAAAGACAGAGCTGGCACACAGTAAATGAACAATCAATAACTTATTATTTCTATGATTTTCCTACCTCTCCTAAATTAAATCAATAGCTGTATACAATATCTGTTAAGACTCTAACATTATGTAAAGCAATTACATTTTAAAAACTTGTCTTCCACACTAGATTATGAGTTCCACAAGAATACAGACCGTGACTCATTGATTTTTCTATCCTCAAATCATATTCTCTTATCATGCTCTACTGTTACTGAATGATCTATCAACCCAGTGGAAAACTGTCATTGCTTTTTAGTTGAAGATTACTTACTTTACAATGTTTCTATAAGCCAAATTTTCACCAGTTGGCTTCTAACACTTTTTATAATGAATACCCATGCATTTGATGAAATAGAAAAATGCTCTATTAAGGGCCCATTCGGAGTGAAGTATGACAGGTAAATAAACACTACTATCTGTGAGGGAACTGCATCAAATGCAGTCTAGTTCTGACAGTTATATTAAAGGCATAGTTCTTTGCCCACCTTTACTTCAGGAACACATTTGGCAAGTGGAATAGAGGAATCACTTTAATGAAATTCAATCTTTCATTTATCCAATGAATACTCACTGAGTGTCTATTCACATGCCAAACAGGAAAGAAGGATGACTTTTATGAGATTCAGTCAATCATGTGTTCAACAAATATCTATCCAGTGCCTACTAATTGGCCCATTATAGTTCCAGGCTCTGGGAATTCAGTGTATAAATCAGACAAGATCTGCTTTCAAAACGTTAACATTCTTGTGAACAAGCAGATAATGTCATTCACCAAGTAAAGAACAGGAAAAAGTCTAATTAGCTTAGAAAATATAATTATGGCTTTGGCATGATAGCTAACTGGAACGGTTTTATGCTTTGGTAGGAGATCATTATAACATGGCTTGTTAACTAATGGATTTAGATAGACTGTGAATGGAAAAGTACATTTAGAATTGAAAGGACCTTTAAGGGAAGTGATCTATTTCAAATCTAAAGGGAGAAAAGCACAAGAGAGTATGTTAGATTCCAACAGGCAGAATGAGGACTAGGTTACAAACTACAGGGAAACAGATTCATCACTCATTTCTCCTCTGGAGATGTACATGAATGCCCTAGAAGGTATAAACTTTTCACAAGTGATCCATCTACTGCATTTGCTAGATGTGGTCTTGCTGAAAAGATGCGCAAAAAGAAATGTGACCTTAATACGACTCTCAGAGCTCTACTGCATTTGGTCTTATTCCTTCACAAACAGCAAGGGGTTTCCACAAGCGGACTGTGCACATGGGGAGCAGCTCCGGATGAAGGGCGATGACAGCTCTTACAGAACAGCGACCTACGCGCTCCTCACCTGCGGGAACTTGACAATGATGTGGTGCGGAATGTGCATCACGTTGTGCACGTAGTCGAAAGTCTCGGTAAGTTTCCTCTTATTTGCAGTTAACATCTTTGGGATTTTGGTGATCATATGTTGAATTTCATTACGTTTAAAACCTAGTTCAAGCCGATAAACCTAAGAGAAAGACAGAAATAGTTACTTGGGTAATATGCCAGAGGACACATTGATTCTTTCAAAATTTAAAATAAGGACATTAAAATCTGGAGATGGCTATTCCAATGACTTTAAGGGTTCACAGTTTCCTGCTTCTGGGGTAACCTGAATTTTAAACCCCTCTCCTGAGGCTGAGCTACTCACAGCCTGATGACCACCATGAAGATCACCAAAAGGAGCTAGCATAATTACGAAATAAGAGTAACAGTGGGGCTTCCCTGGTGGCGCAGTGGTTGAGAGTCCGCCTGCCGATGCAGGGGACACGGGTTCGTGCCCCGGTCCAGGAGGATCCCACATGCCGCGGAGCGGCTGGGCCCGTGAGCCATGGCCGCTAAGCCTGCGCATCCGGAGCCTGTGCTCCGCAACGGGAGAGGCCACAACAGTGAGAGAGAGGCCCGCGTACCGCAAAAAAAAAAAAAAAAAAAAAAAAAAAAAAAAGAATAACAGTGCTCACAGGAGGCCTGGGCAGGTTACCTGTACGGGCCCTACACCACACAGACCAACAGTAAGATTTTCAAAGTGCTTTCTGAGCTTCTGCTCCCAAGCACACTCCTATGCATGTCATCTGGGAAAACTCCATGTCAAAATTCTAAACAGAGATGATTAAAAAAAAAACCACTCCGATGTAGGTTAGGTGCTCTGTGTGCATTCATAGTATCCCATGCTCCCTCACCAATCCGTTGCTCTCATCACTCTGCAGGAGATCCCCCCACTGGACTGTAAGCTCCACAACGGCAGGGACTATCTCCCCAGCATAGGGCATGGGCAGGCGCTCAATAAAAATGTCTTCAACGGCTGAGTATGAAACACTTTAGGCACCTCAGAAAATAGGCTTAATATAATAATTTCAAATACTCCGACAGCTTTGTATACCACCAAGTCAGCTGCCCCTGGTTCTATACTATTCTCTTGGAGGGAGGACAGTAAAGAGTGTCTGGTATGTTCTGTGATAGATCTAGAGCTGGCTATTGGCACAGGTTCTAGGAGAGCAATGTGCTGGCTACTACTCTCTTCAAAGAAGCCTTCTGGCTCCAGGCTCCACAGCTCATCTCCCGCCTAGGTGACGGAGACACAGACCCTCACCCTGGGCAAAGGAAGCAGCTTCCAGGTCCCATCCAGATACCTAACCTGCTCCTCTAGGATTACGGGTATCAATGTCTGCAAGGAGACTAACTCATGTAACACCTGGTTGACGTGTGAAAAAATTATAAACTAAGATAAACTGCTTGCTAGATATTTATTATATCATTTCCTATGTCTATCTTTTTAGAAATAACTTCTTTCACAATCCAGTTTTCTTTAAGATGATGGGAGCAAATCTATCCTCTTCAGAGGACTTAACCACTTAAAGAAGCTGATTTCTCAAACACTAACAGTCATCCTACCTTCATGTTTTCCTTCACAGGCTCCAGACTTCCAGTTAGTAGCCTTGGGAGACGAATTACCAGATCTCTAGTCTACAGTTATAAAACAGTCTATTATTAATATGTATGCATATTCAACTAGGTTGGAAAAAACAAGGCATTACTAGGAATACAAAACTAAAATTTAAAATATGACCCAGTAGAGAAATGCTAAGGAACCCAAAAATACATAAACTTAATATTGTTTGAGGAAAAAAACCAGTGCTCAGAATAAAACTTAAGAAACCAACTTGGTGGAATTATTACACAATGATATAGCTATATGATTAACCTAGCAAGGTAATTCATTCTTGTACAGAAAATATCAGGCATTTATAGAATTCATACAGGCCACGTATCTGTTAGAAACATGAGATTTAACAGTTACTAAATGTAGCTGACATGGAAACATACAAATTCTCTCCTTCTCTTTACCTTCTTCACACTAAGTTCAAGTTCTTTCTGAAAAAATCCCAATCTGTTATCCAGTCTTTCCACTGAAAAACTCAGCAAAAATGGTGCATTTCTGACCATCTGTGCAATATCCACTTTACTGAAATTTTTTGACAGTAGATAAGCCACCCTAGAGAACAAACAAAATACATGTACATATGATAAATATTTACTAATGTCATATTCCCACACCAAAAAAAAGTTTAAGTAAAAACATTCTATAATAATGGCCCCAAATATGGTTAAAACAAAACAAGCATCCATCCAACTCTAGAATGGTTTCCATTTATAATTGGAAACAGAAAATATTTCCGAAACCCGCTAATAGACAGATTCTCTTTTCAGTTAATCTGACTTATTTCATTAGTTGGTAGAAAAAAATGAAATAGCTTCTGTTTAATTTTTCTTTTTTTTTTGCTAAGAATAGAAAACACACAAATTAAGAAAAGAAGGGATTCAGAACTCTTTTTACAAAGAAAGACCATCAAGCACGGCTAAGACTGAAAAGAGGAAATTTTTTTTTGGCTGCGCTGTGCGGCTTGCATGATCTTAGTTCCCCCAGCAGGGATCAAACCCAGGCCCCCGGCAGTGGAAGTGTGGAGTCCTAACCACTGGACTGCCAGGGAATTCCTGGAAATTTTTATTTTAGTACATTTACTGAGAATGTATTTTCTTTTTTTTTTTTTCGCGGTACGCGGGCCTCTCACTGCTGTGGCCTCTCCCGTTGCGGAGCACAGGCTCCGGACACGCAGGCTCAGCAGCCACGGCTCACGGGCCCAGCCGCTCCGCGGCATGTGGGATCTTCCCGGACCGGGGCACGAACCCGTGTCCCCTGCATCGGCAGGCGGACTCTCAACCACTGTGCCACCAGGGAAGCCCCGAGAATGTATTTTCATAAATAATTTTTACTGCGGTCCTTCAATATGTATTTTGTTAACAACTGAGAAGTTTCCTGCTAAATTTCTGGGAAACAAAGTAAGGTAGCAAAATACAGGAAGTTTGACTATAAAATAACATTATTGATTTTTAAAAATCTATAAACATAGTAAAAGGCAGTTTAATTAAATGCCTAAAATATTCCCTGACATTATCTTGTTTAATTCTCATCAGAAAAACAAACAAACAAAAACAACCCCCTGTGAGCCAAGTAAATTTCCCACATTGCATTTGAAAAAACACACTCAGAGGAGTTAAATAACTTGTCTTAGACCACCAGCTAATTAATGACAGAGCTGAAACTTGAACTCAGGCATGCCTACTTCTAATGACTACGATACTTTTATACCATATATTGGAACTTATTATATTTTATACTCAGTGACTATTACCCCTTTAAACCAGTCCCTTAGAGGCAATGAGAGAAAAAAAACTGATAAATTTAACTACATAAAAATTTTAAATGCAAGGCAAAAAGAAATCATCAACCAAGTCAGACAAGTGACAGTCTGGTAAAATATTTACAACATGTCACAGAGAAGGAACTAATTTTGTTAATATATATAAAAATGCTTACCAAAAAAAGAAAAAGGCCCAATTAAGAATAGTAAAGGACAATTCTAATTTATAGAAAAGGAAATGTAAACAGAAGTTCGACATAGGAGAAGATCCTCAAAAAAGAGAAAAGATCCTCCAAACATCTGATATTCCAAACATCATTTCCAAAACAATGAGGTAATGTTTTCATTTTTGAAATGAACTGAAATCATAAAGTTTGATGACACTGTATTAGTGTGGAAAACAGGGAAATTGGCACTTCTGTACACTGTTGGTGGGAGTGTAAGCTGGAAAACCTGTATGAAGGACAATTTGTCAATATCTATTAAAATTATAAATGCATATATCCTTTGACCTAGAAATTCTAGGTCTGGAAATGTATCCTACAGATATACACCAATATGTGACATGATGTATATATAAGAGGAGTCACTGCAGCTTCTTTGTGATAGTAAAGCCAGAAACAACCACCATGTTTACCAAAAGGGGACTAGACACATCCACAGTATGAACAGTATAAAAGGCTTAAAAAGACTAGGCAGAGCCAATAAAAACTATCTCCAACACAGAGTTCAGGTAAGAATGTGAGGTGCAGAATGGTATGCATATATGCTACAAACTGTATGGACATGTGTTCTTGTGTATGTGTATACATAGGTACACATACATGCTTGTAGATGATAGAACATTCTTAGCTAGTTGAACAAAAAACTTGATACTAGCAGCTGCCTCCATAGATGGGTCTTGCAAGGCTGATGAGGGATAGGAATATGTAGGTTGGGAAGGAGAATGACCATTTTTTTCCTTTGTTTTGGACACAGGAAAGATCAATATCTGATTAAAATATTATTGAAACTGTTATCTACTGTGATAACTTTTCCAATAAAAAATTAAGATACAAGGCCCAGCCAAAAGAAAATTTCTAACTTAAATGCAGATTATTCATTTGAAAATTCTTAAAAAGGATCAACCAACGTTTTAATACATTTCAAATTCTCTTCATTGAAGAGAAAACAAGTATATACGATCAGTGCTATTCTAGAAATTCTAGCAAATAAGACTGCTGTACATACCAGAGCCAGAAGGTAAGTTCAAGAAAGATGATCATACCTTTGCCTCTTCCAGGAGAAGCTTATTTTTCACTGTATACCCTTTTGAGTACATGTGGTAAATTACCTATTAAAAAATTCCAAGTAACTTTTTAAAATGCTCCAGTTTAATTTGGCAGTCAGCCAGGTTTAGGAAACATTAGACTATACTATTACATGAGAGTATTCTTTAATTGTTAGGAGCATGTGTGATCTTGAGCAAGTTAACTTAAGCTGCTTTTAAGCTTATGTTTCCTTCATAGAATTAAAAGTAGGGAGACAGGACAGTGTAGTAGCCAGGACTCTGGAGTTAGACTAAGTGGATTTGAATCCCACTGCCACTTATACTAGCTGGGTAATCTTGGGCAAATTATTTAACCTCTCTGTGCCTCTTCTGTAAAATGGGGATATTAATAATAATGGTGCAGTAGGCAGCCTCTGAAACAGTTCCCAATGATCTCCACCTCCTGGTATGAACTCTTTCTTGAACTAAATCTTGAGCAAAAGGGCAAGTTGGTTTTTAAATGGGGAGAGAATGAGCGTTCCAGACAGTCAGGAGGGGCGGAGCTAGACATGTCAGACTGAGTCTCCTAGAATCATTCTTTCCCTCCCCTGTATTGTAATAGCCTGTCTATATTACACCAGACTGTAAGTCACATGAAGGGAGAGAGTGTGTCTATCTAAGTGCCTTGCATACATAATAAGGGTTCAAACTATTCAATATAAGAAATGTAGTTTTTTTTTGTTCTGTTTTTTCCTAGTTCAGAGACATTAGACTCTGATAGTTCAAGGAACTGCAAAGCTCTCTGAAACCGGTATGAGAATAGTCTAGGGGGAGAAGACAGTTGCAGTATTCTTCATGGGAAATGATGGGGACCCGAGGTAAAGTATTCAAAGTGAAGATTAAGAGAAGTGCATTGACTGATTGAGAGCAATAAAAATAGAACCAACAGGCCTTGGTAGTTTATTAGATGTGGATGATAAAAGAAGAGAAGCCAAAGTTAACACCAGTATTTCTGATCTGGGCAGCGGGGTGAACAGTGCTCTCATTCAGGCAATCTGGGAAGACCTAATTTACATGAGAGGTGGGGGTGATGATAAATCCAAGAGGTGAACTTATGAGACACAGACGCTGTCTCACTCTCTGGTGTGCCCAATGCCCAGCAGGATCGTTACCTCACAGATCAATACTATCTCACTGTATCAATTCTCACAGATGCAATAAATTCTTTTTTTTTTTTTTTTTTTTTTTTTTTGCTGTATGCGGGCCTCTCACTGTTGTGGCCTCTCCCGTTGTGGAACACAGGCTCCGGACGCACAGGCCCAGTGGCTGTGGCTCACGGGCCCAGCCGCTCCGCGGCATGTGGGATCTTCCCGGACCGGGGCACGAACCCGTGTCCCCTGCATCGGCAGGCGGACTCTCAACCACTGTGCCACCAGGGAAGCCCCTGCAATAAATTCTTTGAATGTTAAATGAAGTACAAAGATGTTTATAAAAGTGCTATTTAAAGAAGAAAAAAAGGAAAAACCAAAATAGACAGAAATGATTAAGCAAGTTATACAATATTTGCCAAAACAAGGTCAAATGTCTACCATCAAAAATTGTCCAGAAAGAACAACAGAAAAGACCAGGCTTTCATAATTTGAAGTGTCCTATCAGATAACTTAGCCATTGGTAATGGATTTTTAAAAAAACTTATCCCAGTTTCCAAAGGATTGACTTAGCATTAAGTTGAAAACATAAAAATAATGATGGGTAGTTGAACAAAAGAACTGATATAGATACTTAATTTTGATCAAAGAAGGTCCATAACAAAAAAATAACATTCACATTCATTAATTACCTCAGTAGATCCTTGTGCTGCTGAAACTTAAAAAAATAACTTACACATCTATTTCTTCATAGCCACTTCTAGGATTATGTGAAAATCATTCTAAAAGCCCTACCTGGTCTTAAGATTTTCAAGGTCTTCAGAGAAAATAGCATAGTTTTTTGTCAGGAATGTTCCCAGTTGGTTATCCTCTATGCCCAAATCTTTAAGAAACAGGAGTATTTGCTTAATGTCTTTTTCAAAATCCAGTCGCAGAAGGAGGTTGGCTGCATCTGGATGTTTTTCTATCTTGGATAAATCCACTCCTGTAATAAATTACGAACACCATTTGAAGATAACTGCTTGGCTGAGTCATTAAACTTTATATACAGAAACACAAGAAATTACTGATGGAGATCAACAACCCATCCCAAGGAGACCTGAGACAGGCCAATAGAAACTTCTAAATATTTTTAAACTAATTTGGTTGTAGAAATAAAAATAAATTTTTAAAAAATGTAGTACTTATTTCAAAGCCATGTATAAAGGAAAACAGTGCATTTGGGGCTAAATTTCCACCCAAAACAAATTCACTACGTCATATTGACCTAGGATCATCATTTTTACTGATGGTTTCTTGAATATTGTTTGCAGGATGCTTATGAGCCCCTAATGATCTCCACAGTAACTGCTTAACTGGTAATTCTGCAGGATAACAAACCCTATGAATTTTTACTTTCTTTGATGTTTATCATTTCTTTAATTATAAGCATTATTTAAAAAATTTGTTTATAATCCCCTCCACAGAAGGAATAAAAGTTACCCTGTGTCTTACTCATTGTATTCTCCAGGCCTTTAGCATAAAGACAAGTACCTTGAAGAAGCTCAAGAAATATCTGCATGAAGCAGGTGAACATACACAGCCCTCAAGTACAAAATGAAGCAGAAAGTATATCACCTTCAACCTTCACATATCCTTAGAATCTTAGGTAATCTAAGTAAATGAGACAAGGGACAGGAGAGATTAAGAAGGGGGAGAAAGCAAGTTGTTATTTTACTTTGGTTATGGATATAATTAGATGTTCACGTTAATTAGGCAGGGAATCAAAGTAACCTTTGATTCAAAATTCTCATTACAACTAAGCATTTTATTCTCTCGCTTTTTTCTTTTACCTGATTTTTAAAAATTAAACATGAATAGGAAAGGCCTATTCCTTATCTTTAAAATAAACTTTTGAAAATAATGTAAAACTTTAGTTTAGACTTAAATTTTATATTCTTAAAAATATTTCTTTAGGTTAAAATGTAACTCTCAAACCAATTTCTAGATGCAACTTTACAGTCTTAAATATAAAAACAATGAAATAAAAGCACTTTTTTTAATGGTGTCTACAACCAGAAAAATAAATTATAATTCCATGTATTATTAGATCCAAATATAATTCCAAACCCAAATTTCTTGATATTAAAACAGGTATTGATATAAGATGATCATGAACAGAAAAACAGATTACACACCCACACATACACACAGAATGAAGACACAGAATGAAGACCAAAAACAGATCCAGGATAAACTACAAATCTAGTAAACAATAAGGACATTTCAAATCAATGAGGGAAAAGATGGACTATTCATTAAAATATAATGGGACCTCTAGCTATATATTTGAAAACTAATAATCCCTTCTATGTCTGATACAAAAATTAATTTCAGATAGATTAAGAATCTAACTATGTACTCACTCTAAAGCTACTAGAAGAAAACACAGAATTTTAAAAATAATATTAAGTATGACTACACAAGCCATTGTATGGCTTTCTGTAATACATGTATTTGCATAGAAAAAGGTGGGGTAATGTATGTCTTTGGGTAGAAAATTTGCACTCAACAAACTGGTGACAGTGGTTACCTTTGGAAAGTGGAACTGGAAATGTAGAGGTGGTAAGAGTTCTTTCTCCTGTAACAGTCTGCACTTTTAACAACTAGATGTAATTCTTTTATAATTTAAAAATAATACTAATAGAAAAATAAATTAAATTATTCGATGGATGGGTAAATAAGATAGAAACTAGTTCCAAAAATCTGTGATAAATGTGGGAAGGGATGCTTTGAAAATAACATAAAGGGTTCGGACTCCAAACTTAACTCCATATTACAGCTGACATGTGCTGAAGTGCCTCACTCAGCATGAGCCGTCACACCCTGACTGTGTCGAAATCCAATTCCTGAAAAGCTGCTTCTTAACAGCAACAGGAGAGCAGAATCTCACCAGGAGAGCACACTGCTGTCAGCACAAATACTTGGGCTTACTCACGATTTCATTAACTTGAAAAAATAGTCACTGAATGCCTCTCATGGACCAGGCACTTATGGGAATATAAAAAATGAATAATACATGATTCTGACTTCTAGCTGACCACAGCCTAAGTTGGCTTTACCCCATCAGTTCAGTAACTAGAATTACCACCGTATTCAGTTATGGTTACACATGACTTAGTGTATCAATCAGAGTCTGGCAGGCAACAGTAGTTGTCCTAGAAAGTTCAAATGAAAAACACTTTAATGAAGGGACTCTGTACAGTGGTGTGAGTAGAGTCAAGGGAACAAACAAGGGCATCCCTAGTGCTAAAGAGACAGGGAGGAAAGAGTGTTATGAGAACCCAGAGGGAGCTGGAAGCTATAAAGAAAGGGCCGCTCAGTAGGAGCTGTTGCCATGGAGCAAAGCAGTTCCATGACCCAAGGCTGGAAGGGAAAAGGGAAAAAAACTCCCATCTGCCCTCCCTCTTCTCGGACAAGTGCCCCCCACTGCTGAAGCTGCCCAGAAGCCAGCTGGCAAAGGAGGCCGAGTGCAGAGGTTAGCCTCCTGGGATAAAGAACAAGCAGAGAAAGGGAGAAAACAGATCTGAGAAGCAGAGAAGAACCAGGACACTTGAGCCCTCAGAAATACTGCTTAACGATGCAATCATGGTTCCTCTAGGGTCCTGTTATTTAAGTTCCTGCCAAGATGTGCTGTTGAAGTATCAGCATACAGATGAAGGAATGGCTGAAACATATTTCAAAGCTCTAGGTATACTGTGAATTATTTAAATGTAGGGACCACATGGGTCTTACGTTTATCTGGCATTACCCGTAGCACCTCTCACAGGGCTGGGAAAGCCCTGGGCTTTCATGCCTGCAGCAGATGTCATTTTTCTCTCTCCTTTGAACCCACAGAACACTTTATGTGTATCTCTGTGTGGAATTTATCACTTCACCTTTCATTTTTGGATTTCTGTTATTCTTATGGATGTGTATTTACATGCTCCTGAAGACCTGAAGCTTCTTGAGAACAAAGGCCATTCCCTATACATTTGAGTAACTTGCACAGGGACAGATGAGTAAGCAATTATAATAGTGTTATTACTGCCAGGACTGAGGTAAGCAGGGGGTGAGGCCAAGAGCCCAGAGGAGGGTCACTCTATCTGGAGGGTCAGAGAAGACATTTGGGAAGGTACTTGAACTTGAGTTAAGTTCTCCAGTTGTCAGACCTGGCCAACAAAAAGGAGGGAAGCGGCAAGCAAGTGAAGCTGAAAGGCTAAGCAAGGGCCAGACCAGGAAGAGCTTAGAAGGATTTCACGTAGGTCACTGACATAGGCAGATTTGCATTTTAGAAAAAGCACTGATGTTAGAGAGATTACCAGGGCGGTACTGCTGAAAGGAAGACTATCAAGCTAGGAAGCTCCTAACTTTTCACTGAAAACTAAGGCAGTGACTAAGCAATGAGAGAAGCAGTGGATTTGAGATAATCCCTTGCCCATCCTGTTCCTCTCAATCCCCCAAAGGCGGTTTCTTATCTGGGAAAATCAAATAAGAGAAGTGCCAGGTCCAGAGATAATGGGAAAAGCAGAAAGTAGCAATAAGGTGCTAGACTGAAAATATTGGTAAGAGGACTAACCTAAGTTTGCAGGGAGATCTCTTGGCTGCCTTCAACCATCCAGATCTGGGAGCATCCTACCAGTCGACGAGCTAAAATAGTTATGGCGCAGGCCTAGAGAGAAACCATCCACATCAGGAGGATAGCTGGCTCCAGAAGGAAGGTCAGGGTAGTAGGGAAATGGAAGTAATCTATCATCTGATAGGGTTCACTGTAGGAAAAACTGTCCTTGGGCTTCCCTGGTGGCGCAGTGGTTGAGAGTCCGCCTGCCGATGCAGGGGACACGGGTTCGTGCCCCGGTCCGGGAAGATCCCACATGCCGCGGAGCGGCCGGGCCCGTGAGCCATGGCCGCTGGGGCTGCGCGTCCGGAGCCTGTGCTCTGCAACGGGAGAGGCCACAACAGTGAGAGGCCCGTGTACCGCAAAAAGAAAAAAAGAAAAGAAAAGAAAAAAAAAAAACTGTCCTGAGAGGCCATTGGAAGTTGTGGGAAAATTTAAAGAAAACTAATCAAATGAAAAACAAAACAATTGTTAACTCCAAGAAAATGAAAGGTTGAAAAGGAAGGAAAACAATCATAGCACACTTCCTAGACAGCAGTCGAGCAATATTTAGAATTATAATGAAATCAGTGACTAATGATTAACCTCAAAATTGTTAATATAGCCTATTGGGAGAACTGAAGAGAATGAAAGGGAAAAGTATGTGTATATATAAGAGATTAACTGATGTCTAAAACTGATGAACCAAGCAACAGCACCATAAGCAATTACATGAACATTTAGAGGTTAAATACAAACAGAAAGAGCTAGGAAAGGAGATACTCTAGGGAACGGGGTGCGAAGTCAGGAAGGATGAAGCTGGGGGAGTGCGGTTTTTCACTAGAAGCCTTTTCACACTATTTGACTTCTATGCGTGTGTATGTACTTTGATAAAGATTAAAAATGCTAATTTTAAAAGTAAGGCAGGGGCTTCCCTGGTGGTGCAGTGGTTGAGGGTCTGCCTGCCGATGCAGGGGACGCGGGTCCATGCCCCGGTCCGGGAAGATCCCACATGCCGAGGAGCGGCTGGGCCCGTGAGCCACGGCCGCTGAGCCTGCGCATCCGGAGCCTGTGCTCCGCAACGGGAGAGGCCACAGCAGTGAGAGGCCCGTGTACCACAAAAAAAAAAAAAAAAAAAGTAAGGCAATAAAATAAGTGTAGGTTACTCAGACTTACCTAGAAGCACTAACTTCTTCAGAGTCTCGGAATGATCCACATAGTCTCGAAGTGTGAATGAAGATGGGGGCAGTGGGGGGTCCGCAATAATCTGAACGGCCTCCTCCTCGGAAATTGGCTGCAATGGAGACAATGGAGGCAAATCGTCCAGTCCTTTGCAGCCAGGATATGGAAAAGGAGAAGTGAGTTAGCTCTCCAATCTGTATACTTGAAGCTCTTTCTACAAAGACAGCCTCTTGGCTAGTTTGCTTCTTTTTGAATCTTGGCATCATTTCTAAATTAAACATCTCAAAATTCCATATATTTTCTACCTTCTAAGAGGTAAGGTTAAGACTCTTTAGAGATATCAACTACTATTCCTCCAAGATGAGAAATGTGTTGGTGAAATCCTATACAAAATTCCTTTCCTTCACTTGTAATCAACAGGTATGACTGCTAAAGACCAACTGACCTTCAAGTACATTTTGAGAAAGAGATCAAGTTTACCACAGCTTGTTAAGTTGGCTAAAAGTACAACATACCAGCCTGAATTGTACAGGTTCAAGTCATCACATCCTGAAGTGTCTTCACTTTGATCCAATCCCTTCTCCTCCAACTATTCTCAAATATGTCTGTAAGAGGACTTCTATGATTCTGTTTCTATCACCTACAATCCTTTGCCAAGGACATGACCTCTCTAGTATAGGCTTGAGTCTGAGGTTTGGTTTGTCTTAAGTCAACCCCTTAAGTATAGAAGATGCTGGTAACTGTAACCTACCTTAGGCTAAGGAATCAGGGCCGTGACTTTGTATTCTATTTTTGGTCTCTAACCACTACCCTTTCTCATTTCTCATAGCCAGCCTCCCCTCCCTGCCCTTACCCCCCAGCTTGCTTGCTTTCGTCTTCTACTTAACCTAATATTATCTCATTTACGGTGAAATATTCCTTGCCTAGGAATGTGCCTAGAACAAGAAGCACAGGAGGAAGAAGACTGACTAAAAAAAAACTACATGAGGGCGCTTTTTGGGGTGTGCAATTTGTTGTCCTTTTTGTTCTATTTGTTGTTTGTGGTGGCTGTTACACAACTAAAAGCATTATGTCAAAATTCATAAGACCGTATACCCAAAAAGGAGGACTGTTACTTGGGTAAAATTATACCCTAACTAGGTATATGGAATAGGGTAAATTAAATCCTAATAAACCTAATTACCACCAGAAAAAAAATTTTTTTAAGAATCTAAATAACGAACTTAGAAAGTGTTATTCATATAGCTATGAAACAGTCTTGTACATATTAATCTCTAAGCTTTTTTCTTAGTAAAATAGAGGCAGAATAGAAGCAAATGAATAGAAGCGGCATTGTTCTTTTTCTCTCCTGGCACAAAGTATGACTTCAAATGGGCCAACAAAATGTAAACAGGTAAGTCGTTCAATCTACGGAAGTGGGGCAAAGGGGAATTTTCTGAAACTTGAAAATTACCTTCTAGAGACAGTTCAGAATCAAAGCTGGGTATCTTCTGTGACTTCTGTGACGGCTCATTCACAGAAGGAAGCAGAGTGTTTTGGGTGCAATTAATCTCTTGACTACTTGAGTTGGTAGACTGGGAACTATTCCACACAGAGGAAGTCCAATAAGTCTTAAATCCCGACCGGAGAAAGCAATCGTCAGAGGACAGCTGAGGCTGAGCAAAAAAGCCAGGCAACAATGTTTTTCCTGCTCTGGGAAAACATTTTCTGAGTTGCATAGCAGTAAGGAAGCTACTCAACTTAATTGAGTTGAGCCATCTGGGTATCTGTTGGGCTAGCAGGGCCATTTTTCTTAAAGTAGCCTACAAAAGAAATACGTAACTATCAAAAAAGAGAAACGTATTTTACTTAAATGTTTAAAACAGTATTCAAACAACAAAAAGATAAACTGGAAATTATTTTTTTCTAATTAAAAGGTGTTTAATAAATTTAGATCCCTAAAGCAGTCAGATGTTTTTAAGCTCAGGAAAAGCCAAAAACAAGGCAGTTTCAGTTACAAACCAAAAGACAGGAACTTCTGAACTGGACAAATAAAGATATACTTTGCAATTTAAAAACAAAAAGCAAAATCAGTGGCGTAAGAAAAACAATTAAAACAAAAATCTGTAAATGTTCAAATTACAGCTGAACCTGTTAATATTTAAAGAAAACAGGTGATGCAATTAAGTGCTCTTGAAATTTGGTTTGAAGGACATTTAAGAAGATTGCTGATCAAAATAACACTGAATTATTCAGATGCATTTTATGTATGTACATTAATCACAAAATAAAAACAGGAAGAATTCTACTTAGTCATAAATGAATCATAAAATATTATTGCTATCTAGAAGGTTGGTTCTTGCTTAATTCTCAGGGTTGAGCACTATTATTACACAGATAAAGCTGTTCCTCAAAAGAGAATTGAGCAAAACCAGTTTTGCCAAATTCTGTTTGTAGGAAAAAAGAAAAAGCCTTTTTAAAAAAAGGGGTCACAAAGCAATCTACAGATTCAATGCAATCCCTATCAAACTACCACTGGCATTTTTCACAGAACTAGAACAAAAAATTTCACAATTTGTATGGAAACACAAAAGACCCCGAATAGCCAAAGCAATCTTGAGAACGAAAAATGGAGCTGGAGGAATCAGGCTCCCTGACTTCAGACTATACTACAAAGCTACAGTAATCAAGACAGTATGGTACTGGCACAAAAACAGAAAGATAGATCAATGGAACAGGATAGAAAGCCCAGAGATAAACCCACAGACATATGGTCACCTTATCTTTGATAAAGGAGGCAGGAATGTACAGTGGAGAAAGGACAGTCTCTTCAATAAGTGGTGCTGGGAAAACTGGACAGGGACATGTAAAAGTATGAGATTAGGGCCTCCCTGGTGGCGCAGTGGTTGAGAGTCCGCCTGCCGATGCAGGGGATACGGGTTCGTGCCCCGGTCTGGGAGGATCCCATATGCCGCGGAGCGGCTGGGCCCGTGAGCCATGGCCGCTGGGCCTGCGCATCCGGAGCCTGTGCTCCGCAACGGGAGAGGCCACAGCAGTGAGAGGCCCGCATACCGCAAAAAGAAAAAAAAAAATAAATAAAATAAAATAAAAGTATGAGATTAGATCACTCCCTAACACCATACACAAAAATAAGCTCAAAATGGATTAAAGACCTAAATGTAAGGCCAGACACTATCAAACTCTTAGAGGAAAACATAGGCAGAACACTCTATGACATAAATCACAGCAAGATCCTTTTGGACCCACCTCCTAGAGAAATGGAAATAAAGACAAAAATAAACACATGGGACCTAATGAAACTTAAAAGCTTTTGCACAGCAAAGGAAACCATAAACAAGACCAAAAGACAACCCTCAGAATGGGAGAAAATATTTGCAAATGAAGCAACTGACAAAGGATTAATCTCCAAAATTTATAAGTAGCTCATGCAGCTCAATAACAAAAAAACAAACAACCCAATCCAAAAATGGGCAGAAGACCTAAATAGACATTTCTCCACAGAAGATATACAGACTGCCAACAAACACATGAAAGGATGCTCAACATCTTTACTCATTAGAGAAATGCAAATCAAAACTACAATGAGATATCATCTCACACCAGTCAGAATGGCCATCATCAAGAAATCTAGAAACAATAAATGCTGGAGAGGGTGTGGAGAAAAGGGAACCCTCTTGCACTGCTGGTGGGAATGTGAATTGGTACAGCCACTATGGAGAACGGTATGGAGGTTCCTTAAAAAACTACAAATAGAACTACCATATGACCCAGCAATCCCACTACTGGGCATATACCCTGAGAAAACCATAATTCAAAAAGAGACATGTACCAAAATGTTCATAGCAGCCCTATTTACAATAGCCCGGAGATGGAAACAACCTAAGTGTCCATCATCGGATGAATGGATAAAGAAGATGTGGCACATATATACAATGGAATATTACTCAGCCATAAAAAGAAATGAAATTGAGCTATTTGTAATGAGGTGGATGGACCTAGAGTCTGTCATACAGAGTGAAGTAAGTCAGAAAGAGAAAGACAAATACTGTATGCTGACACATATATATGGAATTTAAGAAAAAAAAATGTCATGAAGAACATAGGGGTAAGACAGGAATAAAGACACAGACCTACTAGAGAATGGACTTGAGGATATGGGGAGGGGGAAGGGTAAGCTGTGACAAAGTGAAAGAGCGGCATGGACATATATACACTACCAAACATAAGGTAGATAGCTAGTGGGAAGCAGCCGCATAGCACAGGGAGATCAGCTCGGTGCTTTGTGACCGCCTGGAGGGGTGGGATAGGGAGGGTGGGAGGGAGACGCAAAAGGGAGGGGATATGGGAACATATGTATATGTATAACTGATTAAATTTGTTATAAAGCAAAAAAAATAAAATAAAGTACCAAAAATAAATAAATAAATAAATAAATAAATAAATAAATAAAGGGGTCAAAACTAATAAGCAAAATGGACAGAAATAATAAGCAACCAGCAATGAATATGTGTATATTTTGACTGAAAAAGCAGTTGTTTCTAAAGAGACTTTTATCAGGAAAGGACTTTTATATTTAGCCAGCTTAATTAAAGGGTAAATTTGGTGCATATTATTTTATATTAAGTAAGACAATCCATATAAAATACAGCATAGAGTCCAGCATATGCAAAATGCCCAACAAATGTTAGCCATCGTCATCAATATTATTATGATTACACAAGCAAACATAAATGAATTCTGAATTAACTGTTGCATACAACTTTTTGATCTCTCTCTATACTGAAATTCAGCTTGTTTTATGCTCTGAATTAGACCAGATAAATGCTTGAGGGTCTAACCTCCTCTTAGAGATTTGTGGTTTAGGGAAGTCTCGTGAAAGGAATTTATAAAAGTGAAATGTCTCACTGTCATTCTGAAATGATCTTAGAAAGGAAAAAAGTATTTACAATAAATAGCCTTGTGGGATAGGTGACTTTTGTTAAACTTTGGTGGGAAATGAGCCTCGAAATCTGCCGTGTTTCCCCTCAAACCTACAATATTCATCCTCTGCACAGCAATGTCATAAGGGCATTGAGCTGGAAGCCAGAAGACCTGTTATGCTGCATTAAGACTAAGTTTCTCACCGTGATCCAGCACAATGACTGGCCCATGATGGGGGGTTCAATAACCATTCTTTAAACGACAACTTGTAAAAAGGTTATGGGTACAATAAGATGATTCTTAAGCTCCAAAGTGTTCTGACTTCTCAGTTTGTCTAAGCAATGTCCTACTTTAAAGCAAACTGAAATCCCAAACCCACTCTGAAGCCTCTAGAATAAGGCTCAAATTAAAACTCCTCTCACATTAGAACGATTTGCTTTTGAATTCTATCCATATTCATTAAAAGATCTTTATGCAAACAACTAATGTTTATCCTTCTGTTTTTATTTACAAGCGCACTATCTTCACTACATCATCATTTCATTGTTGTGTATACCTCTTATCAGTGGATTAATTGTTCGTTCACAAGAGCAGAGCTGGGTCTCATCTCTGGATCCACCCTCCCAGTGACTATTCCCTCTAGCCCAGAGCCTTGCACTGCTCCAATGTTTTATGGATGGAAATGAATCAGTTGCAACTACCGTTAGCTCATCTGCTTACACAGTATTTAAACCCGGTAAGGCATTTGCGCATGTGTATAAAAGCCCTACCCCGTGATCAGCCCTCTAACACGACCCTTTTCAACAGGAAGGGTAAAGTTAAAGAAAAAAAACCTGTAATAATTCTGAAGTCCGTTAAAATATGTCATATACTAGTTCTCAACTGTGTGCCTTAGTATTTCGTTAGGAATAGGAATTGGCACTTAAATATTCTTTGGCGAGGGTTCAAGATTTCGACCTGTGTAAGGCTAATAAATGAAATCAGGAGATGAAAGGTGGGTGGGAGGATGGCTTCGTAATAAGGGGCCTCTCATCTACTGCTTGACGCCCTCCCTAGGCCATTTTAACAAGTCCATTTTAGTTCCCCAACCGAACTTCCGGAGGAAGGCCGTTGACATGCTGGCCCTCCTTCCGCGTCCTCCGCAAGGCGCGCGAATAAACAAACATGATTGCGTTTTCGTTTCATCAGCCAAGAAAACAAAACGAAATTATTCACCCTTAATTGAAGACCTAAAGGCCAAGAGGTCCCCGGGCGCGGCCTACAGCAGGATAGGGCCGGACCCGAACCCCAGCAGGGAGCACGCCCCTCGCGCTCCGGCGGCTTCCGCTTTACCTGTGGCGAGGCCTATGCCTCGTGGTCTCTCTCGCAGGGGCCACCAGACTGGCCGGGCCGCGCGAACTGCCCCTCAGCACAGATACCCCACTTGTCTGCCCGCCCGCCGGTGGCTCCTAGCTCCCTAGCCACGTGGGCTGAGGCCGGAGTGGGCCAGACCATCTGCAAGGCTGCGCGGGGGGAGAGCGGGCGGCGTGCGGGGGACAGAGCCGGCCAAGGGCCACAGGTTTCCCTTCTCTTGCGCGCCGCCTCCCTCCAGACTCTTCCACTTGGAATCTAAAGCCACCGCGAGTCCCTAGAGATGCCCGTCCCCCAACACCAGCCGGGGCCGGGCGAGTGGAGCCCCCCGCCCGAGGCTGCGTTGGCGGCGCCGCGACCCCGCCCTCCCGCGCCTGTCCTTCCCTCTGCTCCGTTCCTTTGCTTCTCGCCAGACCCGGCCCCGGCGTCCAGCTGCTTTCTCGCTGCGGCTCGTCACCTCCGGGGTCCCAGCCTCCACGGGCCGGGGCCGCCGCCGCCGCAGGACGGGGCGGCGGGCCATGGCGTCCTGCGTGGGGAGCCGGACCCTGAGCAAAGATGATGTGAACTACAAGATGCATTTCCGGATGATCAACGAGCAGCAAGTGGAGGACATCACCATCGACTTCTTCTACCGGCCGCACACCATCACTTTGCTCAGCTTCACCATCGTCAGCCTCATGTACTTTGCCTTCACCAGGTGAGGCGGGCCGGGCTGCGCTGGGGGCGCGCCTTTGGGCGAAGGGAAGGGGCGGATGGGAGGCCCTGGCGGGGAGCATGGCCGGGTGAGGAAGTGGGCTGATTGCTCCACGCACACGCTCTTCCACCGGCGGGTATGTCACCTAGCACACCCAGCTTCCTTCCCGACAGCTCCTCTGGACCGGCGTTCGTCCCTACCCTCCAACCCACCCCCATCCCCGCTCCCATCGCGACCGCCACCCCTCTCCATACCACCTTTCCCCATACAGCGCCTCGGGCCACATCAGGAACACTCGTGGGTCACCTAGCACGATCTCCTCCCCCGCCCTTCTCCCGCGGCTCTCAGCGTCGCTCCCCACACACATCACGACACTGGCCCCCTCCTCTCCGGCCTCCGTCCCTGCCTAGCACACCGCATGAATCATCTGGTATATGCACCACTTTCAGCACATACCTTTTCACACTGAAAATACCCCTGCCTTCCACGCACCATACGCAGGCCCAGGACACAACCAGACCCCTTCCCGCGGAACTCCTCCAGTATTCGCCGCTACCCGCGTCCACAAAATGCACACGTGCGGTGCACTCCAGTCTGTATGCATGGCACGCAAATCATCTCGCGTAACCCTTCCCCCAGCCTCAAACACCACTGTCTATACCACAACAGAAACCGCGGCCGTGGACACACACATCACAGTGGACATTCCAGCACTGCCACACAGACACGAACTCACCACACATCACACAGTGCACGCTCTGTTCTGTTCATCACCTAACATACATGCTGAAATGAGACATTGTCAGGCCACTGTGGCAGTGCCTGGTGCATCATAAATGCTATGGAAAGTGTTAAATGAAACGCACAAACCTCACACACTGTAGCATAACTCTCATATCCCCCTGAAAACACACCCCCACACACTCAAAGCACTTCTAATATATACCTGTGCATAGGAGTTAACCCGGCCCAACTTTTGTCAGCCCAGAGCTTATAACTCTACCTCACTGAACATGTGGCCCTTCAACCCCAAGCCAGGGAACTGATTCATGCCTAAATGACAGGCACACCTTGGGTCCTACTTATAAGGATTTATGTTTTCTGAAGGAACCTCTTTAAAGAAAGAAAAGGTGTGCCTATACCATGCTTAAAAGACCAACCCAGAGAACTGGAGTTTGGGAGCCACACTGTTGGTCTCAAGACTATTCGCGTGACCTTGGTTAAGTTATTTAACCTTTCTCTGAGACTCAGGATCCACCTCTAAAATGGGGATAAAATATGTACTTACCTCATATGGAGTTATAAGGATTAAATGAATATGTGTGAATGCACTTAGCAGAGTACTTGGCACATGATGCATAATTAATGTCAGTTACTTCTCTCCTAGTATATTTATCCAACAATCAATGGTTCTCAGCCCAGATCTGCAGAAACTGTGCAGGGTTATATTCGGTGGCCACAAGCATTGAGGGAACTTCTGGTATTTAGTGGGTGGGGATTATAAATGTTTATAACGCAAGGGATAGCATTGTACGACAAAGAGTTGTCCCTTACACACAGTCATACATGTGCACCTACACACTTGTATACACACAAGTGCCAATGGTGTCTCCCTTGAGAATCAGTGCACTTTTTCAGATTTTCATAAAACTAATAATGTCCTCCTACATCACACTTGTTCCTTATCTGCACAATCCATTTGACTCTTGATTCTTATTTTGTCAGTGTTTATCTATTTGCATGACTCTATCTAAAGCCATAAAGCATATAAACAATTACTCTTAATGACTGAGGGAAACAGCTACTATTATTGTAAAATATTCTGCTAATGCTCTGCAGCGGGGTAAGACCAGATCTTTCCACAGTATCCAACCAAGAACATATTTCTAGCTTTGGAGAGAAATCAGTCTTGTCCCTATTTGTGGTTGCCCTCAAATACTTATCATGTCATCTGATTTTACCAGCTAGTAGCTGTGTGGCCCCTTAGTTTTGCGAAGTCTCAGTTTCCTTATCTGTATGTAAAGTGAAAATATCTAGTAATACCTGATAGGATTTTGTTATAAGGGCTCAATTCATTTTTTTAGATAATCTGTATTTAGCTCCATGCATGACAAATATTAAGTGCTCAGTAAACATTAGCTATTGTTATTATTACATCATTTCATTGTATGCTAATGCCTTCTAAATTATGTTTGTCACTGAGTGAGAGTGTGGTGTGCTCTATAATTAAGAAAAAGGATAAAGACATTGGAAAAATGGACAGTGCTTTGCTTGGATAACATACATCCCTGTTTCATATTAACTTCAGTTTCACTTCATCTCGTGTGGGCTGGCAAGAGATGGAATTAGTGCAGGAGTTTCTTTGGAACTTAGAAAAGTAATTATGGTATTTTATTTTAAATAATGAGAAGCAAGAATGAGCAGTTTGTTTCAACTTTTTATCTTTAATATTATTCTAGGCCCTTTCAGAACAGATCCCTCTTCCTCTTTTCTAATACAGAAAGTCACATTCTTCTGGAATTTCCCTTTTACAGCATATTCTGCCAAAGCATTCAATAAATTACAACAGAGAAACTATGAGAAATGAATATGAGTTTTAACAGCTTGTCAAACGTAATAGAGAAGGCATAATCTGAACCTCAGGCTATGGCCTTTTCCAAAAATGATAATAATTTTACTTCTTCCACCAATTTCAAAGAGACAGAAGTCACATATTAAAGAACTACTTAATAACAAGTTTCATGTTATAGAAAATCATAAGCAACATTGGTACAATTAGTACTTACTGTGTCTTACTCATTTTTTGTAATGATTTGTGACCCTTTAAACCGGGACATTACAGTGATAGCTCTGTCTTCTTCCATAAAGACTGAAGGTAATTACTTCTTAAAGTTTGTTTTTCAAAGACTAGTAGTTGAAGAGAGCCAGTGATAGAGTACTTTCGGGGTGTCAGATTACCCGTATGTGTGAAACAGTACCTGGGTCATGTCACATGCTGCAGAGACACAGCAAGAATTTAGGATTGGCAAGGATTAGATGCCTCTCACAGAAGTCTGAGACAAGTTTGGACTTATCAAGCAGTTCTTTTGTTAAATAACAACTAGGCCAACTCGCTGTTAAATCATAGCGTTTAAACCTCCAGTCCCTATCACTGACAATAAAGCCAGATGTTATTGAATCATTCCCCCTAAGATTGGAAAAGCTCACTTTGCCACATTTTAGGATAAGTATTTTTAGAAATTAAATGCTTTGGCGTATGTCTTATAAGTTTGTTCAGCCAAAGTAGGGCAAGGAGAGCCTTTCCCTTAAGCTCAGGGTGCCTCATATTTACGCTGCTTTCATAGGTTGGTAAACTTGGAAATGTTGAATGGCCTTACTTTCAAAAACTCAGGCTTTAGATTTGAAAACACCGACATTTACGAAATCACATTCGTAACAGCTCACTCCCTCCTTAAGAGGCACCTGGCAGTAAAACAGTGGCGTCAGTCTCTCCAGTGACACTTGTCCAGCAAAAATCATCACTTACCCAGAAGAGATTGCCTTCCTGCAGCTTCCTGCACCTAAGGGATCATCTGCTTACCTATGGTTTCTCCTTGATATGGGACTGAGGAGGCGGGTGAGGGCAGGGAAATGGACAGACTTTTGATTGATTGATTTTTATTTGTTTGTGATACTGGTTTTCACTTCATTTCCTTTAGTGGCTTTGGAGCTGCAGCTCTTCATCTTATCACGGAGCCGTAGTTCCACCTTCTGTGTGTCTTCCCTCCTGGATGCCTGCCAGCCTTCCCTGTTCTTTCCCTTTAGACCATATCAATTCCCATTAGAAGAAAATAACTCCTGACCCTGCTGACTCAGTTGTCTTGAGCCTGTTTCCTTTATGTACATCATGTTCTTTCTCTCCCAATAACAGAAGGCCTGGCCGTCCTTGTTCCAGGACACCAGCAATGTTAAATGATCCTCCATATCGGCTGTGTGCTGGGGCTACACCAGCCTTGGAGGTGTAGGAGCGCACTGTGTTAGGTGGGGCCATCTAAAGAGGTCCAGTTAACAGCCATCATAACATTTGTCTTCCTCATTTCCTATTTGAATCATAGTTTTTATTGGATTTAAATAAGCACCTTTTAGGGACTTCCCTGGCAGTCCAGTGGTTAAAGACTCCGTGCTTCCACTGCAGGGGGCGCGGGTTCGATCCCTGGCCGGAGAATTAAGATCCCGCATGCCCCATGGTGCGGCCATAAATAAATAACCACCTTTTAATTATCCTCTCTTATCCTTATTTCTGGTGTTTTATGTCCTTAATAAGATTATACATTTATTGAAGGAGGAAATGTGTCATATTTCTTTGGGGTCTTCTGTAGTAAATAAGCATCTGAGTGACTCAGATATTTATTTGGTTTAGATGATGCTTACCTCAGAGAATTTACATGCCCAGTATTGCTGCCTAGTGTTTAGCATTTTAGGTATAATTCTATTACCAAGTGTAATATAGTTTATCTTGTGATATAATCCCTCTAGCCCCAGATTTCTATAGGGAAGTTATCAGCGTTTTAGGCTCAACAAATCTGGAAGCCAGGGGCTCGTCCAGGCAGCTAGGACTGCTTTCCTGAGCCCTAGGTCCTGCTGGCATCACATTTAATTTAGTTCAACAGTCCGCACTCCGCCCAGCCCAGGTCTCCGCCATCCTGGAGTTCATCTAGTTTATCTTCACCAGGTCCAGTTGGGCCTCAGTAGCTTTCAGAGCTGTCCTCCTATGCCCATGCCCAGGCTTTGGCTCAGCAAACCCCCTGCTCTCTGGGATAGACACTCCCAGGCCTTGACTCCATTTCCCTCCAGTCCATCCTCCACACTGCTTTCCTCATGACCTTTTGAAATCGAGATCGTGATCTCATCCGTCCCTTGCTTACACTCTTTCCCTGGATCCCCATCACCTATAGCACGTGCTTGCTGGACCCTAATGCCAGGATGGCACCTCTCTCTGACTGGAGAGCACCTCCTGCCTACCCGTGAGCCCATGGCATTCCTGGCAACGCACCTGGATGGTCCCCCTCCAGACACCTTTCTTGATTGTTCCAGGAAGCTCAGAGGAAGAAATGTTTATATACTTCTCAACATTTTTTTTATTATTGTATCTCTCCTGTTGTAGTATTTGTTTCTGTATCAATTTCTTGAGGCCAGATATCTCAATCATCACAGAATACAAACCCAGTAAATGCTAAATGAATCAAATATAAAAAAATCATTTATACAATATGAACTTTCAAAAACTATCACTCTTCTCTTTTAGTTGATATGTTAGCTATAATTCTTTTTTTTTTTTTTTTTTTTTTTTTTGCTGTACGCGGGCCTCTCACTGTTGTGGCCTCTCCCGTTGCGGAGCACAGGCTCCAGACGCGCAGGCTCAGCGGCCATGGCTCACGGCCTCAGCCGCTCCGCGGCACGTGGGATCCTCCCGAACCGGTGTCCCCTGCATCGGCAGGCGGGCTCTCAACCACTGCGCCACCAGGGAAGCCCAGCTATAATTCTTAAAAAGAATCCTAACTTTTTATAAAATGAAACGAATGTAGTCTTCAAAGATAATACCAAAGCTAGTTAGCATCGGTCCACCTTGTAACCCGGGACTGAGTTTTCCATTGGGAGAGAGGATCCTTAACAGTGACTAGCCTTATAAACCTGAGCCTACCTGTGTGTCTCAGTTTCAAGGATTCCTATTAAAGAGATAGAAAGGAGAAGATAGGAGGGGGAGAGGGGACAATCAACTTTGCAGCCTTAGGAGTCAGGATAGAGTTCTTACCTTCCTGGCCCCAGGGAGACAGCCTTGTCTAAAAATTGTCTGTGAGTGAATGGAGTTTGTTTTCCCGGTCTCCTTGCCCACTGCCTGTAGCCTGTTGTTCAAGTTTAAGAATCTGAGTCCAAAACTCTTTGAGTTCAAACCTTTGTTAAAAAAAAAACCTCAGGGCTTTCCTTATACTTGTCCCGCTTTTAGGGTTCTCTCCTGGGTAGTTACCTGTACTCAAACAGGGGTGACAGAAGGAGTTGAGATGTTTGAGTACTTGATTGGTCAGCACTGGGGCAGGAAGGTGCAGTGGAGCCTGTGGACCCAGGCCGTGACTCCCTCTCACGTTACCTGGGTCTCGGGCCCGCTCAGCCCTGGCCTCTTGCTCTTTCTGGCACCCACCACATTGAGAAGACCTGCTCTGTGCCAAGCGTTGTGCTGGGGCACTGGAGATACAGTGGGTGAGTGAGATGGGGCCTGAAATTACAATTTTACTCTAATCCATTCAGTATTTTCACTGTGTATGGTCAGGGCTACCCCAGCGTGCTTCTGGGGCTCCTCCTAAATTTAGCAGAATTTTAGGGAAAAGGACTCTGCTTCCCTGAGCTTGTCGGTATCATACCGGTAAGGGTAGCAGTGTTGACCTAGAGCCAGCATTCCAGAAGCCCTGGCACCTACTTCACTCTGCCTCTATTTGTCGTAACTGTGGGCAAGATAAAGCAAGAGCTTTATTTTCTTCATCCTTCAAGTAGAGATAATACTCCCCCACAGAACTGTGGAGCAGTTCAATCAAATGCCAGCTGAAAGGTCTTTGGAAAGTTCAGAGCCCCAGAGACCGAGGCACTTGTTATTAGAGCCTCAGAGGACCTAGGAAAGAGGTCAGGGCACTGCCACGGCATCACACTTGAAAGCTTGAAGTCCTTTTATTTTTTGTTGCTGCAAAGTAAAATGTCTTATTTGAGCAAGAATCCTGAGGCCAGGAGAAGTCAAGATGGGGATCTGGCAGCCCTGACTGCAGGTTATGAGCTCCCCTGGGAAGTGAGAACTACGTTGCCCCCTCAAAGCCTGAGGAGATGGTAACAACCCCACAAACAGGGGCCAGTCTTGTGTGAACAATCGAGGTGGTTTTTTGGTTTTGGGGGTGTCTTATCAGGTTAATCAGAGACAGTGCCAGCGAATTGAAAACTTTTCTCTCAGGCCAAAGTTATACTAAGATAATAATTTAATTTTTATGTCTTATTGTGCTTTTCATCATGATTCTCTCAAGAATCAGGACCAAGTTTGTTCATCTTTGTCCCCAACGATAGGTGTCAGCTAGCTGAGGGGATGGGTGGACAGACATTGTAAACTAATAACTGACAGGCCCTCTGTGCCAGGCACTGTTCTAAGTCCATCGCACGTGTTAAGTTATTTTATCCTCACAACAACCCTGTGAGGTAGAACTATTATTACCCTTTGATATACTGAGAAGGAAACCAAGGCACAGAGAGGTTGAGTAATCTGCCCAAGGTCACACAGGCTGATAAGTGTGAAGTCATAATTCTGGTCCACGCCGTCTGGCCACAAGCCTGTCTTCCTTGTCACTGCACCAAACAGCCTCCTAAAGGGGGAAAAACTTAGACTTTGGAGTCAGTAAAATGCAGATTATGATCATTTCCCCCCTTTGAGGGTGTTAGGAAGATTAAGAGAGCTAACATGCAAAGCAGCTAGCTAGCTTTCTGAGTGTGGCACAGATCTAGTGGATGTCCAGAGATAAACCCTTCTTGTCCTGTAATTGAGGGTCTCTTGAGTCAGTAGTGTGGTCTTTGGGGCCTTTGCAGCCAAGTTGCTTTTCATGGTTAACTATGGAAAATGTCTGTGTCCCTCGGCATATGGTTAAGTCTCTGGATTACTGGGAGCTGAGAGAGAAGAGGCCACGCCAGAGCTTACAGAATGGCCCTGTGTGGTCAGCTTGTCAGGAGGCCGGTGGCATGGGCAGCCTCCGCAGTCATGCATTCCATTCTTTCTGCGCGCCCACCTCTTGCAGGGACTGTGCTGGATGCCGAGGGTACACCCTCTGTAGTCTCAGGAAAGCCAGAGGGTGTATCTGGGGCTGCTAGTCTGATAGGACTCAAGATTTCTTCTTTAACTCACCTGCCTAGCCTTCAATCTTTGATCACAGGAGTTTGATCTTCCTGTACTGTATGTTTTCAGTTTTGCCAAAGACCTTGCTGTCCATCTTTGATACTTTTTGTTTTTCTAATTAGGCAAATATAAAACAGCCAACTTTTCAGACTCGCTGCTGTTTTATTCAGGTTTCATTGGCCTTTTTTTTTTTACTTCTGAAACTAGGCCATTCTTTTGATCCTGTCTTTCTAATAAAATGGCTTAAAATTTACAAAATTGCAGTTTCATTGTTTTATCACTGATCTCAAGTTCTTACAAATTTAATGTTGATGTATAATTGACTTTTTTGAAATGTAACATACCTACATTGCTTAAAATCCAAGGTACCCCAAAGGGTATACATTGAAAAGTCTCGCCCCACTCTTCTTTTATCCTCTTTGGAGAAAACCAGTGTCACCATACCTTGGATGGATTTCCAGAGACATGCTATGCAGCCATGAGCAGAAGTTACAAGTTATATATACATATACACGCTCTCTTTTTTGCATAGAAAGTTGCTTACTATACTCACTAATCTGCAAATTGCTTTGTTTACTTCATGATCTCTTAAATTATTCTGTATCAGTTAATTCATTAAAAGCTTCCTTCTTTTTACAGCTGCCTAGTACTCCATTTTGAGACGGAGCCATAATTTACTTAATCAGTCCCTTTTCGGTAGACATTTAGTTGTTTCCAAGTTTTGCTAATACACATAATGCCACAGTGAACAACCTTGTACATATGTCATTTTTGCATAAATGAAGATATATCTGTGAGATACATTGTCATACATGGAATTGCTGGGTCACAGGGTATATGCATTTGTAAGTTAATATGTTGCCAAATGGGGCTCCATAAAGGTGGTATGTGAGAATGCCTGTTTATTTCTGCATAGCCTCACCAGCTCAGTCATTAAATTTTTACCTTTGTCCATAAGGTAGATAATAATGGTCTCTGTGTGTTGTTTCCATTTCCCCATCTCTTACCATGAACAAGGTTGAGCATCATTTCTTTTCACTTGCCTCAGAGCCAATGGATTTTTCTGCTCTGTGAACTGTCCCTTCATATCTTTTGTCCATTTTTCTATTTGCTTTTCTTTGTCCATTAGTTCTTTCTGTTAATTGATTTGGGGGGAGAGCTTTGTAATTAGGGGAATTAACCCTTTGCCTTCATATGAGTTGCAGATATTTTTTCCAAGTTTATGATTTTGTTACTGATTTCTTTGCCATGCAGATTTGTCAGCTTTCTCCTTTATGACTTCGGAGGTTTGTATCGTACTTTCGAAAGGCCTTCCCCACTCTGAGATTGTTGTGTTTTATTTGGGGGTTTTGGGTTTTTTTTTTTAATTCTCCCATCATTTCTTCTAGAATTTTGTTTTGGTTTCACTTTTAGTTTCTTGAATCATCCAGAATATATTTTGGTATAACTCGTGAGTTAATGGGACTACATCTTCTTTTCCTAGGCCACATTTATTCATTTTAGCCTCGCTTTTATTTTGAAACTTACAAATTGCATGCCCTGTCAAACTCTCATGCCGTCCCTGTGCATCTACCATGAGTCAGGTTAATTTAGGATGACAGATAAGTTTTCATGAGGCAGTTTGGCAAAGAGGAAAGATCATCATCTTCAGAGTCTAGCAGGCCTGGTTTTGAATGCTGGCTCTGTAACTTCTTACCTCCACAATCTTGGGCAAGTTACTAAACCTATCTGAGCCTTTGTTACCTCAGATGGTTGATAATAGCCCAGTGGGTTGTGACAATTAGAGATAATGTCTAGAAACTGCCTGTTCAGTGCCTGGCACACAGTAGACACTTGATAAACAGGAGCTATTATCATTGCTGTCATTATTAGCAATATCAGTAGCGTGATTTGGTCTGAATGAGGACATTGTGTTCCTACCCTCACTGTGTGTAGCCATCCTTCAGTAAAAGTTGGTGTTCCTGGAAGTTGGATATGGGGCTTCTCTGCATAAGCCAGAGGGCATGGCAAGTGCCCTGGTAATGGTCGGGCTGGCATTTTTAGGTTGTGTTCATGACCTCTGGGCAGGTGTTTAATTATTAGTATGTCCATTAAAATAAGATTGTACTTTTTAATGCACTTCCTTCCTGCAGAAGGAAGTCTGTCTGATTCTGTAGTTTGGTTTTGTAATCAGATCTCTGAAGGTAACAGCCAAGCATTATTTGCCCAGCATTAGTTTAGGGTTACTTGGCCATATGATGATCTAGGAAACGTTTAAGATCTGTATGATCTCTTATTTCAGAACCTTATGTTCAATCCTGTCATAAATCTGGAAATCATTATGAAATGATGATTTACAAAATATCCTAAGGTATTTTGGTATTTGGGTGCAGAAACTGAGCAGCCTAAACAGAAGTTGGCATCTAAGTTAACTTCTGCTTCTAAACCAACACCCCAGGACCCAGTCCTTAACTAGGTAATTCATTATTGTTTCATTCCATACCTTTTCATGTATGTATTCCAATGCTCTAGAACTTCTTTCTACGCAAACTTGGTTTTCTTCTAAGATTTTTTTTGACCTGTTTCTTTTCCTTTAGTAATATTTAATCTTAATTTAATAATTGTCTTTTGAAAACTCTTTCACTACAGTCCTTCTCTAGATCAACCCAACTTCTTTTATAATTTTAAGATTTATTGCTACCAGTCTCATCATCTCTAAACTATCTCCTTCCATTCTGTTTCATCTCACATTTTCTGTCTACACATCCTGCGTCTTTCGAAACTGAAACACTGAACTTCCCTCTCCCAAGCTTCTCAATAATTATCAATACTTCAGAAAATTTTACTGTCATGTATTTCTCTTTTCCCACTTTTGTTTGCTTCTCTGAGCCCCAAATATGTTACTAGACTCTTCTTTTTTGTTGCAAACTCTAAATTCTTCACCATCAATGTTAAGAAAATTTCCATTTGGGAAATTTTGCTTCATTTTAAAACAGTAAATTTTCTTCCATAATCAATAATCAGTCCAGAAATATATTGAGGGCCTATTAGTGAATAATTCCCTGCCATTAGGAGTTTACTTTCTACAGAGAAGATAGACAACATATAAACCAACAAATGTAATCATTTCAGTTACTGGGGTTATAGAGGAGTTAAACACAATAATACATTAGAAATGACCAGGCAGGAGAGGGGGGAAGCTTATCTCCTATTTACAATTCTTTTGCTTCTGCTCTGAGTTTAAATCTTGTATTTTGTTTTCTCTTAATTTTTCTTTCTTTTTTTTAAGATTAATTTTTATTGGAGTATAGTTGCTTCACAATGTTGTGTTAGTTTCTTGCTGTACAGCAAAGTGAACCAGTCATATCCACACGCTCTTAATTTTTCTTTTAACATTTTTTACTGGTGCTTTCTGCTTATGTGACACTGCCCCATTTTTATTCATCCCTTAGATAGCCAACTGCCCATATTTGACAAGTGACTGCATAATCTCATTGCATTATACCCTTATTCCTTATAATCTTATGCTTCCTTTCTGATTCCTGAACAATTTTTCTGCCACCGTCTATGTAGTAAAGGTCACCTTTAGTTAGTCTTAAAACCAAAAGGTATTTCTCCAAAATAAATCTTACCTTTTGACATCCTGGGTATTTTTAATTTTTTTTTTTTAAAGAACTGTGATTCTCAAATGCTTGTCTGAGCAGAATGTATGTTGGGGTGTGAGGTTGCCAATTGCCTTCCTCACCAGAACTGGACTTGACTATGTGACACTGTATTATTTTAAGAAATGACAGTGAATAGTAAATAGTGTGTGTAATGACTTAGCTGAGCAAAATAAAGTTAGCAATCCCCCAGTTTTTAGAACATGGAACTCTTACTCCTTCTAGGGTGACTATTTAGATCCAGAAATGAATACTCAATGTTCCTTTTCTATTTTCAGGGATGACTCTGTCCCAGAAGACAACATCTGGAGGGGTATCCTCTCCGTAATTTTCTTCTTTCTTATCATCAGTGTCCTAGCTTTCCCCAATGGTAAGTGATGTAACGCTTTATCTCATTTCTCCTGTGCATTGTGCCCTTGTTGGTATTTTTGAGATGCATGTCATCTGGAAGATGAAACTAGAGGGTGGAATAAAAAAAGGCTCTTGAGTGTTGTATGGTGGTTAAGGGCACAGGCTCTGGAGACAGACTGCGCTTTCTGCCACTTCCTAGCTCTGTCCCTCTTTAAGACATTTCTCTCTGAAATGGAGAGAAGTACAGTTGTAAGGGTTAACTGAATTAAAACAAGTAAAATACTCTGAACAATGACTGACAAATTGTAAGCTCTCAATGAATGTCAACTATGATTCTTGTTGCTGTGTTTATTATCAGCCGAGTCATAAAACACTCAATTACTGTTCAGTTACTCCTTTCTTCCTAAGGACAGGGTCAGTGCTCTAAAGAGTATTACTTAAATAATTGTTGTCTTAACTGTAAACTTTGTTGGGATAAGAATTTTCATTATCAGTTTAAAAGAAATGATTACTGTGAAATTTTCCCCATCATGATTATAGAGTGAGGCAAAAACCTTGGTTTAAAAACTAGTTTGGTATCTTGCCATACTTAAGGTTCGTACCTTTCCTCTGAGTTGTCCCTTATGAGTTGCTTTATTTTTTCTTCTTCCCCTTTAGTACTTTCTCCCTGGAGCATTCTCTATTATTCTCTGTGAGTGATTTCTAAACGCTCACTTTTTATATCCTGTTTCTGTTTTTTTTAAGCGTTTTTGTTCTTGTTGTTTTTGTTTGTTTTTTGATGTAGACCATTTTTATAAGGTCTCTATTGAATTTGTTACAATATTGCTTCTTTCTGTCTTATGTTTTGGTTTTTTGGCTGTGAGGCATGCTCCCCAACCAGGGATCGAACCCACACTCCCTGCATTGGAAGGCGAAGTCTTAACCACTGGACCACCAGGGAAGTCCCTCCTGTTTCTTTTACACTTAGGATATTTTGTAACTGTTTCAATCTTTTTTTATGAGTTATGCTCCGTGGGCCCTGCTCAGGTTTTAAATGGGATGATTTAAGATGTGCTTCTTCTCCATCCTCCCATCGTCGAATATAATGTGTAATATTAGGAGCTCATTATGAATGTTACGGATTGTTATCTGAAGCTGTGCTGTGGTGCTAGGATTCTAATACCAATTCCAGTGCGTGTGGCGGGGGGTTGGTGTCCCTGCACCAACAGGCAAGTTGCACACCAGCTGGGTGTCCTACAGTGCTACTCTATTCTGACAGTGTCTACCTGGAGGGAGCATCAGATTCCACAGGTTAAGTCCCACAAGGCTGCTGCTGCCCCCGCTGCAGATGCTAATCACAAGTCCAGGGTGTCACCTGTGCTTCTGACCAGACGGCTATAAATCCTCCTTGGGTTTGATTAATTTGTTAGAACAGCTCACGGGACTCAGGAAACCAGTTTGCTCACGAGATGACTGAGATTATTAATCAAAAGCCAGATGAAGAGATGCGTAGGGTAAAGTCTGTGGGAAGGGGCGAGCAGCGTCCATGCCCTCTCCGGGCGCGCCACTCTCCCCAAATCTCCACGCCCTCACCAACCCAGAAGCTTTCTAAACCCTACCCTTTTAGTTTCCTATGGGAGTTTCAGTACGTTGGTATGATTGATTAAATCTTTGGCCATTGATTCAACCGCCAGCCCCTCCCTGCTCCCCAGAGTTCAGGGGGTGTGGGGCTGAGGGTTCCTGCCCTCTAATCCCATTGTTGGCTTCACTGACCCCCATCTTGAGCGGCTTCCCAAAAGTCACCTCATTAACATAACAAAAGATGCTTCTCACTCTCATCACTTAGGAACTTCCAAGGAGTTTAGGATTCTGTTCCAGAAAGGGGACAAAGACCAAATACTTACTTCTTATAAATCACAGTATCACACATGGCAAGTCCTGTAGGCCTTCCAAAATGTTGGCAGTGGAATTTCGTTCTGTATTTTTGTGGGTTCTGCTGGTAGCATAATAATCCAACCAGTAAAACCATGATTCTGAATCCTTCAGGGAATGGATTGTTCTAGATAGCCAAGTTATTTGGCAGCTGAATTTAGCTCTCTAACCACTCAAGCTTTTAGATTAAATTTTACTTTTATTTTTGTTATTGTTATTATTATTTTTTTTAGTGAAAGCCTTTCAAGATATGAAAACCTCTGTCTTAGTATAGGCCTCTATAATAGAATACCATAGACTGAGCGGCTTAAACAGCAGGAGATTCATCCTGTGGCAGAATTCTTCTCCAGCTGTGAACCTGTGAAATCAAGCAAGTTCTGTGCTTACAGAATACAGTAGTGGGCCAGGCACAGAGTAGGCATTCCCATTCCCAAAGGAAGAAACAGGAAAGAAGGAAGGGGTGACAAGCCTCAGGCAAGTCCAAAACATAGGAAGGCAAACTCTAGGAGATCTCTCAAGGCTCGAGAATAATCCTCTTCGGCTTGATGCTCTGCCTTCCAGACCCACTGGAGCAGTAGTCTGCCTCCACAGCTTTCCCAGTGGGGGTCGAATCCCCAGGGCTCCCGTCCCCTGCCGCAGCAGAGCCAGGTGTTGGTCTTTCCCTTTGAAACCAAGGTGGAGGTAGTCCTCCTCCCCTCCCCCCATGGCCCTGTGGTGCAAATGACAGCCTGGATGATCTCTGAGCCACCTCGGAGTCCTTCCTCCTATGTCTTAAAGGATAGCAAATGTTCACAGTCAGGTAGCTCTGTGGTTTGGCCCTGTAGGGTCCAGGAGGTACAATAGTCTTCAGCTTCTGGGTTAGAATTTCAACATATGAATTCTGGGGGGGCACAGACCTTCAGTGCACAGCACCTGCATACCTTATGCAGGTATGACCAACATAGTCTGGCCTTTCCACAATGATGAAAGTTCTGATGATGCAGAGTGACTGGAGTATGAAGATAAAATATTCAAAATATAGATAGGTCATGGAATGCAGGGGGATTGGGCGCTCTGGCATTCGCTTTCTAGGAAAAGTCCCCAGTGTTGAACAGCTGGTCTAGCTATTTGCCGACTTTCTTTTTCCTGCCACTTCCTTCACATAAAATCTCAGGATTTTAGGTTTAGGGAGAGCTTGGACCTTATGGAGCCCATCCTTTCTTTCAAGGGTGCTGTGCTATAGTGCAACTTAAAGTGGTCACTTGGGGCATCAAGCCTGTTACACACACTGAAAATACCAGAGGCTATGGGTGGTCCCCCTGAGCTCTAGAACCTGGCCTTACAAAGATGGAGTAAGAATACAGCCCAGAAAGAGGAGATTGTGAGCTGCATCTCAGATTTGATACCAACACAGGGTCTATGGCCACCAGAGTCCCTAGGGAAGGTGAGTAGGTAGTGGTCACCATCACCCCCCTCAGCCTTCTACCTTCTGTATCCTGTGAAGTTCTGCTGCTTACTTCCCGGCCATCACTTGATGCCGTGAACATTATTGTTCTATGCCCTCTATTCCTATTTCTCATCTTGTCTGTGCCCTACCATCCTTTTTTTTTTTTTTTTTTTTTTGCGGTACGCGGACCTCTCACTGTCGCGGCCTCTCCCGTTGCGGAGCACAGGCTCCGGACGCGCAGGCTCAGCGGCCATGGCTCACGGGCCCAGCCGCTCCACGGCATGTGGGATCTTCCCGGACTGGGGCACGAACCCGTGTTCCCTGCATCGGCAGGCGGACTCTCAACCACTGCACCACCAGGGAAGCCCCTAAATTTTTATTTTTAAATCAGTCAATCAGAACATAGTACGTGTGCAGGAAACTGATCAATCCAAAGGTATGTCTGTTCTTCAAGTCTCCAGCTTTCCTTGGCTGTGTGTTCATTGTTTCCTAGTTCTTCACAGCTTCAAAGGTTGCTTTTCTGCTTTTTAAAAAATTTAAACTTGCTCTTTCTGAGAGCCATTTTGGAAGTTTGAGGATTCTCAAAGATCAGTCTCTCCATAGCCATGATTTTACAGATATCCCTTCTGTGGAGCTTTGGCAGGAGCTGGGCTTTGGGGCTTCATTAGCAGCTGTTTTTCTTGAGGTTCCAAAAGCCCTGAAGGTTGGGGGATTAAATCTGTTGGACGTGACATTTTGCATGATTTCTGCTGATTTTTCCTCTCTTCCTTCATGAAGACATCTAATCTTCAATGTCCACTTACCTGGCTGAGTCTCTCATGGTGGGACTGGGCTTTTGTTCTCCTCTTGGAAAGATAAAAGTTGTTTGTTTTATGCTTTTCTTATCCTGGCTGCCCGGACTTTGTGATACACACAAAGCGGGGAGGACCCACAGGGCTCATGTAGTTCAGCCTGCTCCATTTACGGCTCAGGAAGCTGAACCCAAGGCCGTCAGTCACCCCTGAGCTGCCACCCAGCCGCTGATGCCGGCCTGCTGTTAGGGCTCCGGCTCCCACACATTTCTGTACTTGGCGAAGTCCTGGCCTTTTCTCATAGGAGGCCCATCGTGAGGTGTTTCGTCTCTGTCTTCTACGTGTTTCTATCTCCCTCCGCTTCTTCTCTCTGTCAGTCTCTGGCTTTTCTTTTTCCCAGGAGCACAGTCTTAGGGCCTGAGCTGGCCCATGCCTAGTGTGCTTTGGACCTCACGCCCAGCGGCGGTGGTTGTGCCTTTGCTGCTCTGGAGCCCAAATGTCAGCCCGCAGATTGATCTGAACCTTCCGCCACCAAAACCAAGGGCTCAGATTTAGAAAAGGACAAAGTCCATTCAGTATTCTGTGCAGGAAGGACAAGGACCTTAGGGAAGCAGTGCTTGGAGGGACCATCTTGCAGCCACGTGTACAAAGCAAACACAGTGTCAGCCTTGTTCTCTAAAGAGCCATTTGCTCACACTTTACATCAGATTAGTAAAACTGTAAGTCTTCCACATTAAAGAATGCTGTTATTGAATATTTTTTAAATTGGGGGTGGCCTTGGAGGGCGCCCTAGAGATGATGGGGGAGCTGGCAGGCACTGGGAAAGGGTACTCCTGGGCATGTGGCTGCCCCCCCTCCCCCCAGCTGGCATTCAGACTACAGCCTTTGCAGGAGCCATGGTGCTAGGTGGATGCTTCTCCCAGTGCAATGGACATGACTCTTCTTGTTCCAATCTCATCACCTTCTCTTCCTCTCTCCCCACCCTTGGCACAAATTCTCAAATTAAGTAATGGAATGAATGGGAGCAATGGAGCCCAGCATTTGCCTTGTCCTTGAAAGGCAGTTTTGGGGAAGTGCCCGCAGTGGACGGCATTCCCAGAATGGCTCTGTTCTGGCAACTTCAAACGCATTTATCCTTGACCTAGTAAAGGCTGCCCTGAATGTTTAAGTATAGGCCTAAATTTGGTTGTGTCCATAGTTCTCATATGTGTGAGTTTACACATGCTCTCTGTGTGCTAGAATTGATCAACTCCTACAGGAGGGGCCCTCTGGTTCTTTTTGTACAGAGTCTAGATAGCAAAGAAGGCCCTTGACTTTCTCCATGAGGTTTATAACAGTCAGGATGCTTTTGGCCACAAGTAATAGGAAACCCCTTTCAAAATGGCTTAAAGGATAAATAAAATGTTTGCTTTCTTACATTACAAGAAGTTCTGAGATAGAGTGGTTCAGGGCTGACTAATTCAGCAGCTCAGTGACACGTGAAGACCCAGGTTCTTTACCTGTTTCTGCTCCACCATCTTCAGCAAGATGCCTGTGCTTTGCTGCCCTCGTGGTCTTGGGACAGCTGCTGCACTGCTGAAATGTAGTCACAGAGAGTGTCCAACAGAACAGGAGGTCATGTCTTCCCATGCATCTTTTTAAGAGTGAAGAGGGCTTTTCTAGAAACCCCCCAGCACACTTGCTCTCACTCCTCTTTGATTAGGCTTAGGCCACATGCCTCTGCTCCAAGCAGACCTGAGGACAGGCGTTTACAGTGGCTGGAGGACATCAGAGGCACATCATAGATCTCTAGTAGATCTTCCCTGACTGAAAGAATAAAAGAGAAACAGGATAACCTCCACTGGCTTAGAATTTACCCCTGAGTTACATGGGGGAGGAGTGGAGACTCGGAATTTCATTTGACAGTCAGCAGGGTGAGTGGCGGGGTGAGGGCTAGAGTTCCTTCCTTCAGTCCTACAAACAGACATGGAGAGAGACCCTGAGGGGAGACCTTGGAGGCAGAGGGTGTGTTACCTACGCCCGCTTCTTTCCTGCTGTCTTCTCTCCCATTCTCTCTCTTTTGGTTCCCTTGAAAAAACTATTTTACATGCCACGTCCACCTCCTTATAGCAACTGACACTCAAGTGTAAGTGTAATTTTGACTGTGCCACTGTGTCACTGGAGTGTAATTACAATTGCATCACTCTCGTCACTGCAGTGAAATTTAGAAACCTGTTGCATCTCCAGCTGGCTGTGAGATTTCTTTCAACAGGTGACTTCTGTGTGCTTTTCCAGCTCCTGAGGGCCTCCATGGACTCTTCCTGCCCTTCCCCCACCCCCGCCCCGACCCAAACCACCACAGCCTTACCCTGTACCCCCAGTGCCCGGCCCAGAGTGGCCTCTCAATCAATATATGTTGAATTAAGAATGAATCTGCCAGGAAAAAAGTTCACAGATTAGCCCTCTCTTTTCCTTTCCTCATCTGCAAGAGTAGCACCATTCAGCACTTCGTCAAGGTATTTTGAAGAGAGTGAGATAACTAGTATTTCTTGATTTTCCTGCGTTTATCCTTCCCTTTCTCCTTTGGCCTCTTCTCATTTCTCTGAGCTGAGATAGTGTGAATCACATCTCCTTGACGCATGAAGGTGGTAAAAATGAGGGGAAAAAAAGGTACTATGTCCCCCCATTCTCTGTCTCCCACTCCACTACTTTTTCTTGTAGAAAAATTCTTTCTTAGGTTTGAAATTTGCTTAGAGATCATTTTATTCCCCTTGTCTAGGTTTTTCCTAGAGGAATTTAAACTTTCAAATCATACAAATCAAATATCTCATGATTTTTTTTGTCAATTATACCACATAAAGCTGAAAAAGAGATAATAAAGAGAAGAGGCAGACTGAGAGGACCCGAAGGCACAGATGTGCAGCTGCAAAGATGCAGCTTCTGACTCTGGTTAAAAGGATCCTGCCTCCCTAGGGTTGGTCCCTGGAACTCCATTATTCATGGATATGACAGTAGGTTGCTGGCTAGTCAAGCTGTGATCTTATGGTTTTTGTGTGTTTTTTTTTTTTTTGCAACTTTATTGGAGTATAATTGCTTCACAATGGTGTATTAGTTTCTGCTTTATAACAAAGTGAATTAGTTATACATATACATCTGTTCCCATATCCCTTCCCTCTTGCATCTCCCTCCCTCCCACCCTCCCTATCCCACCCCTCCAGTCGGTCACACAAAGCACCGAGCTGATCTCCCTGAGAGCTGATCTCCCTGACTTCCGAGGAAGTGTTTTAAATGCTTGCTTTCTCAAGGCAAAGTCGTTTGGTTTCTATTTTCTTTTGAAATAAAACTTGCTCTTAATATCTGATTGAAAATGATGTATTCTAGACATAGGGACTGATGAGAAAGTAAAACATGTAATTTTTCAATGTGCCTTGTAAGAAAACCACCTTTGTAAATAAAACCAGCACTTGTTTCTCCATCACCACCCTGAGACACCTTCCCCATCTCTCCTGCATAACTGAACTGAAGACCCAGACTCTTCCAGGCAGCTTTTACCAAATAAGAAATAAAGTATAGACAAGAAGCCCACCGTCAGATGGGTCACTCCTACTGATGTCCTGGCCATAACACTGATCAGAGGAAGACCACCAAGAAAATAGTTTGCTGGGGAATAAGACCTGTGGAAAGGTACTGGGATGAGGTAAATGTTCCGGGAAGGCTATACTCACCTGGGCAGGTGGATGCTGTAGGAGGCTTTCAGGGTGACTTGACCAGAGCAACCAAGTGTGGGTGACCTAGTGAGCATAAGTATGAAGGCTTCTCATACAGGAAAAGGCCAGCCTCATCCTTGATATTTTAAAAAGCAAAATAGTATTTTCAGCAATATTCTTGTCTGTGATGGTGAAGAGGCTCCTCTTTGTGAGTAAAGCTACAGGCATGCACTTCTGGAAATACTACATGAAAGCATTCAGAATTTCTTCTCAGAAAGAAGAGGACAGATTGGATGACTGAAGTAAGGCCTGGGTTGGGTTTTAAAGTTAGCAACTGAAAGGTCACCTAACATTCCAGGGCCTTATCTTGCCTTTTGTAGGCAAAAGGGCCCCGTGATCTGTCCTCACCACCTGGTTCAGGACAGCAGAGCTCCTCGGTGCTCTGCTGTCTGTCTGAAACCCACCGCCTCAGATTTCTGAAGCCTTCCTCAGAGCAAATGCAAGGCAGAAAGGACTTTTTTAAAAATTGTATTTTATGAGAAACACTTATGAAGTAATATGATGATGTACAAATGGGATATTAGAGAAGAGAGGAAAAAATTCAATAGCAGCAAGTCAAGATAAGCCTTTAATAAACCAAACTGCAGTGCAGTAAGATGAAAATTCTCTTTCCAGGCCCTGGAACGTGTGTCTGTCTCTGGAATCACAGCCGGACAGAGAGGAATACCTTGGGCTGAAGCAGTTACCTGTTAGGTTAAGGAGAGCTTAAGGCCCCATCAACCCCAAGTTCCTCAACCACTCTATCCTCTTATTTACTCTGGAGCACACTGCTTAGGGTTAGATAGAAGAAAGGGCCGGGTTCTGTTTTCCAAAGGCTGCTCTTAAAGTAATCATAGGCCAACGACGACTCTGGAGGCCTTTCTACTGGTGGATGTGATGCGCGGGAACGTGTATCAGTTCCCTGCCCCCTCCCTCACCTTGCTTATCAATTCCACATCGCAGCAGCGCTAAACATCACTTACAGCTTGCTTCTCTCTTGCCCCCCTCCTGGCCCCGAGACAAGACAGTCCTGGTTCAGACCGTCAACTCCTCCCCTCCCCCCTCCCCCTCCCCCTCCCAAGCTGGCCCAGTTCTGACAGTTGATGGGAAAGTGCACATGGGCTCTCAGACCTGAAGTGCAGTCCTGTGAGCCGTGTGACCCTGGGTGAGTTACTTATGCCCCAGTGTCTTTATCTATAAAATGGGAATGATGGTGGTCCTCTCACCACCCCACTGCCAAGTACCAATTGAGCGTGGAATTCTGTTGCGAGCCAAATAATAGATCATAAAATTTCAGAGTTTCACCTTGTAAGAAGAAATCATAGAGAAAGCTGGGGTCCCACGTTATGTCTAAGGGGTTAATTCAATAGTTTGGATGGTCATACAGAGTGAAGTAAGTCAGAAAGAGAAAAACAAATACCTATGCTAATGCATATATATGGAATCTAAAAAAATAAAAAAGGTTCTGACGAACCTAGGGGCAGGACAGGAATAAAGACGCAGATGTAGAGAATGGACTTGAGGACACGGGGAGGGGGAAGGGTAACCTGGGACGAAGTGAGAGAGTGACATGGACTTATATACACTACCAAATATAAAATAGATAGCTAGTGGGAAGCAGCATAGCACAGGGATATCAGCTTAGTGCTTTGTGACCACCTAGAGGGGTGGGATAGGGAGGGCGGGAGGGTGGGAGACGCAAGAGGGAAGAGATATGGGGACATATGTATATGTATAACTGATTCACTTTGTTATAAAGCAGAAACTAACACACCATTGCAAAGCAATTATACTCCAATAAAGATGTTTAAAAAAATAGTTTGGATGAAGTAATGCTTGCAAACGAAACTGCTACCATAAGACAAGTCATTCCTGGTGACAAGTCAAGCTATTAAAATTACTTAAAAGAAGACAAATTTAGCCATCAGTTTTCCAATAACTTGTGAAGAAATTTAACCAGGTTATGTTACCTGGGAGGGAATTCTGGTTTCTATGCTTTGCTGTGCCTTTTTTGAGAAAACAGCTGATTAAAAAGAATACAGGTGTCCCGTGCTGTCTGAGCCTTTGCTGTCAGAACTCAGAAATCGAACAGACACAGATAAACTTTCAGACAAATCCCTCACTTATCTGAGCTCTCTCAACTTGCCATCCAAAACTCAGACACCATATTATTTTGGATAAAGTAGAGTCCCTCAAACTTAACTCATCTTCTGATCTCTCCTCATTTAAACTCAGAAACTGAATCAATATGGAGGGTGGAGGTACTTGTAACTGATATTACTAAAATGAACTTGATTCATACAAAGAAAGCAGTTAGAATGTTTCAGTGTGGTCTCTTTAAGAAGAGATGGGCCCTTTAGAATGAGTCCCAGAATAAAATTTACCATGTAATGTTTGCTGCAGAGAGGATTCCTAGGCATAAGCAACAGAAGCTGACTGTGCTGCTGCAAAAGCCTGTTCTCCGATACTGACTGGCTGGAGGAATCCTAGGAGGGCTAGGAAGCCAGGCCCCAGGCTAAGCTTCTAGGAGCTGGTGGCACATCACCCAGGCCTGGTCTAATGAGTGAGCCTTGGCTACGGTCTGTCCCACCATCACGTGTACAGAGAACTCTAAATGGAACTGCCTCTGCCACAGTCGCCAGAGCCACCTTCACCAATGTGAGGAGTGCCACCTCCCACTAGTGTCCCTGCTGGCCTGGGCCAAAGGGAGAGGAGAGCTCTGCATACTTACCTCCACTGTCACCCGCTCCTGATGTTGTCTGGCGTGGGTGCGACTAAAGGACCCGGACCTGCTTATAAGGAAGCTGAGCAGCAAGCTTTGGCATCTCTCCTGGAGATGTGGGATCACAATGCTAGAAATCCTCCAAGTGCAGGAAGGCGTTGGCAGCCCCAAATAGGTCAGGTGCCCTCTAGAACAATGGTCAATATTTGCGAGCTGTAACCCTTCAGTTGGTGGTAAATCAGTTTAACAGATCAAGGCCCAGCTTACTTGCGTTTGTCTTCTATTATTTTTTTTATTTTTTATTTTTTTGCGGTACGCGGGCCTCTCACTGCTGTGGCCTCTCCCGTTGCGGAGCACAGACTCCGGATGCGCAGGCTCAGCAGCCATGGCTCACGGGCCCAGCCGCTCCGCGGCATGTGGGATCTTCCCGGACCGGGGCACGAACCCGTGTCCCCTGCATCGGCAGGCAGACTCTCAACCACTGCACCACCAGGGAAGCCCCTATTATTTTTTTTAATGAAATAAAATAGAAGACAGTATTGTTGTATCACTTGTAGTAAGAGTAAATTTCATCCTGTGAAACTTTGGTTTCCCTCCTGTGGAATCTGCATCTGTGTATCTGAGCTAGTCAAAGGTATTTTGTTACCACAGGTCATGATCAAAAGCTCCTGCACCAGTGTGTTCCACTGCTCCAAGGGTTTGCTTTCAGTGTCACTCCCCATTGCACTTGTTTTCCAGGCACTGGTATTTCTCTCTTTTATTGTCAGAGCCCCTCAGTGTCTGCTCTCTTTCTCTCTCTCTCTCTCTCTCTTTTTCTCTCTCTCTCATACACACACACACAGACACACACGATGTCCAGTAGCTCCTGGGGGACTGTGAGGTTTCTTGTTAATGTCCAGTAAGTATTACATACAGTTAAAGGCTGGCCTGGTGACCTACTCGCTGTTATAACATTGTGTCCACGGGAAATTATGATCTGAGTTCTGAAGACAAAGCTTTAAAAAAAAAAAGCCTCTGTTGAGATTGGTGCCTGTTACAATTGTGGGGAATGGTTGTTACAATGTGGATAAAATATTTCAACCTAGACTTTGACCCCAGAGTATTTATGTAGAAAAAAAATTTTAACAGTGGAGAGCTTTTTTTAACCCTTTATCTCTGTGGAGATCAGCATCACTGTCTTTATTTTAGTCTTGGTTTGAAAGCAGTCTGTTCTGACCTTGTGATGTTATCTCTGCAGGTCCGTTTACTCGACCTCATCCGGCCTTGTGGCGAATGGTTTTTGGTGAGTTACCCATTAGTCGGTTTAAAAATCCATTCTACTTGAAGCAAATCTTTTTCTGTATATTATAGCAGTTTTCCTTACCAGTCTACTGTAAAACTTAATAACTGTTTACTTTTTGGTGTTCCTAATATCATTTTTTTATTAAAATGCGCTGCCACAAAAAAGTGCTGGTGACAGCTGAAATTCTCATACACGTGAACTGTTTCAAGCCCCCACCCCTACCCCTCTCACCACCCCGCCCCCATGCTGTTGTCTGTTAATGCACAGGATTTGACATGAGGGAATGTGGCTTGTTCTTCCTGACATTGCTATTCGCTAGTGCAAGCTCACGTGCATCGTATGAGCACGTTTGTCTCGTCAGCATCCAGGAGGGACTGAAACCCCAGCAAACTCCCCAGTGTTGTGAATGGGAAAAAACTTAGAAAAAGAGAAGTCTTAGCACAGAGCCCTGATTTGAACTAAGGTTTAGTGATAAGCATCTCATATAAATGTTGGATCTCTTATGGTTACTTCATTTCTAGTCCAAAGACTAAAACCACCTGAGTGGATTTAAAGCATATCTTCAGAACTTCAGATATTGGCTTCATCTTACCTAAATAATCATCAAATAAGTTATACAAAGTTCAGAAAATTTAATCTTATGAAAAAGGACCAAAAAATGGACATTTGGCTCAAGTTTGTTTATTTTTCACCCTTCAGAGATTATAGGCAAATCTCTTTGAATTTAGTAATGAATCTTGGTCGTTCGTTCAGCAGGTGTTCACCGAGTCCTTCTGCGTGGGTGCCTGCTCTGGCCCGGAGGCTGCAGGTGGAGGGGCCCCGGGCAGGGAGGGCAGGTATAGCAAACACACTGTGAAACAAATCAATAATCAAAAAATAGCTGATGCCACGAAGCGCTAGGAAGTTTATTAAAACCACAAGAGGCAATAGTGATTAGGTAGCCGCTTTCACTTTCAGGTGAGGGGTGGCTTGAAGGAAGTGTGCTTAAGCAGAAACCCACCTGTAAAGAAGGATCCAGGCAAAGATGCGGGGAGGAAGGCCAGGCTAAGGCAAGACTGCCAAAGTGGTCCCCAGCTAGCAGAGGCTTGGTGTGTCCCCAGTCAGTGTGGCTGGAGGGTAGCAGGCCTGGGAGTAGTGAGAGAGGCAGTGTTGGGCACAGATGGGACCCCACAGGGCCTGTGAAGGGCAGGAGGAAGTCCTGGGAGGATTTTTTTTTTTTTTTTTTTGCAGAGAAGTGCATGATTCATTTACATTTCTTAAAAGATAGTCCTGGGTGCGTTATACTTATAGCTCATGGACTTAATATTGCTGCTTGAAGTTATGTCGTTTTTAGCTAGTTGGCTACACCTGAGTTTTTCAGATTTCAAATGGTCCATCATAAGTAATGAGCAGTTTTATTTCTTCCCTGGGATCATGGAACACTTGGATAACCTGATGAGAACTATAGACCCTTTCCCAGTACACACATGCTCACACCCCCCCCCCACACACACACAGAGTTCTGTGACTTATATCCGGGGCTTCAGCCACGTTGAAGACCAACTGTGAACTCTAGGTCAAGAGGCTTCTGCTCTACAAACACTTTCTTTCTGTCTTAAAATAATTATTTCAAAAGGGTGTAGTGGGGGGTGTTTGAAGTGAAAATCTGTAAAAGTAGCTGGTACATAATATATAAGAAGGTTATCATATAAGCTTGCCTAAAAACACGTGCACCCTGGGCCCCGGGATGCATGACTGAGTCAGCCGTGCTATTCTCAGACCCCCCGAGCTCCCCGAGGACCGGGAGAGGCCCCTTCTGAAGGCCTGTGCTATAGCCGCTATGGAGAATTTCAGCCACGGACATTCTCTCCTCTGGAGCAGCTCCCTGGGAACTGGTGCCAGCCCACTTTGGATGGGGTACTGTGGTCCAAGGTCATTTGTATCACAGCGTCTAGATGTCCTACATATGCATTTTATTCTAGCAGGAAAAGAAGTGGCAAAGCCACTGGTTGGTTCTCAAGTCTTTCTAAAATGTCTTTACAGGCTTTTGCCTTCTTAAAGTAGATTATTAACTGTCTTTTCTAAATGATATGGGGTGATTATTAGGATACCAATTACGATATGATGTGACAGTGATGTGATGCCCACAGGCACTGAGGTGGAGTGTAAGATGGGGATGAGTGACCCTGGGCCCCCTCTCACCTCCGCACCTGTCTCTGTCTCTACCCCAAACTGGCCTGGCTGCCTGGCTTCTCCCGTCTCCGGTCTATTCGCCACCCAGTGACCAGAGTCCACTTCCTGAAATGTTACCTACATCATCTTATTTCCCCATTTGAAACCAGTCAGGTGCTCCTTCCTTTTTTTGCAGTACGCGGGCCTCTCACTGCTGTGGCCTCTCCCGTTGCGGAGCACAGGCTCCGGACACGCAGGCTCAGCGGCCATGGCTCACGGGCCCAGCCGCTCCGCGGCATGTGGGATCTTCCCGGACCGGGGCACGAACCCATGTCCCCTGCATCGGCAGGCAGACTCTCAACCACTGCGCCACCAGGGAAGCCCAGGTGCTCCTTCTCTGACTTAAGAGCAAGCCTGCAGTCTTCGCCGTGGCCCCGAGCCCTGACGTTGCTTCATAGCCACCTTGCTCCGTGCCCCTCTCTGCCAGCACCCAGCGACGTGCTGGCTCCTAGACCTCATTGCAGGGACCTGCCTGCTCGCCTCTGCCTGCCTGAAGGCCACGCCTACTCCTCCACGCTCTCGCCCATGGTCTGCCACTCCGATGCTGATGAGAACATCAGCATCCTCTTCTCAGAGAGGGTTACTGACTCCTCTCGGTCTGAACTAGGACCATGTGTCAGACTCTCATCAAAGGAAAGACCAGGGCTTCCCTGGTGGCGCAGTGGTTGAGAGTCCGCCTGCCGATGCGGGGGATACGGGATCGTGCCCCAGTCCGGGAGGATCCCACATGCCGCGGAGTGGCTGGGCCCGTGAGCCATGGCCGCTGAGCCTGTGCATCCGGAGCCTGTGCTCCGCAACGGGAGAGGCCACAACAGTGAGAGGCCCGAGTACCGCAAAAAAAAAAAAAAAAAGGAAAGACCAGCAGCTTGTCATGGGGGTCTCCACAGCCCATGTTACAGCACCAGTGTGTGCTTTGGGCCATGAGCAATTTGAGCTCAGTGTGTGTTGTGTGTGTGACACCGGCTCTCTCCCTGTCTTGAGGATGTTTCTGTGTCCCTCAGGGCTCAGCGTGCTCTACTTCCTGTTCCTGGTGTTCCTGCTCTTCCTGAACTTTGAGCAGGTTAAATCCCTGATGTACTGGCTAGATCCGAACCTTCGATATGCCACAAGGGAAGCAGATATCATGGTACGTACTTGTCTGCTGTGTCTTAGAGAAACTGGTTGACTCTTGGGTATAGCAGGTAATTGATTTCACATTTTAAATTGGTCCTTCTCCATATTTCCTATGTAGATATCTAAACACCAGGTCTCTGGGCAGGTTGGTGCAGTGCGTGGTTCCATGAATGGTACAGTCCAGGGAAATGAACCCTCTCTTGGCCCAAAGCGGGTGGTAGGAAGATGTGAATATTATCATCCGGCAGCCGTGGGTGGGAATTGCGCCTCTGACACTTGTAAGCTGTAGGACCTTGGGCTACGAACTTATAGCCTATTCCATCTTTTGTAAAGTGAAATAATACTTACCTTGGAAGTTTATTGTGAACTAAACGAAGGCCTAACACGATGCCTCGCACACACCAGGTCCTCTGGTGGCAGCTGCTCCTGCTGTGTCAGTGTCACCCTTGGCCTCTCTGCTCCCTGACCCCGGCCCTGATGCTGTGATTCTTCCCACCTGCTTGCCATGAAGGTGCCAGTTGTAATGATGGAGGCCATTTCATTCATTATTTTTATTAAATGACAATAAATACTTCTTTTCTTAGCTAAAACTACTCTGTACTTTGACTTTTAGTGAAGAGACTATTTTATACAGTTCCTTTCCTTTTTTACTTTTTAAAGTGCTTAACATTTAGTGCAGATTGAAGAAACACCTAGTGATGATCAGAAAAGGTGAACAGGCATTTGGACCGTAGATGGGTCCTTGTTTAACAAACAAAAAAGCCATACCGAGGGACTTAATAAACAGTCCAAGAAGTGATCATTCCAGCATAGTTGAGGTTGGTCAGACCCTTCTTGGAATGGTGTTTCCAGATTTTATCTTTATCTTTTATAAAGGACAAGCTAAAGACAAAAATAAGAATGCCAAAAATTATTTAAAAGTGTCAAGGAGAAAAGTCCGTCTTGGAGTTTCTTCCTCTAAGAAAGAGAATGGTACAGGGTGATGTACAGCTTCTAATGATGCTGATAATGACAGTTACAGTGAGGTTGACAGCAGTTGCTGACTGTGGATTGTCTGCTCTGCCAGACAGTGTGCTGAGTGCGTTATATACAGTCTATATGTTAATGCCTCCATTTGACCAAGGAGGAAATAGAAGCTTAATATAAGATCCCTCTGGGTCCAAAACCTACATTTCCCCTTAAGCCTGTGCCTCAAGCATATAGTTATTATAATAACAAGTGTTTGACACTCACAGGCATCTTACAAAATGGAGATTGGGAGAAGGATATCCCAGATTATATTTCCCCCTGCAAGTTTCCTGGGTTTTTAAGCAAAATTGGTCATATTATGAAGTAAACTAACTTCAGGTGGATTTGTTGTTGTGTCTCTCAGTCTTGTTCTCACAGTCAGTGGGGGGAGGTTGAATCTAATAATACTTTGACACCTACCTTCCTTAGGAATTTGACATCACAGGGACATCCGATTGTCACAATTACAGCCCCAAAAGAGCTGAAACCGGCATTTAAAACTAGTTTTCAAGGATTGGCTAATTCTTTCTTGCCAAACAAAGCCTGAGGCTGTTTTCAAGTTCTGCAGTTCCAGGTGGTGGTAGACCAGCCTCAGTCTTCTCCATCTCCAATCCCTTATCACTTTTTACTTCCTTAAAGGAATCTTTTACAGTTCTAAGGATCTGTTCATTGATGGCTGTAGAGCAACGCATTCCCTTGTTAGAACCAGTGGTAAGGAGAAGCGCCTTTATGCAAGACAGAAGCCTTTAGTTGCCTGGCTCCAGGAGCCCTCTGCCTTCCCCGTCCCTTCAGTTGTCACTATTCCTAATCCTGATGCCAGGCTCTAGTCCGTGCCTGGTATCACACATTGAAATTCAGACTCCCTTTTCCCTTAAAATTAACATTATAACTTGGAGTTCGGGAGGGCAGTCATTGAAATCCTGTTAGAGGCAGTCTTTTGTATAATTGGAAACTTTGCTATGTTCCTAAATATTTATTCTATTCAAAAATATGTGTTCTAAGCTTCAGACAAGCTTTGTGAGCACATCTGAATTGGAGATTGGGTGGTATGAGCAGCAGTCTTCCATTTAGTAAATACTCGCTGAGCTTTTCCTACGTGCTAGACACCGTGCTGGTGGTAGTGGGGAAGAGGGTAGGCCCAATCGCTCCCTGTCCCCTTGGAGCTTAGACTCTAGAAGAAGGCAAATTAAACAAATTATCATTGGCTCTTTTTCTAAGAGAGTTGTCTAAGACAACTCCAATAATTTTTTAAAATTTTATCAATACAGGCCCAATCTTCTTTCATTCCACTCTCCCACTGCCGCCAACACACACATATCTTGCATTGTTATCAGACATTATATCCAAATATATGGATTTTTTAAAACATAATCACAATGCCATTTTCAGTCGCTTAAAGGTAACAGTATGCAGCGTTCACATTTCCCCACCTCGTAAAGTTTTTTTTACAGTTGATTTGTTCAAATTAGGATCCAGACAAGGTCCCCACATTGCCTTTGTTGCAGCTCTTAATCTGCAGTCCCTCCATACCATTTTTCATCCTCGAAGTTTGTTTGTCAAAGAAGCCACATTGTTTATTTTATGGAGCTTCTCAAGTCTGGATTTTGTAGCTTGCATTTCCAGGGTGTCATTAACATATCTCTCTGTCCCCCTGTATTTTCTATTAACTGGAAGTTAGATGTAGAGGCTGGATGGGGTCCAGATTGCAGTCCAGTTTCCATGGCAGGGCTGCTCATAGATGGTGCTATGTATCACGCTAAGAGCCACACGGTGTCTAGGTGTCTCTCTTTTATAACATTAAGCTTGATCATAGGGTCAGGAGGTCAGCATCAATTGTAAGATGCACCATCAATTACAAGTATGACTTTGGGAAGGGGAAAAGGGAAACCTTATATGTGCACCAAACATTGTAATATGTTAAAATATCCACCCAATTCTCAAAATGCTAAATGTGAAAAAGATGTGACCTAGAATCAAGAAAGCACAATGTGGGGGAGGGGTTCCCACACTTGGAAGGGCCCACTCACGGCAAGGGAATCAGCACAGACAGGGAGAGACCTTCGGGGGGTTGGGGGATCTGAGGGGAACGCAGCCAGCGGCTCCCCCGCCTGCTTGGCCCCGGGCCTGAAACTCTGCCCTCCAGGGTCCCCTCTGGCCGCAGAGGTCCTGAGCCTAAGCCCTGCCTCCCAGAGCCTCTTCTGGCTTTTTTTTTTTCTGTTGTGGTCCTGTTTTGTTCTTGTTTCATTCTTATTTTTATTTTTTCTAATATATGTTTTATTTTTGTAATTTTATTTTATTTTTTATTCTTTGTTATTGTTCTGCTCCTTTTTGTTTGTTGCCCTTTTCTTGTTTTTTTTTTGTGGCACTGTGCGGCGTGTGGGGCCTCTTGGTTCCCAGGCTGGGGGTCGGGCCTGAGCTCCTGTGGGAGGAGCACTGAGTCCAAACGACTGGACTAACAGAGAACTTCAGGCCCAGGGAATATTACTTGGTGTGAGCTCTCCTGGAGGTCCTCATCGCGGCACCAAAACCCGGCTCCACTGCCTGCAAACTCCAGTGCTGGAAGCCTCAGGCCAAACAACCAGCAAAACAGGATGCAGCCCCACCCATCAAAAAAATGAGACAACAAAAATATATGTTACAGAAGAAGGAGCAAGGTAAAAACCTACAAGACCAAATAAATGAAGAGGAAATAGGCAATCTACCTGAAAAAGAATTCAGAGTAATGATAGTAATGATGATCCCAAATCTTGGAAATAGAATGGAGGCAAGGATCAAGAAAATACAAGAAATGTTTAACAAGGACCTAGAAGAACTAAAGAACAAACAAAAAGTGATGAACAACACAATAACTGAAATGAAAAATACACTAGAAGGAATCAATAGCAGAATAACTGAGGCAGAAAATATAGCAAATCTGGAGCAAATAAGTGAGCCTGAATATAGAATGGTGGAAATAACTGTGGAGGAGCAGAAGAAAGAAGAAAGAATGAAAAGAAATGAGGACAATCTCAGAGACATCTGGAACAATGTTAAACGCACCAACGTTTGAATTACAGGGACCCCAGAAGAAGAAAAGAAAGAGAAAGGGTTTGAGAAAATATTTGAAGAGATTATAGTCGAAAACTTCCCTGACATGGGGAAGGAAATAGCCACCCAAGTCCAGGAAACACAGAGAGTCCCATATAGGATAAATCTAAGGAGAAACATGCTGAGACACATATTAATCAAACTAACAAAAATTAAATTCAAAGAAAAAAAAATAAAAACAGCAAGGGAAATCAACAAATAACATACAAGGAAATCCCCATAAGGTTATCAGCTGATTTTTCAGCAGAAATTCTGCAGGCCAGAGGGAGTGGCAGGATATACTTAAAGTGATGAAAGGGAAAAACCTACAACCAAGGTTAATCTACCCAGCAAGGATCTCATTCAGATTCAACAGAGAAATCAAAAGCTTTACAGACAAAAAAAGCTAAGAGAATTCAGCACCACCAAACCAGCTCTACAGCAAATGCTAAAGGAACTTCTGTAAGTGGGAAAAACAAGAGAAGAAAAGGACCTACAAAAACAAACCCAAAACAATTAAGAAAATGGTCATAGGAATGTACATATCGATAATTACCTTAAACGTGAATGGATTAAATGCTCCAACCAAAAGACACAGGCTTGCTGAATGGATACAAAAACAAGACCCATCTATATGCTGTCTACAAGAGACCCACTTCAGATCTAGGGACACATACAGACTGAAAGTGAGGGGATGGAAAAAGATATTCCATGCAAATGGAAATCAAAAGAAAGCTGGGATAGCAATACTCATATCCGATAAAATAGACTTTAAAATAAAGAATGTTACAAGAGACAAGGAAGGACACTACATAATGATCAAGGGATCAATCCAAGAAGAAGATATAACAATTATAAATATATATGCACCCAACATAGGAACACCTCAATACATAAGGCAACTGCTAACAGCTATAAAAGAGGAAATCGACAGTAACACAATAATAGTGGGGGACTTTAACACCTCACTTACACCAATGGACAGATTATCCAGACAGAAAATAAACAAGGAAATACAAGCTTTAAATTACACAATAGACCAGATAGACTTAGTTGGTATTTACAGAGCATTCCACCTGAAAGCAGCAGAATACACTTTCTTCTCAAGTGCACACGGAACATTCTCCAGGATATATCACATCTTGGATTACAAATCAGGCCTTGGTAAGTTTAAGAAAATTGAAATTGTATCAAGCATCTTTTCTGACCACGATGCTGTGAGACTAGATATCAATTACAGCAAAAAAACTGTAAAAAACACAAACACATGGAGACTAAACAATATGCTACCAAATAACCAAGAGATCACTGAAGAAATCAAAGAGGAAATTTTAAAAAATACCTAGAAACAAATGACAGTGAAAACACGATGACCCAAAACCTATGCGACGCAGCAAAAGCAGTTCTAAGAGGGAAGTTTATAGCAATTTACTCTCACCTCAAGAAACAAGGAAAACCTCAAACAATCTAACCTTACACCTGAAGCAACTAGAGAAAAAGAACAAAAAAAACCCCAAAGTTAGTGGAAGGAAAGAAATCATAAATATCAGAGCAGAAATAAATGAAATAGAAAACAACAGCAAAGATCAATAAAACTAAAAGTTGGTTCTTTGAGAAGATAAACAAAATTGATTAAACTTTAGCCAGACTCCTCAAGAAAAGAAGGGACAGGACTCAAGTCAGTAAAATTAGAAATGAAAAAGGAGAAGTTACAACTGGCACTACATAAATACAAAAGATCATAAGAGACTACTACAAGCAACTCTATGCCAATCAAATGGACAACCTGGAAAAATAGACAAATTCTTAGAAAGGTACAACCTTCCAAAACTGAACCAGGAAGAAATAGAAAATATAAACAGACCAATCCCAAGTAATGAAATTGAAACTATATTTAAAAATCTTCCAACAAACAAAAGTCCAGGGCCAGATGGCTTCACAGGCAAATTCTATCAAACATTTAGAGAAGAGCTAACACCCATCCTTCTCAAACTCTTGCAAAAAGTTGCAGAGGGAGAAACACTCCCAAACTCATTCTACAAGACCACCATCACCCTGATACCAAAACCAGACAAAGATATCACAAAAAAAGAAAACTACAGGCCAATATCACTGATGAATATAGATGCAAAAATCCTGAACAAAATACTAGCAGACAGAATCCAACAACACATTAAAAGGGTCATACACCATGATCAAGTGGGATTTATCCCAGGGATGCAAGTGATACAGCCACTGGAGAACAGTATGGAGTCTCCTTAAGAAACTAAAAATAGAACTACCATATGACCCAGCAATCCCATTACTGGGCATATACCCTGAGAAAACCACAATTCAAAAGGACACATGTACCCCAATGTTCATTGCAGTACTATCTACAATAGCCAGGACATGGAAGCAACCTAAATGTCCAACGGCAGGGGAATGGATAAAGAAGGTGTGGTACCTATATATGGAATATTACTCAGCCATAGAAAGGAATGAAATTGGGTCATTTTTAGAGATGTGATTTTTAGAGTCTGTCATACAGAGTGAAGAAAGTCAGAAAGAAAAAAACAAATATCATACATTAATGCATATATGTGGAATCTAGAAAAATGGTACAGATGAGCCTATTTGCAGGGAAGGAATAGAGATGCAGATGTAGAAAATAGATGTGTGGACACAGGGGGCCTGAGGCAGTAGGTGGTGGGACGAATTGGGAGATTAGGATTGACACATACACACTACCATTTGTAAAACTGATAGCTAGTGGGAACCTGCTGTGTAGCACCGGGAGCTCAGCTCGGTGCTCTGTGACTACCTGGATGGGTGGGATCGGGTTGGGAGAGTGAGGTCAAGAGGAGGAGAGGGCTTCCCTGGTGGCCCAGTGGTTGGGAGTCAGCCTGCCGATGCAGGGGACACGGGTTCATGCCCCGGTCTGGGAAGATCCTACATGCCACGGAGCGGCTGGGCCCGTGAGCCATGGCCGCTGAGCCTGCGCGTCTGGAGCCTGTGCTCCGCAACGGGAGAGGCCACAACAGTGAGAGGCCCGCGTACCGCAAAAAAAAAAAAAAAAAATTCCTCCAAGGTTGAAAGAGCAGATGGGAACCTGTGCTGTCTGTGGGCAAATAATTTCCAAAGAGAGGACCCTAAAGAAGGTGGAGTACGTGTGTTCTTTCTGCTTCTAAGGTCACCACCTTCCCCAGGGAGGAAGGCAGGAGGCCCAGAGATCCTTCCACACTGGGAAGGCTGTCTTCCCAGACACTCGCCCCCCCAAACATACACACACCCAAAATGGTCTGATTTGTGATCTGCAAAATCATTTTGTATGTAGAGAATCGATTACAGAGAGATCAGTTAAAATCTGCAGTCTTAAGCTAGAGCTGGGTAGTCAGGTGCTTATCAGAGCATCATGTATACATTTCATAGTTGTAGAAAGCTACTGCAGGCATCTAAGCAAGAAATAACAGTGGTGGTGAGATAGACAGAGGAAACAACACTTGGAGAGGTAAAATGAATAGGACTTGGTGTTTGGTTAAGTGTGGGCAAACAAGGGAGAGGGTGGAGCCACCCAGATCAGCGATCCGCCAGTTCGGAGGTGGGCAGAATCTGTCATTCCCTGCTGCTTACTTCCACCTCCCCAAGACTTGGCTTCCCCACCTCTGTGTCCTCATTTCACACCTTGTCCTCCCGCTTCCAGGGGTTCGTGCCTGCGTATGCTGCTCCCCGTCTGCATTAGACCACGGTGTCCTGCATCCCTTCTAGCATCAGGAGCTCGGGATCTTCCAGATGTGATTATTGGCAGATTTGTTCATAATAATTATATGCCAGTAGACACATTTGGTTCTTTATGATTTTCAAAGTGCCTTTACATTTGTTGAACACATAAATATTCTCCCAGAGAACAGTAGAAAGGCCTCCAAAGTGGTCTTCAACCCATGATTCCCTTAAGAACAGATTTCTGAAAACAGAACTTAGCCCTTTCTTATCTAACCCTAAGCAGCCCACTCTGGAGTAAATAAGAGGATAGGGTGGGTGAGGAATTTGGGGTTGACTGAGCCTTAAGCTCTCCTTAAGCTTTAAGCTGTCCTTAACCTAACCTGTTACTGCTTTAGCCCAAGGGTGTTTCTCTGTCCGTCTGTGATTCGTGGGACAGGCACGTGCTCCAGAGCCTGGAAAGAGAACTTTCATCTCATGGCAGTGCAGTTTGGTCTTTTTAAGGCTTATCTTGACTCACCCCTATTGATTTTTTTCCTCTTTTCTCTAGATTTCCCACGTACACATCATAATACCACATCAGAAAGTTTCTCAAAAAAATACAATTTTTAAAAATGTCCTTTCAGCTTTGCAAATTAAAATGGATTAGGTCTGAGAAAGTCTTCAGAAGTCTGATGCGGTGGGTTTCAGAAGAGACATAGGAGCACCATGGTGCTCTCTTGGCTCCCTCAGAAAGTATTGCTTCTAAAATTTGAAAATATACTTCATAGGAACTGTCAGCTGGTTGAGGTCTTACTCCTTCCTATCAGATTAATTTGGGGAAAAAAGAATGTGAAATGTAGAGCTTCCTGAGAAATGTTGTCATATGATAATTACTTCATAATAAACACAGAAATATAAGGAAGTTGATTTAAAATGACTTTAAAATATATTAAAAATGAAAAGATTAGAAGTGGAACCTAAATTCTTAAAAGCTTTATAATGTTTTAATATTTAAATTATGTAATATTTGATACATTTTTGGGTGGAAGAGTAATTCTGTTTTCTTCTAATTTCTGAAGTTGGATGTTTCAGCTTTTCTTGTTTCCTAATAAAAATATTTAAGGCTTTATATTTTCCTCTAACCTCTGCTTAACTGCATCTCATCATTTTGATGTGTAATGTTTTCCTTATCATTTAATACTGAATATATTTAAATTCCTATTATAATTTCTCTTTTACTCCATGATATTTAGAGATACGTTTTAAAATTTCTGAACCTATTGGGTTTCTATTTATTCTTTATTTGTTGGGATTCTATTTATGTTTTTGTTAATGGCTTTAACACAGTTGCCCTGTGGGCAAGTGACATGGGCTATATGATACCACTTCTTTTTTTATATAAAATTATTTATTTATTTATTTATTTATTTATTAATATTTGTGGCTGCGTTGGGTCTTCGTTGCTGCACACGGGCTTTCTCTAGTTGCAGCAAGTGGGGGCTACTCTTCGTCGCAGTGGCTTCTCTTGTTGTGGAGCACGGGCTCTAGGCACACGGAGTCAGTAGTTGTGGCATGCAGGCTCAGTAGTTGTGGCTCGCAGACTCAGTAGTTGTGGTGCATAGGCTTAGTTGCTCCACGGCATGTAGGATCTTCCCAGACCAGGGCTCGAACCCGTGTCCCCTGCATTAGCAGGTGGATTCTTAACCACTGAGCCACCAAGGAAGTCCCGATACCACTTCTTTAAGATGGGTTAAGCCTTTGTAAAATGGTTTTGCTTCCCACTTTAACCAAGCTTTTGCAATTCAGAGGAAAGCAATTCTGGTGTATAAACTCTAATACTTGTCCATTTTTCCTCAAGCATCTTCAGTTACCAAAACTTTTTATTGGGTAGGACATATATTAATTATCAAGATCATATCAGTTCTTTTCATTTTATTGTCCAAATCCTGGAAGCAAGTTGATTTCTAGAGTATTACTAATTATTTCCTTTTTAATTTAAACAGGAGTATGCTGTGAACTGCCATGTTATCACCTGGGAGAGGATTATCAGCCATTTTGATATATTTGCCTTTGGACATTTCTGGGGCTGGGCTATGAAGGCCTTGCTGATCCGTAGTTATGGTCTCTGCTGGACAATCAGTATTACCTGGGAGCTGACTGAGGTAAGAAGGGAGTGTGGGCTGCTATCTAGATGCTATAGTGTGGACAGTTTATATGCAGGAAGAAGATAGTCCATCAGTTAAGAGTCAAGTAATCCATTCTGCAGCTCCTGTGGTACAAAACTGTTTAAATCCCCAAGGGATATTTTATACCTGCGTCAAACAAACAGAGAAACTCCTTGTCAACTTAAGGTCTGCTCTGGCTCACAAGTCTTAAAGAGAAACAAATGGAATCCAGCTAAAGAAGGAAGTTAAAATCCTCAGCAAGATAATTCAGTGGCATTGAGGACACCTACTAAGAAGTTCATAGGTAGTTTACCCACTAACTAGTTTCCAGTTAAATAGAATTGTGGTGTTTGGGAATTATGAGGCCATCCGGGACATTGTGTCACTTAAAAATGGATTCCCAGTGTAGCTCAAATATCACAGTCATCAAAAGTTTGTCTCATTCAATGAATGAAAGAGATATATTCTTGAAAAACTATTACCGAAATGATATTTTGGGAACTAATTCATTTATTGTTCAGTTATTATGTTATTCTTAATCATTCCCAGGGGACAAAATTTGGCGATGTGCAGTTATTTCTTGATGCCAGTCATTGTCCTGACCCTAACTTTTAGCAAAGCATGCCAGTTAGATATTTGCTTCTATTAGTGTTCCTCTCATGGCCCTAAGGCTAGAAGCCCGAGTTCAGGGTGTGGGCAGGGTTGGTTCCTTCAGAACCTGTCCCAAGCCTCTCTTAGGCCTCTGCTCATGGTTTGCTGGTCATCTTTGGTGTTCCTTGGCTTGTAGATCACCACAATCTCCACCTCCATCTTCACGTGGCCTTCTCCCTGCATGCGTTCACATGGCATTCTTTTCGTAAGGACACCAGTCATGTTGGATTAGGGGCCGACCTCCTCCAGTACGACCCCTTCTCAACTGTTACATCTGCAGTGACTGCATTTCCAAATAAGCTCACATTATAAGGTCCCGGAGCTTAGGACTTCCAACGTATGGATTTTTGAGGGGGAACGATTCAACCCGTAACAGCGCCCAGCACTGTTCATACATCATCCTGAATCTTCACATAACCCAGAAGGGCAGTGTGTATTCCCAGTGTCCTGATGGGAACCAGAGCTCAGAGCCAGGAGTGGATCCAGAGGTGCTTGACGGGGAGTGCGGCCCGTGCTCCTGCCCTCGTACCACGGGCTCCCTCTAACTTGCAGGCATCTTCAGGACCTCACCGCCGTGAGACCTGTGCAGGGCACTTGGCCTTCCTCAGCCTCCCTTGCTTCCTCCTCTGCCCGCCCCCCTCCTCCCCCCACTGGGCCTCTTGCGCCTCCCTTTTCCTGGTGGCTCTTTTCTCAACACCTCTCCAGTTCATCCCTCTGCTGCGCTCTCCTCTCTCATCTGAATTTCCCATCTCCTCCCTGCACGCTATCTTTGGCCAAAGTGAACCTTTCACCCCTCAGCCCGATCACCTCCTTCTACTAAAATCTCTTCCCTGTTGGTCCATTGCTCTTAAGACAAAATCCAGGTGCCTTCTGAACCAGCCTCTGACGCCTGGTGTTCGCTGGCCCAGCCCACCTCCCCAGCCTCCTTGAACCCCCTCACCTGCCCTCTGCTCCAGCCAGCTTTGCATTCTTCACTTCAAAGATGCTGTGTCCTTTCCTCCCACAGAGCCTTCCTCTGAGTTCCTCCCTCTCTGCCCTGCTCCCTGCACTGTTTGGGCTCATGTCTGTACACCTAGAAATAGAGCACCTGGCTCTTCTCCTCTGAAACACTCAGCATAGGTTAAATACTTGATAGATGTTTTCTTTTCTGCTAAACGTTATGCCTCAAGAGGGCAGGGCCCATGTCTGCCCAGTCCCAGACCCCAGCGCTCCGCCTCATACATACAGGCAGATGCTCCCGAATCCCTAGGGCGTGAACAAATGTGGCTCCTTCCAGGTCCCCGACTCCGCTCTCTCTGAGCTGTCTCACCCCCGAATCCGGTACTTTCCAGAAAGGCTCCTCGGGCAGACGTATGTCCTCCACATCCCCTACCCAGTATTATTTCAGCAAGTCTGTCGTTGGCTTCTGCAGAAGTTTCTCTCTGCCCCGTGTGAGTTAATGCTCCATGTCATGGCTTGGACCTGGGAATGCAGTCCTGGGTGGTACGTGGCCCGCTGGGGGGGCTTCAGCACACAGCCCCTCGCTGTCACGTGTGGGAGCTGTTCAGTATCTCCTCGGAAGCAGGCACGTCAGGAAGGCAGACTCCTCGTACAATATTTGTATTCTTTTACAATCTATGAAATGCTTTCATGAATAGTTTTAACTTGTAGCATTTATTATATTACTTCAGAGGTTTATAATCATGGGGTTGCCTCTTTCCAGAGAACTGTCAGGCTTTGTCTTTGTAATTTCAGACCTTCTAAAGCGGGCCTTCACACAGCACGCCATGCTGCTTGATACAGCCGATGGGTCCTTTGTTTTGGACAAAACTATTTCCGTAAAAGACTTCTGTTCCACCGTTGATCTCACTGTGCCGTTTTTCTGGAATGTCCTCACCTTCATCTCCATCTCTTGAAATCAGTCATTCCTGTCCTTAATGATCCCACTCCACCCTGTCTTCCTTCCAGAAGTCTACCGCCATTGCCGTCTATCTGAATGAATCTCTTAGTGTCCCTGCTGTTTCAATTTATGTCACCATTGTAACACTTGCCACAGCATGCCTGATTTTGTGTTCTGAATAAGTGTCTGGCCTCTGCCCTTAAGATCAAGAACGTTGATCCATTTTATCTCACCACCTTGTACATCATAGGCACTTAATAAAAGATTATCGCTGCAAATCAGTTAGTGTGAGATTTCCTATTAAGCTAATTTACCACTTACTCACTGTTTTGCCCAAATATCTATAGACCGTTTCTGGGTCCGTGTCATGTTGTCATTAGCCAAGGTAATTTACTGGTAGTATTTTTCAAGATGGGTTATCATTTCTTTAAAGCCCCGTGTCCAAAAAAAGAGGAGCTGTTTGGATTAGCAGTATTTGCAAACCATCCACAGAATAAACAAGAACCTGATTACAGACCTTGGTTTTATTTTATTTTTTTAATACATCAGGAAAACCTAAAATGTCAACAAGTTTTGCTAAGAGAATGTACTATTAAAAGGGAAGTTATGTTTCTGCATGGTACCCCAGGTTTGTTTTTTTCACGTTTGTTTTTTCATCATTGCTTGTGTTTCTCAGCTTTTCTTCATGCATCTTCTGCCCAATTTTGCCGAGTGCTGGTGGGACCAAGTCATTCTGGACATCCTGCTGTGCAACGGTGGTGGCATCTGGCTGGGCATGGTCGTCTGCCGGTTTTTAGAGATGAGGACTTACCACTGGGCAAGCTTCAAGTGAGTCATCTTCCTCCGGGCCCTGAGTCACGGTTTCTCACAATGTAGATTTAACTGCCTCAGTAGCACACAACATGAGTACATTCTCTGATGATAAGGAATAAATTATGCATTAGTAACTGGAACTCAAAAATGATTATAAACCCAGTTTCAGGCATTGATCCAGAAAATGCTAAATCATTTACGAGTTTCTCAAATCCATCCCCTCCTTTTTATCCATATGCCTCAGCCTGAATTCAGACTCCCATGGCTGGATTGATTAGTCCCTTGTCCCCAGGTTAACCCCTCTAAGCCTTCTGCCACCATTGCTTGAATGATCTTCTTAGGAACGTCACATCCATCATGTCATTTCCCTGTGGTGGCTTCTCATGGGCCTTAGGACAAAGTCTATAGGCTTGGCAATTATAAGTCACTTATTTATTCTATCTCAAATTTATTTTGTTATGTGGTGTAAAGGAGAGATTTCACAACGTTATTGTGTTTGATTAACCAGTTTTCCCCGTCCCTTTCATGAATAATCCTTTCTTTGGCCACTGACTTGAAAGGACACTTTTTAATGTATTTCATACAGTATACACTGTAACAAAATCTGTAGCAGTGCTGGGTTTTGCTCCAAGCAAGCTTCATATGCAGTATCTCATTTGAGCCTTACATCAATCCTAGGGATAGACACTGCCATTCTCTTCACTTTAGGGTTGAAGGTACTGAGGCTTCAGTGTAGTTATTTGCCTGAGGATACCCAGCAAGCAGTAGAGTCTGAATTTACATCAGGCTGTCTGGGTCCTTAAACACTCCATAATGCTTCCCTATTTTCATACATGTATGCTTCAAATTCAACTTGAGAATCATCCTGTCAAGTTCCCAAGACGTAAGTGCAACTCATGAACAAAAAAGTCCTGTTGGTCTTAAGTTACATTAAACACATGAATGTATACAGATCAGGTTGGATTAACCTTTTCACTACATTAAGTATTCCAGTTCTCCATCACGCTGTATCTCTGTTTATTCCCATCTTCCTCTACCTCTTTCCATGAAGTTTCACCATTTTTTAGATACAGGTTCTTCGTCATTCTTGTTTATTTTTGGATAGTCTCTGTTTCTTTGTTGTCCTTGTGCCTCACATCTTCTTGCTGGGAGATTTTCTCCCTGCGTGCTTGTTGGTGGGCGGGTGAGTGAGAGAAGGAACAAACCTGGTTTCCTTCTACTCCTCCTTCCCTTCCCCCTCCTCCCTCCCCAAGAATAAAAGGCCTGGCCTGTCTATCCTTATGCCGTCAGCACTTTAAAACGGTGTCTACGACCTAAAGGTCCTCGATATACATCTCTGTTGAGTTTAAAAAATCTTTACCATTTATTTATTTATTTATTTATTTATTTATTTATTTATTTTTTGTGGTACGCGGGCCTTTCACTGCTGTGGCCTCTCCCTTTGCGGAGCACAGGCTCCAGACACGCAGGCTCAGTGGCCATGGCTCACGGGCCCAGCCGCTCCATGGCATGTGGGATCCTCCCGGACCGGGGCACGAACCCGTGTCCCCTGCATCGGCAGGCGGACTCTCAACCACTGCGCCACCAGGGCAGCCCTTTACCATTTATTAAATACTATGACCTTGGATTTCGGCTCTCCTGGTCTAGCACAAGAGGACCAGAATCTACCCCCAACTCTGAGGTTTACAAAGTGAGCCGGAGTCAGCCATTCCCTTTCTCGGAGCCTCAATGTTCTCATTTGTGAAACGTGGGACAATTTGTTTCTATCACAGGAATATGAAATTGAGTGATTTCTAGGATTGAAACTAAGAAAGGTTAAAAATCACTGTCACTCCAAACTGTTCACTTAATTGAGGAAGCTATAGAGTGAGGAAATGCTGTGGGTCACCTCACACATGGAGCATGTTCTCTGTTTTATCAGGGCGCCCCGGAGGCGGGGGCATGGGTGGGAGTGGTGTCCTTCCTGGCCTAGTTCCAGGTGGCTGTCTTTAATGTACCTCAGCTTCTTATGTCACCAGTTCACAAACTGGGGCCTGTGCTGGCGTGGCCAGTCCACTGATGCTCCCCACCTGGCGTGCTGCTCTCAGAGCATCACCTGTGAATAGAGGCCGCTGTTGGAGAGACGTTCAAATAGAAAGGAATCTTTCTGTTCTGAGCATCGGTTGTAAAATAGTCAATGTGTTTTTTACAGTTTTTTGGTTTTTTGTTTCTTCCCCCTCCTATCTCTCTGGATTTCCACCGGAGCTGTTTTCTTCTCACAGGGACATCCACACCACCACCGGGAAAATCAAAAGAGCCGTGCTCCAGTTCACTCCTGCTAGCTGGACCTATGTTCGGTGGTTTGACCCCAAATCTTCATTTCAGAGAGTGGCTGGAATATACCTTTTCATGATCATCTGGCAGGTATTTCTTCAAATGCTCAAAAGTAGGGGAAAACAAAAACAAAATAAAAACCATCCAGGAATTTAAGGTTCATGCTAGTTGACATTACTCATCAGCTCGATGCGTTAGAAGATATAATATTCTGCAGCTGACATATAGAATTAAACAAAGTGATGCTGTTACGCCTAAGGTCTTGCTTCATCGTGAAGACGTTTTAAAATATGGACCTTTGAATTACAAATTGGAAACAGATTAAAATTCCCTGTAAAAACCTTGTGCTCAGCATCTATCACCCAGTGAGTTAGGCATTGGATTACCTTCTCGAATGATCGTTTTCAGGACCACAGCAACAAACGTAAGCCTTTTTCTTACAGTCCAAATTCAGTATTTGAGTTTTAAAATTGTGCCTCAGCTGTTACCACTTTGGGTAATTTGTAGAACACTAAATACAGAAGCCCTCTGCTACCTGTGGGGACTGGAGCCCTTTGGGGACCTGGGTCCTCCAGAGTGGTGTCGGCGGTGGAGAGAGGCTCTCGCTCCAAGCAGACTGAAGCGATTCAGACAGCCAGGGGCCTTGGAAAGGGATTACCCAACAACTCTGTTTTCCAGAGGCAGCCTTTTTTTATTGTCCCTCCTGTCCCCAGGTTAATTGTTTCACAACTTTGGGAGACTAGCTGAGGAAAACCAGCTTTCACCTGAAGGGTCTTTCAGGATCATCAGACATATTTTGAACACATATGCACAAAATACTCCCAACATAAGGAGAAAATGGGCATGTGTCACTTTAAAGATAGACAGTCCTTGTCCACAGAGGGAGAATATGTCAATAAATGGCATTTATGGCTATAGAAGCGTTTGTGAATAGTTATATAGTCACCATGGTTTGGGGAAGTCAGTGTGTATGTAAATGGAGTGTGATTAAGTTTTACCTTATGGGGCAATGCCAGGGAAGGTAGAGGTTTTCTTTTATTATGAGGACCTAGGAGGAATTTGGATTTGCCCAGGAGAGAGAGCAGAACGTGCTCCTAGAACGGCAGAATTCCACTGGGCCCACTTTCCCCTTGACGGTGAGCACTGTGCAGTGATCAGCTTTCCTTATGTGGTGATGAGTGAACCATTTTTACTTTATATCCTTAAACTCAACACTGTGGGGAAAGATGGACATTTTATGTCACTGAAATGAACCTGCTGGTCCACGTGATGTGCTCTTAAAGCAGTGACCTTTCCTAATCTCTGCCCCTTGCTTAATCTGGAGGGGAAATGCAGTGGCCTCTGGGCATTGAGCACAGATTTCCCGGTGGACATCTCTTTTGTGCTGCCAGGACTGGTCATGGGGTGAGCGGTACTGGGCGCTACCCTCAGGGAGTAGTCCCACTGCCAGGTGAAGCCTGGACCAACCCCACACCCACTTTTTTTTTTTGTACGCATGCCTCTCACTGTTGTGGCCTCTCCCATAGCAGAGCACAGGCTCCGACGCACAGGCTCAGCGGCCATGGCTCACGGGCCTAGCAGCTCCGCAACATGTGGGATCCTCCCGGACCAGGGCCCGAACGCGTGTCCCCTGCATCAGCAGGCGGACTCTCAACCACTGCGCCACCAGGGAAGCCCCACCCACTTTTAAGAGCTGCCTTCAGTTGAGGATCTGCTCGGTCCCTGGCACGAGCTGACCGAGTCCACAGTCATCTCTCAGTCACGCACACGCGCCTGAAGCTTCTTTTGGTTATTGAAGAGCCTACTTTCCTGCTGTCAGACTGTTCAACCCGGCCTAATTTCTGTCAGGCTGCGGAGGTGTTCCATGGCACAGATTTGTTTTCATCATTTCGCTCTTAAAGCATCTCTCTCCCGACTGTCCCAGCAGCTCACACACGTGAGCCAGGTGACAGTCACGTGAATCTGGAAACACAACAGGTGGCTGATGCCCCCTGTGCCCCTCTCAACACCCAGCACCTCCCCTGGACCCCTGCTTGGTTGGTGCCTGTGTTGTACTGGTTGTTACCGGGCTTAAGTAGCAACCCTTAGAGACCCGGTATATCTTCTGGAAATGCTTTGAACATACCACTTATTTTTAGCTGTAGAATGTCCATTGAAGGAATAGATGTTCATGACTTAGCACGAAGCACCAGGTTGACTCACGCCTCCTTCTTTTGCAGCTGACTGAGTTGAATACCTTCTTCCTGAAACATATCTTTGTGTTCCAAGCCAGTCATCCATTAAGTTGGTGTAGAATTCTCTTTATTGGTGGCATCACGGCTCCCACAGTGAGGTAATTCTATGTTATCCTGACCGTCAATTGAGCATGTTTACCTGCTTTGTACTCTCCTATGTAGCATAAAGGAAGTCACATAAACTAGCAGATTTTCCATGAAAATGCCATTCTGAAGGATTATACATCCGGGGGGAAAAAAAAAGGCTTATACATCTGGAGTATGAAGAAAATGTTTTGCTTCTCAGACCTCAGTAACGTGAAGACCAGCACCACACCATTATTTTCAAACCCCTTTACGATCTTCACTGCTGTTCTTTTCTCCCCCATAGCATCCTACTTAAAATGAGTAAGAGAAATGCTAAGGTTTTCTTCCTGAGATTATTGAAAAATAACAAACGTTTTTATGGTGGATTGAAGTAATAAATTATGTTATTTTTAGAATGAGACTTTATTCTTTTAGAGCCAATTAAGTTAATTTCCTTTTAAAAATGTCCTTCCTGTGGTCCTCCAGGACAACAGGGACAAGGATGGGTGTCCATGCCATCCTTCCCCTGGATTCATGACTTATGTAGGGCCCTAGAGATGAGGCAGTGTTCAGAGACTGTCCCCGATGTGGACGGATCCCACTGGACTTCAAAGCAAAACACTTTCATTTGTTTCATTGTTCCTATTTGGAAATGGCATTGGGTTTTGTTGTTTTTTTTTTTCGGTACACGGGCCTCTCACTGTTGTGGCCTCTCCCGTTGCGGAGCGCAGGCTCAGTGGCCATGGCTCACGGGCCCAGCCGCTCCGCGGCATGTGGGGTCTTCCCAGACCGGAGCACGAACCTGTGTCCCCTGCATCGGCAGGCGGACTCTCAACCACTGTGCCACCAGGGAAGCCCGGCCTTGGGGTTTTATATCTAGTATGGAGGACCGACACTGATCAGTAGAAACACCCAAGATCTCTGCACGGCTGATATAAATACAAACCAAGCAGATAAAAGAGTTTGCTCTTTAGAAGCTGTAGGATAAGTTAATTCATTATTTGTAATGTACTTGTGAACGACACAAGTGGAAGGTCTCACTTGCCAGGGAGAGTGGGTGTTTTCCTTGGTCAGACATAGCCCTCACCCCCAGCTAGCACCTTTTCTAGTCCTCATTCGTTATTACAAATATGTTTACTATATATATATATATATATATATATATAAACAGGAAAGTAACAGCTGGTAAACGGCACCCTTTTGTCACTTTATAGACCAGTAGTCCGTCGAAGTAGTTATCTCATGCATGCAATTTTCCTTTGGTGGGTTGGAGCCTCCCTACTGTATTTAAAGTTTGATTTAATTTGAGGCTGCCAGTTATTTTCAGGAAAGATTAGCAGAGGTTTCTTCATAAAATTAGGAGCAATCAACAACGTCAATAAGCGGGGAAAGAAATGTCTTATAAAACAGAAGAGCAAATCACATGTGATTTACCAGGAAAATTTCAATATTGTTAAACATTTCACAACAAAAACTAGAGATTGGACCAGAGACTAAAAATCCAGTGCTCAGACTTTTCGAGAGCTCCTTAAAATTTTTGCCAAACCCTATGGGTTTCCACACAATTCTTTTTTGTTTAAAACTTAGCCACTTTCTGCGTTCCTACACCTCTTGAGGCTATTCATATGTAAGGAGATGGTTTGACAAGCTTCTTGGAAAGATGGAAGTACTCTGATGGGTTAGGTCCCAATTAGCAAATGCCAGGCCCTAAAAGGGAGAGAAAGCTCATAGGCTTCAGTATAAATCATACATACATACCAGATCTCCGTTTTCTTCCTTTTTAGACTTTCACATGACTCTGCTTTGAGAAGATATTTGATTGAACATTCTTTTAATCTAATAATATAATGTGCAGTGTAGGACATGAACACAATTAGTAAAGTAGCTGAACTGGCAAAGGCAAATTAGGTAATGAAAATGTGAAGTTAGAGGAAAACCTGCCTTCTTTATAGTTAAAATTCTTCACTTTGGGGTACAGAGGCGATAGTTTATGGATGAGCTTTAGGCATCTGTGAACCCCCCAAAGTTTGATGCAAAATTCTGTGTGCATGTTTTATGTGCCTTTATCATAGCTTTCATCAAACCCTCAAAGAAGTCTGTGACCCACCTCCACATACCCCCCCCCAGAAGATGATGAGTTAAGTTTCAGGGGCAGTAATGAGACTCTAAGCCTCCACTGACCCACAGGCAGCCTCTCCCACGTGTGGCTACTGAGCACTGGGAGTGTGGCCAGTCACCCTGAAATGTGCTGTACGTGTAGAGTACACACTGGACCTTGAAGGCTTAGTGCAAACACAATATAAAATGCTTCTTTATAATGTTTTCAATATATTGGATTGTATATAAATAAATTATTAAAATGAATTTCATCTGTTCTGTTTTAACACGGTTATTAGAAAACTTTAAATTGCATTTGAGGCTCATACTGTATTTCTATTGCATGGTTGCTGCACTAAGCCTCTCACCTCTGTGTCATCGCCTCTTTTCTGATCATGTCAGTAGCATTCAAAGTTATTGGCCTCAGTGACAGCGAGGTGCAGCTACAGTCCCATTCCAGTTTCTGAGAGCCACAAATGTATATATTTTTTGCCTGGTTACTATCAGCAACCTTTATCCTGGAAAGAGCCAGAGGAGACAGTGACCGTGCAGGAGACCTTCTGGAATCACCTCCATGGAGAGAGACTGAGGCACCCACCTGGGGTGGCTTTGGTTCAAGGCTGTGGGAGTCTGTGTCTGAATCAAGACTGCCTTTGCCAATAATCTGGCTCTTTAAACCATCCCCCTCAAACCCAATCCAAATTCTTAGCCTCTTACAGGAAGGTTTCAACAGGCACTGGCTTCCCATTCCCTTAAATAGAACTAGACCAGGCAGCCCAAGTATGTGGAACAAGGCAGGCGTTTTTTATACTCACTCTGTCAAAGTGATTTAATTCTGTATTGACTTGCTGGTCTTCCAGAAGCTCTCAGTGAATTCCACCTTTGTTCTTTCAGACAGTACTATGCTTACCTCACCGACACACAGTGCAAGCGTGTGGGAACACAGTGCTGGGTGTTTGGGTGAGTAATCTTTTATCGTGGACATATAAAACCACTTTAGCCTCTGAATTTCTTGGGTTATTTCTTAACCTTACATTAAGTGCCTTTCAGTGCAGTTTTGTTTTTGTGTGTCTTTCATTTTTAACATTCCTTTTCTGATTTAACTTTAGAAGAGTTAATTGGCAAGTTACACAAAGAGGGTGTAGAAACTGTTTTTTAAAAAAATATTAGGAAATCAAAAGATAATTCCCATGTAGAACTTGGAGACCTTGTTTCTTGAAATAAGTTAGAAAATGAGTTATTTGAATTCCCTGTGAAATTGATGGTGAGTTTGGGACAACATATCGTGATGGACTTAACCACATTTTACGTTACTTTCACACCAGAAAGACCCCACAAAGCGGCTGCTTGCTGTCTACCAGAGTCTAATTTTATTGTCTCAAAGAAAACTAACACATGGTGACAATTTATTGTCTCATTACAGATACAAATGCTGTATCTGAATTTACAATTATTTAAATGATTTGAAAGAAAGCAGGGGTTACCCAGTTTAATCCGCAATATTAAATGTGAGATACTCTTCAGTGTCTCAGATAAGTGCTTCTTCTGCTTCAATACCATCAACATCTCACCATGCCGTTTAGCAACTGAAGTTCCAGAGACATCCAGCACACCTGTAGGTGAAGTTCTGTCCCTCAGGGAGCTTACATTCAGGACCTAACCTAGGTTCTAAATGGAGTGCGACAGCGTAAAGAAAATCTGATGAAAACCCTAGCAGATTTTTAAACAGAGTCACTTTTTTTCCCTGTATTACATGCATATTGATAATGTAAAAAAAAAGAAACTAAACGTCATCCAAAAACATCAACTATTTAGAGATACATGCTGCTTACGTTGCATTGTCATTCCTTCCAAGCATGCGTGTGTGCGTGTGTGTGTGTGTGTGTGTGTGTGTGTGTGTGTGTGTGTGTGTCCGGAGCTCTCACTCCAGATTCTGGGGAGTTAGTGAAGTTTGATCTAGGCAAGTTTCCCACCGCCTTCTTTCCAAAAGACAAAGGGCCATTGTCACTGTTTCTCATAAATTCTGTGATGTAAGCTGATTTTCCTACCCAAAGTAGCTTAAAGGGTGATAGGATGGATTCGATTTCCATCCTATGGATAGGATGGATTTCCATTGATTACTGATCTGGCGGGAGAGAGAATTCACACATCTACCAGATTTCTAATATACTTCTGTCACAGGAAGGAGGAAGGTGGGCTGCCTTCCTACTGTCTTGTCCAAGGACTGGGGATCTTTCCTGCACTTCCTTCTTTCACCACATGCCTCTCCTTTCCACGGGCATTTTTCTCTTCACATTTACAAGTCCTTGCCACGGTCTTACTCTACGGAGAGTGGGTATATTTTCCACAGAACTCTGTCTACTTACCTGTTGAGGAAAAGGAGATGGCGGACCAGAGAGAGAGGCAGTGTTACAACAAAGTTTGTTTCTCATCAGGCGGTCTGAAAATATAATCCCCGTGGAGGGAGAAATGGCCGAGGGGAGCAAGGCCAGAGAATGGTGGCAAACGCCACTCCAGAAAGCTGCACCTTGCTGAAAAGTGGTAAAAGCAAGTAAAATGCATATGATCTGAGATGCGGAGGTCGGTTGGCTAATTTAGGATGCTTCATTATAGAGACTCGAGTCCGCCCAGAATGGTGATATCAAGGTTAGTGAACCTTGAGAACTAGTGGGCCGTACTGAAAAAGAGCAATTCCCTCTTCATAAATCAAGCAGGGCAGACCCGCCTGGCGTGTGAACGGGGGCAGGAGCTGCCTCTGGCGGTCAGCACGGTCAGCCCGTGACGGTGAGACAGGAGGCGCGGCCTCCAGTCTCTCCTCTGGTGTTTGCCCCTTGGGGGCCACCACCTCCCATCTTCCGCCCCTTCCTTCCCCAGGCTTCCCTGTTGCCTTCATGTTGTCTTTTTTTTTCATGTTCTATCAAACAGCAACCGCTGAAATGTCTGATTTCCTTGAACACCTAGTCCCTGCTTTATCGTTTTCTTTTCACTAACTTTGGAGTGACTTTGGCTCTATCAAGGTGTGGAGATGTGAGGGAACAGAGTAGGAGCCCGTGTAGTGATGGTCGTATTCTGCCTTTGGGGAGCCGGGGGTGGGGAGGTGAGCAGGGCCACCTGGGGCTGCTTGCCCACCATGCCCACACCCCACATTGTGTTCTCCTCAAGAGGGCACTTTTCTCCTCTGTAAATGTTACACCCTCAGAAAGCTGGCATTAACAGCTATTGATGTAAGAAGAACAGACTTGCAATGTGGCCTCATGCAGTTGTGCCGTAGATCTGAACTTTACAGGCTTTTAAATTATACTTAACCGTGCCGAGCCCAGCCAAGACAGGACTCTCTCCAGCCGGGGAATGGGAATCCACCGGGGAGAAAGAAGCAGGAGTGTGGAAAGTTCAGCTCCTTCTTGTTACTGCAGCTCCGGAGGCATATCAGGGCCAGGGCGAGGTGGACAGATTCCCCAGGTGTGCACCATCTTCATCTTCACCTTTCTCCCCACTCAGCTCCCCCTCAATTATCATTGAGTTTCTGTTCCTCCAAAGGAGAGAATGGGGCTGGTTTATGAAGAAAAGTTGTTGGATCCCTTGGCCCTGGAAGGCAAGCATCCGAGCTTTGGCTGTAACCGGAGTGAGCAGTCACTTTTCCTCCTCTGGAAAGTTGCTGGGCTTCCAGGGCTTGGGTCAGAGTCAGCGGTGCCTGGGGCCCAGTCGCTCTCAGAACCGCCCCTCATCCCACTAGCTTCCTGGTGCGTGTTATCCCAGCCCTGCTGGTGACCCATGACAGTAAGCTGCTGCCTCTGCTGCTGTGCAGATTGTCCTGTCCAAGGTCCGCTCCACATCAGCACGTCCTTGTCCACCCTCATCTCTCCTGTCTTCTCCGCGGTGTCTGCCGTCTTGAAACTGTTCTCTTCCTTCTACAGCAGCCGCCCTGTGGGTTTTCCGCTTCCTCTTCTGCTGCGTCTCAGTTTCTTTGCTGGCTTCCCCTCCACCCCTCTGCCCTCTGCAACTTCTTGTAATTATGCCGTTCTTCCAGGCTCCTTTTTTATTTTTATTTTTTTGCGGTATGTGGGCCTCTCACTGCTGTGACCTCTCCCGTTGCAGAGCACAGGCTCCGGACGCGCAGGCTCAGCGGCCATGGCTCACGGGCCCAGCCGCTCCGCGGCATGTGGGATCCTCCCGGACCGGGGCACGAACCCGTGTCCCCTGCATCGGCAGGTGGACTCTCAACCACTGCACCACCAGGGGAGCCCTCCTTTTTTATTTTTTAAGGGTAGACACAATGTGAAGCACAGGGTCCTTCTAGGAGGAGGGAGTGCAGGGGGCAACGACAACCGGAGGAGGCCTCACCCGACCCCTCCGACCTCCCCAGCATGCGGGGTCACCGCCATCCTCCCGTCGACCTTTGCTCACAGCCTCTCACGCCGCTTTCCCTCCGGCCCACGCGCCTGTTTCCCACTCTCAGCGCTCACACTGCAAGCGTAGCTTCATTGCCAGTTTCCTCTTTCCGGTATCTTCCCCTTCATCCCATCCTCCTCCAGACTGAGCGCCCTTTTTCCTGCCACTCTCTGCACCCTTGCTCAAAAACACCTGCACTGACAGCCCCGAGCCTCTGCGGTAGTCACAAAATCTTTTTTTAGAAAATCCCTTTCCTCCAGTGACATCTTGCTCCAGACCCTAACATACAGCAAAACAATTGAGCAGAATGGTTCTGGGTATGCCACCCAGGACGCTGTGCCTCCTTCTCACCCTCTCCACCCTGTCCCGGGGGTTCTTAGGCAGTCAGGACGTTCCATGGAGCATGGTTGGAAGTGTTTTCTCTCTGGTTAAGGCTCAACTCAGCTATCACTTCCTCAGGGCCAGGGATGACGGTGAGGGGCCATGGCTGGTGGGTAAAGGGCCCACGTGATTGTTGGGTTTGCTGCATGCCAGTTCCTGCCGTTTCCCACGTCCCCACACCTCCCCCCAGGTCCTCGCCCTGGACTAGAAAACGCACCCCTGCACCGCTCTGCACCTCACGGCAGTTCTCGGTCCAGCCGCCAGAACCATCATCTTAAAGTGTAAAGTGAATCACGTTCACCCCTGTGCCCCAAACCCCCCAGGAGCTCCCATGTCCCTCAGACTAAAAGCCAAGCTCTGGGGTGGCCCTCAGACCCGTGTTACCCTGACCTCGCGCGGCCCCTTCCCCTCACTCCTGACCCCCTCCCGCCCCCAGTCTCTGCTCAAGGTCACCTTCATGGACAGCAGCTCAGCTAAGATTCCTCAGCACGTGGGATCAAGTCATATCCTAAAGTTCCCGACTGAAAAACACTGGTCTTTAGGGCAAACTTCAGGTCGTTACGAAGTCAGCTGAGTGGGTCCTGAACAGCATTTTCTGAAAATGACATAGAGTACGAAGATGTCAGAGCAAGGGGCCAGTTGTTTTGTGTGACTTTTGTTTCAGTCGTGTGTGTGTGTGTGTGTGTGTGTGTGTGTGTGTGTGTGTGTGTGTGTGTGTGTGTGTGTGTGTGTGTGTGTGTGTGTGTACTGGGCCACAGTGAAAAATAGGCTTCCTGCCGTGGGTCTCAGATCACAGGAATTGGAGAACCAGCTCTAGTCTGCTGGTCACCAAGCTCTTGAAAGCTGCCTCAGTCGGCTTGAATACCCAGAAACCTCTCACAGTAAGCTCTGGGTGTTCTGTCTGGTTAAGGGCAGGTAGGCACACTTCTTTCCTGGGCTTAACAGTTTCTGATGCAGTCCTTCTGCATCCCAGCAAGAGGTCCCAGCAAGAGGTTGCATATGCTCTGTGTGTCCGCTGGCAGGCACCCTGGCCCTCGCTGCTTCACTGACTTCTAGTGTCGGCTCGCGGCCTCGACTTCAGTGTGACAGTCGACCTCAGCCCTGCTCTCCAACGTGCCAGCCTTTGTTGTGGCCGGGAGGCGGGGAGGAAGAGGGCGTGCTCTGTAAAGATTCAGGCGACCGACCCGCCTGGAGGGGTGGAATAGGGAGGGTGGGAGGGAGGGAAAAAAAACAAACAAACAAAAAGATTCTGGCGACCACTCCTAACCTTGTTTCATTGGGGCTGTGGGCCAAGACAGTTCCAGATTCTTTAGAGACGTGTCCAGGAGACTTTCTGCTTTGCAGAGGTGGTTCTGACTCTGGGCATTCCGTTGTTCAGAGCCGTCCATCCATTTGACCATGGCAGTGACCTCTGTGTCTGCCAGTAGGGAGGGGACCGGGGGCCTTCTGGGCCCCTTCCTGCCTTTTTAGAGATTATCTGTGCAACAAGACCAGTCCCTCCAGATTCCGTCATGAGCAAGGCACACCTAAGGTGGCCTTATCTGAAATCGCTGTTCCTGGGCAGTCTTTGTGATCACGTGACCGGCTATGTCACCCTCACCTCATCCGTTCTTACCTTCATGCCCTGAACCTTAATAAAGGTCTGATTTTAATATTCATAGATGAAGTTGTATTATACAAGATTGGCTTTTTTCTTTAATGTTTTAATTAAAGAGGAAAACATGGAAGTTATTTTTTCCAACGTTTTTGGATTTAGCAAAATTGCTTACAGATGCAGAGGATAAAGGGTTTTTATCATCAGCAGAACTGGAGCATATTAAATCTGGAAATTCTAAGATGGCTGGGAGGGAATGTGATTGCTGCCTTCAAGTTACTGAAAGACTCACCTGGAAGGCTCATGACTGCGGAGGGCAGAGTTAGGACCAGGGGTGGAAGGAGGCAGGTACCAGCCTGAGACCAGGAACGACTTCCCAACAGCTAAAGAGACTGAGCAGCAGAGGCAGCTGCCCACAGAGGTAGTAGGTTCCCTGGCCCTGCAAGGGCTCCAGCCAAGGGGGTGACTGTCCACCCGTCATGATAAGCTCCAACTTAGATGATACCAGGCAGCCTCCAGCTATGAAGACGTACGAGTTGAGATTTTGGTCTGTGAGGAAGGAAGATGTAAAGGATATTTGATTATTTCTGGGGAGGGATAGAGGGCTGAACAGGCAGAGCACAGAGGGTTTTTAGGGTAGTGAAACCATTCGCTATGACCCTCTAATGGCGGATACTTGTCATTATACACCTGTCCAAACCCATAGAATGTACATCACCAGGCGTGAACTCTGACATGACCTATGAACTTTGGGTGATGTGTCAACGCAGGTTCATCACTTGTGACACTTGTTGATGGCGGGGGCAGCTGTGCATGTGTCGGCGCAGAGGGTATAGGAACCCTGTACCTTCCCCTCAAGTTTGCTATGAACCTAAAACTGCTCTAAAAAAATAGTCTGCAGAAAAAAAGAGAGGAGTAACAGTACAATAAACTTTTAATTAAATCTAAATATGTATATATATATATATATATATATATATATATATATATATATATATATATATATAATAATATATATTATTCCTGAAGAAAGCACAGTGTCATTTTGTAGGGGACCTGCTTCCAGTGTTTGGGGCAGAAATCTTATGACCACTTGAGCTTTTTGATGGAATTATGCATATTTCTGGTAATGCATAATGCTCTGATAAGATGAATTCTTATTTAACCTCTTGTTCTATCTAACAGGGTCATTGGTTTCCTGGAAGCTATCGTCTGCATAAAATTTGGACAAGATCTCTTCTCTAAGACCCAAATACTCTATGTTGTGCTTTGGCTTCTTTGTGTGGTAAGTCATTACTTTTTTACCCAAAAGTGTTAGTTAAAGTCCCCATGGTGTCTTCTAAAACAAAACAAAACAAAACACTCTTGTGTACCAAGGTTCCTTAGAAATTTATAGACACATATTCTACTGTAGTAACGCAAGATTGGCCACTAGTCTGAAGTTCAAGAATAAATACATAGGGCCACATGGCACCTAAAATTGGTCACCTTTGCAAGTTCTGGTCAAATGCCCTCAGCAGGTGCATCATACTCTCATTTATTTTGCTTATGAAAATTCATCTACACTTGCTGAAAATGTCAGGCCTGCCATGAGGGGATAAGGATAGTTACAGTGCCCTGTAACATATGTATTACTGTCCAAGGGTTTATGTACAAAATGACAGACTGTTGTTTATAGGCCATGTGAGGTGTTTTTGGAGGTAATCAGACCATACAGTTTCTTCCCTGCAGGCCGACTTTATAAGCCCATGAAGGATGTGCTTTCCTCTAGGAAGGGAAGAGCCCTGGGGGCCTCCAGCTCCGTTGTCCTGGGACTTTTCCCTCATCTTTCAAATGAAGCAAGATCTTGCCTAGCTTAAAATTCTGTGATTGTGCTTCTTAATTTATTTTGTTACTTTGGGGAAAAGTCTTATTTTACATTTAAGATTCTTCCCTTTTACTTACTTGGTCCAGAAAATTAACTCGGGCTTTTTTTTTTTAATGATCATAGAAAATTTCAAACATATGTGGAAATAGATAGGGGGTCACTCACCCCTCATGCACCCATCATCCAGTTTCAACAATTATCAACCCATGGCCAGTCTTATGTCCTTATATTCCATACTCACTAACCCCAACCCTGGGTTACTTTGAAGCAGACCCCCATAACTATTTCAGGACTTATCTCTAAAGAAGATAAGAATGCTTTTTGGTTGGTGCAAACACCATACCATTATCACACCTGAAAAAGAATTAATTCCTTCATACTGTCAAATAGCTAATCAAAGTTCACATTTCTAATGTTTCCTTACATTTTGTATTTTTTAGCAGTTTATTTGAATCAACATCCACTGATTGCAATTGGTTGGCATGCCTTTTCATAAAAGGTCTCTTTTAATCTACAGTTTTCCCTCTGTCTCTAGCTCTCTCCTTTACATTGAAGAAACAAGCTCTTTTGTCTTCTAGATTTTCCCTCAGTCTGGTTTTACTGACTCCATCCTTACTGTAACTTAACAGATTTCTTTGTCCTCTGTACTTTCTGTAAATCGGTAGCTGGATCTAGAGGCTTAATCAGATTCAGGTCTAATTGGTGGGGACGCGGAGCAAGACTAAACTCTGTATTTTTATTTTATTTTATTTTATTTTATTTTATTTTTGCGGTTCGCGGGCCTCTCAGTGCTGTGGCCTCTCCCGTTGTTGAGCACAGGCTCCGGACGCGCAGGCTCAGCAGCCATGGCTCACGGGCCCAGCCGCTCCGCAGCATGTGGGATCTTCCCGGACCAGGGCACGAAGCTGTGTCCCCTGCATCGGCAGGCGGACTCTCAACCACTGCGCCACCAGGGAAGCCCCTAAACTCTGTATTTTTAAAGTGTTTCTTATTGCCTTTTGTGGTGTCTATTTTTAGGGTTACTTGCTAGAAATCCGAACTGTGCCAGGGCACCTTGAGCCTGTTCTGTCCTGTTTTATCTTGAACAATGAAAGGGAATAATGATCTCCTTTGTACTCAGGCTCCGGAATTAACGCTCAGATGTATTTTTTCTGTTGCAGTGTGACTAGATATAAGGATTGGTTGGGGCAGTGTGTCAGATGGGCCAGGAGATCTCACCATGTGCTCCTCACATTTCTGTCTGGCGTGGGCACCCCAGCTCTGTGAATTGTAGCATGACCCACGGCGGTGGGCAGGTGTGTGTGCAGCCCTCACCTGGTGCCGCTGGGACCACAGGGAGGTTGAGGCAGGCGGGACTCCTGGGACATGGGCCAAAGGCCCTCCTCACAACGGCCAACTGTGGGCCTCCCCCTGGGGCATCAGCAGCCAGAAAGGTCTCCCCAAGGCCGTGTCCAAGGAGCCGTCTCTGGTCACCCAGCCGGTGGGGCTCCTCCAGTCTCTCTCTAAGTTTTAGAGACTTTCGCTCTGTTTTACTGATTAGACACTTAGCATATACCTCCTTACGTTGGTGAGTTTGGGTCTGCCTTGGTGTCTGTGTGACGGTAACTTATTTTGAGGACATGACCCGTTTCTCAGTCTCTGTATCACTTAGCATAGTCCCTTATAAGTCTGTCATGTTGCCACGTTCTTGTTAGAGCTGCCCTGGTGCTGGAGCCACACAGGTAGGTGATGGTGAAGATTTATTCATGCTTACTAGGTGCCAGACACTGTTTGAAGCACTTTTCATTAATTGCATATTTGATCTTTACACTTTGAGGGGAGGTACTTTATTATCCCTCTTTTATAGATAAAGGCACAGAGAGGTTCACTAACTTACCTAAGGTCACACAGGAAGCATGTGGCAGAGCCAGGGCTCAAACCCAGATAGTCTGGCTGGAGATTTCCTGCTCCTCGTCCACGGGTGTCCCCCTTCGGGGGATCTCCAAGTCCATGTGGGAATTACACATGCAAACTACTTATATTACAAACATCATAAAAGATATTTGGGTTGTAGTGAGGTAGATGGACCTAGAATCTGTCATACAGAGTGAGGTAAGTCAGAAAGGGAAAAACAAACACCGTATGCTAACACGTATATGTGGAATTTAAAAAAGCGGTACTGATGAACCTAGTGACAGGGAATAAAGATGCAGACGTAGAGAACAGACTTGAGGATGTGGGGAGGGGGAAGGGTACGCTGGGATGAAGTGAGAGAGTGGCATGGACATATATAAACTACCAAATGTAAAATAGATAGCTAGTGGGAAGCAGCCACATAGCACAGGGAGATCAGCTCGGTGCTTTGTGACCGCCTAGAGGGGTGGGATAGGGAGGGTGGGAGGGAAGGAGATGCAAAAGGGACGAGATATGTGGATATATGTATATGTATAGCTGATTCACTTTGTTATAAAGCAGAAACTGACACACCGTTGTAAAGCAATTATACTCCAATAAAGGCGTGCAAATAAAAAAAAAGAAAGATGTGTGTGCACGGAGCTAGAGGAGCCCTAGAGAGAGCAGCAGACAAGCTGGGGTGAAGCTCCTGGAGGTGATGTGTGCTCAGGATCCCAAAGGATCACAGCGAACGGCTCCCCCGTCCCTCAGGTGCCCCAGCCCAAGACCCAGGCGGCTGCTTCCTCTCCTCTGTCAGCCCTCCGGCTCTGTTCATTCACCCGGGTGGCCCAGCTCCATCCCCTCCTCCCTGTTCCCACCGCCTCTGCCCTCTGGACGCCCATTTTCTCCACTGTGCCCTTCACCTTCATTCCCTGCACTGCTGCCAGCGTGACCTTCCAGAATTCCGATCGGAACCCCTTTGCCCCGCGTAGAATCATTTTCCCTATCGTTGGGGCCTAGAGGGCCCAACAGTACAACATTTCCCCCCTACCAGGTTCAGAGCAATTAGAGATAGTCAGGATGTACGAAGGCTATGGAGACAGAACGGCAGCTTTACTACTGAGAGCCCACATCTTTCAGTATCAGCTTCAGGTGCGTGCCAACAAGGGGCTTCGGAATAGTGAACCCCAGAAGCAGACACGCTTCCTCTGCAGCCCCAGGAAGCAGGCCCCCCACATTGCGCTGGTGGCCTCGCACCCAGAGGGAAAGACTGGGAGACGCCCAGCTTCCTTATCTGTTATTGCCTAGTCGGTTAGGATACTTGCCTCCCTGGGGAAGGGGCGAGGGGTGAGGGAAGGCAGGAGTGTTATACCAGGGAAGCTCCCTCTGTGTAGACAGAAACAGCAAGAAGGAAGCCGCATCCCCACCACAGACCTACCAGCTGAAATAGGAAGTCCTGCTTGTGTGTTTAGGGCCGTCACTCTCTGGATCGTTGGCCACACCCACCCCCTGTACCCTGTGCTCGGGCTCCGCCAAGCTAATCCTAGTTACCTCAACCCACCATCCTTCCAGACTTGTCTTGCCTTCACCCAGGAGGCTGTCTCTGCCCGATCTGAGTGCTTTTCCCTGCGTTCTCTACCCGGTGAATCTTAATGCCAAGACCAAACTTAAATCCGTGTCCTCCATGAAATATGCTCTAACCTGCAGGGCAGACTAGACAACCCCTCCTCGGGGGACCAGTCGCATGTGGTACATGTTTCTTTGAGTTCTAGCCCCAGTGTGATGTAATCTGGGGCATTTATATCAGTCTCCTCAACACGGCACTTCCTGCCCACAAAGAATAAGTTTCCACTGTCCTTTTGTCCCCACGGATGCTAGCACAGTGCCTGATGCACAGGAAACAGTCGGCAAATGCAGGGAGAAGAAAGGACTGAGGTCATGGGACAAAGACCGGGACACACAGAGGCAGGTTGAGAGCCAGGCACGTCCAGAGACTCAAAGCCATGCCAGTGCCAGTGTCACAAGAGGACAGCGACCTGTTTGGGGAGCGAGAATGAGAGCGAGTTGGAGGCGGAGAGGATCGTCTGGGTAGGACGGGCTCTGTGTGTCTTGGTTGGAGATTCGAAGATTTTTCAGAGGAAGGACTGTCTCACGGGGCAGCTGGAGGGTGGGAGAGTATTGGGGGGCGGATTGGAGAAGGGCTGAGCCTGAGGGGGTTGGAGGGACCTCAGTGAGAACCTATCCAAGGCAGCGGCATTGAAGATGCAGAGAAAGGGCTGGATCCAAGAGCTAAAGAGCCCAACTCGATAGATGTCGTCCCCTTCTGAGAGCTGGGGAGGGCAACTCCACGCTTTCCTGTTTGTGCCACTGGTGGCTTCCGGTGCTAGTAACAGGTTGGAGGATATCAGAGAAGCCCCTCGAAAGGAGATGAGTTAGGTGTGAGGGACCCTTAGATTTTACAGGTGAAGGTGTCTTGGGTCATTGGAAATTCTGGTCTGTCCAGTAGCACTGGAAAGACTCGGTCGGTGCTGGAGGTGGAAGAGGTGGGAGGCATCTGTGTGTAGGGTACGGTTGGAGCCGTTGGGTCGGTAAGAGTCGGGGAACATAGTGTGGGAAGGAGAAGCTGGCTGAGAATGGCGTCTGGGGAGCAGCCACATTTTAGAGGCCAGGCCAAGGGCAAGAAAGAGCCACAGGAAAGAGGACTTTGAAGATAAGCAGAATCCCCCAGTTAGAGTTAGCAGTGATGAATGCCATGGAGGGTGACCTGGCCTGAAAAGAGGCCTTTGGCTGGGATGATTAGGGGTCCCCACTGCCTTGCACATTTACCAGTTAGAGAAAAAGAGTGGAAATAAGGTCCTGGCACGTTTTTATAATCATGGCCTTTATTAGAGATCAAGATTGGTCTCAATCTTAGGAGTGAGGCAAACACTATTGAATAAGAGAGCGTTGAGTTACACCAGGCCTCCACACTAAGAGAAACAAAGCCCCCAATTATTTGCCTTGCCTGGTAGGAGAACATACACAGAACTTGAGATCACTGTGGAAGTAAAGCTCCCATATGCTGGTTAATAAGCTGCCCCAGCACCAGTTGTCTGATCAGTCTGGGTGACTTGAGCACACCTTAGCATAGCGTGGAAGCCACACCGGGGTGTGTGTGTGCTGCCTTGGCTCTTAGCCCTCACGTTTTTCTTTTTTTCTTCCTTTTATTTAAACAAAATCCGTACAACTGTCATTTGAAATCCAGGCCTTGACATTTTAAGTGGGTACTTGCCTAGATTTCCACAGGTGTGATTGCAAACCCATAAATTACAAGCTTTTGTCTCCTGGGACAAGGGTATAAAAGGGGCCTCTTGTACCCAGGTGAAGTGGTAAACTTGGCAGCTGCGGCAGGCCCTTTGCATGGTGATCGTGATGATAAGCATCTGTCTCCCAGCACCTGCCAGTGTTTGCCTGCCCCGCTGCAATGCCAGCTCTGCCCAGCTGTCTGCTGCTAGAGCAGCCCCAGATGCCCGCCTGCCCTCCCAGGGGAATGGAGGAAGCCAGGGGAGGAGGAGGAAGAGCCCCACACGCCTGCCCTCTGGTGGGCGGGATGCACAGTGACAGCCAGCCCAGCCCTGACTGCTCCCGTGGTCTAGCGGCGCCCCCCTCCCGCCCCCCGCCCCCACCCGCACAGCCACTGACTGGTCCACGCAGGTGGAACCTGTCCTCCCTGCCCTCCCTGTGAAACCTAGGCCGACCTGTTCTGCCCTTTGTCAGGGAGCTGACATATACGTAGGTTTACACACTGCGGAAGCTCTAGCCTTCCCACTCTTGCCATGCCGTGAAAATCGTACATTTAATGGTGGCTGTATATTAGGAATCTGAACAAGTACTGGAATATGTTAAAGATTAGAAGTAGTTTTCATTTTGTAATTTTAATATATTCATTCATTGCCTAATTTTTTGATGGGGGGATATGAGCTTTTTAAAAAAATTCCTAATTTATGCTAGTTTGCACATGGATTTAATATAAAATGAACTAGTGGGCCTTCTTATATTTCATGTTACCTCTCCACCGTGCCGCTATTCCCACTTCATTGATATAGAAGGAGAACGGCCCGCTGGAGCGCTTGGACTCCCTTCTTTCTTGAGACTTAAGGTGACTCTGTGCGCCCAGCAGACACTCAGTGAACGGCAGTGACCTGAGGACCTGGGCCAGGGCTGGACTACAAGCTGCGGTGATGGGAACGTACAGCCCGGCCTTCCCTGCGGTCTTGGCTCCACCCTCCAGGCTGTGGGCTGTGCAGAGGGATGGGATGAGACTGGCTCTCCCCGTGATGCTTTTCTTCCTCCAGGAATGGATGAGTGGACAGATCAATAGAGATATAAAGATGTGTAGACATAAAATCAGAATTTATCTCGATAGCCATCCCTGAAATTTGATCCAGGGATATAAAGAGACCTGCGTTCTGGCTTCAGTCTTGCCACACTCTAGCTGTGTGTCTTTGAGAAGGCAGTCGCCTCTCTGAGCCTTCATTCCTCTGCTGTGAAATGAGGGGAATTGAAATTAACGATCTCTGAGGCCATGCCTCTAGATCTAAAGTTATGATTCTTCGAAAGAATTAAAATTATTCCAGAAGGGAAGAGTCCATCATGATTTCACAACTGTTCCCATGCCTGGGTCAAGGTGACAGGTCCCCAAGAGGAAATGCAGCGGAAGAGATGGAGCTTAGGAATCCTTGAGGAGGATTCACTGTCAGTGGGTTCCTAAATCAAGGAATTCTGAAGAAACGTCATGGCAGGACGGGCAGTTTGGTTTGGTTGGGTTTTGGTGATTCACTTACAGTCACGAGGGGAAGCGGAGGCATGGCTGGAGGACCTGGCCCAACACTGCTTAGTCCAGACAGCCAGGAAGTTTTCCCCGACTTGTAGTTTTTTGACGCATTTTTAAACCTTGGATTCTTAAGTGCTATTTTTTTCCTTAAATTAGAGTATAATTTAGGGTGCAGGGGGGCCAGTGGGGCACACTCGGGGGGAAGCGGAGGTGATCCTGGCCTCTGGGTACCCGTGGACCATGCCCTTCTCTTTTCACACCAGGACTCACAAGACATTTTTATTTTCCCTTTAGCTTCCTATATACTTAACTGAGAAAAACAAAAGCAACCAGAACTGGGGTCAGAGCGGGGCCACTGAGACTAAAAAGCAGCACCAAGCCCAGGGCAGCGGTATCCCGCTGGGGTCTGCCACCTACACCTGGGTGTGTGTCCCCAATGCCCTCCGGCACCACTGTGACCCCAGACTGAATGAAACTGCTTTTTCATTCAGAAATCCTCTTCCCCTCAGAAGCTGACAAGCTAAGTCCTTTTAACTCTTTGTAGTGATGGCGGCAGGGTGCAGAGGATGGGCTGTGAAAATCAGGCCAAAAAGAAAAAAAAGAAATACAATGTAGAGTCCTATACGTCCTCTTAGGCAGAACCTGTAGAGCTGTTCAGAAAACGCATCCCACCTGATCCCACATCTAGAAATGATCTTCACTCTGACAGTGGAGTCACAGTGGTAACTGTGGCCTCATCGGAACTCTTCTTGCCGAAAGCTTTAGGGGTGCTGCCCCCCGGGGTTCACCTCTGCCGCATCCAGCCATTCTGTAACCGGCATCCCGGGAGAGAAGGCAGAAATGCGTCGAGCCATCGTGTATGAATTCCCATTGAAACGCTGAAGCTCCGGGAAATGGGATTTTTTTGTGCACCCTCACTTATAAAATGGTCTTGTGCTTGCTTTTCTCTTCCAGGCTTTCACTACCTTCCTGTGTCTGTACGGCATGGTTTGGTACGCGGAGCACTGTGGTCACCGAGAAAAGGTACAGAAGGGAGGGTGGAGATGGCCTTGTATGTAAACCAACCACGTCCTGCTGGGCGCGTTAGCCCAGAGCACATGCACGTGAGGATGTGGCATGTAGCCGGGTGTCAGCCTCCCTGCTTTAGAAACGTAGCCAGTTCAGAATTCACTTCCTATCAGTTGCCATCCTTGCTCATGACTGCCCTATTCCATAGGTCAGGACTTTTATCCTCATTTCTTGAAGGGGTTAAAGCTTAATTATTTGTTTATATATATATATATATATTTTAAAAAATTGCATGGCAAGCCCCAGAGCAGTTTTTGAAAAGCTAGGTCTTTCACTCCGTCCAGGCCTCTTCCTGTATCCCAGCCTGGGGCTCCCATCCGGAAACTCCTGCCCTGCCCACTTCATAGTAGATGAAGATTAAGGTAGAGGATAGATGTGAGTGGGCTTAAAATGCCGTAGCAGTCTTGTCAACTGTATTTTTTTTTTAAGTAAAAATAATAGCTTTCATTCTTTATTCATACTTTTAGTCTAAGGAGCTAGAGGCGCTTCCTAGAAGATGTATTCTGCATCACCTGGGATATAGCCTTGATCTTATAGCTGAGAGCATAAGCGTGAGGTCATCCTGCACTTGCTGGTGGGGATCCCCAGCCCGGGAGAGGCCAGAGTTGAGCAGCCTCGCTTGTTTGCTGGCCCCCCTCCTGCTGGGAGCACTTGAAATTCCACCACTAAGCCTGCCTCTCTCCCTAGACCTACTCAGAGTGTGAAGATGGCACCTACAGCCCTGACATCTCCTGGCCTCACGGGAAAGGTACAAAAGGTATCTCTCTCTTGCTCATTGTTAAAAACTCTCCTGGGTCCTCTCCCTCCCAAGGCCCAGTAAAGGGATTTAGCATCAGTATTTATCTTCCGAATGTTGATAAATATATGCCCTGAAGGGTCTCAAACCTACTCATCGCATGTCTCCTGTTACTTATTAAGAAACATGCAAAGTGCTCACGGGTTCTGCCCAAGAAACTTGCTTCGTAAGAAGAGGTGCCACGTGGTTCTGCCTTTTCTGAGACAGGAAAACGTAACAAGATCCCACTGTCTCAAGCATCCTGATGGGGATGTTCTTCCTCTTGGCTTTCATTGTGAGTGAAAAGCGTTAGGAAGAGTTGTGTGCCAGGAGGAGAAACCTTTCCAAAGAGGTGGATCGACTTAATCGTGTTCATTCAAGAGATAGACCAGCATGAGAGGGATCTCAACAGTGTAGTCAGGGATCTCCCACTGGCCTCTCTCCAAGCAGCATTTTGGAAAGATTTGGGGCCACCTGGTTATCTTAAAGAATTTGACTTGTAGAACAGTGACCCAGAGGAGGCTCCACTGGATAGTAATTCCATGTCAGTTATGAGCTGATTGTGGGCTTGACTGAAGGAAGAGAACTGAATGTCAGAGACCATGAATTTTAACCCACAGAATTGCTCAGAGAAGTGGGGACAAGGGAGGGGAAAGCACTGCTGAGGCAGTTGCTCTCCTGAGTTCTTCTGGGGTGAAGCTCATCACAGCTGTCCCTGGGGAAAACACTACCGAGTGCTGGTCACCCTGAGATGATTTCTCCTGAATCAGCAAGCTATTATGGAATGCTGATGGAGGTAGGCACAGGGGTTCCCCTGGGCTCCCTTATTCAGAACCATCCTAGAGATCAGTCCGTGGCAATTCCGGTTTCTCCACTGAAAAGACTAAAAGAAACAAGCAATGGTAGAGATATATTTAAATGAAAGGTAGACAGTTTAAAAAAAAAAAATCTGAGCCCTGGAGCAGAGAACCTTTTGGCTTAGCTGCTAAGCCAGAGGTTTTCCACGTGCTCAGCCCGAGGCCAGAGCCAGCCTAATGCCAGAAAATTCCAATGACCTTCCAGGCCTTACACACCCCTACCCGGCATGCCCACCCTCACCCCACCACTACCCTGGCTCCACCCTCCACCTGGCTGATGCCTGCTGATTGCCCAGCACTCAGCCAATGTAGACGTCTCTCTCTAAGCTCCCACACAAATGATAGAGCGTGACAGACGACACCGTCCCTGCAGACTGAGCTTCTTGAGGGCATGTCGCATCTTCAGTGTATGGCTCTGGGGCTGCCTGTCATAAGCAGCAGCAGGGGCCTGATTTGTAAAGGTGGCTTCCAGATCAAACCATTGAGGGCATGTAATATCTTTGATTTTTGCCAAGTCAAGAATCCATTCCAATTTAGGTACTTAGAAACCATGGTGTGTAGCAGATCAAGGTGTGGACACCTAGTTGATGCTAAGGTAGACTCGACACCCATGTGGTTTGTTTTAATTGTTCCTCCTTTGTGCTTCGATGTTATTTGTGCTCTCACTTCTGGTCCCCATCACCATGACCATGATCCACCCTAAGGTGTGAACGTAAGTATCCTCAGGAAGCTCCTGAGGAGCTCTTTGTGGAGCCATGGCTTGCACACCCTGGCCCCAGCTGCGCTAACTCAGTGCCGGGGCTTCTGTGCCTTGATTCATTAACGAGGCCACTAGATGGCGCACAAGGACCAGTGGAGGAGCGGTGGGGCGGCCCGGACAGGGAGAACCAGATCAGAGGCTTCAGAAGCCGCAAGCCGGGAGCCCACAGCCGGGAGCCCACAGCCCACAGTGACGGTGTGTCCCGATTCCTTTGGCCAGGTTCTGAAGATGGCCCACCCAAGCATCCAGGCAACAGCGAGAGCCATTCTTCCAGAAGAAGGAATCGACATTCCAAGTCAAAAGTCACCAACGGAGTTGGAAAGAAATGAAGGACCCTGGTTAATCAAAGATGTTCCAGGGAGTGCCTCAAACTGGGAGGGGACGGAATCGGCTGGACCTCCCTGGGGGGAGGCTGAAATGCATAGCGTGAACGGGAAGGAGCGGGGGCTGGGAGGGGTCATTATTTGAGAGCATAAGTCTTGTTGCCCACAGACCCGGCCACACGGGCAGACCACTGCTGGGGGTCCTTCGCCACTCGGGTGTCTCTTGTAACTTCAGCACTTGGCACGTGGTCACCGGTAGCAGGACAGTGCTCAAAGGAGAGGGTAGCTATTTACTCAGTTGCCAGAAGCAGTTCTGTGCTTGCGTGTGTTGTGGATGCAGTTTAAACATCTTCACTCAGGCAGGGCACCAACCAGACAGTTGACGGACTGGTCACCAGGTTTTATTTTTCTGAATCTGCCTTTCCGTTTGACTGACTGGTTTAAGTCCAGGCCACTTATCTGTCTTTTATTTTGTTGTTTCTTATTTTTATGTCAGGATGCTTACAAGCCTTCAGAAGCCACTGCTGAAGTTGAATTGGGGGAGGTTTCTCTTTTTTTTCTAGAGGAAAAAAAGTGGGGGAGAGTTTGTGTTACACTTTAGCAGCCTTCTCCCCTTTTTAGGACCTGAAACTACACAGCAGTGGGTGGAAACCAGGCTGAAGAAAGGTTAGCTACCCACGTAGGATCCTGGGCTTCAGATCGGAACCTTTTTGTTCCCTTTCCAATGTCGCTTGTCCAGACTTATCCACAGTGCATAGGCGTGGACCTGCCCAGAGGCAGTGCTCACCGCAGCCCCTCCCCTCCAGGTGCCTTTTCCATTTTGTTTGTTTTCCTGCCATGGTGTGTTGATGACATTGTCTTTTAGTCCCGTGTGAGGTGCTGGTGAGTATTCCCTTTCATCCATCCGTGCCATGCTCTAGAACATTGACCCTGAGAGTTCACCACCTCTGATGGATCCCTGTTTTAAATAAAACGGTTCACGTTAAAGCCCATCAAATTCGGTCTCTGTAAAGTGCTCATTTCTTTGCCTCTTATTGGTATTTTCCACTATTTGTAAGCCATCACTATATTTTTCAAGTGACTTTAGGATAATAAGAATGTGTATGTGTTTTACGTAGTGAGAAGAAAAGAGAAGAAAATGTGTACTTTAGAGGGCTTACAGACACATATGTCCCTTTTCCTAACCTTCCCAAGTGATCAATAGGAAATGAACCAGATAGTCATTGTTTTCTTACTAGAGTAATGGTTACATCAACCAAGCTGGATTTTTTTTTCTCTAGTAAGTGGCCGGTACCCAGTTGATTTTCCTACAGATATAAACTTGCTGAAAGCAACCCTTTTGTTCCCTCATTTCACAGAGCACAAAGGTTTCAATGTCTTTTTCCCCTTTAAGGAAGTCTTTACCCATAGAAGTGTCATGTTTTTCTTTTCCTGCAAAAGAATCCCAGGGTGAAGGGGTTAAATGAGTCACGCAAAGCGAGGATCACCTGCTGTGCTCGTCTCCAGCAGAGAAAGTGTCGCCAGTCACTGGGCTGGTGCGCCGCCGGGTTGTGCCGGCCCTGCGGTCCCAGCAGTGGTCCCATCCTTCCCGTGATAGTCCTGAAGAGAGGCAAAGAAAGAGGTGCTTGTCCCATAGACCACGTGCTCTTTTATCACCCATCAGAGAGGCCTTTTTTTTTTTTTTTTTTTTTTTTGCGGTACGCGGGCCTCTCACTGTTGTGGCCTCTCCCGTTGCGGACTCCGGACGCGCAGGCTCAGCAGCCATGGCTCACGGGCCCAGCTGCTCCGCGGCATGTGGGATCTTCCCGGACCGGGGCACGAACCTGCGTCCCCTGCATCGGCAGGCGGACTCTCAACCAGTGCGCCACCAGGGAAGCCCCGAGAGGCCTTTCTTAAACAGAGGTACAATGTAAAATTTGTTTGACTTTGAAAGTAGGTGAGTTTGTTTCGTTTTGCTTCTCCGAGCACTTCTGTGCATCACGGACGTTGTGTACATCGTCGGCCTCGACTCCACTTCCTCGTGCTGGGCCACCTCCCTGACTGTCTCCAAGTTCGTTTTCTGGCTCTTTAACCCTCCTCTGATCAATAGCCGGGTGCAGCTGAAGAAGACGTTTCCTTCTCCAAGGCCGGCCTAGGGGAGGCACCTGCCTACCTGTGATGACTTGGATTTCCTTGGGTCACGTGAAAGCAGAGTGCATGTGAGACAGTCTTTCCTCAGTGGCTTTGTACGGAACAGCCGGGAAAGTCCTCAGCTGCTTTCCGTATCCTTTCTTTGAGTTTAATCTTTTTTTTTTTTCCCCTTTCAGTAAGAGCTCTTGTCTACAGTGTTTCCAAAACTAGTGCTTCCCTTACCAGACAGATCCACGGCTGCCATTCCTCCTAGAAACTGCTGCTGGGTTTGGTCTACCTTTTCCAGTCATTTCTATGCAAATGGGCTTCACATTGATGAAACGTAGAATTTTCCTTGTCACCTATGTTTACTAAAGGTCGCCTTTAGTCCCTTTCATCAGACTTGTCATTTAGTATCAGAAACGATTTGATTGCAAGTGATCTCACATTTGCCATTTACAAACTGCCCTCTTAAAAGGCACCACTGTTTTGGACGTAATACGCGAAGAATTCTTTACGTATATTTCTCTGTAATGTAGCATGGCCTGGAGTGTTGAGTACTTTTTCTTTTTTGTCATTCTTGGTCTTTCCGTGGCCTTTCCCTGCTTTTCTTGTGTCTGTTTTCACCATTTGTAAAAGCCTTGGCCAAACTGCTGCCATAGCAATGCTAGGACACTTCATTGACCTGTTTTAAGCATTTTGATGATAAAAGACATCCTATAAATGCCAGTCTTATTTTCACCATGACTGCTTCTGTCGTGAGCTCATGAGTAAAGTACTCACCTAGGAGAAATAAAATTCTTTACCAAATACATCAGGTTCAGCCCTATTGGTCTCCCCTCTGAAGCTGCTCTGCATCATCTCTAAGTGATACCTCTTTTTGTCAGGGGTCTCCCTTTGGAAATGGACCCTTGGGTTGCCTTATTTGTTGATAATAGTGCAGTTAGTCAGGCCCTTACAGGGGGAGCTAAATGCAGGGTGGAAAAGAAAAAAATTAACCATTGGAAACCAGAGGAAGTGAGCACTTTAAACAGGGGGGATTAATTTGTGTGCTCTGTGCTCTTTTAATTATGCTTAGTGTTACCCGCGTGTTCACCGGGTGGGCTTCACTTACAGAGCTTTTAATTGCTGTGAAAACCAGGTATCCCCCAGGTTGGTAATTGCAATCCTCAATGTATTTCCCACTTTTATGATTGAAATCAAGATGTGAGGAGAGCCAAGACTTCTGTTCCTCAGTGTTTCATTACAGGTGCATCTCTTGCCTTCATTGTGCATGTGCATTGCAAGGGTTATATTTGAGATTTGGTTCTTTATGAGTTTCAGCATTAGTAATGGCTCAGACCAATGGGCTTCAGAGTCTGGTTGCTAGCCCATAATAGATTTTTACAACATTTCACTTTATCACATTTTATTCTAAACCTGATGCTAGGACTATCACAGGTGAAGGTTACAAAATTTTTAAATTTAACTCTGATATTACCTTTGATGCAATAAATACCTACAGCTTTTTTATTTTGCTGTCTTCTGTGAATTTAGAGGAATTATTTATTAATGTCTACCAAAGAAGGGGGAAAATAGTTGGATGTGTATATTTTTGGTTTTTGTTTTTTTAGTGTGTGGGAATGCTGAAATGTAAAATTTTCCTTGTCACCTATGTTTACTAAAGATCGCCTTTAATCCCTTTGAGAAATTCATCTGCAATTTTGTCTACCTTGACGTTACCTTTCTTCCATCCCCTTCTCATAAACCCAGTGAGGACAGAAACATCATTCCGAAAAAAGAATTTGCCTGAGAGTTTTGCTTTCCCAGCTGATGGCAACCAACCACCCAACCTCCTTAGCCATTCTGGGCTCATGCTTGAACCTCCTGTGCCCCAGGTGTTAATTTTGTTTGCTTGTTTTGTTATTGGAATGCTCTGAAAATGTTCTCCAAGGGCCTGCAAATTGTGGGCACCCATATGCCCCAAATGGCAGGAAGGTTTTCTCCGATGTGCCTGGCCTCCTGTCCCTCCACACAGTCTCCCCAGGGCCTCAGATACCAGTGTTCCTGTGTAGCCCTTTTCTGGACGCTGAGTAAAGGGGACTCGTGTGGCTTTACAACACAGGAAATAAGGTTTGTTTGCCTTTAAAAGAAAAGTAGAGAAACCTGAGACCAAAGACCTAAAATATTGCATTCTCATGTCTGAAGTATACATGTTATAGCCTTAATTACAGCGTCAAATTGCAGTCAGGATTTATGTTACAATCCATACTGGAAAATCTGGACTGTAAACCTTCTCGTTCCCACTTGCCTGACTCAGTCTCATCAATCCGACTACATATTCACGGGCTGATTAGGTATTTTATGGGTGCAACCTGGGAAAGGCTTATGAAGATCCCCAGGTTTCAAAATGTTGAGAATCCTCTACCTTCTCTTAGACTGTGTGAAATCTAGGCCAAGAGCAGAGGGATGAGTTCACTAGGGCCACCGCTAACAAATCTTCCAAAGGCATTTGAAGGACTGGGATCCTTCGAAAGACCTCTGGATGGGGCTCTTGGAAACCCCTCCTTCCCTCGAGTCTCCCTAGTGGCCACCGTAGCACTCAGCTGGCTTTGCTGGAGAGTCAAGTGCCAGAGCAGCACTTCTAATTCCAGGGAAAGGGGGTCCCTGCGACCCCCCCCACACACACACACCCCTGTGACGTATGTGTGTTCTTCAGTCATGTGAGTTTGCTGTTAATCCCTGTTTTCCTGGGTCATGCGGCTTAAGTACTTGACCCAAGAGTACACAGCCACTAGGGGATGTCAGATCAACCCAGGGCCTTATGCTCTTTCTCCAACTCCAGGCTCCTTGTCTTAATTCTTGGGCACATGTCTTAAGCCCCATTACCGGACCCGAGCCTCCATCTATCCCCCTGCCTTGCTCCCAGACAGCCTCAACAAATGGCTGATGAGGATCCCCTGGGGGCGCCCATGCCTTTGCCTCCCCTCCCCCTGGTGCTCGCTTTATAGCAATGGCCAAACCTCCAGGCCACTGCAGATGTTGATCCTCAGTGTGATTTCAGCTGGTTGCACGCTTGGTGGAAGGAATAACTGGTGTCTCACGCTCCTTGAAGCAGGCTCCCATCTCTCTCCATTTGGGTTCTTTTCCCGATGTTTTGGTGCATTCTGCAAACTGTCAGAGGGCAATTCCTCCAGCCCGTAGCAGCTCCCTCTGCCCTCAGGAATCTGATTTACAATCTGGCGAGGCCATAAACCTCTGCTCTTCACTTCTGAAAAACAGCAAAGTATGGGAAAGAATGTAAATTATAAATACTGAATTCCTATGGTCAGCAATAATGTAACAGCCTGGGTTGTTGTGTTTTGTGTTTTTTTCTTTAAATATGGTATCCATATGGCTTTAATTTCTAAGGGCCTGCCACCATCACTATATTTCTAAGGAGAACAGATAACAGTGAAATATCCCACTGGGTTAGAGTGTTTTTTCTAAAATGAGAAATAGCATGTTCTGATGACTCACTGGCCCAAGATTGAAATGCCTCTCTTCACAGAGAGGGATGGGACTGTAGGTGACAGTGACACCTCCACAGTCATCAGCCTGCCGATCTGGTCGCTCTGCTCCGAACCAACCCCTGGTGTTGTCACTTAGCAAGCCCCACCCCCAATTTTGACTTGCCAGGAGGAGGTTTTTTCTGTAAGATGTTTTGAAATTCTCTTCCTGTCCCTCTTAGCAGTCAAGGTCTGCTCACTCACTGGGAACAGACTTCTTACTTCTACTTGCCCCGCTGCTGCAAACAGTGAAAACAGCTGCAAACTCATCCTGAAGACCAAACGGCGGCTGGGTTTGAATTTTCATTCCTGGGGTGGGTCAGCTCCAGGCTTAGACGTCACACGCAGGGAAGAAGCAGCTGCTTGCTCCTCTGAGGCAGGAAGGAGCCGCTGGTCACCAGGTGAATTCCTGCTGCCCTACTCTGACCACAGAATCCAGGACCTGAGATCATTCTGCTGGGCTTCAGCATGTTTGCCCTTAAGCCCAACCTCGTCCCAGTTCAAAATGATGGATGAAAGCTGCAAAAACACCCAGGGTCCCAAGCTACTGTGAGAACAGCCCAAGTCTGCCAGAGCATCTATTAAAATTGATGGGTTTGTGTTTTTCTTTGTGTGGTCAGGAAGTGTGCTGACAGCAGAGGAGGGTGCGTGAGAACATGATGCTGGAGATCACAGGCGTGTCCACCCACAGAAATATATAGGCTCACAAGCACCTATTCACTCCCACGCTCGCCTTCATGTCTTCCTGTCATTTTCTTCGGACCACATTTGATTCACAAAATGCCAGGCTCAGCTTCAGCATGGGACTAGCCAGACCACACGTAGGGCGTGGAGGAGAGGGCCAAGGTTCTCAGAAATCTCTGAGTGGATGTTATGTACGTTTTGACGATCGGGATAACCTCAGCTGCAGGTCCATTCCTCAAAATTGTGTCTCTGCCAGAAGGTTTTGTGTATGTACATCTAAGTAATTTCAAGAGAAGGTGAAGATAAGCCTAGCGGTGATGGCCATAGAATATGTACACGTCAACTGATGGGTAATTTTATGTGTCAACTTGACTGGACTAAGGGATGTCCAAACAGCTTGTAAAGCATTATTTCCGGATATGTCGGTGAGGGTGTCTCCGAAAGAGATTGGCATTTGAATCAGTAGACAGAGTAAAGCAGATTGCCCTCCCCAGTGTGGGCAGGGCTCATCCAATCTATTGAGGGCCTGAATAGAACAAAAATGCAGAGGAAGGGTGAATCTGTTCTCTCTCTGCTTGATCTGAGACATCCCTCTTCTCCTCTTGGATGTTGTTGCTCCTGGTTCTCAGCTTTCAAAACTCAGACTAGGACTTAAACTCCCCCTTTGCCCCACTACACACACACAGTTAAGCCTTTGGACTTGGACTGAATCACAGCGCCTGCTTTCTTGGTTCTCCAGCTTGCAGACAGCAGGTTGTGGGACTTCTAGGTCTCCATAGCTGTGAAAGACAATTCCTATAATAGCTCTCCTCATATGTATAGAAATATATATGTGTGTGTGTGTGTGTGTGTATCTCTCCTGTTGGTTCTGTTTCTCTGGAGAACCCTGACTAATACAGCCAGGCTTATATTTAGACTAAGGTTTGTAAGTTAAAATTATAAAGGGAAATGAGAAAATTGGAGTCCTTGAGTAATGAATGCTCCAAAATGTGATTGCTGGCCCGTAAATCAACTTGTATTGCCACTGGTTTTTCAGATAACATTGCCGTGAACAGCAGAATTGCCATTTAAGTTTAGAACAAGGGCATGCATACACCTTCTGGTACGCTGCTGCAGAGATGGCCGGTGCCGTGAAATCTACCCCAGATGGGTATAATAGAGTGGCCCAAGGACAAAAATAGAAGTCCACATCATACACTGGACTCATTGCCTCAACCTCTCCCACCTGTCCTATTCTGACCCTTGGTTTTTAAAAAATCATTGCACCACAGCCATACCACCCTGAATGCACCCGATCTCATCTAAAAAAATCATTGCAAACAGTCAGTTGTATCTTGTTTAAAACAAAAATCCTTTAATGAGCAGCTGCTCAGACAGAGAGGGGAAAAGAATGTTTAGTTTTTCCAAATAAATTTCTGTATATTTAGTGTGTTGGCATCACCCAACTGCTCTTCTGTTGAGACGCTAATGTGACTGGCAGGTAGTGTTTTTGCCCTACGTGGCAAAGTAATTAATAGTAAAACTAATGCTAACTATGTGCTGGACACCGTGCTTGGTGCTTTCCCTGGATCATCTGATCCGTCCCTCATGAGATCCTTATTGGAGGACAGACTGGAGAGGCCTTACAGAGAGAAGCGGTGGGGCTGGTACCTGATGAGCAAGGAGTTGCGGGCTTGAGCCCACACTCCTCGGCATCTCACGGATCAGCAAGGTCCGACTCAGCCATGTGTCTAGCATCAGCTCCTGCTCACCCCCTGCACCCCCTCGTGCCCTCCACCCCACACTGATAGCACTCTGGGACCCCCGCCCACCATCTCCATGGCCCACCAAATACACCACATTTTCAGGCTCCACAGCATCTGTGACACACCTGGAACGTCTGCCCCTGGCACTCTGCCTGGTAAGTTTCATCGTCCTGAAAAATCTCAGCTCAGACACTGTGCTCTGTGAAAGTCCCCTGATCCCTGATGTGCATGGACATGCTCCTTCCCTGTGTGCTGTGTCCACCTCTGAGTGACAGTTCTGTCTCATGTCTCCTGGACTCAGCCCAGGTTCCTAGCAGTGTTCATCCCCAACACCCAGGCCAGAGCAGGTGCTCAGTAAATGCTCTGAATGAGCACCTGAGTGAGTGGGGCTGTGGGGCAGAGGCCAAGGACCACCCCTTCCAGGATGGACACGAGGTGTGGGTGGCTGTTCCACTTCCCTCTGGTTCCACGAGAATCCTGCATGGAGTCCTCCAGCCCAGCTGCACGTTAGCCTGCAGTTGGGTCTGCCGTTAAGTCCAGCTGCCTCCACTCTTTATTTTTATTTTTTTAAATGATACCATCATCCATTTCATGATATTTATTTACTTGCTTGTTTATTTATTTAGCCAGGCTTTGCAGCATGTGGGGTCTTAGTTCCCCGACCAGGGATCAAACCCATGTCCCCTGCAGTCCTGCAGTGGAAGCGTGGAGTCTTAACCACTGGACCACCAGGGAATTCCCCCTCTTTATCTTTAAAGAGTTTTTCTTTTAAGAGGAGTTTTTAGTTCACTGAAAAATTGAGCAGAATATACAGAGAGTTCTCTCCTACCCCCTGCCCCTATTCATGCAGAGCCTCCCCCATTATCAGATCCGCCACCAGAGTGGGACATTTGTTACAGTTGATAACCTGCATTGATGCATCGTTATCACCCAGAGTCCACAGTTTACCTTACAGTTCACGCTTGGTATTGTACACTGTATGGGTTTAGACAGATGTGTAATTGACAAATACCTACCCTTTTAGTGTCATACAGAGTATTTTCACTAAAAATCCTTTGTGCTTTGCCTATTCATCCCTGCCCCCCACCCCAGAATTTCAGGCAACAACTGACCTTTCTACCGTCTCCATAGTTTTGCCTTTTCCAGAATGTCATATAGTTGGAATCATTCAGGATGTAGCCTTCTCAGATTGGCTCCTTTCACTTGGTAATATGCATTTGAGTTTCCTTCATGCTTATTCATTTTTAGTGCTGAATAATATTCTGTTGTCTAGATGGACCAGTTTGTTTATCCACTCACTTACCAGAGGACATCTTGGTTGCTTCCAAGTTTTGGCAATTATGAATAAAGCTGCTACAAACATTTGTGTGCAGGTTTTTGTGTAGGCATACATTTTCAACTCCTTTGGGTAAATACCAAGCAGTGCAGTTGCTAGATCATATGGTAAGAGTGTATTCACTTTTGTAAGAAACCACCAAACTGGCTCCCAAAGTGGCTGTACCATTTTGCATTCCCACCAACAAAGAATGAGAGTTCCTGTTGCTCCACATCCTTTCCAGCATTTGGTGGTGTCGGTGTTCTGGATTTTGGCCATTCTAATAGGTGTTTCATGGTATCTTGTTGTTTAAATTTGCATTTCCCTGAAGGCGTGATAGACCTGCCTCTACTTCTTCAGCCTGTGCTTTTACCTGTGTGCATTGGGCCCACACCCTGGCATTTCGGAGGGCTGCCTTGCTTACTTTTTTTTTTTTCTCTTAAACTTCCACCAGCAGTGGAAATAGGCAGAGCCCCTTTGGAGTGTTAATCAGAAAATACCTTGTTTTCAAGTTTCTTAGGACAGCTTTCCTTTGAAGGCGATGACTAGGGACCACTTCTTGATTCTCAGCACAAGGGCTGGGACAGGTACCAAAGGCATCCACTCTCCTGCCCAGCACCTGTTTTGATATTGCAAGGTTCCCAAAAATGCTCTGATTTTCTTCCTTGGTTCCTGATTCATCCAAGTTTTGTGGGGCCCTCCATTTGGGGTTCAATATTGTAGAGGTCCTTTTGAAGAAAAAATAATATAAAAAGCTCTTACTCTTGAAATTTGATTTTTAAAAAAGCAAATGCCACATGGCCCCAATGCTAGGCTACCTCCCAGAGGCTTGGAAGAGGCCAAGTGAAAGGGGACTCAAAAGCGTTAAGCGTCACTAACTTTGCAGTGAATCTGCCTCCACTGGAACCTGAACGAATTGCGATTCACCTGCTGCAGGTTCAAATAAACCACATCTCGGATTCTTCCAATTCATTGCTCAAACTGCAAGATGCCATTATCAGCAGGAAGTGCAGCCTTTCCACCCTGAGGCTTTTTTCCACCCCATCCAAACTCTCCAAGAACATTTCGGACTTGTTCCATGAACTGAGTCCAAGAACCGGGCACTGGAGCACGCTGACTCAGGTGCTCCGTCTCACAGCATGGTGAACAATTGTCTACTCGGCCATGACGCTTTGTCAGTCCCCACCCCATAGTAGCAGTGTCCCTGCTTGGGCAGCCAGGTGGCACCATGCCTGAAAGTCGCTCTCAGAGCAGGAGACTGTGCCAGGGACAGGGAGTCTACTAGACATTCAAGTCTCAAATACAGCCTGCCGCAGACGCAACTCTTGTTCCCCCTGGAGCCCAGTTCACCAGCCAGGCTCCTCTTTCCCTCGTGATGAGTCTTCCTTTGGGGCCTCAGCATCCGTCACCGCCAGGGCCAACTTAGTCCATCCAGGAGGTTCCCATGAGCACTGCTCCAAAAGGAAAGCGTGGAGCTCTCGGCCCTTCTCCTGCCCTCTCTGCAGCTCTGTCCCCGCCTGCTGGGAACAGCTTGCAAATAGAGCCTATTGCAAGCGGGTGCCTTGCCAGGTTGCAGAAGCAGACCCCCATCCCAGCTCTGTGCTTCTTTCCCCATAAGGAGCTGCCTGGGTCTGCCTAGTCAGATCTGCCAATATACAGAGGAGTTCCTGCTCCCATACATGTTGTTTCCTTCCTGACAGCCCCTCTGGTTCTCAGATGGTGACAGTGGTGTTCATGGGGGTTCTTTCCGGAGCCACAGGGTCTGGACTGCCAGGAGCTGCATCTGCTGTGTGTCTAGGAAAGATGTCTTTCCTTCTGTATCTTGCAAGGCCTGGTGACTGCTTTAATGAAGAAAGAGCCCCAGAGAAAACACACTTCCATTGGTGGTTCTCCCCAAATTGAAATAATTATCTTTCAACCAGCTAACTTTATCCTGCTGGGACCAGTTTAGTTTGGAGAATTAGTTTTGCTTTTGAACACAAATGATCTTCCCCCTCGTATCTGCTCACCACAAGCTTTCCAAACAGGCAATGACAGACCACTGAGTAAAGTGTTTTATCCCCTGAATAAAGCACTTATGTGTTGTTTGAAACTATGTTTCCTCAAGAAAGCCACCCCCATGTGGAGCATCCACCTCTTCTGAACAAGTGTCTACGTGAATCTGACTTCTCTCTGGGGTTAACTGAGCCAAAAATGAATCACTCACCTGGCTGCAGGGAGAGGGCAACCTTCATTCTGCAAAATTACAATCCCGTGATCAGCCAGCAGAGCCCTTCTGCTAAAGGAAACCAAAAGACTAGGCTGTATTAAAAGATGGCTGAGGAAATGACCCAGAATAGCACATTTTCACCTCCTCTCCAATCTAAAGAGATTTGCTCCCAGATGCTGTTTCTTCAGTCCAGCTTCTGACTCGCAAACTGTTCAAGAAGGAGCCTGTGGGCTGGATGACACAGAGCCCGCATGACATAACTTTCATGTTGTAACACACACACACACAGAGAGGAAACAGACATTTGGAGAAGGGGCTCAGGGGCAGCCTATGGTTGTACCCCTACAGTTCACAGGTCAAGGTACCAAGGTCCCCCTCACACCCATCAGGATGGCTACTATCCAAAAAATAAAAACAGAACAAAAACTAACAAGTGTTGGTGAGGATGTGGAGAAATTGCAACCCTTATGCACTGTTGGTGGGAAGTGAAGAAATTGCAACCCTCGTGCACTGTTGGTAGGAATGTAAAATGGTGCAGCTGCTGGAAAACAGTACGGAGGATCCTCAAAAGAGTGAAAATAGAATGACCATATGATCCAGGAATTACACTTCTGGGTATACATCCAAAAGAATGGAAAGCAGAGTCGAAGAGATACTTGTACATCCATGTTCACAGCAGCACTATTCACAATAGCTAAAACACGGAAGCAACCCAAGCGTCCGTTGACAGATGAACGGATTAGCAAAATCTTGGTATGCATACAATGGTATATTATTTGGCCTTAAAACGAAGGAATCCTGCGCTATAATACAACATGGATGAATCTTTTTTTTTGAATTTTATTTATTTTTTATACAGCAGGTTCTTATTAGTTATCTATTTTATACATATTAGTGTATGCATGTCAGTCCCAATCTCCCAGTTCATACCACCACCACCAACTTCCCCCACCGCTTTCCCCCCTTGGTGTCCATACGTTCAACGTGGATGAATCCTGAGGACATTATGCTGAATGAAATAAGCCAGTCACAAAAGGACAAATACTGTATGATTCCACTTACATGAGATACTTAGAGTAGACAAAAAGTCACAGAGACAGAGAGTGGAACAGTGGTTGCCAGGGGCTGAGGGAAAGGGGAAAATGGAGAGTTTAATGGATGCAGAAATTCAGTTGTACAAGATGAAAAGAGTTATGGAGGTGAACGAATGGTGGTGACAGTAACACAATATTTTGAGTGTACTTTATCCATTATGGCCACGCCACACAGCAGGCGGGATCTTAGTTCCCTGACCAGAGATAGAGCCCAAGCCCCCTGCACTGGGAGCACGGAGTCGTAACCACTGGACCACCAGGGAAATCCCAATGAGTGTATTTTAAACCACTGAACTGTATGCTTAAATAATGATCCAGATGGTGAATTGTATGTGTATTTTACCACAATTTAGAAAAAACATAGAGGAAAAAGAAAGGCACCAAGGCCCAGAGTAGTCAAGCAACTTGGCTAGGGTCACACAGCTGGCTGTACGAGAGCCAGGGATCAGGCTGTCTCTAGATCCCTGCTGCGACGTTCCTGCCCCAGTACACAAGTACCAAAGAAGAAGACGAACCTGTGTGGCTTGTGCAGCTGCTCAGGCTTCATGCATTTAGGGGATTTGTCCTTTCTACCACACTTTTTTTTCCCTGCCCCATCACTGCACATTTCTCACCTTCAGAATCCAGCTTCACTCTCTGACGCCTTCCATCACGGACTAACAGGTTCAGAATTTTAAAAGGCGTATACAAAACTAGAGTGCTCATAGCCAAGTATGCTTCTAAAAGGGTGTCAACACCCCGTAAAAGTAGAGTATCCAGAGTGGCCAAAGCCTGGGGTGATCTGAGGTGTTTAGAAAGTTCTGAGAGCGATTTTTCAAATGAAGGTGGGGAGCGCTTTTGAAAGTCACATATAGGACAAGAAGGGAAAACAAAGGAATGGCGTCCACTGTTTGGAAAAAGTTCAGTCTGATGATTCTTCCTGCTGCAGATCCTTCTGTGATTTCTCTTTACTCTTTATTTTGGCTCATAAGTCAAGTTCAGGCCCTCCTGTGCACTGCCCGCCACCCCCCCCACCACCAATCTCTTTACTTCAGCCATTCTCACCTATTTCCATTACTTGAATATTCATCAAGGGTTTTCCCCATCACATCCCGTCCCCGACTATTCCTCTAGTAAATTCATCCATGTCCTTTCATTCTCAATTAGAACATCACTTCGATACGAGGACCTTCGTCAACACCCAACCTAGATTATCCCCTCCATAGCACCATCCATCTCCATTTGTAACTCTTGGTTCCTGCTCAACAGCTGTCTTCCCTGCCAAGTTATTAACTTCCAGACCATTTTTGGTTTGTTCACTCTCAGATATCTAACACCTAGCACAACAGGTACTCAGCAAATATTTTTTGGATGAATGAATTTTTTTTTAAGATTTTTTGATGTGGACCATTTTTTAAAATCGTTATTGAATTTGTTACAATATTGCTTCTGTTTTATGTTTTGGTTTTTTGGCCCCAAGGCATGTGGGATCCTAGCTCCCCAACCAGAGATCGAACCCACACCCCCTGCATTGGAAGGCAAAGTCTTAACCACTGGACCGCCGGGGAAGTCCCCGGATGAATGAATTCTTTAATGAAGAGATGATAGAGAAAACAGGACAAGTCAATACATGCATGACAAAGAAATAAAGGGAGGGAGAGATGTGGTTAGTCAGGAAAGACTTGAATGAAATGATAGATAGTCCAGCTAGGTTTAGAAGGAAATGATATGAATTAGCTGAGATCCAGGAAGTCAATGGGAAGCATGAAAGTCTGAGGTAGGGTCAGTTAGGAATCTGCCTTGACCATGAGGCTGAGTGATTTATATCTCATTTATATAGTCTCCATTAACAGAATGATATTCAACTTGGAAAAGGCAGAATATGCATTGGTGGGAGGGAATTGAAGCCCAAGATGGCACCTAACTGTGTTAAAAATGTCATCTCTAGGTAAATGTCATGTAAATATCATGGTGCTGACTTTCACAGCCTTGTGTGTTAAGCCCAGAGAAACAAGAAAGTGTCATTAAAACAGGAGGATAGAGGTAGATTTTGGAAAACTGCAGATCAACAAGCTTGGTATTAATGCACGGTAAAGTTCTGGAACAGGTTATTAAAGGTGGTCTGTGTCCATACTTACAGAAGAAAGCATTAATCCCTGGGTATTAGCAGAGGTTCACTAAACAAGCCATTCAAGGCTAATGTGTCCTTTTTTCACAGCATTACCAGATTGGAATATCCAGGGAATATCACAAATGAGCAAATCTCAGAACATAAACCCCACCTAAGCTAAAAAAGAATTAAAAATTTAAAAACTACCCACCTCAGCTTTTCGAAACCCAGTTATGCTATTATAGTTCTTTTCTGAGAGTTACAGTGAACATTAACTCATTAAAGGCTCTGAGAAGTCCTGCACTGTGATCCACAAAACACACTTGGAAAAGGAGGTTTTAAACAAATTTCAGCAAGATAATTTGCTAAGTTTTTTATTATATCAACTGTGAAAGAGGTAGAGAAATGTAGGTTTAAAAAATAGGTTGTTGGAATCAGAGCTAGGTAGACAACTGTACCTAAAGAGCATTTAATTAACTGATTAATAGTCACCTATGGGGGGGTCTCTAATGTAATGTCTCAAGGCTCTACCCTGTCTCCTAGAATGTTCAACATTTTATCACAACATGGAAGACCTACTTTTGAGTTTTTCAGATACCCTAAAGAGAGAGAGGCAGTTAATATTGCTATATAACACACTGAAATATTGTCTTAAAACCAAGAAAGGAATCCAACAGAATCTTACTGAGACTTGTTAGAATCAATAGTATAAATAAAGGATAGATGAACTCTGACTTGAAACTGGCTCATATGATAAAGACCTGGGGTTGCAGCTACATGAGACTTGTTAGAATCAATAGTATAAATAAAGGATAGATGAACTCTGACTTGAAATTGGCTCATATGATAAAGACCTGGGGTCGCAGCTACATTAAGATCAGCCCAGGCCAAATGTGTGATAGGGCTACCATGCTTCCAAAGTCACCCTGGGCATGTACGATGGCCTGGGAGGCAAACAAGTCAGCCGAGGTGGTTTGGCCACACTGGAAATTGTATTCTGGTCTTATGTTCCATTTTGAGAGGTACATTGACAGATTGGAGATTGTTCAAGGAATGACGAACATCAGGAGAATTCTGGAGAACATGTGCCCGGAGGAGAAAATTCTGCAGAAACCAGGGTTATTTAGATGGTCTGTAGAAGAGAAGATAAGGGATATGTTGATAACTGACTTTGGGAGACAGTGTAGTATAGTAAAAAAGAGATAAGTCTGTGCTCAAATCTCTGCTCTAGTACTTCTGGGCTGTGTGGCCTTGGACAAGTTTCTCAACATCTTAGCTTCAGAGGCCTTAGATAAGAAATCATCTTCTCCATTTAGTGGGGTTATTGTGATGGTCCTGGAGCAGAGTAAGTGGTCAATTCATGCTTCTCTTCTCTTTCTCCATGTGAAGAAGGGCAATCATAGCATTTAGAAAGGTGGCATTTGGGGCTTCCCTGGCAGCGCAGTGGTTGAGAGTCCGTCTGCCGATGCAGGGGACATGGGTTCGTGTCCCGGTGAGGGAAGATCCCACATGCCATAGAGCAGCTAGGCCCGTGAGCCATGGCTGCTGAGCCTGCGCGTCCGGAGCCTGTGCTCCGCAACAGGAGAGGCCACAACTGTGAGAGGTCCGCATACCACAAAAAAAAAAAAGGTGACATGTGATATAGATCCAACAGAAAAACTGAACCAATGGGAGAATTCCCCAAAGGGAGGTATTGGTTGATGAAAAGTAGGAACTTCATAGTAATCAAAAGCTAGAAAACAAAGATATTAGCTTGGATACCTTTAGGTTGGCCATGGAACTACCATAGATTCTATAGAAGAGATCTCTGCTTTGGGTGGGAGATGAGATTAGATGACTCCCAGATGCCTTCCAGCTCTGCGATTCCATGATTCAAATTCTCAGCTAGTCTGTTTATTGTTCTCTTCCATAGGTAGTCAACTCATATATATTCAACTCCCATTCATATATATTGAATAGATACTATGTGTACTTTTCAAAAATTATTCTTTAACCATTCCCTATGTATGGGTTCTTTCTTTCTTATTTTATGGCCTCATTACAGCCTAGTTCAGGGATTTGTCCTTATGGGGAACTTAATAAATGTTGATGACTAGTAAGAGAGGTCTATGATGGTCTGATGACCACACACTCACACTTTGGACTCACACAGGCATGTGTTCAAATCTTGGCTCTACTTCTTGGCCATGTGACCTTGGGCAAGTTACCCTCTTGTCATAATAGCTTTATGAGAGAGAATGAATAGGATATTCTAATTCTTTAGAAAAACAGTTAAGTGTATAATAAATAGATATTATTTTTGTAGTTGCTGTCAGAGTGAACATAAACCTACTTAATACTTAAATAGACGTTTTCTGACTACACAGTAAGAGTCTTAGGGATGAATTGGTTTTTCTTGTATATACTTATTTTAAAATATTTTCTCCTAAACAGTGTTCTTGGTTATCATGCTCCAAAGCCTACTTAAGTCTATTACCCTAGTTTTTGCAATATTCATGATGGGGGGAAAGAGGAATCAACTGGAAATAAGCAAAAGTGAAGACACTGAAGTGGAGGCAATTTAATCTTGGCCAAAAAATCTATGACAAAGTCAGAGCTGGTCTGAGACAGCCTCATGGGGAAACCCTGGCGTGCAGTCAGCCTACACTGGAGACCCAGTGAGCCTCCAGCTGTGGCCACTTGGTAAATGGCCCTGCCTCTTGTTGTGCTCTGCAAACAGGAAGTGTCCATCAGGCACGCCCCGAGCTCCCGAGAGCATCCCCGACAGGGCCTGCACCTTGGTTAGTGCCTCGTCCATCATGGGCCATGGCCTAGACTTGGAGATACTTGACCACGAAGGGAGGGAGATAAAGAACAAAGGGAAGGAGTATGAAGTAAAGATGCTTTGTAATTTTTTTTTAATTGTGGTTAAAAATATATAGCATAAAATTTACCATCTTAACCATTTTTAAGAGTGCAGGTTTGGGGACTTCCCTGGTGGTCCAGTGGTTAAAAATCCCCCTTCCAGTGCAGGGGACATGGATTCGATCCCTGGTGGGGAACTAATATCCCACATGCCACGGGGCAACTAAGCCCACGCGCTGCAACTACTGAGCCTGCGCACTCTGGAGCCTGCATGCTGCAATGAAGAGCCCGCACACCACTACGAAAGATCCCGCGTGCTGCAGCTAAGACCCGACGCAGTCAAATAAATTCTTTAAAAAAAATTTTTAAAGAGTACGGTTTTGTAATGTTAAGTATATTCACAGTTTTGTGCAACAGATATTTTTCATCCTGCAAAACTAAAACTCTCATTGAACAAGTCCCCATTTCCTCCACCCTCTAGCTCCTGGCAACCACCGTTCTACTTTCTGTTTCTATGAATTTTACTACTTTAGATGCCTCATATACATGGAACCATATGTGACTGGCTTAATTCAACTAGCATAATGTGCTCCGGATTCATCCATGTTGCAGCATGGGACAGGATTTCCTTTTTCTTTTTTTTTTTTTTCTTGGCTGTGCCACATACCATGCAGGATCTTAGTTCCCCAACCAGGGATCAAACCTGTGCCCTTGGCAGTGAAAGCACAGAGTCCTAACCACGGGACCTCCTGGGAATTCTCAGGATTCCCCTCCTTTTTTTTTTTGAAATTAATTTATTTATTTTGGCTGTGTTGGGTCTTCATTTCTGCGCGAGGGCTTTCTCTAGTTGCGGCAAGCGGGGGCCACTCCTCATCGCGGTGCACGGGTCTCTCACTATCGCGGCCTCTCCCGTTGCGGAGCACAAGCTCCAGACGCGCAGGCTCAGTAGCGGTGGCTCACGGGCCCAGCCGCCCCGCGGCATGTGGGATCTTCCCAGACCAGGGCTCTAACCCGTGTCCCCTGCATTAGGAGGCAGACTCTCAACCACTGTGCCACCAGGGAAGCCCTCCCCTCCTTTTTAAGGATGAATAATATTCCAGTGTGTGTGTGTGTGTGTGTGTGTGTGTGTGACAGTCACATTTTGTTAATCTATTCATCTATCGATGGACACTTGAGTTGCTTCCACTTCTGGGCCACTGTGAATAATGCTGCTATGAACATGGGTATACAAATACAGAAATGCTTTTAAAGGGATGCAGAAGTTAAGAGTTTCAAAAAGTTTGCTGTGGAGATTTGGGGAAATAAATGTGTGGAACAAAGAAGCAAGTCATGCCTAACAATGACAGAAAAAGTCATTAGTCATGGATTGTTCATGTGTTAGGAACAGAAGCCACTCAAACTAGATCAAAAAAAGAGGAACTTATTATGAGAACACAGGGGTGTCTCATGGTACCTGAGATGGGGCCTCAGGAAATACTGGATGCAGAAACTGGAGTTAATCAAAGTTCTTCTCTTTATCTCTACAGAACCCATATTTATTCTGTCAACAGCAGGCACCACTGCTCTAGGCCTTAATGATACAACTGTAAAATAAAATAGGCTTTACACTGGGGAAGATGAGTAATAAACAAATAAACAAGAAATTCCAAAGTTTATAAATTGTATGAAGGAAAAAGCAAATGCCGTAGGAAAGAATATAATGGAGGGGGCGGTGAGGGGGTGCCCAACTTCGCCATTGTTGATCATTGATCACTTCTCTGAGGAAATGACACTGAAGCCACAACTTGAAGGATAAGGAAGTATCAGCCACATGAAATTCCAGGCAGAGGGAAGGGAGTGCTAAGGAAGTAAGAGAAGGCCATGAGCCTGGAGGAGGGTGATCAAGGTGGAAATAACAGCTGGAAAAGAGAGGTGTGTAATGGTGGGCATGACCACATGGAAACTTGTTGACCATGGAATGGAGTTTGGATTTCTTTTCTAACACAATGGGAATCCATTGAGGAGTTTTAGGCTAGGGAGTGATATCAGTTGATTTATATTTCTAGAAGATCCTTCTGGAGTTCAGGTGGAGAGTGGATTGGAGAGGGAGAAGGGGGGTGGGTGAGACCGGGTGGGATTCCTGCAGACGATGGTTTAGAGCAAGGTGGAGACAGGAGAGGTGGAGAGAAGGCAGGGTCAAGACATACTTGGGGCACATGAATGTTCATAGGAGCACTCTTCATAATAGCCAAAAGGTGGAAATGGTCCAAGAGCCTAGCAACTGATGGATGGATAAACAAATACGGTATATCCATATGGTAGAATATTATTCAGCCATAAAAAGGATTGAAGTCCTGATATGATGTGGATAAATGTTAAAAAACATTATGCTGAATATAAGAAGCCAGTCACAAAAGGCCACATATTATATGATTCCATGCATATGAAAGTCCAGAATAGGAAGATTTATAGAGACAGAAAGTGGATCAGTGGTTGCCTAGGGCTAGGGGGAGAGGATGACAGGAAGAGAGGAGACAACTGTGGGGATTCTTTTTGGGATGATGAAAATATTCTAAAATTGACTGTGATGATGGTTGCATATATCTGGGAATATACTAAAAGCCATTGGATTGTACACTTTAAATGCGTGAGTTATATGGTATGTGAATTATATTGCAACAAAGCTGTTTGAAAAAAAAGACCCATATTGGGAGGCAAGCCGACAGGACCTGACTCTGGTTTGGAAAAGGAGAAGCCTCTCATCTCTATTTGCTCTGTGCCTTTGTTTCATTTCCCTTCCTCTCCGTGCACAAGGAAAAAAAGGGGCTGTTCTAGGGCTTACACTCCATTCCATCCAGCCCAGCTCCCGGACAATAGAAATCTCTGTAACCCCATTTCAGATCCCCTGGATGGAGACTCATTTGTCCAGGGTGGGTCAGTGGCAGGGAAGCAGAGCTGCCTAGTCCATACAGCCAGGCCCACCCCTTAGCAGGGCTGCGTGGGATGAGCAGTTCCCATCCTCAGAGGTCATAGGAGAATATTTCAGATTTCTCAGACAGAACGAGCATATAATGCACACCTTCGATGTGCCACATCCGGTGTCAACTGCTTTCACATCCCTAATGCCACTTAATCTCTTATCTACACTGTGTGAAAGTTTGTGCTGACTAAAAGAAAGCATTTTCCATCGGGCTCAACTCGTGGTATATGCACAATGTCGAATCAAGGCCACCACTGGTAAAATCATCTACCCAAGGGTAGGGAGAGGCATCCTTGAAATGGGATTGCTGGCCACAGAGGTTGGTTTCCAGAGGGCGGTGTCTTCAGGTCACCAAAACACAGGGCTCAGAGTCCCTCCTGGTGAGTGAGCTGTGCTGGCCAACAGAGAGATATTTCTGAAAAATGCTTTAGAACCCATCTGATGGGAAGAGAATCTGTTACAAAAACTATTTGGTTCTTATATAGTAATCTGTGAATTGCCTGCTTAAAAATCCTTCCTGGTCTTTATGAAAGCTGATTGTACACTTTAGAAAGAAGGATGGCTAATGCCTGAGGCTGAAGGTGGGGAGCGAGACACAGGGAAAATCCATATTCTTCAACTTCATCAGTGTGGAATAGGCAGAATCAAAATCCAAACCACATTTTCCAAAAAGATTTTTCCTCTTAATTCTGAAATCCATGTGTATTATATGAGAAATCTAATCCGTATGTTTCTTACTCATTTACACTTAACTCATCAAAGTGTTTCCTCTGAAGAATTATTTGATGTCCAAGAACACTTAAGAGATTTTTTTTCTTTTCAACAAGGCTTTGTTCTTAGAAATAAAGAAGCCGCTGAATTTGTATATGCGAAGAATCAATGAACTCGAACCCCAGAAATGTTCAACTTTGTTTCAAGCAGGTTCTATATTCAGGAGAAACAACTTTAGGAATGAGTTATTTCTCTTTTAAATTTTTTAAGGCGGGGTGGGGGGCCCTCCAAATGGATGCTTGGATTTTCATGCCAAAATGATTTCCTCTTCAGCTGTTCATAGGCACCATTAGATAGATGAAGCCCATCTTCTTAAGGCACTCTGAAGTGGTCTTCGACTTTTTAGTTAGAAGAGGCTGCACCTAATTTTGATCCTTCCCTCATAATATGTGGCAAAATCTGCCCAGAGGAGGCTGTATCCTTCTGAGATTCCCAGCATGTGTGTTAGAAAGAACAAAGCTCTTGATGAATGAGGTGCCATGGAACCACCGGGCTTGACCACCACCTAAGCCATCCATCAGGATGGCCTGATAACCTCTCTCATGCCCTGCATGCCAAAATTTCTTCCTTAGTTTGCCAAGATTTATCTTTATCCTTCATTCATATCACATTTATCGTGTATCTCTTAGCATAGCTGTGTCCTGGGACTGGGAGGAAGCAGAAGGCACTGCTATCCTGCTTATGAGACGGTCATCATTTCACTGGGAGACAAAACAACACAAGTGAGAAGTTTATCTGGAGTGTGCTTGGTGGGTATTCCAAGAAAGGAAGGATGCTCATGGACGGACTGAGCAGGAAAAGCGTCTCAGAGCAGGTGGGCCCTTCAGTCCAGGAACAGCAGCCTGAGTATGGACGTGGCCATACCCAGACGAAGAAACAAGGCCCCCTGGGCTGGCGTCAGTTGGACGCTCCTTCAAATTGATGAGCTAAAAATATTTGCTTGATGTGTATCTGGAAGAGAGACTGAGGACTCACTGTAGAGTGTGTCCAGGACCAAGAGGGGCAGGGCTCATGGCCTCTATCGCCTCTGCAATTCCACTCCACCCAAATTCGCCCACCCCACCCAGCAAGCCCAAAGCCGTGCAGTCAGTTACCTGGTCACCCGCTCAGTGACCTTCAGTTGTAACTTCTCATGTCCCCTGGGAGTCTTACCACCCATCCAAAGTGCTCTTTCTGTGTTCTAGTAAATATAAATTTCTTCATCTCATTCCATTTCTAATGAGGTTTTAGCCCCCTGTGGTCTTTTCTGGGACAACTGCCTGGCTGGGATGATGTGAGAAATAGGCAAATACTTGGCTTGGTGCCTAGAGAAAAGGAACAGGCTAAAGAAGAGAAAATGGGGTCTAGGGACACCGCATTTGTCTATTTCCTCCTATGTTCCAGGCCAGTGCTTGGTGTCTTACAGGCACACACTCAACTATTCTCTGTAACAGCACTGCAAGGCAGGTGTTGTGATCCCATTCAATAGATGAAGGAGCTACATAGAGGCTAACACACTTGCCCATAGGCAGCGAATAAGGAGTGGAGCTTGGATAGAGATGCAATACAGGGTTAGGATGGATTGCGGGGGAGTGGAGCTTAGAGTCAGGGAGAGCAATGAGGAACCACGAGAAAGCTGGCTACAAGGGAGGGGCAGTGAGCTGGAAATGGGGCATATGAGAGAGAACCACGGGCAAAGAAAGAACAGGCTTTCATGACTCTGCCACCTGCGAGGGTCAGGAGTAATGTTGGAAGAAGAGGAAAAGAAGTTTCTGGTCCTGAGAAAGCATTTGGTGACACTGAAACCTGGATGTCAAGTCGGGGCATGGGTTTGAAGGGAAAGATGCTGAGTCTGTTGTGTCTGAGATTCTGGAAGGACTGCAGTCTAGGCTCCTGGTCCTTGCTGGAGAGCGGTCGGTGCTGGGTCAGAGGACTAGCCTTGTGTTGAGGTACTGAAGGTCATAGATGGGACCTCCAGGCAAGGAAGCAGAGCGGTCCACTGGACACTGGACCTTTGGGACCACCATCCTGTGTCTCTCACAATACAATACCACTGCGGTGGGGCCTCTGCTGCCTCTGAGGTAGAGCATGGGAGGACAGAAGGGATGTTTTCGGTTGTTCCAGTGACTGGACGAGGCCACCCGTCTTCAATAGGCATACAGGGTATACGGGGACACAAGATGTCCTACCATGCACGAGGCGGTTCTGCACAACTTATATGGACTGGTAAATAGATTTTTCACCTAAATGAATATCCAGTGCAATATTTAGAAATCAAGAGGAATCCAGAGTAATTTTTTGGTCTCTGAGCTTAGAATGTAACTACAGTTTCCATATATACATATACCTTTTGTGCCATTTAAATGTATCCTCAGTTTCACAAGAATGAAAATAAAAAATTGTACTTTGTTTTGCTGGCACTTGACTGAGTTGTTCCATTTCAGAAAATCACATCTCTGATGGCCACCTGGTTGCTAGAATTTGAGTTACTTCTCTGCATTAATAGTGATCCCATTAAAGGTGATTCTGCATATGTATTCAAGCATCTGATTATTTTGTCTTCAAGTACTCATGTCTAGCCATAAGTTGAAATACATTTTTTTCCCTGTAGATTCTTTTCTTTTATCCTTCACATTATAGTTAGGTCATTATATTGATTTTTTTACATTATGCATATAGATGAGTTATTTTATCTGTAACTTTCATTTCAGGAGAGTGAAGAAGGTGTTACAAATTAGTTGTTATAAGGCAGGGTTGGGACTAATGGAGTTAAGAACTACTGGTTCTAAACTAGCACCATCCTATAGAAATATAATACAAGCCACAAATTAAATTCTAAGTTTTCTAGCAGCTATCTTAAAAACATTAAAAGTACGGAATATTATGCAGCCTTCAAAAGGAAAGAAATCACGTCACATCCTACAACATGGGTGAACCTTAAGGACATTATGCTAAGTGAAATAAGCCAGTCACAAAAAGACAAATACTATATGATTCCACTTATTTGAGGTATCTAAAGTAGTCAGATTCTTAGAAACAGAAAGTAGAATGGTGGTTGTCAAGGATTAGGGGGGAGAAGGAAAAGGAGAGTTGTTATCTAATGGATATGGAGTTACAGATTTGCCAGATGAAAAAGTTCTGGAGAGCTGTATTTGTGAATGTAATTAACACACTGAACTGTACACTTAAAAACAGTTAAGATGATAAACGTGTGTCATGTGTTATGTGTTTTTTACCAAAATTTAAAAAAAATAAAAGGAGAAAGTAAAATTAATTTTTATATTATGTATTTATTTAACCCAGTATATTCCAAAATGCTATTATTTCAACATACAATTGAAGTATCAACTTCAATGAATCAACAGAACAAGTATCAATGAGATATTTTATGTTCTTTTTCTCATTCAAAGTCTTTGAGATCTGTGTGTACTTTGTATCTACAGCACCTGTCAAGCCAGACTAGCCACATTTCTAGCACTCAATAGCCACATGTGGTTAGTTGTTACCATACTGGATGGCAAAGTCCTAGATAATAGCTAACACTTGTTGAGCAAACCTTAAGTGCCAGGTACTGCTGTTAATGCTTCCCGTGGAATGACTAATTTAATCATCAGAACGGCCCTATGAGACAGACACAATTATTGTCCCCGTTACATGTGAGGAAACTGAAGCTCAGAAAGTTTGAGTCGCTGGCCTGAGGTCACACACCACTGTGACCCCGAGCAGAAAGCTGAACGCGGGCATTCTGGTTCCAGAGCCCTGACTTTATTTTTATTTTTTTGGCTGCGTTGGGTCTTTGTTGCTGCGTATGGGCTTTCTCTAGTTGAGGCGAGCAGGGGCTACTCTTTGATGCGGTGGCTTCTCTTGTTGCAGAGCATGGGCTCTAGGCGCACGGGCTTCAGTAGCTGTGGAGCGTGCACTCAGTAGCTGTGGCTCGCGGGCTCTAGAGCGCAGGCTCAGTAGTTGCAGGCACAGGCTTAGTTGCTCCGCAGCATGTGGGATCTTCCCAGACCAGGGCTCGAACCTGTGTCCCCTGCATTGGCAGGTGGATTCTTAACCACTGAGCCACCAGGGAAGCCCCCAGAGCCCTGCCTTAACCACTGTGCTACGGGTGCCTTTGTAAAACTTTTCCCCTCAGACTCCTTTTCCAGCCACTGGGAGTCTGCACAGCCCTGGCAGGGCTTCAGGTAGCAGGAACCTGGCTGGCCCACCAGGTAGGCTCGTTTTCGCAGCCGTTCCTGAGGAGCATGGCCGAGGCGCTGGCCAGCCCTTCTGAGAAGCAGAAAGAAACCTGTGCTTGCTTCACGACCCCTGCAACCTTCTCTGTTCTTCTCTGTATTCCCATTAGGAGAAGTGGTGCGTCTGGCAGAGAAAGACAAATATCGTATGATATCACTTACATGTGGAATCTAAAATATGATACAACGAACTTATTTACAAAACAGAAACAGACTCACAGACATAGAAAACAAACTTACGGTTACCATAGGGAAAAGGTGGGTAAGGATAAATTAGGAGTTAGGGATTAACAGACACACACTATATAAAATAGAAAACAACAACAACAAAGGTCCTACTGTATAGCCAGGGAACTACAGCCAATATCTTGTAATAAATTAATATGGAATAGAGTATGAAAAAGAACATATATATATGAGAAACTAAGTCACTTTGCTGTACACCAGAAACTAACACAACATTGTAAATCAACTATACTTCAACTAAAAAAAAAAAAAGAAGAAGTGGGTCTGGGCAAAGACAAAACACAGATGGGGCAGAAAGACTGTCCCAACTCATGCATCTGATAAAAACTTGCTACCAGGACCTTGCTGGTGAATTATCTGCATTCCAATAACTTTTTCTCCTAGGTTGTCCTTAATAAGATAGATTTCTTCATTTCCTGGGACTCCCTCAAGATTATACTGACAACTTCCCCATTAATTACCAAACTGTGCCCCATCACAAAATGATTACATTTGCTTCCTACCTAAACACCTCCCCTCATTGATGAAAAGTCTCATTTAAACTAATATGCTTTTAACTTGCTTCATTTCAACACCTCCATCGCGGCTACTAATGAGCTGACTCCTTGCCCAGCTGGTCCCTCCGCCCTTCCTTGTGTTCTGTTCCAAGACCAATTTAGATCTGTCGGAACAGGAAAGGGGAGGGCTGGCCCTTTGAAACATAGGCTTGGCTGGAGCCTTCTTGAGGGATGAGGACACACGACCTTGAGCCTGAGCCCCCCACAAAAGTGAGACTCCACTTGCAGCTTCCAGAAACACGAAAATTGCCTAAGAGTGCGGTCACTGAAGTAAAACGGCCTCCCAGTTTCGACTGAGCAGCTTAATGAGTCAGGTAATTATACCCAGATTCCCTTCACAGGGGCCTCTTAATTATTATTTAATAAAGAGATGATTCCAGGCTGTAACCCGCGAGGCTGGCAGCATTATAAGCATCTCCCTGGAGAAGTGCCTCGCCTCAGACGTGGTCCTCCTCTGGCAGGGAGACGGGGTGCTTTGAAAGGACCCCTCATCCTTGCTTTTGAGAATATCATGTGCCAAGCAACTCCTCTTCCTGGCACTGTCTTCTCTGGGGTGTCAGATGGGTCCCTTCACCGGAGTGCTGTGAATCAGGTCAGTCTGTTCCTCTGAGTAACCCTGATCTCATTCTGCTGGCAGCAGGCAGTAGCCTGAGGCCCTGCTGCCTTCCCACTCATGTGGACAGGAAGAGCTCCCCTAGTTCGCACTGTAAGCCAGGTTTGATTCTAGGTGCTCTCGATGCCTGTCTCCTTAAATGTTCACATGGGCCACTTGATATATATGTCCCCCCCCCATTTTACAGATAAGGAAACTGAGACTCACTGGATTGCCCAAGGTCATACAACTAATGGAACTGGGAGAGCTGGGATTTGAACCTACGTCTATATTATTCCAGAGCATAGGGGCTTAACTCCTGTACCATACTGCTAGGTGTTAGCCGGCCAGGAAGAAAATTATTTGGACCATGTTTTCTTTGGTAGATTATCAGAGAACTTTGGTAGATTATCTAAGGACATCCATTTTCATCAATATTGATGGTACATCATGCTCTTGGTCCTTAACCAGGGACATGTACAGTAATCATGGTTTCCCCTTCCCCGTCCCAGCAGTATTCATTAGATCAGGGATGGACCTATCATCCTGGCCAGACCAGTAGGAGTTCTTCCCTGGAAATTTTCAAATTGGAATTGAAGAAAAGAGGGGCCTTACCCACTCTAGTGGTACCAGCAACTAGGTAGATATGAGCTCCAAGGGACCAGGGGTCATTGTCCAGGCTTGTGGAAAAAGGCAAAGACAATGTTGACAATACACAGAGAAAGAGAAAAAATTCTAATGGTCAAGCCCCTGATTCAAATATCTGGGACACAACAGGTCTATTTCCCACAATTCAGCTCTGTAAATCAATACATTTCCCCCTTTTGTCCCAAATAGTCCTACTAAAGTTTCTATCACTTGTAATAAAACTGCTCGAATACGCCATGCTCTGGAATTTGGTCTGCTAAGGACAATGGGGCGCCTCCTAAGGGTTTTAATGTGTAGGGCAGAGAGGCAGCTGTGCCATAGTAGAGAGGAAGGGGATGCTGTGAGCAGGAAGACAGCGAGGAACCTCTTGCAGTGTGGGCAGCCATGGTCCCACGGAGAGATGTTGAGAGCCAGAACCAAGGCGACTGGGGATGGGGTCAAGAGATACTTAGTTGTTATAAGTTTTTAGATTTGATGATTGATTAAAATTGGGAAGATGATATTGGAGATGCCCAAGATGATTCTTAAGTGGATGGTGATGCCATTAGCTGAACGGGAAGCACAGGAGACACATTGTACTCAGGGGAGGTGAGTGGTGAAGCAATAGGTAATAAGCTTGACCATGGAGAGTTGACTGGTGTCCAGCTGCACGTGGCTCCTTTAAGAGGCATGATATGTTCTGGCACCATGACAAAGGTGTGCTCTGGCAATCACCTGCTGGTCACAGCCTCAGTCCTGACTTGTTCATGCTAACCTGTGCCTCACACTCCTTTCCATCCTGCTCTCAGCTCCCAGTCACCAAGTGGTGTTATTTTTGTCCTTGCATCACCTTCCAGATTTGTCAGAACTGGTATTGTCTTCCTGATAGAACTTTGGCTCCTTTCCATGGGATTCTGTGTTTCCTGCCGCTCAGTTGAATTGAGCTGCCTTGGATAACTCCCCCGCTGGAGTGGTGGAGAAGGATGGCTAGCACTGTTAAAAACAAACAAAGGAATCATGCTGCAGGAAACTGACTCCAGCCAATTTGCCTCCTTATAATTATTAGGCTTTTTGTGCAGGATATCTATAGCTTACCATTGTTAAAGGGAGCTGAGGATTATAGATCTCCTCTACCACGACTGTCCAACTAAGGGGTTGGTTGCATTGGGTAGGTTGCATTGAAAGCAAGACCCAGACCAAATTCTGCTATGCATACAAATATTTACTAATAAGCAGGCACTACAAACATGCACAATCTTTTTTCCTAAGTTTGCTCTCTGTCTGACACAAACCTTGTATAAAGAGACGATGTTCTAGTGGCAGAATTCATCTGAGCTACTAGTCAGAATCAGGCAACAGCCTCATCTGTTAAGTGAGGCACAGAGATTAGGTGGAATCTTAGGCATGGCGAGCCATTATGAAGGGTGTAAGCCCTTGAGCTTGCAAATTTCTTACACTCTGTTCCTGTAACCATGGAGAGCCCATGTTGTATTTCTAGCTACCTACCATAGCTTTTTCACCATTCATTTAAACAATGAAAATTATTTCTAAACCATTATACAAATGAACAAACTCTGTAGTGAGGATGGAAGGTAAAGATTGCTGAAACTCTACCCAGAAATAAACCCACACATATACGGCCAACTAGTTTTTGACAAGGAGGCTAAGGAGACTCAGTGGGGAAAGGATAGTCTCTCCAATAAATGGTGATGGGAAAACTGGATCATCACATGCAGAAGAATGAAATTGGATCCCTATCTTACACCACTCACAAAAACTAACTCAAAGTGGATTAAAGACTTAAATGCAAGACCCTAAACTATGAAATTGCTAGAGGAAAGCATAGGGAGAAAGCCCCTGACATTGGTCTGGGCAAAGATTTTTTGGGGGGATATGACAATAAAAGCACTAGCAACAAAAGCAAAAACAACCAAGTGAGACTATATCAAACTAAAAAGTTTTTTCACGAAAAAGGGAAAAATCATCAAACTACAAAGGAAAACAGGAGAAAATATTTGCAAACCAAATATGGAACAGGAGAAAATATTTGCAAACTGTCTGTCTGATAAGGCGTTAATATCCAAAATATAGAAAGAACTCATACAACTCAATAACAAAAAACCAAACAATCCAATTTAAAAATGGGCAAAGGACTTTTGGCATTAGACATTTTTCCAAAGAAGACACACAAATTAAAAATAGAACTACCATATGATCCAGGAACCTTCCTTCTGGGTATATATCCAAAGAAAATGAAAACTCCAACTCAAAGAGATATTTGCACCCCCATGTTCATCGCAACATCATTTACAATAGCCAAGACGTGGAAACAACCTAAGTGTCCATATAAAGTGACTATATAAAGAAGATGTGTATATATATGATATATATATGATATACAGTATATATATGATATATATGATATACAAACATATATATATATATATATCATATATATATACAAACATTATTTACCCATAAAAAAGAAGGAAATCCTGCCTTTGCAACAACACGGATGGACCTTGAGGACATTATGCTAAGTGAAATAAGTCAGATACAGAAAGACATATTTTATGTTCTCACTTATATGAGGAATCTAAAAAAGTCAAACTCATACAAATAGAGAATAGAATGATGGTTGCCAAGGGCCAGGGGTGGGGAAGGTAAGAGGTGTTGGTCAAAGGTACAAACTCCCAGCAATAAGATGAATAAATTCGGGGGATCCAATGTACAGCATGGTGACTATAATTAACCATATCATATTATATATTTGAAAGTTGTTAATCGAGCAGATTTAAAATTTTATCACCCCAAAAAGACAATGGTAATTATGTGAGGGGGCTAAGGTGTTAACTAACTTTATTGTACTAATCATTTTGTAATATATACATGTATCAAATCATCACATTGTACACCTTATACTTACATATATTATAAGTCAGTAATACCTCAATAAAGCTGGAAAGAAAAAAAGATGGCCAAAGCTCTTGTAGAAGGTACCTCTGGAGTGTGACATCCAGTTAGCATCTATCAAAGCTTAGAAACACTCTGGAATGTGTATTCCTGAGCAGGGCACTTCAGATGTTAACAAATTGCTCCTAGGATGTAGATTAAAAGTAACAGGTCCAAAAAAATAAAGTAACAGACACATCTCTCTGTCTAGGCTGAAGTATTTGAAACTAAATTGTATGCAATATAATTCATGCCATGTACTCACCTCAGAACCTTTGGAGAAGTATTCTCTGCATACAATGTCTTCACCCCCTTCTCACCCATTTGCCTGGGTAACGTCTTATTCAATCTTCAAGATTTAGAATGGCTGTCACCTCCTCCAGGAAGACTTCCCTGATCCTCCACCACACCCACCAAGGCAAAGTTGAGTGACTCTCACGTCTCCTGTAGCATCTGTGCTAACTTTTCATCATTGGGAATCAACTGGTCTTTTCCCTTTCACTTGACTGTAATCCCCAGTCCTTTTATCCCTAGTAGCAAGCAGAATACCTGGCCATTAGCACAAACTCAATTTGTTTGTAAAATTGAATTTAACTCAAACAAGAAAACAATTTTGTTTTTCTGTCTCATTGCTTCCCAGCCATGTATTGGAAAAGGAATCACCAGTGATCATTTGTTGGCCAAAGATAGATAACTGATGAGAAGGAAATGAAGGAGACGTGGCCCTGGATAGACCATAAGTATGAGAATAATTTGGAAGTGACCAAACGTAGAACCAGTTTTAGTTTGTTTTTTCCTTTAAACGCTCCAAGTCTTCACTGAGTTTGCACTCAGGCTGGGCTCTGGAGCTGGAGTAGCGGCAAGTATCTTCTGTACTGGCTGATCTCTGATATTTACCCTGAAGAGAAGAAAGCAACCAGGAACCTTACTCACTTGATGCTTCCCTAGTGGAGAGGAGGCTGGTAAGTTGTTGTCTGTCAGACAGAAAGCCCATCAGGAGGCTGATGACCCCATTTTGTCCAAATCCACAGACTTGGACTTGACATTTGCCAAAGTGCAGCTAAACAAATGTGGTAAAATGATGCCCCACCTACTCAGCCTGCATCAAAGTGGCTACATGTGGTTTTCAACGGTAGAAAATAGACTCAGTAGGAATACTGAGATACGGCCCGTTTATTCCTTATAGGGACTCTATTCCCTCGCAGCTGTAGACCTGTGATTTTAAATAAGACCAAGTCTGTATCTCATTGGATATTTTGCCTCATTTAAATAGTGAAGATGGCGTGGAATTCATGCATTCAAAATAGGTAAAGTTTACACTTTGGGATTATATGGAAAATACTGTGAGCAAACGACTACTATCCCCAGAGGCCCCAGGAAAGGAACTGGAGGCTGGGGAGAGTCAGGATTCCTGTCTCTCTTCTGCACCCACAGCCTCAACTTTCTCTCCACCTCAACCCCCTTATCCCAAAACAACACAAAGTCCTACCAGAATCAGCATTCTGGGCGGGAAAACAATGCAGGACAATTCTATAACACAGAGTGGAAAACCATGGTGCTGAGAAGTAGACTGGGCAGCAGCCACCTAGGGTACCCGGCCTGCTTTCAGGTAGAGCTGGATGGGTATGCATGGCCTGAGGCTGGTCATTCTTCCTTGTGGGAAACAAGGGATCCTCTGAGGAGCTCTTGGATAAAAGCTCTTTACATGAAAGTCATTCCGTGAATGAAATCTGGTGTGTCTGTGTTCTTTGCTCTGGTAAGTAGCAAAAATTGTCAGAGATAATAATTAAAGGCCCCCGAGCCCTCATCTGAAATTCAGGATTTCTCAGATTTTAGAAAGGTAACTCAGTAGCTGACACCTCAGGAAATGATCACATGAACATTTCTGCAGCAAATGTATGACTATTCATTCCTTTGTGAAGCTGCAAGGACGACAAAGAGCTCAGGTCAATCTGGGTCAAGTCAGAATGATGAAAAGCTTTCGGTATTCAGAGCTGTCTGAATCAAAATGTTTGAATAAGAGATCATGGACCTGTAATAACATTTTCCTGAAGGGCTTAGCTGTCTTGAGAAGAGAGACTCTGATTTCCACTACCCCATTTAGGGAGCCACGTAGCAGCACACAGCTTCAGGCTCAGAATCCTGACATCCCTCAGGTGAATCAGTGGCAACTCCCTCCCTGCTGCATTTCCTTCCCAGGAATTTTAAGACTCTGCGTGTGTCTTTTCATTTTATCTTTCTTTCTGCATTGTGCTTAAGGCAGCGTTGGCTTCACTGCTCCCGTGGATACCCACAAAGTGAGGCAAGCCAGGATAATGGTTAAGGGCTAAGACCTTATAGTCAGAAGGAGCTTGGTTTAAATCCTACCTCTGACACCTTTTAGCTGTTTGTTGGATACTAGGAGGCTGCTTGATCTCTCTGAACCTCAGCTTATTCAGCTATAAACCCACTTGCAGGGCTGTTATAAGAATTAAATGAGGCTTTAAGATTGCTGACATTTATGGAATGCTTGCTCTGTACCAAGCACATATTAAGAGTTCTACATGAAGGGTTATTCTATAAAACAGATACCATCCTTTTTTTTTTTTTGCGGTACGCGGGCCTCTCACTGTTGTGGCCTCTCCCGTTGCAGAGCACAGGCTCCGGATGCGCAGGCTCAGCGGCCATGGCTCACAGGCCCAGCCACTCCGTGGCATGTGGGATCTTCCCAGACCGGGGCACGAACCCGCGTACCCTGCATCAGCAGGCAGACTCTCAACCACTGCACCACCAGGCAAGTCCCCAACCTTATTTTATAGATGAGGAAACTGAGCCTTGGAAAGCTGGACTAACTGGGCCATATTGCTATCAAATGGAGAAGCTGGCATTCAATGCTGAGTCATCTAGCCCCTGGTACTCTCAACCACTCTGCTATAATGGCTCATTAGATGGTCGGCAAAATGTTTTGCACGGTTCCTGAAACAGAGTGAACTCTCAAAGTATGATAAGTACGACATCATAGTAATGATGATGATGTTAAAGGAGGGCTGACTTTAAGCTGAATCTAGAGGCGGACCATTGAGTGACTTGGTTGTCATTGTCAACAATTACCCATGTGGTGCTCCTGACTTGACAGCCTAGGGATAACCCCCCAGAGCTCTGTCAACATCCTTTTTAAGTAGAGTCTCACATATACCTGGCTCAGGGATTTTTAAAATGTTATCAATCTGTCTTCCATGCCCTCTAGTATAGCACTAGTGTCTTAGGTCAGGTTCCTTGGGAAACAGACTCACAGGCAGAAAATTGATTGGCAAGCGCTCTAGGGATCAATGACTATGGGGAATGAAGGCTGAAGGACTGAGCAGAGAGAAGAATTGCACTGCAATGCAGTCCCAACCAAGACCTCAGTCTATCCCACCCAGAGCACTGGGGCTCAGATGGTCTATGGTGGGCAGAAATCTAAGATAGCCCCAAGATTCCTGCCCTCTGGTGTACATGCCTTGTGCAATTCCTTTACCTTGAGTGCAGGCAGAAGCTGTGAATATGATAGACTATCACACCCATGGTTAAGCTACTCATCAATTGACTTGGAGTTAATAAACAGGGAGATTATCTGGGTGGGCCTGACCTAATCAGATGAGGCCATAAGTGGATCTGAGCCCTTCCAAGCATGAGAGGGAATATGGGAAGGGCCACATAGCAGGAAATAACAGAAAGGCCCTAGGAAACTGAGAAGGGTCCCTGGTTGAGAGTCAGCCAGGAAATGGGAGAGCAGTCCTAGAGCCACAAGGAACTGAGTTCTGCCAACTCCTGATTGAACTTGGAAGAAGACCCCCAAGCCTCAGATGAGACCCCCAAGCTCTGGCTGGCACCTTGTGTTCAGCCTGGTGAGACGTGAGCAGGAGATCCAGTTGTGCTATGCTTTGACTTCTGACCTGTGAGATGATAAAGGGGTGTGGTTTTTGCTTTATTTTTTTAATTAAATTTTTTATTTTGAGATAATTGTACATTCATGTGCAGTTGTAAGAAACAGTACAGAGAGATCCTTTGTATCCTTTACCCAGTTTCTCCCAAGGGTAACATCTTACAAAGCTGTGGTACGAGATCACAACCAGAATATTGACATTGAGACAGTCAAGACACAGAGCAATACCATCACTACATCCTGTAGTCCTTTTATAGTCAGGCCCCCTTGCCTCCTGCATCTCCTTTCCCCATTTATCTTCGACTCTCAGCAATCACTAATCCATTCTGCATTTCTGTAATTTTGTCATTTCAAGAATGTTATGTAAATGTAGTAATATAATATGTAACATTTTGGAATTGGCTTTTCACTCAGCATGACTCCTTGGAGATTCATCCAACTTGTTGTGTGTATCAATGGTTCATTCATTTTTACTGCTGTGAAGTATTCCATGATATGAACGTACCACAGTGTGTTTAGCCGTTCACCTGTTGAAGGACATCTCAGTTGTTTACAGTTTGGTGCTGCTACCAGAAAAGCTGCTTTGAACATTCGTGTACAGCCTTTTGTTTGAACGTGTTTCCATTTCTCTGCAAAAATTTCTCTGGGATTGAAACTCTGGGTCATACGATAGTTGTATTTTTAGTTATTTGAGAAACTGCCAAACTTTTCCAAAGTGGCTATACCATTTTACCTTCCCACCAGCAATGTATAAGTGATCAGGTTTAATGCCGTCACTATGTTTTATTTTAGACTTTCTGAAAGATGTATAGTGATAACTCATTGTGGTTTTAATTTACATTTCCCTAATGGCTAGTGATGTTGAGCATCTTTTCACACACTTATTTGCCATCTCTATATCCTCTTCAGCAAAATGTTCCTTCACGCCTTTTCCCCCAAATCTAATTGGTTTTCTTTTATTAGTTACTGTTGAATTTTGAGAGATCTTTATGTATTCTAGATGCTATTCTTTTGTCAGAAGTATGGTTTGCAAATTTATCGTCTCACTGTCTGAAGGTTGTCTTTTCATTCTCATAACAGGATACTTACAAAACAAATTTTAAAATTTAGATGAAACTCAATTTTTTTTCTCTTATAAATCATGCTTTTGGTTGCAAATCTAAGAACTCTTTGCTTAGCCTTGGATCCCAAAGATTTCTTTCTGATATTTTCTTTTCTAAAAGTTTCATAGTTTTACATTTTACATTTAAGCCCATGATCCTTTTAAGTTAATTTTTTAATAAGATGTGAAATTTAAGTCAAGGTTCATTGAAAAAGCTAGCCTTCCTCCATTGAACTGCTTTTGTACTTTTGTAAAAAATCAGTTGGGCATATTTGTGTTAATGTGTTTCTAGATTCTCTATTCTGTTCCATTGGTTTATGTGTCTATCACTCTGTAAACATCACAGCTCTGTCTTCAAATCAGGTAGATTGATTCCTTCCATTGTATAACTCTTTTACAAAACGATGTTAGCTATTCTGGTTCATCTGCACTTGCATATAAATTTTATTTATTTTTATTTTATTTATTTATTTTGGGCTGCATTGAGTCTTCGTTGCTGTGCATGGGCTTTCTCTAGTTGAAGTGAGTGGGGGCTACTCTTTGTTGCAGTGTGCGGGCTTCTCATTGCGGTGACTTCTCTTGTGGAGCGTGGGCTCTAGGCGTGCCGGCTTTAGTAGCTGCAGCACGCTGGCTCAGTAGTTGTGGCTTGTGGGCTCTAGAGCGCAGGCTCAGTAGTTGTGACACACGGGCTTAGCTGCTCCGCAGCATGTGGGATCTTCCCAGACCAGGGATTGAACCTGTGTCCCCTGCATTGGCAGGCGGATTCTTAACCAGGGAAGTTCCCATATATATTTTAGAATACTTTTGTCTATGCCTATAAAAAATCTTGCTGGGATTTTGATAAGAATTGCATTAAACCTGCATTTGGGAGAATTGACCTCTTAATTATGTTGAACCTTCCAACCCACGAGTATGCTATGTCTCCACTTACTTAGATCTTTGGTTTCTTTCAACATTGTTTTCAGTATAGAAGTTCTGTAGATGTTTTGTTAGATTTACACTTAAGCATTTCTTTCTTTTTTTTGAGTAATTGAAAATGGCATTGTATTTTGAGTTTTGATGTCCACCTATTCATTGATATATAGAAATAACAATTGCATATACAATTGTATATCTAGAAATACAAATGTGTACAATTTTTGTATGTTTATCTTGTATATTGCAACTTTGCTGAACTCACTTATTTGTTCTAGGAGTTGGGTTGTTTTTGTTTGTATGTTTGTTTGTTTGTTTATAGATTCCGTGAGATTTACTACATAGACAACCATGTCATTTGCAAATAGGGACAGTTTTATATCTTCCTTTCTGATCTGTATGCATTTTATTTCCTTTTTGTGTCTTATTAGTTTGATCAGAACTTCCAATAATATATTGAATAAGAGCGGTGAGAACAAACATCCTTTACCTTGTTCTTGACCTTGGGAGGAAAGCGTTCCATCTTTCACCATTAAGTGTAATATTAGCTGGAGGCTTTTGGTAGATACTTTTCAACAGATTGAGAAAGTTCCCCTCTACACCTATTTTCCTCTAAGAGTTTTATCATGAATACATGTTGAATTTTGTTAAATTTTTTTTTGCATCAGTCGATAAGACCGTGTGATTTTTCTTCTTTAGCTATTAATATGGTGGATTACATTGATTGATTTTCAAGTATTGAACAGCCTTGCATTCTTTGAATAAACCTCCTTTGAGAGGGTGAGAAGGACCACTGGGGAATGTTTTGTTGTATTTTAAGCCGCCTGAGAACAAATGGTGAGGAGTTCACCAGGCAGTTAAGGAGGGAAAGAACTTCCAGGGTGAGGCATTACAGTTACAAAGGCACTGAGGCATGAAACTGCCTTCTTTGAAAAAATGAAAATATTTCAGGATGTCTGGAGTGTTGAGTCCCAGAGGCAGAGTGGCAGGAGATGAGGCTAAGATGTAGGCAAGGCAGAGCTCCAAGGCTTTGTATGCTGTGCTCAGGACAGTGGGCTTTCACTGAAGGTGATAGAAACCACTGTGAGGCTGGATGTAGGGAATGATCCTGTAAAGTTTGCCTTTTAGAAACCCCATGAAAAGGGAACTGGAGGGCTGAGCCTAGAGAAGGGGAACCAGTAGGAAGAATCCAGGAAAGGAAGGATGGAATCCTGTATTACCACTAACATTGAACTCATTACCTTCCTTCTTCAAATGCTTCTCCTCAGAGCCCCCTGACTCTCCTTATTCATTTGCCCAAGGCCATCTCAAGCTCTTCTTTCTTTTGTCTTCCACAGCCAGTTAGTTGGCAGAGCCTCTGTGTCCTCATCCTCTTCTGTCCCTTTGCTCTACTCACTGCCACCAACTCAGTGAAACTGGAGTATTCGTATTCTCCTCACTGGCCCCCTACTTCTGCGTTTTCTCCACCTCCAATCCATTCTCCATCCTTGCCCCTGTTTTCACCTTTAAAATTCCCTACTCTACTCAGATCACTTCCATTTCTACAAAAACTTCAGAAAGGGTCTGCTTGGTCTGTATGAAATGGAACAGACTCGTGGCTGCCTGGGGGCACGGACTAGGGTCCTAGAGGAACTGCTTTGGAAGGTCTTTGAGAGAAATCTCCTCTGAATTGTCAGGGGACCTCCGATGCAAAGGCAGCCATCTGCAGGGCAGAGCTTTGGTGCCTGAAAAGATACCTTCTCTTTAGCATGCCTGACCTCCTCCAAACTGCTCATTTTTTCTTGTAGCCCTCCTCTCCAGCATACTAGTTCAGAACAGGCACACAGGGGCACTCAGCATGTACTTGGTGAATTGAACTGAATTGAACGGAGTTCACCCAGGTTATTGCTTTATTATTATTTGCAATCTACTCTGCATTTCTGGGACTTTCGTCTCCCTGCTCCTACTTACCTCCCTTCTCCGTGCTTTACTGTTCTTGGCTTGGATTTATGGGACGCAGGAGCCCTGGCTGTCCTATGGCCACTCAGGACCCCTGGACACTGAGTCTGTGCACCAGGATGATCCTGCCAGGCTCTCGGGGCACTTTTTGGTCTAGGTTGTGAGAGTCTTAGGGACGGGGACTGACCTGTCTTTGTGATGAGGGTGGGGAGCATGACACTCCACTCCCTGCTAGCCCAGGGACAGAAGAGTTTTTATTCAGTAAATGAGTGCTAATATTTGGTTACATGCGAAGCCCTCAGGAAGTCATTCCAAGAACACAGCGGACATCCCAGCCTTCAAGTTCCCTGATCCAGTTTCTCACAATCCCCAGCCACACAACTGAATGCCAAAGACTGGATTCTTTACCTTCCTCCACTATCTTCCTTTCCGATCTGCTTCCTAAGTCCTCTCTGAGCCCCTTTTATGTCCCTGCACAGCCCAGGCATCCTCTCTTGGCATTATCTCTGCCTGACTCTTCCCCCCTCCCCTCTTCGTGTTCCAGGTCGTTTGTTCAAACCTGTCGTATCTCCATTTATAACAGCTATTCGGGAATCCCTCTCCAATCCCAACCCTCTCTGCCTTTAAGTACTATCTGCTCACCTCTTGATCATGATGACCTTCTGGTCTTGGATCATCCTGCCTCATATGTCAGGAATAAGGGTAGTGGTGTCAACGGTTAGAAGAGTGGCCTCAGGGTGATCCGAGGGAGTTGTGAGGATGTGCTGGATGCTTGACTGAAGGACAAGAGGCCTTCAGAGTGGAGGTTTCTAAGAATCACCTTTGGGAGAGAAGAGAAAAACACAATGGCAGATCCCAGATTTAGCTCCCACCCTATAAAAATCAAACCTCTACTAGTATCACACCCAGCCCTCCAAGACTGGCAGTGGAAAAAGAGCCTTTATGTGGATAAGGTGCCTGAATCTCATGGCCACGACTCCCAGGGAACAGCTCCTCTTTAATTTCCTGCCCAAGCCCTGCCCATAATGCTACTCTCTGTATCCAGTCCATCCAATGAGACCATGTTGGAGAATAGACACCCCTTAACCAGAGCACTTAGATTTCAGACAGCCTGGGCTCCCCTACTGTGTGATCCCATAACATCAGCATTTCCCCCAAACAACATAAATGGCCATTTGAGTGTAAATGAGCATAAATGGCTGTCATTGGTCTGCATTCCCTGGACTGTCTATGTCACTCATCCCCATATTCTAGATCATAGTTCAGAGACTGCTACAAGACTGATGCTCAATAAATATCTGTTAAATGAATGAATGAATGAATGGGATGGATGGATGGATGAATGAATGAATTTTGCTATGGCTCAAGGATAGCAAAAGAGAAAACAGACCCAGAAAGCTAGCTGTAACTAAGGAATCTGGCTTCCGAAGTGTAACTTACTCACGTCTAGCTTGTGTTCCTCTCCAGGGTCTCCCTGCCTAGCTTCTGGCATATCCCCACCTCTCTCTCTCTGTTTCCACCTGGTGCACTCCAGCACAGCAAAACTTCTCAAGACAGACCCACAGGGAGAGAGGGACAGGCGTTCCCTCTCACGGTAGGCTGAATCTGCTAAGTTTCCAGATTCCTGTATGAAGGGCTACATCTTCTCTAGATAATAGTCCAGTCCTTTAGGGGTGTGTGCTTCCTCTAGGTCAGAAGGGAAAAGAGCTTTCACCTCCCTTGGCAATGTTCATTAGTTTCTCCTAAAGTATTCTACTGAGGATTAGCAAGAAAGAGTAGGTGATCCACTAACAGTGCCTGCCATGGGTGTGGCCAAGAGGAAAGATAGTTTCTATGGTGCATACTTGCCTATGGCCTCAGCAGGACAACCTGTCTTTATAAAACAAATAAATCTAAGATCCACACTTAGGGGGATTATTTCATACTTATCCTTTAAGGAGTGAAGGTTTCCATTGGCAGCCTTCACATGTACTATTCCCCTACAGAGACTTGGGGAGGGACATTTTGTGTGCCCTTTTCGGTTGTGATTTTTTTTCTTCTGATATGTAACAGAAGCTGAAGGAAGCAACTGCAACAGGATAGTGTAACTTAGACCCAATTCAGTCATTATTATTTTTGTAAATTTTAGACTTTTATTATGAGCCTTGAATGGGATGCTGTGCTCTTTGGCAAGCACTGTTCCTGAGCTCTGGCAATGGTGATGGATAAACCAGGGACAGTGTATTCATTCTGCTTCTCGTTCTCCATGGGTCTGAAACACATCTTCCAATGGGCCCCAAAGGGAGTTTGGCTCAGCATCTACACCAGGACTCTTGATATTGGAGCTCTTGGAAAACCAAGAATCGAGGGCAGCCACTGGGCTCCTTTCTTTTTAAGAAGTATTTTCTTCACAGCACCCACCCACTAGAGCCGTGGGTGATGGCAGCTAAGGAAGGGCCTGAGTGGGTTTAAGTGGGTTCTAGGATTGAAGCAACACAGACAAGTTGAGCAGAGGAGGTGGAGGACAGTCTTTGTTCACCAGCCCCTGGCAGTGAGCTACAGATCCAGAGCAAAAACAGCAAAATGCCGTGGAGGCAGTCACCAACAGGAAAGAGATAGGAGAGGTGACAGAGACTGAGCATATGTGCCCAGTGAAGTCGAATATTTTCTTTGGAGGTTCAAATTATCCCGTGAATTTTTTTCTAGTATTTTTCCATATCTCTGGGACCAAACATGTGCATATGACATGATGCGTTTAAAGCAGTTTTTGGAGAAGCAGATAGAGATAAGCTTCCAACTTTTAAACATGGAAAGGGAGGATTTCTCTCTGACTCAATAATGTGACCAGTTCATTGAAACAAAGCAAGCATCAATGCATCCCCTCGCGCAGAATGTTTCAGCTTACCTTCATACACTGTCTCCAGCTGTTTCTCAGACTAAGGACTGTTTATTCTTTTTTAAATTAATTAATTTATTTATTTTAAAATTTTGGCTGCATTGGGTCTTTGTTGCTGCACATGGGCTTTTCTCTAGTTGTGGCGAGCGGGGACTACTCTTCGTTGTGGTGCCCGGGCTTATTGCTGTGGCTTCTCCTGTTGCAGAGCATGGGCTCCAGGCACACGGGCTTCAGCAGTTGTGGCACGTGGGCTCAGTAGTTGTGGCTCGCGGGCTCTAGAATGCAGGCTCAGTAGTTGTGGCACACGGGCTTACTTGCTCTGCGGCATGTGGGATCTTCCCGGACCAGGGCTCGAACCCATGTCTCTTGCATTGGCAGGCAGATTCTTAACCACTGAGCCACCAGAGAAGTCCCCAAAATTGGTCATATACTTCTAAATGAATATATTATGTCCATGTAAAAACACACAAAAAATGGGTGTTCTAAAAGGTTGAAATTTTATAAGCAAAAGTTCCACTACTTTCTTGTACCCAGAAGGATCGCCAGAGACACCCCACTTTGGAGACCGCTGGCACAGACACAGGTCCTCTGTGGATTCAGAGGAGTGAGGGTTGCTATTGACCGTGCCTGCAAGGCACTGGATAAGTGGACCAGCGTCCCAGTGAAAGATGTTTCCAGAGTACGGAAACACACAGGGATGTCTGAATGGTGTTGTGGGACAGTGAATGAACCATGGGGCTGGAAGTGACTGAGATTCTGGGCCTCAGTGTTAGAGCTAATAATAGAAGTATGGTAGCCAGGAGAGGAAGCTAGTCTTTGGGGAAAAGATAAATAACGTGAAAAGAAGCCATCTGAGGGGAGCTAACCTTATATAGGGTGAGCAAATGACAGCTGACTCTGGATTTCATGTCAGCGTGGGAGAAGAACATGAGATTTTGGTAGATGCCACTTAAGGCAGATCTTGTGGTGTGGTTTGAAGAGACAAGTCACGAGTTCCTGGCTCAAAACCTCCCCCCTACTGACTGTCACAGTGCCTGAAATTTCTCTTTTGAAAATTAATCTTTGTCAGTTAAAGGGCTGGAAGACCCAATTAAAATACAATCCCCCCCAACAGAAGTAAGGTCTTCATTTTTTGTGAGTTAATACCTCAAAGGGGTCAGGTTGCTGAGAGGAAAACACTATAGAAATGTAGTGAGGAAGCTGGAGGTGAGAGAGAGTAGGAACCCCAAGAGGAGAAAAGGTTGTACTAACAGGAGAGGTGAGAGGGCATGGCATCCACTGAAGGGAGTTTTATGCTCATAATCTTCATGTGGCATCTTGGATTCTGCACCGAATTTTATACGTATATATTTATAAATTACATAGCATATAATTAATATATACAATTATATATATTAACCACCTTATGAGAAAACACACACATACATATATTATATAATGCAATCATATATAACGCACACACAAAATGTATAATTATATGTAATATGTCTTTTTGAGTATATATAATATATATATTTCTGAATTTTCTTACAATTTTTCTCCTGTGTGAAAACAGGCATACATATGTTTGATATATAATATAATTAATATATATAATTATATTCAATTGAAATGATAAAAAGAATAACATAATTATTATATTATAATTATAAATATAATTATATGTGTCATATGTGTGTGTTTTCTCACAAGGTGGTTTCCAGCGAGAGAAAAATTATAAGAAAACTCAGAAATAACCATTTTTCTGGATATAAGTAGTTTTAACCATTTATTTTCTAAGCCTAAAAGCAAGAGAAGAAAACATAAGGGAAAGGATCCAATAGATTTGAATAGATAATTTCAAAATTCTGTAAAAAAGGGAAAACACTACCAAAATTAAGATTGAAAGGCAAACTGCAGAAAACATTTGCAGTAAATACAACAAAGAGTTGCTCTCTTCTCTGTATAAAGAAGTCAAGCAATTCAATGAGAAAAACACAAAGAACTCTTAATATAAACAGGCAAAGGTATTATACAGACAGTTCATAAAAGAGGAACTCTCACTAGTCATTGATTACAAGGACCATGAGGAAGGGACCATGTCTGTGTGTTCACCATTGCAGCCCCAGTGCCTGGGTCAGTGCTGAGTCACCTATTAAGTAAATATTTGTTGAATGATTGATTTGATGAATGAACTAATTAATACAAGAAAAAGTCAATCTTGAGGTAATCAAAGGAATGAAAATTAATTTTTTTTTGTCCATCACTAGAGCAAATACTTTCTAAGTGGAGTAATATCCAATGAGTATAGTAACTAAGTATAGTGAAAGGACTTTCTCATGGGAATCGATGGCGACTCCCTAGGAAAGCAATCACCTCCTTCTTATGCGTGGGAAGATCACGCCTCCTCACCTCCTTGGAGTCAGAACTAGCTGTGTAACTAGTACTTCCCGTTGGGTTATGGGCAGAGGTGATGTGTGTTACTTCTGGACCAAAGCATTTAGGAATATTCCTCTGAAGATGTGATCACAGAAGAGGCCCCCATTGGGAAGTTGGAGCCAAAAGACTGAACAGCCTGGATTGCTGAATCCACAGAAGGAAGATGGCAGCTTCAGAGGGTAACCTGAACCCAAAGATGATTTTGTATGACTAGGAAGTAAATTCTTATTTTGTTAGGTCATTGAGATACTAGAGCTGCTTTTACCATGGCACACCTCACCTATTTTGATTAATATACTTATTTCATTCTGTTCATGAATATCTATTGAGCTAAGCACCTACTGTAAGACAGACCCAGAAATTCCATTTATGAGGAATAAGAAAATCATCCTAAATATGGAAAAGGATATTTATACATGAAGATGCTCATTGTAAGGTTATTTTAAAACCCAGCTTTTCCATAATAGAACAGCAAGTTGCAAAAGAAAAACATTTCACATGCACTTAGTAGATATTTATAAAGAAATATAATAACATGGGAAAATATTTGTGACTGTCATCCTCCTAAATTTCCTATACATGTAAAAAAAAGATTGAAAGAAAAAACACTGAAAATGTTGAAGTGTGGTTTTGTTGAGTAATGAAAATTATGATCATTTTTCCTGCTTATTTCTTTCTACAATTTAAAATTTTCTAAATATTTAAAAATAATTGGTATCAATTTTCATAATGAAAAGCAATCCTTCTCTCCCAACGTTTAGATTTATAACAATCTATTTATAACAAATAGATTATATCTTACAAAATATAATATATATTATATTTTATTATATCTCATTGTTAAGATTTTTCTTAATTTTGGAAACAAATCTTTCCCAAGTTGTTGTAAAACCCAAATGGTGGATGATCTTTATATTTTTTGCTCCTTTTTTTGGTGTATATGCAGAAATTGCAAGTTTTAAAGAAAAAAAATTCTATCCATTTATCTCTTTTAAAGGCATTGCAGACTGCTTATTGATGTTTTAAAAATAGAATCTGATCTTGAGCAAGACCCTCCTCCTCTCTGGAACCCATTGTCTTTGTTTGAACAATGGGAGGCTGGGTCTAATGATCTCTCAGACCCCTGCCAGCTCTAGCAGTCGGGTGAAATAAGAAGTTAATAAGTTCATATGTCAGAGGTGTCATTCAAGCAGGTTTTGGAAAACACTTGCTTCATTAGTTTTGTGAACAGGTATCTATGGAAACAACTTATATTTGTACTCAAGGGAGATAATCATTTATGAATTTATCTCCATACAATCTTCACAAAGATAAGCTGTGCTGGAGCTAAGCTTCTAAGAGCCTGTACCGGAAGATGCAGTTTTACACCCTTTTTGGTAGAATCAAGTAAAAGTCATCCTGATCAACTGAGATATCATCAGAGTTTCAGAGACTAGAAGGTTTCATTTGAAATTAAACCACAAGGATCTGGAGAGTCACAGCATTCACTAGACACAATTTTTTAAAACTTGAGGAAAACACTCTGGAATGTTCGCAGAACTAGCCAAGTAACCATGGAAAGCAGAAGAGAAAAACTAGATGCAAGCAGCATCATTTTTCTTTCAATCTGGGTCATTTTTATCCAGTGATTCTGGAATGACCCACTCACTTCCTAATTAGCTGCTCCTCTCTGGGCCTGAGCTTCTGCATGTAGAAAATGAGGGACCTTAACCAGATGACATCTAAGGTAGCTAATAATACAAAGATTGAGCTAGCGTTTAGTATTTTTGCTATCATGTGATGACCTTCAGCACTGATTAAAAAAAAAAAAAACCCAGGTTATGTGCAAAGAGGTACTTCTATGCTTTGATATTGTCTAACAAGCAGAACTGGTATCTTCCAGTTAACTGTTCTTGACTCCTAGCTGTGTTGTTCAGGACTCTGGTCGCCAATGCCAAAAGCTGAACGTGATTTAGCTTAACTGGAAAGGGGGAGCCTTGGCTCACGTAACCAAATCGCTGAAAGAAGGTGGGTCAGGTGACAAAGGACAATGGATTCAGGGACTCAAACTCTGTCAGGGCTCTCCATGCCCTTTGGGTGTCAAGGGCTAGACCAGTTTCACCATATCGTGAGGAGCATGGCTATGGACAGCTCTGGGCTCACATTTCTGCAGCTTAGGACCAGAAAGGAAAATTAGCTCTCTTCTTCAGGTAAGTCAGGTAAAGACACTGACTGCACAGCTTGGGTCACCGCCCAACACCTGAGTCAGTCACCATGCCCAGAGGCAGGAGATATGATGGTCTGCCTCATCATTTGCCCCATCTTTGTTGTCAGGAAGATTTGAGTATATTATTAGGAGTTGAAGGAAAAGATGCTGAACAGGGAAACATAGCTGCCACACTGGTTTTCTGTTTCTTGCCATGCAGCAAGTTATCACAGACTTAATGGCTTAAAACAGCCCTCATCTGTGAGTTCACAGTGCTATAAGTCAGAAGGCTGTGCTCGGCATGACTGGGTTCTCTGCTCAGGATTTCACAAGGTTAAAAGGTGTCCACAAGGTTTTGTTCTCCTTGGTAGCTCAAGGTCATCTTCCAAAGTCATGTGGTTGTAGAGTATTCAGTTCCTTGTGGTGTACACCTGAGGTCCCCATTTCTTTGGTGGCTGTTCTCAGCTCCTAAAGGCCACTCACATACTTTGCCACACGGTCCCCTCCATCTTCAAGCCAGCCAGTGTTGAATCCGTCTCACTCTTCGAGTCTTTTTCACCAGGAAGAGCCCAGGTCCTTTTAAGGGTTCCTCTGATTAGATCAGCCCTGGCCCCAGGATAATCTCCTGATCTTAAAGTCAACTGATTTGACACCTCAGTTACATCTGCAAAATCCCTTTGCAACAGTACCTAGCTTAGTGTTTGACTGAATAACTAGGAGAAGGTAGATACTGGGGGAGAGGAGGGTAGGGATTGGGGACCCCCGCTTAGAATTCTGCCAACTACCACTGTTACATGAGCTTAGGAAGTTTAAATCCATCTTGAGTAGACCTATTTCAAAAGGCCAATCATTCCAAGACTAAGTCTGCCTAACTCTTGGGCAACTAATTCATTTATCAGACTGGTTGCTTGGCTCATGCAATCAAAATAACTTGATTAAATAGATTTTTTATTATTAAGCTAATTGCCAACTTTAGGAAGATGGAATGTAAACTAAAAGACAGAGCTTACTTGCTTAAAAGCATGGTTTTTTGTTTTTGGGGTTTTTTTGCAGTACGTGGGCCTCTCACTGTTGTGGCCTCTCCTGCTGCGGAGCACAGGCCCCAGACACACAGGCTCAGTGGCCATGGCTCACGGGCCCAGCCGCTCTGCGGCATGTGGGATCTTCCCAGACCGGGACACGAACCCTTGTCCCTTGCATCAGCAGGCGGACGCTCAACCACTGCGCCACCAGGGAAGCCCTAAAAGCATGTTTTAAACACTTTCTGCATGCTCCTGCTCTAGAACATGAACTGCTTCATCCCCTAAATGCAGTTCAGTCCCCCTGTTATACATCTTCACGGAACCCTATTCTTTTCACTTGCAATGCTCCTCAGTGCTTATTCAACACCAGTCCTACTAGACTATATACTGATGATGCAGAATCTGTGTTTCCTGTTTAATGCATAACATAGCATAGTGCCTGGCACATACAATAAATATTTCTAGAACGAAGAGGAGAGGTGTCATGCCATGCCTCAGTGTGTACTTCTGTGCTTAGGGCGGTGCCAGCACATGGCAGGTGTTCCTTCAGGGTGAAAGGAAGGGAGAGAAGAAGGGGAGAGAGGAGGAATGGAGGCCACAGCGCTGGGCCTTTCAAGGAAAACAGCTAACTTGGGTCCTTCTGACTTGATCAAACAATACAATTTCTCAGCATCTTACTTCCAAGAAAAATTGTACGCAGTGATCCAACTATTTCAAAATGTTTTTGAAACTCTCCAAGCCTATGGAGCAGAACAGGCAAAGTGTCCCCACAGCAAAGGCTGGCGTCATTGCCCCCGGAGGGCGTTAGTGGGGCCGGGCTCCAGACCGAGGGACTGGCCGCCAAACTGTTCAGTCTGTTTACCCCCAGCACAGACACTGGCCCACTTCAGGACTCTACACATGTGGAGGGGCCTGGAGTCAGTTACTCCTGGAGCAAAGCAAATACTCTCCTCCCCAGGCCAACAGCACACAGGCAGGAAGGCAACCCTGACTCACAGAACCTGGCACTGATTATAGAAAAGAGTCCTTACCACTCTGGGAAGTCAATCTCACTTACATATTAACTATCCCCCTGGCCCTGGGGATCTGGCTTTGGAGTGGGTCTCAAGATTTTGGACCTCGCAGAAAAAAGCATATATTCTGTGTCCAAAATGTTGATTAAAATGTACAAACAGACTGTCTTCGCTGAAGGAAATTTGGGAAGTACCTTCCAGGGTCGTTGTCAATGACCTTGTGTTGGTCTTCCCTGCCAGCCCCTCCTCACTCCCTTCTCCCCAGCCTCACCCACAGCTCTGCCCCTCTTTTAACCTTGTGGTTGCAAGTCTAACGGACAAGCACACACATGTCTTCCTATCTAAGTGATGTAAGATGTTCTACCTTTTGTTTCCCTGTTGCATCAATGGGAAGGGAGCTATTCATAGACCCAGGAAAAAGTGAGGGACCATTGGGAAGGATGGGTTTTCAAATCTCTATCCCAGATCATCCTTCCTCATTCACTTGCTTATTGTGATTGGCTGAATGTTTGTGGCCTGCAAAATTCATCTGATGAAGCCCTAACCACCAAAGTGATGGTATTTAGAGGTGGGTCCTACAAGAGGTGATAGTCATGAAAGTAGGACCCTCAAGATGAGATTAGTACCCTTTTAAGAGGAGAAAGAGAGAGATCTCAGTCTCTCTTCACACACATGCACAGGGCACAGGCCATGTGAGCACATAGCTAGAAGTGTGTCTGTCTGTCTACAAGCCAACAAACAGGCTTTCACCAGGACCTGAATCTGCTGGCACCTTGATCTTGGACTTCCCTGCCTCCAGAACTGTGACCAATAAAGCCACCCAGTCTACAGTACTTTGTTATAGCAACCCGAGCTGGCTAAGACACTTATATTGCTGCAATTAATTATTTGTTTGATGACAGATTCCTTCCCTTATATTACAGCTCTCCAAGAGCTAGTCTTATTCACCTTTGTCCCTCATGGTGCCTGACCACAGGTACCTGACTGTATAGATACTTATTTAATGTTTGTTAAACCTTAAATTCTGTGCTAAGGAGTTTGGACTTGAACAACAAAAACAACTGGAGTTTTTGAATGGGGAGTGTTATTAGCTGTGTACTGTCAAGCAAATGACTTGTGCTTTGGAGCCTCAGGTTTCTGGTAAGAGGAATTATGCTGTCCAAGGGAAAAAAGATGTGCAAATTCTCTGAACAGCATAATTCATTGCCTAACTGTATGAGAGCCATAGCACTTCATGTTTGCCTTTCTACACTCCTCCCAAGGCAAGAAAATCTGCTAAAAGACCACTCTGTGATGCTCATTTTATTTCTGTTTATTTAAGCTGGACTACCCTGTGACTGAGTAATTCTTTCTAACCATATGCTGTTGCTGCCTAGGCAGAGAAAGTGTCCAATGTGGAGAGGATTTGAAACGCTTTATTATGGGAAAAAAATTTCCCATCGTGCCTTGCATCTTTACTCCTAGGCAATAAATGCAGATTCCTTTCTAAATAGTTTAAAATTCACTTTGCAATCCAAAAACTACTGAAGGGGATGAAACCTTGAGTTTAAATTTGTCAAATATGCTTTAGCAGCAAAAAAGGCTATTGAAACACAGACACACACACACACACACACCCATGCTTGCTGCTGTTGCTGCCATTCCATCCTGAGGATTACTTAGTTTAGAAAGCCCACAATGTATTAAACAATTCCTATAAAATGTCCTAGCTGGGGAGTTAGCTATGTGATAAGGATTCCCATATATGGGAGTGTGACTAAGCTCTGAGAGAAAATATGGCAGAGACGGCTGGCTAAAAATCTGGGATAATTCCCTGAGAAGGAAAAAATAAAGAAGGAAGGATAACAAAACCCGCGGTGCACAGGAAATGCCTGGCTCACAGAAGGGTGAGCACGTTTGTGTGGGAAAACGCACAATCTGGCCAGCGCCAGTTCCCAGTGGAAAGATGTCTGCAAAATGCTCTCTCCCCATTTGCACCCTTTCAGATGCCTAAGAGCCTCTTTGGGGACTTTTGAAAAAGACCCTGGCCCTTCAGGCCAGGACATTCTGAACAGCCTTTCTCACAGGCTTAGCTCTGTGTTCCTTGCAAACTGCTAAATCCCTCAACCTCTAAATTTTGTCTTGAAGTCATAAATTTCTCTCCAGGCATCTTGGTTTTCAGAAACCAGCACAGCATGTTTCATTTGTGAACAACTGGAAGAAAGCAGATTTACTGACAAATCTTTTTTTAAAAAGATTTTTTAACTTTCATTGGCTTTTCATTTTACATAAAGGTATGCCCCCTCTGCCAGTTGTAGGAAAATGCAATGTAATTAGAGTAGCTTGATCCTCAGAATTGCACTGGTTTGCTAGTCTAAAAATATCTCGACCGGCTAAAATGTTGGGCTGAATTAACAAAATATAAATGAGGAGAAAGGAATGTAATATCCCTCACTTAGCTTCAAAAATTCAGCTGCACGAGTGCATTTAGGGGTTTATCTACTAGTAAGTCTACTGGTCCCAGCCCGATTTCCCCACAGACAGGCCACTGGGGGTGGGTTCAGGGGGGCCTAGATCACAGCCCCAGCCCTGCCCCTTGCACATATGTATGTTTGGGGCAAGTCACTTCACTGAACCTCAGGGTTCTCACTTGAAAAGTGAGAAAAACAAGAAATCTTTCCCCAGAGATGGATAAAGATTAAATGAGATGACAAATATGAAGCATTGATCACTAAGTTTTCACCAAATAAACACCTGTTGTTATTAGGTCATCTGTCTCTGCATGGGCACCACTTTGGAGGACAAATTGATCAGTGGGCTCCACTCAGCTTTTGGTATTTCTGCTCTAAACCAAATCTGTAAGAGTCAATACATTGAAAATGTTAAAGCCAAAAATGAGTTTCTTTGGAATAACTTAATGCACACAATCTGAAGAACCTTGAAACCATTCACAGAGTTTCAATAATTAACTATATATATATATATATATATATATATATATATATATACTTTTTTTTGTTTTTGCGGTACACAGGCCTCTCACTGTTGTGGCCTCTCCCATTGCGGAGCACAGGCTCCGGATGCGCAGGCTCAGTGGCCATGGCTCACGGGCCCAGCCGCTCCGTGGCATGTGGAATCCTCCCAGACCGGGGCATGAACCTGTGTCCCCTGCATCGGCAGGCAGACTCTCAACCACTGCGCCACCAGGGAAGCCCTACATATATTTTTAATATATCAGTCAATATCCTTATATCAATCTTTCTTGTAGTCCCAGGTTGAGTGTCAAGATCACTGCCCCCATCCTCCCCCCCCACCACCTTGGTAGGCTGGTGGCTAGAAGCAGCTCATGGCCCAGGTAGAGTTGCTATCAGTCCTCTTCATGTCTGTTATCTCATTCCTGCTCATGTTAATATGTTAATTCACACTTCTTTCCTTTTCTCCTGTTCTCTCTCTCTCTCTCTCTCTCTCTCTCTCTCTCGCCCTCTCTCTCTCTGTACTTAGAGACATTAAGTTTTCAGACTAATGCTGCTACTACTACATTTCCTCTTTATAGTGACTGCCTGGTTCAAACCCTCTGTTATGTAAATCTTTTAACCTCCCTGTGCCTCCATTTCCCTATCTGTAAAATGACCTGAAGCAAGAAAAGACCTGCTTCCTGACAGTGTTAGAAAGGGACATCCATTTGTGCTGTGTTCGAGGGCCAGGAGGTACAATGGAAAGAGCGAGAGCTTAGGCCTGGAGGCGCCTCCTTCAAATCTCAGCTCAACCATTTTCCAGCTGTGTGGACGTGAACAGTTATTTCATGTCTCTTGGCCTGATTTCTCATTTGTAACACAGAGAAGCAGACTGTTGCTGCTTACCCCATATCTATTTCCTGTTTTCTTTCTTTTTTTTTTCCGGTACGCGGGCCTCTCACTGTCGTGGCCTCTCCCGTTGCGGAGCACAGGCTCCGGACACACAGACTCAGCAGCCATGGCTCACGGGCCCAGCCACTCCGCGGCATGTGGGATCTTCCCGGACCGGGGCATGAACCCGTGTCCCCTGCATCGGCAGGTGGACTCTCAACCACTGAGCCACCAGGGAAGCCCTCCTGTTTTCTTTTTTAACCAATAAAACTCCGATTTTGTTTGGAGCTGAAAAGTGTCCAGATAAAATGTTTCATTTCCACTCTCCCATCTGATACTGGCCATGAGCTCTAAGGAGAAACCACCGAGTACAGCTGACAGAAGGCTGTTTCTAAAGGGCAGCCTGGGCTGCCATGAACTTCTCCCTTTGCCTTTTATCCTCTTTCCCCTAGAACCTGGGCACAATGCCTGGAGGGACAGCAAGCCACCCTGTAACCGTAAGGTGACAAACATGAGGATGAAGCCTGTACACTAAGGCTGGCTGACCAGAAAGAGGAAAAACCCTCCTCTAATCGCCTCCCAGGGTTCCCAGCAAGCACTGGGCTGCCCACCTCCAAGCTTGCAAAATAAGCTGCAATTCAAATAGATCCCTATCTTTTAAGTCTTTGCTGGTCAGTTTGTCTGTTATTTGCAGTCAGACTCTTCTCAAAACAGGTACCCAGAGCTTCCCTGGTGGCGCAGTGGTTGAGAGTCCGTCTGCCGATGCAGGGGACACGGGTTCGTGCCCCGGTCCAGGAAGATCCCACATGCCGCGGAGCGGCTGGGCCCGTGAGCCATGGCCGCTGAGCCTGCGTGTCCGGAGCCTGTGCTCCATAACGGGAGAGGCCACAACAGTGAGAGGCCTGTACCGCAAAAAAAAAAAGAACAAAAAACCAAAAAAAACCAAACAGGTACCCACAGGAACTAAAATGATACTTGCTTCCCAGGATCCCTGTGACAGTAAAGTAGGTTAGGTACCTAAAGTGTTTAGCGTGATTCCTGGCACATGGCAGACTTCCAATAACTGTTTATTCCCTTCTTCCCTTTCCCATCATCACATTTTGAATTCTCCTTGATATGGGTAATTATCAGAGCTACTGGGGGGCCGTCTCAGATATTTTGCTCTTAATGTGTCCCTAAGTGTGAGTTGCCCAACTGAAAGTGATCCCACAGTCTGACGTCACATCCCAAAGCACATGTTTCTAGGCTGCCTTCCTAGAGCAGAGTCCCAGGAGAAGGGGCCCTAAAGGTCAAGCATTCTCTGCACTAGTACAGGGCATTTATGATAAAGTCCAACCTCCATATTTCAGGACTGACGTCCCTACTGAGAAAAGGGTCTGAAAACCACTGTCATGTTGGTTACCTTTATATGTATAGCTTAAAAGAGCAAAGGTACAAGGGAAACATGGCAGCTTTCTTCAAATATCACTTAGGCCCCTGGGGAGACTTGGCCAAGTATTAGCTGTGTGGACTTGGAAACAACAGCTTCTGAAAACCCTTCCAGTTCTAGATGAGATGCATTGTGGATCACAGGCTTTGAAAGGATGACCATGATATATTCTCAGCAAGTGTTCAGTGAATTGACTAATTAATTAATGAGTTAGGTATTTAGTCCTGATGTGTCTATGGGTAAATGCAGCTTGAGTCCCAATACCCAACTTATTGGTGAGAATATGCCTTGTGTGAAATGGAGGTCACCTGGCTTTGGGGTCATCTGAAATCCAGCCTCTGCCTGATGAGCCCCTTTCTGGGACTGTCCAGGGAAAACCACCTTGAAGGGTCAAGGCCTACAGCCTTCCCCAGCCCAATTTCAAAGGCAGTGACTATATATCTTAAATTGCAAAGGCCAGAAGGACTGGTTTATGCTCACTTTTCTGAGACAGTTGTTTTATTTCAGTTGAGTTAGCATCACACATTTTTGGCGTCTCCTCCAAGAAGTCTATTCAGTGGGCCAGAAGCATGTGAAATGGAGCCTTTGCTCTCAGAAATGGCATACTGACTGTACTTAAAGTTATTAAATCTTGAATGAATGGAAGAGAAAATGTCATAATCTTACCAGCGGAGAAGAGAAAGCCACACAAAATCTCCTAGTGTGAAGACAGCATGTTGGGAAATGAAGCAAAAGGGAATTTTTCATTACTTGTATCTGGGTTTTATGTTATAGTGAGAAGTACTGCCTACTACAGTTGGTTTTATGTACACCTCCTCTATAACTACCTAAGGATTCCATTGGGCAAAAATTTAATCAAATATCTTGGTTTCTAGTTAGTAGATTTGTGGCAAGCATCGGTGACCAAAAAATAAATAAATAAATAAAAATCTGGAGTATTTCCACCTACTTGGATGCAGTAAATGTTCCCTTCTCAAATTCAGGTTGAAAAGAAGGAATTCTGTGATGGAAACAAGGGAATGAGTTCTCTTACTTTTTATTTTTTGACTTAGACAACACATTCATTTTATTGAGGACTCAGCATTAAGTTTGAAGTTCCAAACATTGGAACTCATTTTTGAGGTGATATTGGAAAATAGCATCACATTTTTTAAATGAACTTTTCCCACTGTCCATAAAAGTCAGCTGAAACTTTTCCCATCATTCTTCATTCCTATGCCAAATTTACCTTTCTATTCTCAAATTTCAAATAAAACCCTCTTTCACAAATTATGAGAAATTTTGAAAAATAAAATTAAGCCACATGACTTTGGCAATGAGGGGAAGGATGAGGTTCGCCTGTTTGCTTTCATTATGACTTATTTGGATCATCTAAAAAGCTCTGCATTTTTTTCTCTTTTTAAAAATTTTTAAAAATTAAAAAAATATTTACAATTTTAAAAGGTTACACTCCATTTATAATTATTACAAAATATTGGCTATATTCCCCATGTTGTACAATACATCCTTGTAGCCTATATGATAACCAATAGTTTGTACCTCTCACTCCCCCACCCCATATTCCCCCTCTTGCACTGGTAATGACTAGTTTGTTCCCTATATCTGTGAGTCAACTTTTTTGTTTTATTCACTAGTTTGCTGTAATTTTTAGGTTCCACATGTAAGTAATATCATACAGTATTTGTCTCTCTCTGTCTGACTTATTTCACTTAGCATAATGCCCTCCAAGCCCATCCATGTTGCTGCAAATGGATTCCATTGTATATGTGTGTGTATGTGTATACACATATATATATCTCACATCTTCTTTATCCATTCATCTGTTGATGGACACTTAGGTTGCTTCCATACCTTGGCAATTGTAAACGATGCTGCTGTGAACACATGTGAAGGTGCATGAATCTTTTTGAATTACTGTTTTTGTTTTTTTCAGATATACACCCAAGAGTGGAATTGCTGGGTCTATGACTAGAAAACTATGGTTCTATTTTTAGTTTTTTGAGAAACCTCCATACTGTTCTCCACAGTGACTGCACCAACTTACATTCCCACCAACAGTGTATGAGGGTTCCCTTTTCTCCACATCCTTGCCAACATTTGTTATTTGTGTTCTTTTTGACCCCCCATTCTGATAGGGTCAGGTGATATCTCACTGTGGTTTATATTTGCATTTCCCTGATGATTAGTGATGTTGAACATCTTTTCATGTGCCTGTTAGCCATCTGCATTTCCTCTTTGGAAAAATGTCCATTCAGTCCTTCTGCCCATTTCTTAAAATATTTATTTATTTATTTATTTTTGGCTGCACTGGGTCTTCATGGCTGCTCGTGGACCTGCCCATTTTTTAACTGATTTGTTTGGGGATTTTTTTTTTAATACCCACCCCACCACAGTTTTCCCCCCTTGGTGTCCATACATTTCTTCTCTACATCTGTGTCTCACCTTCTGCCCTGCAAACCAGTTCATCTGTACCATTTTTCTAGGTTCCACATACATGTGTTAATATACGACATTTGTTTTTCTCTTTCTGACTGACTTCACTCTGTATGACAGTCTCTAGATCCATCCACGTCTCTACAAATGACTCAATTTTTTTCTTTTTATGGCTGAGTAATATTCCATTGTATATATGTACCACACCTTCTTTATCCATTCGTCTGTCGATGGGCATTTAGGTTGCTTCCATGACCTGGCTATTGTAAATAGTGCTGCAATGAACATTGGGGTGCATGTGTCTTTTTGATTTATGGTTTTATCTGGATATATGCCCAGTAGTGGGATTGCTGGATCATACGGTAATTCTATTTTTAGTTTTTTAAGGAACCTTCATACTGTTCTCCATAGTGGCTGTATCAATTTACATTCTTGCACAACAGTGCAAGAGGGTTCCCTTTTCTCCACACCCTCTCCAGCATTTGTTGTTTGTAGATTTTCTGATGATACCCATTCTAACTGGTATGAGGTGATACCTCACTGTAGTTTTGATTTGCATTTCTCTAATAATTAGTGATGTTGAGCAGCTTTTCATGTGCTTCTTGGCCATCTGTATGTCTTCTTTGGAGAAATGTCTATTTAGGTCTTCTGCCCATTTTTGGATTGGGTTGTTTGTTTCTTTAATATTGAGCTGCATGAGCTGTTTATATATTTTGGAGATTAATCCTCTATCCGTTGATTCGTTTGCGAATATTTTCCCCCATTCTGAAGGTTGTCTTTTTGTCTTGTTTATGGTTTCCTTTGCTGTGCAAAAAAATATTGCTGTGATTTATGCCTATGAGTGTTCTGCCTATGTTTTCCTTTAGGAATTTTAAGAGTATCCAGTCATACATTTAAGTCTTTAATCCATTTTGAGTTTATTTTTGTATAAGTTGTTAGATAATGTTCTAATTTCATTCTTTTACATGGAGCTGTCCAGTTTTCCCAGCACCACCTATTGAAGAGACTGTCTTTTCTCCATTTTGTATTCTTGCATTCTTTGTTGTAGATTAATTGACCATAAGTGCATGGGTTTATTTCTGGGCTCTCTATCCTGTTCCATTGATCTATGTGTCTGTTTTTGTGCCTGTATCATACTCTTTTGATTACTCTATCATTGTAGTATAGTCTGAAGTCAGGGAGCATGATTCCTCCAGCTCTGTTCTTCTTTCTGTTCTTACTTTTTGGCTATTCAGGGTCTTTTGTGTTTCCATACAAACTTTAAAATGATTTGTTATAGTTCTGTGAAAAATGTCACTGGTTATTTTGATAGGGATTGCACTGAATATGTAGATTGCCTTGGGTAGTATGGTATTTTTAACAATACTGATTCTTCCAATCCAAGAACACAGCATATCTTTCCATCTTGTGGAACGATTTTGTCATCTTCAGTTTCTTTCATGAACATCTTACAGTTTTCAGAGTACAGGCCTTTTGCCTCCTTAGGTAGGTTTATTCCTAGGTATTTCACCCTTTTTGATGTGATGGTAAATGGAACTGCCTCCTTAATTTCTTTTTCTGATATTCCACTGTTAGTGTATAGGAATGCAACAGATTTCTGTATATGAATTTTGTATCATGCCACTTTACCAAATTCATTGATGAGCTCTAGAAGTTTTTTGCTGACTTCTTTAGGATTTTCTATATATAGTATCATGTCATCTGCCAACAGTGACAGTTTTACTTCATTTTTTTCCAATTTGGATTCCTTTTAGTTCTTTTTCTTGTCTGATTGCTGTGGCTAGGACTTCCAAAACCATGTTGAATAAAATTGGTGAGAGTGGACGTCCTTGTTTTGTTCCTGATCTTAGAGGAAATGTTTTCAGCTTTTCACCATTGAGTATGATGTTAGCTGTGGGTTTGCTGTATATGGGCTTTATTATGTTGAGGTATGTTTCCTCTATGCCTGCTTTCTGGAGAGTTTTTTTTTAATCATAAATTGATGTTGAATTTTATCAGAAGCTTTTTCTGCATCTATTGAGATGATCATATGGTTTTTATTCTTCAGTTTGTTAATGTGGTGTATCACATTGATTGATTTGCAGATAGTGAAGAATCCTTGCATCCCTGGGATAAATCCCACTTGATCATGGTGTATGATCCTTTTAATGTATTGTTGGATTTGGTTTGCTAGTATTTTGTTGAGGATTTTTGCATCTTCATTCATCAGTGCTATTAATCTTTTTTTGTGATATCTTTGTCTGGTTTTGGTATCAGGGTGATGGTGGCCTCATAGAATGAGTTTGGAAGTATGCAGTCCCCTGCAATTTTTTGTAGTATTTTCAGAAAGATAGATGTTAACTCTTCTCTAATTGTTTGGTAGAGTTCACCTGTGAAGCCATCTGGTCCCGTATTTAAAAAGCCATGTATTTTATACATTGTATTTTCTTTAAATCTTGTAAAAATGGGTAGCATGCATGTTTTGGGGAAGGCAGGAGGAGATCATGTGAAAATGAATTTGTTCCTCAGATGCACATCAGAGCCCTATGCCAGCCTGGTAGTGTGTGACCTGAACTGCTGCATGCTGCAAGGGAAGCAGTGGAGAGTGGGGACTAAGGAGGAACTGAGTCCACCATACTTAGGGCTTGTCAGAAAGCAGCAGGGGTCTTGCATTCGCCTTTGAGGGCCACATTTTAGCCCAGGCACTTCAAAACCAGAGAATCTCCAGAGAGGCAGAAGGGCAGAATCAAGCTGAGGTGCTCTTAAAAGAGTGACTGGTGTTCTGCGTGAAGAGACGGCCCAACAGGGGCAGAGTGGCTGCCCCAATGCTTGAAGCTCTGTCATGAGTGAGGGGCGGTGTGGTCAGGTTTAACATGCAACAGCAGCTAGATCAGAGTGGAAGGAGGAAGATATGAGAAGTTGATCTCAGATTGTTGGAGGAGGTCATGGAGAGGATGTGACCACTGGTTGACCCACAAGCTGCACCCAGGTAATCAGAAGCTCCTCACCCCCTCCCCTGTCCTTGGAATGTACATTCTGCCCACCATTCCCACAGTGGGAGCTGTTCCAAGGACATGGCCTTGAAAGAGTAAGGTTTGCTGAGGCCATCTGGATGGGATACCTGCTGAGCCCAGTAAGCCCTCTATATAAACTTTAAGATTCTGGTGGGCAGGTGCAGAGATCTATTCATCTGGCAGCCGCCTGAGACAAGCCTTCTAAGTATGTTCCCTTGTTTATTAAACGTGACGCCTAGCAATCTGGAGCAGTCTGCTCTGTCTTTCCTCTCTCCTTGCTGTACGTGTACAGGGGCCAGTTTGTGAACCAACACACATCAAGATGAAGAAACCCATTCTGACGTGGAGAATTGCCCCGAATGAGTGGACTGCCCTCATCCGAGGATCTGGACGTCTTTCTAGTAATGATTGACATCTGTAAATCTCTTTAAAGTCTACAACACACTCGCATATGTATCATCTCAGCTGAGAGGTATTAGCTTTGTTTTACTGAGGAGAAAACAGACATGCTGAGAGATCGAATGACTTTTCCAAAGTCATAAAATCATCCTAGAGCCTTAGAGTTAGAAGAGACAAAGAATGTCATCCAGACAAAGAAGGTAAGTGACAGATTTGAGATTCAAATCAGATCACCCAGCCTCCTGGTCCAGGCTCACAGATTACATCCTATTTCCTTTCAGCCTGTTTTTTTTTTTTTTCCTGGGAGTTTTCAAATTCTGTCTGGGGGGCTCGCTGGGTCATCCTTCACCGCTCTTTTTCCCACTATCAACCACAGCTTAACAACTTGAGTGAGTTTCTTAACCTCTCCAAGCTTCAGTTTCATCAGTTACCTGATGGGGATGATAGTAGGACTCATCTCATAGGTCTCACACTGTGAGTTAAATCAGACGATGCATGTACGTCTCTGGACATAGAATTAACACCCAGTGGGTTTGCAGCTTGATTTTACCTCTGCCACCATGTAGTCCAGGCCTCTAATTCCTCACTGGGAACCATTTATAATAGCCTGCCAACTAGTCTCCCACATCCATTCATGCCCAGTCCAGTTGATTCTCCATACTGTAGATGAGGGACCTTTGTAAAATGCAAATCTGATTGTGTCACTCTCTGGCTTAAAAACTGCAGTGGCTTCCACTGATTTTTGGATAAAGGCCAAGACCTGTAACAAGGTCCACAACCCCAAGTGTTGCTGGTCTCCACATGCCTTGCCAGCCTCAGCTCGTGGCAACCTCCTCTCATTCGGCACTGACCACACCAGGCTCCTTCTCACCTTGGGGCCTAGAATATTCTTCCACACCTTCAGGAAGCAAGGTAGCCCCATCCCACCCTACATACTCTCAGAGCCCCGCTTCCATCCCTTGGTGGCACTATGCCCACTCACAGGTGTATTATTTTGAGTATTTCACTACAGTTTGTCACTAAACTATAAGTGTCTTGAGGGTTTTGCTCACCACTGTTTCCCAACATCCAGTGCAGGGCCTGTCATTTAGTCGGTGCTCAAAGAACATGCACTGAATGAATAAAGGCTTTGTAGGGGACTCTTCCATATAGATTTCTGTGTGGCTTAAGCTGGAAGGTAAGACTAGATTTACTCCTAGAGCCCTTCCTTCTCTGGGGTTAGATGATTCCATGCTTCCTTGTACATCCTCTCACCCTGCCGTCTCCAGACACTATAGCCTTTAGATGAGCCCCAGGAGTCTTTCGATAATTCTTTTCAAACTTACAGACAAATGACTCAGAGAAGCAGAAAACAAACCTTGAACTGAATTCTATGTAAATTCTCATCTTGACATTATTTCTATACTTCCCCACAGAATGTGAAAAATGCCAACCCTCTCATTGCTGGTGGGAGTGCCCATTCGTACCAATCATTGTTTCAGTCCCTCTGGCAGCATCTTACAAAACTCAAGATGGTCAAACTCTATGACTCAGAGATTCTAGTCCTCAGCAGACATCCGAGACACTCTTGCACCTATGCCCAGCACAAAGCAATGGCTGGCATAGCAAAGAAACAAAAACATAGTCACTTAATTGTCCATCAACAGAAACATGAACAAATAAATTGTAATACGGTCATACAATGGAATACACTAGACCAATAGAATAAAGTAAACCAGAACTTCATGTATTAGCATGATATCTTTTTTAAAAAGTTTAGTAGTAGAAGCAGATCTCAGAAGGATGTACACCAAATAATCCCATTTAAAGAAATTTTTAAATAAGTGAAACCACAAAATGTGTTGTGTAGGGATTCTTAACAATGTAATCAAAGTATAAGGACATGAGATGGGATGGTAAACAGCAAAGCCAGTTCAGGGGCTGTCTCCAGAGTGGAGAGAGTTGCATGTGATCTGAACACGGGGTACCCAGGGGCTTCAACCATCCTGATAATATCTTACTTCTTAAGATGGATAGTTGGTAAACCACTAGTCATTATAATAATATCTCTGCCTTTTTGTATATCTGAACTATTTCATAATTTAAAAAAAAACACTTTAAATATATTTGGAGTGGCTGATTCAACTTAAAACAAGAGTGGCCACACTGGGTTTTCTGGCTCATGGTAAATTGGGTTTCCTCTCCCCTTTCTGAGATGAGAGGTGCCAGGTGAATTCCAAGCATCCTTGCTGTGTCCTCAGGTCTCCCCTCTCCCTGGGCATATTCTCTGCTGACCCTAGTGAGTACTCAGGCCAAAAACTTTGAAAGAAGATGTTTGCCTTTAGCCTGGGGACCAGGTACAAGGTCCTTTATGCTCTTGTAGGGACCTAGGAGGAGAAAGGGCTGAAAAGAAAGAATTGGGCAAATAGATCGGAATTTAGCTCTAAGGTAGGTAGGTATTATTATAGACAAATTCTTACTATACTGGCCAGAGGGTTGGTCAAGGCTTTTGGTCTTTACATCAGGGGTACAGATAAAACAAGTTTACTCCACCAGAGAAGGCCTGCGGGCAAAAGCTGCACAGCCTCCTGTTCCCTTCCATACCATGTACCATGCATCTGTCTTTCAGCAGCTGCCCAGGGCGGGGGGAGGACATGTCCTCCTAAATCAGCAGGACATTTTATTTGTCTCCTGCTGATAAGCCGTGTAAAAAGATGTCAACACAAGTTCTGCTCCTGAAATCTACCATCCTATCGGCCCTCCGCTCCTTCTAAGGAAGAGCGTAGGGAGATTACAGAACCACCAGAGAAACCCAGCTGGGTCCAGTGATGAGAGCAGAGGACGCTGTGCTATGAAACTGGCCTGGAAGGGTGCTGCGAGCAGGAAATTTGTGGAGCTCTGTCAGCTTGAACTCCAGACGGAACCAACATTTCTTACAAATAAACCTCAGACACAGCTCTCTGGTTTCCTTACCGTCCTGACTCAACACCTAAAACAGGTCAAATCCACTACATTTTGGCAAAACACTTCATAATTAACTGAGGTCCAAGGCTTGGGAAAGACACTCTTAGCGTGGCTGGTTTATCCTCAGGGCTAAGACTGCAGGGGCCCTTCTTGGGGCTGCTGTCCTGCCTTAGATGCACCTCCATGGTTGTGGGAACCACTTCCCAGACCTGTCTTCTGCCCTGAGGTTATTGTGGCCTCTGAACAATACTGTCTCATGGTGAAAATCACGGAAAGTTTGTGTTAACGTGAGCTTTCTGTCTCAGGGCAGCCTTAACTCGAAGGCAAGGCGAGGGGGTAGGAAGGAGTGTGACTGGCAAAGGGAAAGAGAAAGGGTTGGACGTTGCAGGGGAGGGAGGGAGGGAGGGACACCTGCTCCGCTCCAGGAGCCGGGCGCTGCGGGACACGGTGGCAGGGCCCAGTGCTGGAAAGTCACCCTGCCCAGTCACTATTGTGTGAGGTGCTCCAGTGACAGGCTCGCAACCAGCCTCTCCTCTCCTTCTCTCTCTCTCTGTCTCACACACACACACACACACACACACACACACACACACACACACGCACACTCTCCCATGGCCTGGTGGATGGGAACACAGGCTCTGGCGCCAGACTGTATGGATTCAGATCCTTGCTACATCACTCACCAACTTGATGACCTGGGCCACGTTATCGAGCCACTGGGTGCCTCAGTTTCCTCCTTCCCTCCCAAAGAACATTAATAGAAATGACAGTCCCTGCCTCATGCACATGGCCAGGAGGATGAAATGAGTTAATATGAGTTATGTACTTAGGACTGGAACAGAGTAAGTCTGAAGTGGGTGTTTGGTCAATCAAACCAGGGGAAAAGGGGTGGAGAGGGATAAATTGGGAGATTGGGATGGATATATACACACTACTATATATATTAATAAAATAGATAACTAATAAAGACCTACTGTAGAGCACAAGGAACTCTAGTCAATACTCTGTAATGACCTATATGGGGAAAGAATCTAAAAAAGTTGGATATATGTGTATGTATAACTGATTCACTTTGCTGTAGAGCAGAAGCTAACACAACATTGTAAATCAATTATAAATACTCCAATAAAAATTAAAAAAAAAACTGTGAGGTTTCCCATTCCTCATCCTCTCCCCACTTGTCCTGCCTCAATTCGGCCCCAGTAAAACTCTAGAACAGCCAGGAGCCTTCAGGCTGCTGTGCCCACCTCTCCCCTAGGCAGTGAGAAAGGCTGGGGGGCCAGGGAATCAACCACAGAGATTCAGAACAATTGGCACTGCTCCAGGGGATGGTCCAAGGCCCCCTTTGCTCAGTCATTGTGTGTCCCATATCTTGCTCGGGACCACTGAGGAGGAGGGGACATACGTCAGCTCTTAACCGTGGTTGGTGCCCTCTTGTGCCATCAGCCAGCATTTTGGGGACGCTGGTTAGACACTGTCCTCTTGTCTCATTCTGGTGCTAGGTGGGGATTATAGAAATGGCGGCATCCCACGCTGTCCCTATCTCTGCCCTGCAGCCCTGATCGGGCCCCTTGCCCCATGTCCCCAGAAATATTGCTAATGTTTGTTAAATGATTAACATGTGCCTGGCCCTGGGCTAAACAGAAAACTTTAGTGAACCCCGTGAGGTGGGTATAATACTATACTCATTTTCCAAGAGAGGTCAACTATGGGTTAGGGAGTTTAAGCGACATGGCAAGGTCTTAGCTCCCGTTAGACGCTTTGCATTTAGCCCAGAACTGGCTTGACTCTGCTGTTCCTTGTTTGTTCGGGGGCCTCTCCGGCAGGGTGTGGGTGTTGAGGGAGGGTGGGGCTCTTCTCCTATTCTCTTCTATTTGTCTTGGCTTCCTGAAAGCACATAGAATGCTTAGCCCAGGGCTGAGTATACAGTAAGCTGTTAACAGATGTTAGCTATTATTATTATGTAATACTTACTGAATACACTGTATTAGGCCCTGGAAGTGGGCCAAGAAAATAGGACACAATTCCTGTCCTCCAAGGGCTTACATTCTAGCGTGGGGTTGGGTGAGATGGGAAAATGAGACTCGCACCAGAGTAAATTGCAAATGCATCCAGTAAGTGCTGAAAGAGAACAAGAGAAGGAGAGATACTCCTGGGCCGAGGTCGCTGGGGAGACGTCCTGGAGGAGGAAGGATGGAGAAGATTCCGCAAAGAATGGAGGTTGTCTACAACAGGATGGAGAGAAGCAGGCCTCGGGGGCTTTATTCTCAGAACCTCCGCAAGATGAGGGTCAGAGCGGGGAAGGTCTCACAGGGTAGAACTCACCGCTGTGACCAGAGCCACTGGGCGCCCAGGCCTGGTGATGACAGGATGCAGCGTGTTCCTGTGCCAGAAGCGGGCTGAGAGTCCGCCTGCCCAGTTTACAACTGTGGTGTTTATTGGCTACATTTCATCAGGCAGAAGTACCATAGTTTATCTAACCATTCATTTTTATTGGGCTTTTAGGTTGTTTTTCAATTTCCCACTACTATAAATAATGCAGCAAGGCAGGATGGTAACAGACACGGACTTGACCATCAGAGAGGCCTGTGGGTTTTTTTTTTTTTTTTTTTTTTTGCGATATGCGGGCCTCTCATCGTGTAGCCTCTCCCGTTGCAGAGCACAGGCTCTGGACGCGCAGGCTCAGCGGCCGTGGCTCATGGGCCCAGCCGCTCCGCGGCATGTGGGATCTTCCCAGACCGGGGCACGAACCCGCGTCCCCTGCATCAGCAGGCGGACTCTCAACCACTGCACCACCAGGGAAGCCCCCAAGGCCTGTGTTTTAATACTTTCTCTGCCACTTACTAGTGATGTGACCACAGGCAAGTTACCTAATGTCTCTAAGCCTCAGTGTCATTATCTATTAAATGAGAATGATAATGCTACCTAACTAACTCACTGAGTTGTTATACATCCAGGGAAACCACATTAAAGTTAAAAAAAATTATCTCTATGTATTTGAATGCTTACCATGTGATTATTAGGTGCCCGGCTCTGTTCTTATATAAGGCAGTTGTGAGGATCATATGCCTTATTAAGAAGACATTGTTACTAATAGCCTCATGTTCGATGTAAATGAAAACTGCGGGAACTTGTCCGAGGTCACCAGCCAGGAGGATGCTATTGAAAGTGAGTAGTCACATGCCAGAGCCCACGTTCTGCACCGTGCCTCTGCTCTCCTGCTCAGTAAGTGCTAGCTGGTACTGCATTTATCATGATCATGCTGCTATTGGCGTCGTGACAGGGTGTGGGGAGGCTGCGGGAGGCTCTAAGCCACTTTCAGATTTTTAAGCTCTTGGCAGAAATGAGAAAAGGCCAAACAGTTTTGTTTTTTTAATGTGGTACATTTTAAATGTTTAGGTTTAACAAATTCACACTAGTAAACGTTTATTAAAAAATTTAAAAATGCAATGCCTTCTGGAACAACAGACACAAGAGATAAGCCCGGGGCTGAGTTTCCCTCCGAGCCCGCTCTGAAGCTTCTGCGTACCCGACACCCACCCCAGGATCTCACCCAGAGAAGCAGCCTTGGGGACAAGGGCTGGGAGGAGAGATGTGATACTTAGTTTAGAGCTATGGGACGTGAGGTTCCCCCCCCCCCATGCCCCACTGGACAGTCTTCTGCAAGGCTGGTTTGTGGGGGAGGATGAACAGGAAGGTGACTGGCAGGGACTTGGCATGCAAAGTAAATGCTGAACGTTCACTGTGTAAATATTAACATTTTAAGATCCTGGAAATAATGCCGTCCATTTATTTACAAATACACACTCTTGTAGCTGGCAGTTGTTTTAGATTCAAAGCAGGTTTTCTAAACTTTTTGAACACTTGCCATCCTATTCGTTCTTAGGTACCAATGCTAAAACCACATAGAATGGAACTCGGTATTTATTAGACAAACGCTATTTGCAAAGTCCTGTGCTTGGGGCTGTAACAACAGCAGTGACATTAGCCACGGCATTTACTGACCACATACTCCACACGGGTACAGGCTAGCGCTTCTCACACATGTTTTTATTTAATCCTCATGACCACCCTATGAGGTCAGTGTGTTATTATCATCACCATTACCAGATGAGGAAATGGAGGTGCAAAGAGCAGGCCTATTAGATTCTACGTCTGTTGGCTTATTGTTGGAACTCTGCTTCTACTGAAAGGCCCAAGTTGAAGTGACAGGTCAGACTGTCCCTTTGTAATTAAGTTTTGTCATCTGTAAAATTGGACTAGGTTATTTCTAAGATTAATTCCACATTCTTTTGATAGTTTCCTGTCAGAAAGGGGGACACTTCATATAATCTGGACGTTTTTCTTTCAAACTGTACTTTCCTGTGGACTCCATTTTTCTAACTTTTTTCGAAGTTTATAACCTGCATAGAGAAAAGTGTATACATCTTGATGAATGAACAGAATGAACACCCACATGTAACCAGCGCCTAGAAAAGAATCATAGGCTTCTGTTTTAATTTCAGAGATCTGGTGTCATTAGCTAATTCTTTCATTTAGTTAATATTCATTGAGCATCTACATTGTACTAAAAAGATGATGCAAGGGCAAGAGAGCGAGAAGACACGCCACAGACTGGGGGATAATATTTGCAAAAAACATATTTGATAAAGGACTGGTATCCAAAATATACAAAGAACTCTTAAAACTCAATAATAAGAAAACAAAAAACTTAACTAAAAGATGGGCCAAAGGCCTTAACAGATACCTCATCAAAGAATATATATAGATGGCAAATGAGCATGTGAAGAGATGTTCCACACCATATGCCATCAGGGAAATGCAAATTAAAACAATGAGATACCACTGCACACCTATTAGAATGGTGATAATCCATAACACTGACAACACCAAATGCCGGTGAGGATGTAGAGCAACAGGAATTCTCACCCACTGCTGGTGGAAATGCAAAAAGGTATAGTCACTGTGGAAGACAGTTTGGTAGTTTCTTACAAAACTAAGCATATGCTCTTACCATACAATCCAGCATCACACTCCTAGGTATTTACCCAAAGGAGTTGAAAACTTAGGTCCACGTGAAAACCTGCACACAGATATTTATATAACCTTTATTCATCATTTTCAAAACTTGAAAGCAACCAAGATATCCTTCAGTAGGTGAATGGATAAATAAACCGTGATATGTCCAGGGAATTTGGCGCTAAAAAGAAATGAGCAATAAAGCCATGAACAGACGTGGAGAAACCTTAAATGCATATTACTAAGTGAAAGAAGCCCATCTGAAAAGGCTACATAATGTATGATTCCAATTATATGACATTTTTCAAAAAGGCAAAACTATGGAGATGGTAAAAAAAAAATCAGTGGTTGTCAGGGGTTAGGGGGAGGTGGATAAAAAGGTGGAACAGAGAGGTTTTTCGGGCAATGAAACTACTCTGTATGATGCTATAATGGAGGATGCATGTCACAATATATTCGTCAAAATCCACAGAATATACATCACCAAGATTGAACCTGAATATAAACTACGGACTTTTGTTGCTAATGATGTGTCAATGTAGGTTCATGGACTGTATTGTAACAAATGTACCACTCTGTTGATGTTGGTAATGAGGGAGCATATCGTGAGGAATCAACACGGCTCCCTCAGGTGTGCCTTGAGGTGTCAGACCCAGCTCTGTGATGGCATCAGAGTTGCAAGCATCTGTTTCCATGCCCAGCTTCCTAGCAGGACTCCAAGCTCCTTGACAACACGAAATACATCTTCCTCTGAGCACAGGCTCAGTTTACACTTGTGAATAAAGTCCCTTCACATCAAACTTTACATTGCCGGTAAAACCTGCTTTGTTAGCTTACTGTGGAATACATTTGCTCCTCGTTATTCGTGGCTCCGTATTTTCAAATTTTCCTATTCACTGTAATTTATTTGTAACCTCACCAGCGCTTTTGCAGCCATTCACAGACATGTGCAAAGAAAAAAATCGAAGCACTGATGCATACCTGTGTTAGAAGAACTTCATTCAGGCATGAGTTTTAGTACTGTTGGCTGTGAGTTCAATATTAATTAATCAACAGTATATACTCAGTAAGGTGTCAACAGTGCATATCTATAAGGTTATGTATTGATCAGTTGATGAAAATGTGACCAGGGGCTTGCAGCAACCTAACCGTGCATTTCCCCTAGGAGCCGTGGTTCAGTATTTGTTAATTCAGTGTTTGTGGTGACTCTACAGAATGTAACTACTACGAATAATGACAATCAACTGTATTTGCTTTTTTACAAGGAGAAAAGGATTGAGTCTCTTTACAGAAATTCTCTGACCATCACAAACAAGTGAGTTTATTTGGTCAACAAACAAGGTGGAGGGAATGACCAGTCCCCAGGTCCCTGAACTCATGGTCCTCCACTGAGTACACAGAGTTTACAACAGTCTGCTCAGATGTCCTTGGAATATTTTCCAGAAAAGTAAAAAGAGCAACCAAGTATCTTAATGCTTTCCAGCATATGGTTTCACTATGGGAAATCTAAACTTCACAGTAAAGTAAAAGCCAACTGTTTTCAACACTTGACTCTATTAGAAACATCATTATAAGTAACTGGTTTTTTAAACAACTATGAGAAAAACAAAATAACTTCTTACCTAAACCTCAGATCTGCAAAACTCTAAATGCAGATTCTTTATTAAAAAACAAATTAAGTATTAAAATGTAAATTGTACTGAAGTTATGTAGAATTCATTAAAAGATTAATATTAATCAAAACAACTCTTTACAGCTCAATAAATGCAAATAAAAAGGCATCAAAATTTGCTAATTATAACTTGAATCTTGGGTCCATTAATTATTTTTAAATTTTTTAATTTAATTTTTTTTATACAGCAGGTTATTAGTCATCCACTTTATACACATCAGTGTATACATGTCAATCCCAATCTCCCAATTCATCACACCACCACGCCCACCCACACGGCTTTCCTCCTTTGTGTCCATACGTTTGTTCTCTATCTCTGTGTCTCTATTTCTGCCTTGCAAACCGGTTCACCTATACCATTTTTCTAGGTTCCATATAATATGCGTGAATATACGATATTTGTTTTTCTCTTTCTGACTTACTTCACTCTGTATGACAGTCTCTAGATCCATCCACGTCTCAACAAATGACCAAATTTCTTTCTTTTTTATGGCTGAGTAATATTCCATTGTATATATGTACCACATCTTCTTTATCCATTCGTCTGTCGATGGGCGTTTAGGTTGCTTCCATGACCTGGCTATTGAAAATAGTGCTGCAATGAACATTGGGGTGCATGTGTCTTTTTGAATTATGGTTTTCTCTGGGTATATGCCCAGTAGTGGGATTGCTAGATCATATGGTAATTTTATTTTTAGTTTTTTAAGGAACCTCCATACTGTTCTCCACAGTGGCTGTATCAATTTACATTCCCACCAACAGTGCAAGAGGGTTCCCTTTTCTCCACACTCTCTCCAGCATTTGTTTGTAGATTTTCTGATGACGCCCATTCTAACTGGTGTGAAGTGATACCTCATTGTAGTTTTGATTTGCATTTCTCTAATAATTAGTGATGTTGAGCAGCTTTTCATGTGCTTCTTGGCCATCCGTATGTCTTCTTTGGAGAAATGTCTATTTAGGTCTTCTGCCCAGTTCTGGATTGGGTTGTTTGTTGTTTTAATATTGAGCTGCATGAGCTGTTTATATATTTTGGAGATTAATCCTTTGTCCGTTGTTTCATTGGCAAATATTTTCTCCCATTCTGAGGGTTGTCTTTTCATCTTGTTTACGGTTTCTTTTGCTGTCCAAAAGCTTTGAAGTTTCATTAGGTCCCATTTGTTTATTTTTGTTTTTATTTCCATTACTCTAGGAAGTGGATCAAAAAAGATCTTGCTGTGATTTATGTCAAAGAGCGTTATTCCTATGTTTTCCTCTAAGAGTTTTACAGTGTCTGGTCTTAAATTTAGGTCTCTAGTCCATTTTGAGTTTATTTTTGTGTATGGTGTTAGGGAGTGTTCTAATTTCATTCTTTCACATGGAGCTGTCCAGTTTTCCCAGCACCACTTATTGAAGAGGCTGTCTTTTCTCCATTGTATATCCTTGCCTCCTTGGTCACAGATTAGTTGACCATAGCTGTGTGGTCAACATTGTGTGGTCTCTGGGCGTTCTATCTTGTTCCATTGATCTATGTTTCTGTTTTTGTGCCAGTACCATATTGTCTTGATTAATGTATCTTTGTAGTATAGTCTGAAGTCAGGGAGCCTGATTCCTCCAGCTCCGTTTCTTTCCCCTCAAGACTGCTTTAGCTATTCGGGGTCTTTTGTGTCTCCATACAAATTTTAAGGTTTTTGGTTCTAGTTCTGTAAAAAATGCCATTGGTAATTTGATACGGATTGCATTGAATCTGTAGATTGCTTTGGGTAGTAAAGTCATTTTCACAATATTGATTCTTCCAATCCAAGACCATGGTATATCTCTCCATCTGTTGGTATCATCTTTAATTTCTTTCATCAGTGTCTTATAGTTCTCTGCATACAGGTCTTTTGACTCCCTAGGTAGGTTTATTCCTCGTTCTTTTATTCTTTTTGTTGCAATGGTAAATGGGAGTGTTTCCTTAATTTCCCTTTCAGATTTTTCATCATTAGTGTAAAGGAATGCAAGAGATATCTGTGCGTTAATTTTGTATCCTGCAACTTTACCACATTCATTGATTAGCTCTGGTGGTTTTCTGGTGACATCTGTAGGATTCTCTATGTATAGTATCATGTCATCTGCAAACAGTGACAGTTTTACTTCTTCTTTTCCAGTTTGTATTCCTTTTATTTCCTTTTCTTCTCTGATTGCTGTGGCTAGGACTTCCAAAACTATGTTGAATAATAGTGGTGAGGGTGCACATCCTTCTCTTGTTCCTGATCTTAGAGGAAATGCTTTCAGTTTTTCACCATTGAGAGTGATGTTTGCTGTGGGTTTGTCATAAATTGCCTTTATTATGTTGAAGTAGGTTCCCTCTATGCCCACTTTCTGGAGAGTTTTTATCACAAATGGGTGTTGAATTTTGTCAAAAGCTTTTTCTGCATCTACTGAGATGATCATATGGTTTTTATTCTTCAATTTGTTAATATGGTGTATCACACTGATTGATTTGCATATATTGAAGAATCCTTGCATCCCTGGGATAAATCCCACTTGATCATGGTGTATGATCCTTTTAATGTGTTGTTGGTTTCTGTTTGCTAGTATTTTGTTGAGGATTTTTGCATCTATATTCAGCAGTGATGTTGGTCTGTAATTTTCTTTTCTTGTAGTATCTTTGTCTGGTTTTGGTATCAGGGTGATGGGGGCCTCATAGAATGAGTTTGGGAGTATTCCTTCCTCCACAATTTTTTGGAAATTTGAGAAGGATGGGTGTTAGCTCTTCTCTAAATGTTTGATAGAATTCACCTGTGAAGCCATCTGGTCCTGGACTTTTGTTTGTTGGAAGATTTTTAATCACAGTTTCAATTTCATTACTTGTGATTGGTCTGTTTGTATTTTCTATTCCTTCCTGGTTCAGTCTTGGAAGGTTATACCTTTTTAAGAATCTGTCAGTTTCTTCCAGGTTTTCCATTTTATTGGCATAGAGTTGCTTGTAGTAGTCTCTTAGGATGCTTTGTATTTCTGTGGTGTCTCTTGCAACTTCTCCTTTTTCATTTCTAATTTTATTGATTTGAGTCCTCTCCCTCTCTTTCTTGATGAGTCTGGATAACAGTTTATAAATTTTGTTTATCTTCTCAAAGAACCAGCTTTTAGTTTTATTGATCTTTGCTATTTTTTTCTTTGTTTCTAATTCATTTATTTCTGCTCTGACCTTTATGATTTCTTTCCTTATGCTAACTTTGGTTTTGTTTGTTCTTCTTTCTCTGGTGCCTTTAGGTGTAAGGTTAGATTGTTTATTTGAGAGTTTTTTTGTTTCTTGAGGTAGGCTTGTATAGCTATAAACTTCCCTCTTATAAGTGCTTTAGAAGTGCCTCAGTTATTCTGCTGTTGATTCCTTCTAGTGTAGTTTTCATTTCAGTTATTGTATTGTTCATTTCTGTTTGTTTGCTCTTTAATTCTTCTAGGTCTTTGTTAAACATTTCTTGCATCTTCTCGATCTTTGCCTCCATTCTTTTTCTGAGGTCCTGGATCATCTTCACTATCATTATTCTGAATTCTTTTTCTGGAAGGTTGCCTATCTCCACTTCATTTAGCTTTTTTTCTGTGGTTTTATCTTGTTCCTTCATCTGGTAGATAGCCCTATGCCTTTTCATCTTGTCTATCTTTCTGTGAATGTGGTTTTTTTCCACAGGCTGCAGGATTTTTGTTCTTACTTCTGCTGTCTGCCCTCTGGTGGATGCGGCTATCTAAGAGGCTTGTGCAAATTTCCTGATGGGAGGTACTGGTGGTGGGTAGAGCTGTTGCTCTGGTGGGCAGAGCTCAGTAAAACTTTAATCCACTTGACTACTGATGGGTGGGGCTGGGTTCCCTCCCTGTTGTTTGTTTGGCCTGAGGCAACGCAACACTGGAGCCACCTGGGCTCTTTGGTGGGGCTAATGGCAGACTGTGGGAGGGCTCACGCCAAGGAGTACTTCCCGGAACTTCTGCTGCCAGTGTCCTTGTCCCCAAGGTGAGCCACAGCCGCTCCCCACCTCTGCAGAAGACCCTCCAACACTAGCAGGTAGGTCTGGTTCAGTCTCCTATGGGGTCACTGCTGCTTCTTCTGGGTTCCGATGCACCCACTACTTTGTGTGTGCCCTCCAAGAGTGGAGTCTCTGTTTCCCCCAGTCCTGTCAAAGTTCTGAAATCAAATCCCACTAGACTTCAAAGTCTGATTCTCTAGGAATTCTTCCTCCCCTTGCCGGACCCCCAGCTTGGGAAGCCTGAGGTGGGGCTCAGAACCTTCACTCCAGTGGGTGGACTTCTGTGGTATAAGTGCTCTCCAGTCTGTGAGTCACCTACCCAGCAGTTATGGGATTTGATTTTACTGTGATTGCACCCCTCCTACCGTCTCATTGTGGCTTCTCCTTTGTCTTTGGATGTGGGGTATCTCTTTTGGTGAGTTTCAGCGTCCTCCTGTTGATGATTGTCCTGCAGCTAGTTGTGATTCTGGTGTTCTCACAAGAGGGAGTGAAAGCACCTCCTTCTACTTCACCATCTTGGTTCAGGGCCTATACTTGGGTCCATTAATTTCTAATGGTTTTTTTTTTTTTTTTCCTAAAAAGATGTAATGAATGAGGGCAATAACTTTAAAAACAAACAGGAAAAATAAAAATTACAAACACAGCTATTGCAGTCATTCAACCAAATAGTTAAGTGGTGTGTTATTTTCCACTGTAAGCACAACTTGGTAGAGAGAAATTTATTCTCTCCCAGTCTGAGAGGACAGAAGTCTAAAACCAGTCTCACCAGGCTGAAATCAAGGTGTCAGCAGGATCACACTCCCTCTAGAGGAGAAACTATTCTTTGTCTTTTCCAGCTTCTGGTGGCTGATGGCATTCCTTGGCTTGTGACTTCATTACTTTTTGGTCACATTGCTTTCTCTTCTTCTGTGTCAGATCTCCTTCTGCCTCCTTCTTATCAGGATACATGTGATTGCATTTATAGTCCACCTGCATAATCCAGGATTATCTCCCTGCTTAATCATATCTGCAAAGTCTTCTCTCTTTTTTTTGCCATTTAAGGTGACATTCACAGGTTCCAGGGATTGGGACATAGATATCTTTGGAGATGGGGCATTATTTAGCTTTCCACAAGTGGTAAACCTAATATTAATTATATCTATGCACCAGTAACCTAACAAAATGAAAAACTAAAGAGAGGTGCCTATAAGAACACCCACCTCTGTCCCTGAGCCCCCCATACTCCATGGTCAATTGTGATTCTTTTATAGTAACGATGATAAAACATTTATCAAGAATCTGCCATGTGCCTGGTCCTGTTGTAAGTTCCCATGCATTGCCCCCAAAGGATCCTCACAACTACCCAATGAGGTAGGACCACCATATTTCCACATTTTACACATGTGGAAATGGAGGAGGCTAAATCCATGTTAGGAGAGAAGCAGAACCAGGGTTCAAAACTGGGGGCGTCCACCTCCCATGACCCTGTCTCTGGTTCACTGGGAGTGCACCTGACTCCCTGGAAAGGAATGTCTCATGGGCAGGAGCATGTGCTGCTGCTGCAGGTGCCCAGAGAAACCACCAGCTGCAAAACTGGCTTGTGGACTCCAGCTCCAGGAGATCCACGTTGCCCTAAAATATTGTACTGAGAGTGTCCCTTTAAATTTTAACGATAGCATAGCTATTCAGAAGATCATTTTAAGTTTACATGAGCATTCAGGTGAATCTTACCTTTCTGAAGGTGAATGTAGCAGATCTAACTAATCACTCCCTTTGATTCTGGATCCTAGGATCCCGGGAATAGCTATTGATGAGCACAGGCACTAACTGAGCCCATGGGGGTTAATGATGTTCACAGAACTGAGGGTTGCAGAAGCTGCGGATTCTTTTATATTTTATTTTTGTGGTGTAGGAGCAAGAGGGACCAGGAAAATGCCTGTTATTAAGAGAACCAGTGATATAAGCCAGACTTTCTGGTCAAATGGATTAAATGACCTATAAAATGATTTTTCTGAGCCAAACGGTCCACTCAGTGTCCTGGAACACACTATCTCCTAGCCTGTGCTCGCATTGCTCTTCTTGTCTCAATTCCCACCTCCTTTCTGGTCATCCATCATCACATATTGAACACTTAGTATAGGAAAGGCATTGTGCTAGGTGCTGCCCATATGAAGGCAATTAAACAGGAGTCCTCCCAATAGTGGAATCTAGAATTGGGTAATGAAAAAAAAGTAGTCAGTTTATTCCAACTCTCCTAAACTGGTTAGAGTTATTCACTCATTTACTCATTCATTCAACAAATATTTATTGGGCATCTTCTTTGTGCCAGGGATGAAGGAATTAAAAAATAAAAAGGTATCTAACCCAGCCTGAGAGAGAGGGTAGCTAATGCTTCTAGGAGTTACAGACTTTGTTTAAGCTGAAAGATGGATGGGAATTATCTAGATCCAGTTAGAAGAGGGTGTTTCAGGCAGTGGAGATCTGTAAAGTGGGGTGTGAGGGGACCAAGTAAGGAGTGGCAATGGATAGGGTGAGGAGTTAGGGCCAGAAATTGGAGCTGCTTGAAGACTATGTAAAGATTTCCAGACTTTATCCCAAGGCGGAAAAGGAGCTCTTGAAAATTTTTTGTTTACATTACAAAAAGCACACAGGCTCTGTACAATACATACGAACAGAAGTAAAAAGAGTACATTGTATATCTTCTACTACAACTTGACGGTGCAAGAGTTACTGCCTTTTAAGTATATAATGTATCTAAAAAGAAGGAAAACAATAAAATTTTTGAAAAAATTAATGCAGATTGTATCAATGTCAATCTCCTGATTGTGATACTGTACAAAAATTACCCAAGATATTACCATTGGAAGAAATCAAGTGAAGGGTATTGTTATTACTATTATTATTTCTCACAACAGTATGTGAATCTACAAAGATCTCAGAACAAACGTTTTTTTAAATGCACCACACACAAAAATAAAGGCAAAGACATCTTCACGGGAAGGAGAATACTGATATAGTAAAACAACACAATGGAACCCACTGATAGCTTCTGAAAACCAATGAAAACAATTCATCCTACGGAGCTTTAGAGGTGACTAAAGGTTCAGCTGTGGGTCTGTAATCCGCATTTTCATTGCAAAAAAATCCTGGGAGTGATCAGAGCACTGATACAGGAAGGAAAAACGGAATGGCTCAGATAGCAATGAAATGTTACTAAGAGGAGTAAGACTGTGTGGTTGGGGAAAGAGGTGGCTGCTGGACTATGATTCCTAAGTGGATTTAGATGTGCCCAACGCCCAGCTTACTAGCAAATAAATTTGTTATTTCATTGGCTATTGTAGGATACAGTGCTCACCAGTGGCTTCCTCTCCTGCAGGAACTTCCAGTGATGTTTCTAGCAATGTTCCTTGGACACATATTGACACGATATAAACCGTGTAACGAATAAATACAAGTACAGAGTAGGACATGCTCAGGCCCTAATATTCAATTCATAAGACAAAACATCCTATCACAAACAAGTCAGAGCTTACCAGCCTCTGGAAAGGTTTTTTTTTTCTTTTTTTTAAATTTAATTTAATTTTTTTTTATTAGTTTCTGCTTTATAACAAAGTGGAAAGGTTTTTAACAGTGGGAGTGATATAATCAAACTTGTCATTTAGAAGATCCCTCTGGCAGCGGTACAGACTACTTATTGGAGGGGGTGAAGATTCAAGGGAGAAACAGTAAGGACTTCCACTAAAGGGACAGGGGCAATGGAGAGGAGATAGATTCCAGAATTATTAAGGAAGCAAAAAATCTCTATCTCAACCATAAGAAATCCCCAGTAGAGCTTGGCCCTTGAATCTGCCGGGGTCAAATTTGGCTGTAAAACAGAAAACTCAAAATAACAATTGTTTAAACAAGATAGATGTTTATTTCTTTTATAAAAAGAAGTCCAGAGACATCAGTCCAGATGTGGTCTGGCGGCTCCAGTGTCACTGGGGAGTCAGGTTCCTCCTGTTCTTCTGATCTACCTTGCAAGTACATAGCTTCTGTCTTTAAAGTTACCTTTTGGTCCGAGATGGCTGCCAGAGCCCATCTAACTGGTCCACATCACTGGTAGTGGAAAGGAAGAAGGGAGAAAGCTGAGCCATCAACTTCTGCAAAGGCTTCTCCAGATCTCCACACATATTGATGTTTATATCTCACTGGCCAAAACCAATGGCTATACGTACTAATGAGGATGACAGGAAAATAATATATTCTAGCCCTGCTATCATTACCAGAATATCTGGAATGGATATTTGATGGATACTTAGCAGTCTCTGTCATAGCCATCAATCAAGTGAGACACAGAGAAGGTGAGAATATCCTAGTCCTCCAGGGGATGAGTCACGGAGTTTGGTGGACACTGTGATGTGCCACCCAGGTCTCCTTCCATGAAGGACTTTTGCCTCAGCTGCAGAGCGTTGTCAACAGAGAGCTTTCACCTGCCAGCCCCTTCTGAGAGCCTCTGCACCCAAGGAGCCTAGACAGCTTATGTTCAATGACCTTCAATACAGGAATATAAGATGGACATCTTCATCCAACTAAGGACAACTCAGAAGAACTATGCTAGCTCCAGCTCTTTCCTTGGAGTTGGCTAAGGCTACTGTCGGGTTATACTGTAGTTTGAATTTTCAAGCTGGAATCTAAACTCCACAAAAAAAAACAACAAAGTTCCCTTCTCTCGCCACAAATTTCTCTTTTTCCAGAAGTGACTCCTACTTCCTTGTCTCCCTTCCACAGCATGGATGCCATGTTCACTCTTTAATAAAGCTCCTGTGTGCCAACCTCCAACTCAGAGTCTACTTCTCAGGCCAGCCAGTGTGGCAAGGAGGGAGGGTGTATCTACCTGAGGTGTCAGAAGCTCTGGAAGGAGGCGAAATGTTCACATTTATTGAAAGTAGAGTGGGCTGAAAAGATGGAGACATGCCGCTGTATGCACATTTCCTTTTTTCTGTCTCCTGCTTGCTTCTCATGGCTGTCAGTGCGTATGTCTATAGCATCCGTTACATCGCTTCCAATGTGTAACTATCCATCTAGGTTTGGATACCAGATCCTCAAACTTGTTAAAACTGTGTGTAAAGAAAAGAAAATGGCTGTTGGGTGAGAGCTGGGTCTTCCTAGATGGAAAGTGCCTGAGTGTCCACACGGTAGGACTTCCACTATCTCCAGCTACACTTATTAGAGGCTTTTTAAAATTTTTATTTTTTGGTTTCTTTCTTGGCTCTTGGCTAGGTTCCAGATAGGTGAGATGGGACTCTAAATGCAATAAATAAGAGAGGGGGAAATTCCTCTAATTTTGTGGCATTTTTGGTTCTAACTCAGAAGCCAATTTTCCTTACTCTGTCCGGAGCTTATAGAATTTAGCCTAAAACAGCCTGTCATCATAGACACCCCTTCCTCTGGCATTCCATCTGCCCATTTGTGAAAGCTGGTCCACACAAATGTTCACTCAGGATGAAAACAGACCACCTGGGCACCCAGTTGTGTGTGAGGGGTGCTCATGACCATGGAGGAAAATGTCCCAGAGGGGCCAGAACTGCATCGTCACCCAGTTCTCAGGCAGGGAGTCCTACCCCCAAAACACTCCCTCCTCACCAGTGTGTACAGGGGACTGGCAAACATTACACTGCACCCAAAACTTCATAGTCAGAAATGTTTTTTCATTTCCATGACTCAGAGCAAACGTTATTCATATAGTGCCTCTGAATACACCCACTTCTGGAAAAAAAAGAGAAATTTGTGTCAAGAAATGGTAACTTTGCCATCATTTCTCCCCAGAGTTTAGATGCTGGGTTAGGAAGCATCAGCTGCTAGTGACACGAGCCTGCGTGCTATGTGGCTTTTGAGGTTTGCCTACTCACAGATCTCTCTGGCTCTTCCCACTTGTCTCTGTCAACAATTGACACTGCAGTCTTTATTTATCTGGATTTTTTTTTTTTTTTTTTTTTTTTGTGGTACGCGGGCCTCTCACTGTTGTGGCCTCTCCTGTGGCGGAGCACAGGCTCTGGATGTGCAGGCTCAGCAGCCATGGCTCACGGGCCCAGCTGCTCTGCGGCAAGTGGGATCTTCCCAGACCGGGGCACGAACCTGCATCCCCTGCATCGGCAGGCGGACTCCCAACCACTGCGCCACCAGGGAAGCCCTATCTGGATTTTTAAAAATTGAATTTGTGATAGCACCTTTTCTCACAAAAGCACTTTTCAGGCAAGCAGTCCATAGCAGTTTCCTCCCGGTTTATTTTAGGGAAAAGTATGAGAAGATCCTCTTCCTTTGAAAAACCCTAACTAAACTCATACAAGTCTGTAAATATATTTTCTCAGAGACTTTTATTCATCTTTGAATCTTCCAGGGTCTGACACCTGGAGTACAATAGACACTAAATGTTTGTTGAATGAATAAATGAATGAGTGAATGAAAGAAACAAATGACAATTACTGCATGAATAAATGAATGTGAGCTCAAGAAGCTTACTGGTAGGAGGATAAAATTCATCCCTGAAAGGTATAACACAGGAAAGACTGGATGCTGTGAGAAGGTGGGAGGGAATGATCACATCAGGTGAGATGAGTGATGTTCAATCAGGCTGTATCTGGTAGAGTCGCCAGGAGGGCTTTACAAATCCCAGAGCCCAACCTGATAATTCAGAATCTTTCAGGGTGGACCCAGGCATTGGTGTTTTTTTAAAGCTCCTCAGGAGATACCAATGTCCAGCCAGAGTTGAGAGCCACTGGGACATGAGGATCAGAAAGAGATTCATAAAGGAAGTGGTTTTTTAAAACAACCTTTAAGGATGGGTAGAGTTTTGACTTGTAGAAATGAGCAGGAACTAGGGAAGATGTCCTGACCACCCTTCCCTCCCAACCACAATTCCAGACTGTCTATCCTACCTAATCCAGACAGATGCTGGCAACTGGTAAGGGGGCGCCTGTGTAGTCAAATGACTTTTTTCCCCTCTGGGCCACCTAAGAGCCTGGCCACTAGTGTCTGAAGGACTCAGGTGAGGGTCTGAACACTGAGGATCTTGGGGGAGCTGGCCTGAGGGACTGCCCACCCCAGGGCATGTCTGTATCCACTGGTATATTCCAACTCAAGAGCTGAAAAGGGAAGTTAGTGATTTCATCCTTGAGGTTGGGATCTCATGAAAAGATGGGAAACCTAAAGTCTTCCTTCCTGTGGTGCCTTCACAGGGATCTGACAACCCACTGTTTGCTCCACTGGCAGCCCCTACAACAGAGACCACAGGGCCTTCCACTACTCTCGGAAGTGATGCTGCAGAAGGCTCTTAGCAACTATACCCAAACTCCAAGGATTAAACAAAGAAAAATAATACATCAGAGAAGGACAACAGCTAGAGAGAGAGAAATAATAAACAAAGCAATCAAAACATAAAAAATAAAGACTTGTAAAATTTTAGAGCTACTGGAGGAGATCGTCTACAAACTATACAAAACAATAACAGTAATAAGAGGTGCTGAGGAGATTTTTAAAACACCTTCAGAAGACAGCCTAGAATTTAAATAGGCAAATGTGATTTTCAAATTAAAACAAATTGAGTTAAGTAAAGAGTAGGATAGTCAGTGTTGAGACTCAATTCAGGGCCTAGAGGATCAAGTGGAAGAAACAATTCAAACCACAGAACTGATGGCTTCCATAGGGAAAACAGAAATTCCAGAAGGAGAAGGAGGAACAGCTGGAGAGAGGCAACAAACAGTGATGCAAGAAAATTTGGTATAGATGAGGAAAGATCAGTACCTGTCTTGCAAGTTTTCACCAAATTCTACACCCAGGTATATCTTGGTCAATTTCCAAATTCCAAAGGTAAAGCAATAAATCTTTCAGGTTTACAGGTAAAAAGAACAAGAAAGGAGAAGCACATTGGCACTCAACACTGCTGCATTGAAAACTAGGAGAGTAACATTTATGGACTTGTGAGAAAAAGGACTGCAACTTAGGATTCCTCTGCTGGCCAAGTTAGCCTTCATCTGTCAGCGAGAAAGAAAGATATTTGGGGCGTGTAAGAATTCAGGGAATATATTATTCCCACGCCCTGTCTGGGGAAAATACTAAAGAAAGGGCTCTAATTAAACAACAAATGAATCATAGCAGAGACCTCAAGATCAGGAAAAAAGAATAAGTAAAAGAAAAGAGTAGTGAGCTATGATGCTTGCTATTTATATAAATATGTGTAATATCTAAATCCATAATAGTAGATTGCCTGAGAACGTGTAATATAAATTCTAAATGAGGATTCTTAAAATAGGCAAGGAACATTCCAAGGAAATTCTAATAATAATAATAATAATCCAGAATGAAAAACTCTTTTGTATCTCAGCAAAACCCAGAAGTGGGAGACAGATGAGGCAACAAAGCAAAAGCATTTATTATATCTCCTCTGGAGAGAGAAAGGCGAAGGAAGGAGGAAGATAAAGTCTTCTAAAAGAGAGTTAGTAAACATGAAAGCAGAGTGAACTAAATAGAAAAGAAAATCATACGAGACACTACTGAACAAATCCAAAGGCTTGTTCTTAAAAAGTTCAATGAAATTGATAAACCCTTCCCTAGTCTGTTTAAAGAAAAGTGAGAACAAAAAAATAAACAAGAACGCTCCCCAGACGTGAGAGCCCAGAGCCACCTGCGTGCCAGCATCTGCCCTGGGACTCAGGGGCTCATGGATGGGCTGGGTCGGGATGCTCCACCCTTTCCCACACGTCCCATCCCCCCACGTCCCAGATTTGTCTCAGCCACGTAGCCAACATTGGATCAAAAGCTGCAGATGACATCAACGGTCCCAAGAGCATTGCTCTAATTAAGAATAATACAAAAATTTTGGATGATTAAAAAATAAATAAATAAATAAAAAATAAACAAGAACACCTGAAACACATAATGTTGTGTGTCAATTATACCTCAATTTAAAAAAATAGACACAATTGGGAGTGAAAAAGAGCCATCATCACAGATACAGAAGAGATTAAAATAATTATAAGAATTTATTATATGCTAATTCTATGACAATAAATTTGAAGATCTAGAGGAAATTACCAAAATTAATCCAAGTGAAAACCTGAATAACAATTTTAGTGGGAGAGAAAAGAAAGGTTGTTAAATATCAACCATTAACAAGGGTATCAGGACAGATGGTTTTAACAGCTCAGCTTTCTAATCTTCAAAGAATAGATAATATCAGTGTTAATTAATTTATTCTAGACCATGGAAAAAATTGAAAGCTTCTCAATTTATTTTACGAAGCAAGCATGATTTTAATGCTAGATAAAATATTAACAAATAGAATCTAGCCATGTGGCAAAAAAAAAAATACTGTAACTAAGCAGAGTTTATTCTAGGATTACAAAGCACAACATCAATAAATCTATCAACATAAACATTTTCATCAATAAATTAAAAGTGAAAAACCATACCCTATCAATAGTTCCTGAAAAGGCATTTGATAAAATTCAGCAGCCATCCATATTAAAGCTTTAAGGAAAATAAGAATGAAATGATAGTTGTTGTATATAATAAAGTCTCTTTATCAAAAACCAATAGCCAATATCATTCTCATTGGTCAAACACCAAAAGCACTTCAATTAAAATCAAATCCAGACCAAAATGCCCACTATTGCCATTGTAACTCAACATTTTCTTCAAGATTCAGAGATTAAAACAAATGTCATAAGGTAAGAAAATGAAGTGATTAGTACAAGCATGTGAAAGAAGAAATAAAGTATTGGAATATTTCTTTTTGCTCATGGTTTTATCTCTTCTTTTCAGATTTATGCCTGCTATTAACATTCTTGTTTAACATTGCCTTGGAGGTTTTTAGAAAATATAATAAGAACATAAAATTAAGTAACTGACATAAATATTTGATAATATTTTCTTCCATTGACCACATGAATGCATTCCTAGAAAACCCAGGAAACTCTAGTTTTAAGAAAACACTCAAATTAATGAAGAATTTGGTAAGGTGACAAATTTTACAGAAACGCATACAAAAATTATCATTTCTCTATACTATCGCATGTTCACCTAAAAATAGAAATGAGGAAAATACTCAATTAATTTTAGTGGCAAAATCTATAAAATATTGAGGGATAAATATAAAAGAAACATAAGACTATGGAAAAAAATCTTATGAAAAAAATCGAAACAAAATCTGAAGAAATTTTAACACCAAACAATTTGTTCAGAGGAGTTAATATCTTAACAAATTCCTTCTCCCCCCAAATATAAATGTAATACAATGCCACTTATAATCCCAGTAGTTTGTGGGTTTTTTTTTTTTTTTGGCTGGGGTTTTAATAGGAATTGCATTATATTTGTATATCACTTTGGAGAGAATTAGTTATCTTTACTATGTTGAGTCTCTCAATCCACAGACATGGTCCCCCTCTCATTTATTTAGGTCTTTGATTTCTCTCCACAGCACCAGTAGATTTTTTGATTGTAAGTAAATTGGTTTTGAAGTATAGTGTACATACAGAAAAGTGCCAAACCATAAGTGTGCCCATGTAACTAACATCCCCATAAAGACATATAACATAACCAGCACTCCTTAAGTTCCCCATCCCGTCCCCTCCCAGTGTCCCCCAACACCAAGGAGAAACCATCTACTATCTTGACTTCTAATACCACAGACTTACTTTGCCTCCAACAGGTTTTGTTTTTCAATTGGATAGAATGTGCTTAGAACTTACACAGACAATAAATGTTCAGAAGATAAGAAAAATAGGAAAAAGAATAACAATAAGAGACGTGTAACCTTATCAGTATCAGAGCACTCCAAAAAGCTATAGTAATTAAGTCATTGTGTATTAGTACAGGAAGAGACCAACAGTAAGAGGTACAGAATAGGGGATGAAAAAAATCAATCCCGGTACATGTGAGCATTTAATACAAAGCTGATAATTCAAGACAGCAGGGAAAGAATAGATTATTTAATAAATGATACTAGCTCAACTTACTAGAACAAGTTGAATCCCATCTTATGCTATATACAGAAACAAATTTTAGACATATATAAGACTTGTTACATTTGTATAAAATAAAACAATAAATAGCTTAGAAGAAAATCTAGGTAAATACATGGGTTGGGGAATCTTCTTATCAGAACAGGAAACCCAGAACCTCTGAAAGAAAGACATATGTGACTTAAATTGAAAATGCCACTAAGATAATACGTAAGTGATAGATTTGGAGGGAAAAAGTTTTACAGATGACAGATAAATGATAAATAACAATACTATAAAAAGAGCTCCTACAAATTGCCCAATCAAAAAATGGGCAAAGACTATGAATAGATAATTCACAGAAAAGCAAATCCAAATTCTCAACAAACTTGAAAAGATGCTCAAGCTCACCAGTAGCCCACAAACTGCAAATTAAGTTTACAATGAAATATCACTTTAAGACGATCTGAATGGAAAATATTAAAACAAGAGTGATAGCGACTGTTGCTAGTAGGGGTGTGGGTAAAGCATTCTCCATATTTTACTACTGAAAATATGATGTTTGGGCCTTTTTGAAAGCAATCTAGAAATATATAATAAATTTTAAAATACACATGCCCTTCAACCTTGGAATCTATTCGGTAGAAGCAAAAGCATCAGTACATAAAGATACAGGCTTAAGAATATTTATTGCTTCACAGTTTGTAGTGACAGAAACGTAAAACAGACAAATGTCTTTCAAGAGAAAGATAAATAATGGATAAATTATGAAAGAGTTTCATCATGAATTATTATGTAAGCCAACTCAAAACAATGAATTAGAACCATACCAGGTGACAGAGGGATTTCCACAAGGTATTTTTGAGTGAGAAATAGAATATGTACAAAATCCATAATCTAATTTTTCCAGAGAAAGCAATGAACTCCCCCAAACCCAACATATACAGAGATTTATCTATTTATCATCTATCCTCTATCTGATATATAATCTATATATCTATGTGAAAGTAATCTTGTATCATTATATGAAGATGGAAAGAGTTAAAAGGCTATTAGCACCTGGTCATCTGGGGTAAGGGACTGGGGGAGAGAGCGGGTGGGATGGATACTTGAGAAGACTAAGAAATGAGAAGTTGCAGGGAATGTATGGATGGGAGTGAGTAGCTCCACTTATCTGAAGGGTACTTCAAGGATTCTGGGTATACTCAAAGTTTGAACTCCAAAGCTGCTGGTGGGGGCCTTTCCTGCAGGATACTAAGGCCAGACCCTCCTTAGAGGATGTGGATACAGGACATATCACAGAGAATGCCTCCTGTCCCTCCCACCATCTGACCCGGTGAAATCATGTCATGACAAATACCAAGGCCACTGTGAGGAACCCATAGTCTGGGATGTGCAGGACCTAATGCTGTGTTTAGGGTGAAGTGTTCCTGCGGGTCTCCTGCCAGGGGGCAATGGGGTAACTGTGGGATCACTGTATGTGTATATGGAACCCAATAACCCCCAGGGACCTTATGGCCTAGTTTGGGTAGGTCAAAGTCCTACCAAAGTCCACAACTCAAGTTATTAAGAACAAACCCCAAGAGATTTTCACTTACTTCTCTTAAAGAACATTAAAGGGGGCTTCCCTGGTGGCGCAGTGGTTGAGAGTCCGCCTGCCGATGCAGGGGACACGGGTTCGTGCCCCGGTCCGGGAAGATCCCACATGCCGCGGAGCGGCTAGGCCCGTAAGCCATGGCTGCTGAGCCTGCGCGTCCGGAGCCTGTGCTCCGCAACGGGAGAGGCCACAACAGTGAGAGGCCCGCGTATCGCAAAAAAAAAAAAAAAAAAAAAGAACATTAAGGGATCCAATTCCTATTCCATATCGACCATCTTAAACTACCCTTTCTCAGGGTTTTACTTTGAGGTGATGAAAATGTTTCAGAAATAGATAGGTGGTGGTTCCACAACATGGTGAATGTAACTAAACGCCACTGAATTTTTCACTCTAAAAAGGATAATTTTATGTTATGTGCATTTCACCTCAATAAATTATTTAGAAAAAAAAAGACCTTTTCTCTCCCAGCCTAAAACTTATTTTGTATCTTATTCTCAACTCTACCAAAAACGTTCCTGAAAGCCCAGTCCACAAACCCCTCCACTTTAGTTCCTTTTCTCTTCCCTCCTGTTTCTTGTAGTCCTGGCTGCACCCATCCCTCTACCCCATGTCTCAAAATCCCTGGAGGCAGGCTGGCAAACATGGAATTCCACATGTGGGTGAGGAAAGAGGGGAGCTGAGGGGGGAAAGACACATTTTCCTTTACCAGGTGGTGGGAATGGGCGAGCCGAAGGCTGGTATTACTCATTAGTAAGCTTTGCCTCTTTCACATATGGGAGCATAAGGTAATTTGGGTACCAGCCGCCCTCAGCAGCCTGTCTTCCCCCACACTATGAGTCGCTGCCCCCGCCTGTCACGACAGCTTGTTCTCAGCCCCCCAAAGCCAAGGCCCTGTGACTGGGAGGCCCCATCTAAAGATTACTTTTGGATGGGGATAGGAAACCTCCCTCCTTTGGTGGGAGGGAGTCGGGGAGGGAGGGACAGATGGGAGAGCTCCACTGGGCAGCACGCAGTCTTGCAGAACAGGTGGTTTTGTTTATTTTTCTCCATTTCATTTACAAAATTGTACCCTTTCCTAAAACAGCCTCAGGACTCAAGCACAACAAGTACAGGCACAGTGAGATGGCATTTAATCAAAATACAGAAATTTAAGCAGTCAACATGTTGATGGAGCAGCAGAAATCGCCACAAAGTAAACAACCATGCAGCCATTTGACTGCTCAGCAACTGAGAGGACAGGACAGGAGACAGGCATGTCCCAGCTCAGCCGCTCACCCTGTTCACCCAGGGCAGGGCCGGGAGACAGGAACAGGCCAGTCCAGAGGGTCTGGGCCTCCAAGGCTCCAGAATGCCCAACTCCAGCCCCTACCTCAAATGAACTTGGGTTTCCCTGGGCTATTTTATGGGTTAACTATGGTTTTAGGGAATCAATCTGTTAATATTACTAATACCAAAAAAAAAAAAAAAAACCACACTTCTGAAAGTCATTATGGCACAGTAGAAAGAGCTTTCTACTCCATTAACTCCCACTCACCCCCCCCTTTTTTTTTTTGAGCCAAATTAACTTAGGTTCAAATCCTGGCTCTGTCACTTACCAGCTGTGTTGAACTTGCACAAATCACGTAAATTCTCCAGGCTTCTGTTTGTTCATCTCTGGGGCAAGGTCAGCGTGATATCACTGGTTTACTGGGAATCTCAGTTCACTGGGGTCATAAACATGAAACGGTTTATTTTTCCTGAAATTGCTCCCAAACTCTCAACCCCCCCCCCCATTTCTCACTGGGTAGCTGCTCCTTTAAGTGACAGATCAGCCCAATTCCATAGTGTTTCCGTCACCTTTTATCATTAAACGGTTATTTTCATTCCTTAAGATTCTGCCCTGTTCATTTTAAAATTTCAACCTTCGGTCCATTTTCAGCACTTTTCCTTCCCTCTTAAAACTGCAGAACGCCAATGAAATTAGAGTTCTAGATAAATAACGTTTTCATCTAAGTACCGCTCATTTTGTTTGCTAAATCTGGCAACCTTCCACCTTCTCCCAAGCACAGGCTTTAGGGAAGTGGTTCCCAATTCAGGCTGCTCATTAAAAATGTCAATGCCTGGGTTCCGTTCCAGACCAGTTAAATCGGAATATCTGGGCATACCAAGAATTTTTTTTTTTTAAGTTTCCCCGAGGGACTGGAACGCGCTCAGGGCTGACAGCAGCGCTTTGGAGGGGGGTGGTCCGGCTTCTTCCCGTTCTAGCAACGCCTCCCGCTTCCCAGCATGCACTGCGGCGGCGTGGGGGGCGGAGGATGGAGAGGCCGGTCTCGTTTTACGAGACTGTCGCTTGTAAGCTCGTAACCCTCTCAGCTGGTCACGACAGCGCCTCGAGGGGCCCTTTGTTCCCAGTGTATGGGCAGGCACCCAAATGCGGGCTCTCCTGTTACGTGCTCTGGAGAGCTCCGTGAGGGTCTTCCTACTGCCTGCTCCCTGGTGTGGAGACGAGGCTTCAGCTCGCCCCCAAATCAACCCTCTGCCGGAAGTAACCCCCGCCCCGTCCCGACAGCTTCCTGCTGCTGAGAGCCCCCTCCCGCCCCGAGGCGCCCTTCCAAGGGGAGGGTACTGGCAAGATAGCTTAAACCACACTGCCTCCTACAGGCCAAGGTGACCTACAGGGCTCGTCTCAGCAAGCCGTCACTTAGCACCTGTTGTTCTCAGGTGAGGGTCCAATTCCAGCACCTCCCTCTGCACCCACGACCATGTTACCCTCATAATAACTCATGTTTGTTGAGATTTTCTGGGTGCCTGGCACTGTGCTCAGCTATTTATCTCCTTTAATCCTCGAAAACAGGGTGGGGAGATAGGATTCATTTCCCCACTTTTCCGATAAGAAATTGTGGCTAAGACAGTTTAAGTAATTTGCCGAAGGTCATACAGCTAATAAGAATCAGAGTTCAAATTTGACTCCAAAGCCTTGCCTTTACCGCTATAATTTATAATCGTCCTACTGTAATGTAATTTATGAAACTTATCTGGGTTTCTGGTACACAGCAGCCGCTCAATAAATATTAGTTCTCTTCCTAGATAACCTCATACTGGAAATCTGTCATCAAGTACAGTTATATAACGTTCAGTCCAAGTTACTTGGAAACAATGTCAAGCTTTGTTTCATCATCCCCATGTATTAATCTATTAACTAATTCACTCTTTTAAAACATATACTATGTGTCAGGTTCTGTGCTAGTACCAAGATAGAGAACAAGAAAAATTTAGTATTAGTTTCTCTTGGCTGCTGCTACAAATTACCGCAAACTCGGTCACTGAACAGAAATTTATTATCTCACAGTTCTGGAAGCTGGAAGGCTGAAATCAAGATGTTGGCAGGGCCACACTCCCTCTGAAGATTCTAGGGGAACATCTCCTTGCCTCTTGCAGTTTATGGTGGCTCAAGGTGTCCCTTGGATTGTGGCTGCATCACCCAATCTCTGCCTTGGTCTTCACATGACCTTTTCCCTGTGTTTATGTCTTCTCCTCTTGCGTCTATAATAACACCTGTCATTGGTTCTGGGACCCACCCACGTAATCCAGGATGATCTCATCTCAAGGTACTTAATTACATCTGCAAAGACTCTTTTTACAAATAAGGTCACATTCACAGGTTCCAGGAGTTAGGATGTAGACATATCTTTGGGGGGCGGGGGAAGGTACTATTTAACTCAATACAAAATTATAATGCAGTGTGTTGGAAATAACTTGTTTGGTCTTTGGAGTGAAAAGTACATGTGTTCAAACTCCACCCATGCCATTAGCTCAGGCAAATTACTCAAATTTTCTGATATGTTAGTTTGGGTCTTCTGAGAAGAAGATGCCACCTGGGATTAGATGTACAGGAGGTTTATTGGAGGAAATGCCTGTGGGATTCCTCAGGGATCCTCACTTGCATTTCACTGGATAGACTGTTCTGCATGATTGTATCTAGCTGCAAGGGAGTCTAGAAAGATAAGTTTCCAGGCTTTATTGTACAGATAGGCAAGGGGGAAAGGGGATTTTGAGTATCTGATCCATAATACCTGCCAAGATAATACAATAATAGTGTCTACAGTGTCTGTGGTATGACATTTGGAAATTCCAGTTCCTATCGTGGAAGCAAAGTGCCTAAATCCAGCTAAATCTGTGTTTGGGGATGAGGCAAAGGTCATCAAAGTGACTCTTGGAAGTGCATTGGTTTGCCAGATGAATGAGGGCATTTTAGGCAGAAGGTGTGCATATGCAGATCTGTGGGTCACAAGGGCCTGCTGAAGAAATGGCCAGCAATTTGGAAAAGTTAGACCATAACTAATGAGATAGAGAGTGTTGAAAAATGATGAAAAACACATGTCCCATATCAAGGCATTTGGATTTTATGCTTTAAGACAGGGATGTCCAACATTTTGATTGTGTAGTTTTATTCAATAAAAATCTTTTTTGGAGTGTACACCCCTAGTGTATATTTATTTATTTATTTACCTATAATTGATATACTGTACTAATATGCCAGGTGGGTTATAAGTTGCACACTAGAGTATAAGCTCCCTGAGGGCAGGGAATTATTCTTTTATTCACTGCCTATCCCCAGTACCTAGATGGGCCCTGGCACAGAAAAATACTTAATAAATACTTATTAATGACAGAATGAAAATTTAATAGAAATTGTAATTCTACATTTCTTCTTGCACCCCATGGATCATCTTGTTACACTTGGGTTGCATGCAACCTCCCCTGGATTTCAGCAGTGTGAGTAATAAGAGTTTCTGAAGGGTTTGAAACAGTAACATGATGAGATCTCAGAAATATGATTCTGGAGTGGTGTGGAGGAGACCAGAAGGCAAGTTAGCAGGTAGACTAGAACAGTAGTTCCTGAACCTCTAGGATTTCATGGACCAGTAATGGTAATAACAGTAGTATCATCAACTATTATTTTTTTCAATTTGTCAGCTTTTTTATTTTTCTAAATAAGGATTAAGGGGAAAAAGATTATTTGAGATTTTTTTTTTTTTTTTTTTGCCGTACGCAGGCCTCTCACTGCTGCGACCTCTCCCGCTGCAGAGCACAGGCTCTGGATGCGCAGGCTCAGTGGCCATGGCTCACGGGCCCAGCTGCTCCGCGGCATGTGGGATCTTCCCGGACCGGGGCCCGAACCCGTGTTCCCTGCATCGGCAGGCGGACTCCCAACCACTGCGCCACCAGGGAAGCCCCGAGATTTTATTTTTAATGAAACACATTTTCATACCAAAAATGTATGAAGGACAATCTCAGATTAGAGGGGAGTTCTTTTTTTAATAGATTTTTTTAATTGTGGTAAAATATACATTACACAACATTTACCATCTTGACCATTTTTAAGTTTACAATTCTGTGGCATTACGTATATTTGCATTGTTCTGTAACCATCACCACCATCCATCTCCAGAATGTTTTCATCTTCTCCAACTGAAAGTCTATACTCCTTAAACACTAACTCCCCTTTCTCCCATCCCTTCATCTCCTGGCGGTCACCATTCTACTTTCTGTCTCTAGAAGTTTGACTCTTCTAGGTACCTCATACAAATGGAATCATATAATATTTGTCATTTAGAGACTGGCTTACTTCATTCAGAATAATATCTTCAAAGTTCATCCGTGTTGTAGCATGTGTCAGAATCTCCTCCTTTTTTAAGGATGAATAATATTCCTTTTGTGTATATACCATGTTTTGTCTACTCATTTATCTGTCAGTGGACACTTTTTTCCCACGGAATTACTGGATCATAATTCCATGTTGATAATTCTATGTTTAATTTTCTGAGGAACCGCCATACTGTTCTCCACTGCACAGTTTTACATTGGCTGCACAGTTTTACGTTCCCATGGGCAATGCACAAGGGTTCTGCTTTCTCCATATCCTTACGAATAGTTGATATTTTGTTTTGTTTTGTTTCATTTTTTATAACTGCCATCTGATTGAATGTGAAGTGATATCTCATCGTGGTTTTAATTTGCATTTCCCTAATGATTAGTGATACTGAGAATCCTTTTATGCGTTTATTGGCCATTTGCATATCTTCTTTGGAAAAATATCTGTTCAAGTCCTTTGCCCATTTTTTAATCTAGTCATTTTGTTGTTGGATTGCAGGACTTCTTTATATATTCTGGATATTACTCTCTTATCAGATAGATGATTTGCAAATATTTTCTCCCATTCCATGGGTTATCTTTTGCTCTCTCGATAGTATCTTTTTTTTTTTTTTTTTTTTTTTTTGCGGTACACAGGCCTCCCACTGTTGTGGACTCTCCCGTTGCAGAGCACAGGCTCCGGAGGCACAGGCTCAGCGGTCATGGCTCACGGGCCTAGCCGCTCCACGGCATGTGGGATCTTCCCGGACCGGGGCACAAACCCGTGTCCCCTGCATCGGCAGGCGGACTCCCAACCACTGCGCCACCAGGGAAGCCCTCGATAGTATCTTTTGATGCACAGAAGTTTTATATTTTGATGAAGTCCAATTTTTATCGATTTTTTCCTTTGTTGCAGGTGCTTTTAGAATCATATCCAGGAAATTGTTGCTAAATCTAATGTCATGAAACTTTCCCGTATGTTTTCTTCAAAGAGTTTTCTGGTTTTAGATCTTACATTTAGGCCCTTGATCCATTTTGAATTAATTCTGGTATATATTGTAAGGTAAGAGTCCAACTTCATTTTTTGAGTTTTTTATTTTAAATAAATTTAGACATATCTAGAAACTCACTGCATTGTCTTTAATTTTATTTTTCCCTGCAGATTGGTGCAAACTTCATCAGAGTCTGCGGGATGATATTTGGAAGCCCCAGTCTAGGGCAGAGACAGTGATGGCCCAAACTAGAGCTGCAGAGTGGCGTGGGTGGGGTGAGGTGGGAATGGAGGAGGTCAGCGTGGGACCGTTCTCAGATACATAATCAATAGAATGTCATGGCTGATGGGATGTGGAATGTGAAGCCAGGGAAGAAGTCTATGTGTGTGATGGGTAGATAATATTTTCTTTAATTGTCTAACATAAAAAAAAATCTGAAAGCTGGAAGTTACCTTAGAATTCTTCCTAAGCAACAAAGAAGTTTTTGTTTAGAAAACTTTGAGTCCTTCTCTAAGAGGTTAAGGGAATAAACATAGGCCTTGATATGAAGAGGAAGTTAGGGCAAAGGAAGGCTGAACTAGTTTGCAAAGGAAATGAAAGTGGTTTAGTTTTTCAGAGTGGGCACAGAGGGAGAGGGTGAGGGACCCAGGAAGATGGGGAGAATAAAGAAGATGCAAGGAAGGTGGACCAGAGGAAGGGGTGTTAAACAAGATGGTGGGTGCTGGTACTTAAAAAGAAAAGAGAGCCAGATTGGAAGGATAGCACAGAGACTTTGAAGAATGGGCCAATATCTTACGTTGTTTGTTGTTCTGTGTAGTCTGTAACCACTTCCATTATCCTTAACTTCCAGTAACCATCTGTTACATACTCTGTCTTGTGTTACTGGTTCCTTGGGAAGGTAAGTCAAAGAAAAAGGGACTAGGTCCCTTTTAGATGCAAAGGAGAAAGGAGAAAGGTGAGATGCAAAAGAGAGCTCTTTTCTTCCCCACTTAGTAAAGAAAATCTGGTACTGTGCAAGATTGACCCAGTCCCTGTGGCCATGAAATGCAAAGCACTGATGGGCTCAGAGCTTGGTTACTCCTCATCTCTGAGACAGAGCGGTAAGGTTATGCTGACACCAACAGGCCTACCCTTAAGGTTGGGGGCAGGGTCAACCCCACTCAAATCAATGGCTTCTATACATGGAGGAAGGGGTGTGGTACATGGATGCTGGGGAAGCAACCACAATGTTCACTATAGGGTTTGAGCCAGTTCTTACGATATTAAAGTAAAAGCAGGAAAACCTGAGGACACTCAGGTTGCTGGTAATTGAGTTATATAGGATAACATAGAAATACTAAAATCCAGTGAAAGAAAAAATGGCACATTGTCTTGATGCTCTTTGATGATAATGTTTGGGCATTTTTCAAACATCCTAATTTCTGAATATAAACTTTAATATATTCATGGAAGCAAGGTGGTGGTGGTGTTCAAATTCCAGCACGTCCCTTACTATGACTCTGTGACTTAGTCTCCTCATCCATAAAATGACATTAGCAGTAATACCTGCCTTATAGAGTTGGCAGGAGGATTAAGTCACTGAATATGAGTGAACCTCTTATGACACATGGTAAGTGTTGGTTAAATAAAAAATTGCAAACTAGAGGTTTCTGGGGTCCCTGATGGTCAACTAAATTTTATCTGCCTTCCAGACACATCTGCCTCCTTCCTCTCCTGACCCATGGCAAAGTCTCCTAAAATCAGAAGGCAATCAGTTGACTCTCCCTAGCTTCCACAGCATAGATTCATCTCTGGGGACCAAGAATAGATAATTGGCCTGTTATTGATTAGACTTTGAGGTCACTCTTTCTTTCCAGTGACTGTTGATCTGTTTAGAACAATAAGCAGTCAGTGATTTACAGAATGTCATCCTTCACACGCAGAGAAAGATACCCCCTCTAGAATGGCAAAGGTAATGGAACAGAGCTCTGGCTGGGCAGAATCCTTCAAGTGATGCAGGTATTTAAAAGCATGTGAGGGTCTATCTTAAATGCTTGGTCATAGCCTTTTTCTTTCTTTTTCTTTAAATAAATTTATTTATTGATTTATTTCTATTTTTGGCTGCGTTGGGTCTTCGTTGCTGCATGTGGGCTTCTCTCTAGTTGCGGCGAGCGGGGGCTACTCTTCGTTGTGGTGCGCAGGCTTCTCATTGCGTTGGCTCCTCTTGTTGCAGAGCACGGGCTCTAGGTGCACGGGCTTCAGTAGTTGTGCCTCGATGGCTCTAGAGCACAGGCTCAGTAGTTGTGGCTCATGGACTTAGTTGCTCCTCGGCATGTGTGATCTTCCTGGACCAGGGCTCAAACCCGTGTCCCCTGCACTGTCAGGTGGATTCTCAACCACTGCACCACCAGGGAAGCCCCATAGTCTTTTTCTTAATCATAAATTTCAATGATTCAATGTACCATGATATTTATTACAGTGTCATTTATAGCAATGAAAAATTGGAAATGTCCAACACCAGGGGACTGGTAAATAAATTAAAGGCAGCCACATGATAAAATTATTCAGCCACTAAAAGTCATCTTTTCAAAAAAGCTTTCAATGACAGTTCAATGTTTACAGTACAATGTTAAGTGAAAAGAGCAAGACACAAAACAGTATAAAGTGTAGGAGGACCTCAACCTCGTGAGAAATACACATACTCATCCACCTTCTCACAGAATATAAGACCGGAGGAATACGTATTAGAGGCATAACAGTGGGTGTCTCTAGGAGGTAAGACACTGGGTGGGTTTCATTTTCTTCTTTATATTTTCCAGTGTTTTCTAAAATGCAGATGAGAGAATCTGTCCCCACTCCCATTTACCCCAGTGAACACCCCATATGACAAATCTCAACAGAGAAGGTCCGCATTCCCACTACTAAGATCCCCGGGCCGCCCTGGATTCTGTACACACTGCATCCTGGTTGTCAAACTCTCCTTCAGTTTTGGGTGATTCCCTTGTCTCCACCCAGTAATTTTCCCCTTTTGCTTAAGGGGGAAGAGATGGTTTCTGTTGCCTGTAAGTAAAAGAACTTTAATTAATACTATACCCTAATTGCTTTAGATACATACATTTTTATATCCTCAACTAGATGTTAGCTCTCTGATGCTAAGGACTCTGTCTTTGCTTTCTCTGTACCTCTCAGAGTACAACTAAGCCAATTCTAGGAGCAACAGGAACACAAATATTGTGATTTCCCTCAAATAGGTGGGGAGCTCAAGGGGGCACCTAACACTCCTGGATGGTATGTTCGGTAACTGGGAGCCTTAAGGTGTGGGGAAGGTGATAAAAAATAAAGAGGGCCTCCCCTTGCGTCAGCTGCGGGGGCACAGGACTGGGGCTTTTCAAGAACAGAGCTAGCTTTTAGGAGGAGAAAAGTCCTGTTATAAAAATATTCTCTTCACTGCTAGTCATTAACCAGCAGGCCTAGCTCACCGAGAGAGTGACCAGCCACGTGGGCCCTGAGAAGAATCCAGCCCCATCTAATTAGAAGCCCGGGCTCCTCATCCACAATGATCCTGGGGACATTTCAGGGGCCTTTCTGAAGTCAGAAAATGCAGGCTTACACCTGCTTACAAACTGAGCCCTCCCCAACCAGGCTTTTCTTTCTTTCTTCTTTTTTTTTGTAATAAAGCGATTTCATAGATGGTGTCTCTACTGTGTGATGAGGCTTTTGTACAGTATCTTCCCCTCTTCAAAAGAGGTAAATTTAGACAGGGATAAACCTCACTGCCTCTACCCTGAGCGTGGCGGCCTGCCCCTCCCATCTGTGTGTCTGTCCCCTCGGGTCTCTGCTGCTTCGTCCCTGACTCCCTTTCAAGTCTCGGCTCCGTTCCCTTTGGCAGGAATGACTGTGCTCAAATTCCTTCCTGCCATCACCCGCCTACTACCTACCAGTTCTGCTTAGATGCCACCTGCCCCAGAGAACCTTCTCTGACCCCACCCCCAAACCTCACCCGCCTTCTCCCCTCCCGCACCTCGAAGACTGGGTCATACCCACCCACCTGGGTAACACGCCCAGGCTCTTCCCAGCACTTTCACACCGAAGACCAACAGGCTGCTTGTCTGTCTCCCCACTAAACTGAAAACTGCATGAGGCCAGGGGCTGGATCTTACTCCCCACCACAGTCGCTGTGTCGGCACTTGGTATAGAGTTCACGCATTCATTCAGCGAGCATTTGTTGACTGCATCCTGTGTGCCAAGCGCTAGGAACAAATGGTGAACAGAAACACGGTGCACACCCCCACGGTCTTGTTGGCACTTCCTACGTACACAGCTCTCTCCTCACGCCCTGGTTTTCTGCTGAATCCCCTTGTCGCAAATCTGCTGTGCAGAGCGACATCAGGGAGTCAGACTTTGTTATAAAAGTTCTGTGAAATGCATGCAGGTGGCTGAAGCCACACTCCTTAAGCAGCAAGAAATGACTCTGAATCATTTTCTAATTTTGCTCTTAAAAATCTCTCTCCTACCTTATGTAAAGCTGAAGAACTCTTTAAGATGATAACATGAATTTCCTTGAAGGAGCTAATGCAATGCTTCTAAACCTATCTTATGCTATTGGAACAAACCAGGAAGCTACTCTTTAGCCTGTTTCCCTCTTTTTACACGTCTGTTTCATAGATCAAGTGATGTCTAGCTGCTAGAATAGGCTCTCATTACTTCTTTGTTTTCCTTTGCGACTCATGGGCTCCTGGGACAATTCATTAAGGTCTAGTGTATGAACCCCACTCCTCGCCATCTAGGAAGCTCAGGAAGAGACAGCACAGGAGAGGAAAGACAACAACAGCCCCCAAACTAAGAGCAAGAGACCTCAGTGACAGAAGCTGCATGTCAAAGGAAACTGGACAGTGAGAAATGTGCCTGGGCCACTAGCCTTTGGGCACCAGAAGGCTTACACCTGCTACAGGTGGCCCACCCCTGGGGGACAGTGATCAAGTGAAGGTTGGACAAAGATGAGATGGCTTCAATTTAGGCTGAGTTTGAAAGCAGAGACAGGAAAATCAAGGCCATTGGCAATTGAGGAATGAGGACACTGAATGATGACAGGAGAGAACGGGACTTCTCCAAGCCAGAGACCTCACTAAGCAGTTGGCCCCCTAGGGATTTCCTGTGAGGTATCTTGGATCTTTAAGAAGATATTTTGTAGTTAGAGACCAGGCTAAAATGACACCACTGAACAGACTGGTGTCTTCGTTTTATGTAGATGTATTTTTCTGTCATAAAAAGTGGCACATGCAGAGGAAAAGCATAGACACAAATAATCTAATCCCATCACCCAGAGACTCTGGGTCTTTCCCTAAAGTCTTTGTTAATCTGTGCATATAAAATCACCCTCAGGGCTTCCCTGGTGGTGCAGTGGTTGAGAGTCCGCCTGCCGATGCAGGGGCCACGGGTTCATGACCCGGTCCGGGAAGATCCCACATGCCACGGAGCGGCTGGGCCCGTGAGCCATGGCCGCTGAGCCTGTGCGTCCAGAGCCTGTGCTCCGCAATGGGAGAGGCCACGACAGTGAGAGGCCCGCGTACCACACAAAAAAAAAGCACCCTCAAACTTTCCCCCCAAATTAGGAAATCACATGGCATATTCTATGTTCTAACCTCCTTTTCCTCACTTAAAAATATATAACAATGTTGTTCCATATCAATTTATATAGATTTGTATGACTTTTTATGATCAAATAGTATTCAATCATATGAATTTTGAGTAATTTATTTAATTCCCTCTGGTTTAGAAATTTTTTAATCATTATAAACAACGTTACAGAGAAGTCTTTGCCAGTAAAACTCAGTCCATAGCCATGATGATTATCTTAGGGTAAATTCCTACAAGTAGAATTACTGGAACAAGTGGTATGCATGTTTTTAAAGAATTTGAATAGGATTCCAAATTACCCTTACAAAGGTCATGCCAATTTATACCCCTGGGTTCTGCTGACAGTGTAAAAGCATTTCCATTTTCTCACATTCTCAATAAAGTGTACCTTACCAGATGTTAATTCAGGAGAACACTGAGATACTAATTAGGCAGATTTCAAGGGAAGTATGCATCAAAATTTTATCATCCCAGTTTCCTTCCATCCTCAGCCCTCTCACACCCCTCTATTCTGTCTCTTTGTTTTCTCCTTGGCACGATTTGGGTACCCATCTCTCTCTTGCATTGTCTTAACAGGTTTGAAGGTAAGGAACATGTCTGATTCAATTTATATTCTTCTATACTCTTAGGGTCTAGAACAGAGTTTTGTTGGTGACACATTTGTTAACTAAGCTAGGTTAACTGAATTCAAATGTATAATTTTGATCCAAAATATCCCAAGAGACAGAAAGTGACATAGTGTAGAAAAATGGCATTTGGTAAATTATGAAGAGAATGAAAATGGGTGTTTTATTTTGAAGTCCAAAAGCTGCTTAGCAAGAATCTGTACCCTTGGATTCCTAAAAGAATCCTTGCCAGTGTTGCCCATAGTCAACAGGTTCACTTAGTCATTCATTCTTTTATTCAGACACTTACTAGGGGCCTGTCAAGCACCAAGCACATCAGTGAAATAAACATACTCGCTGCACTCAGGGATTTTACAATGGAGCTGGAGAGCAGAAACATACACATTGATTCTGCAAGAGATATCAAGCACTCATGATGTGCCAGGCCCCAGGGGTACAGAAATAAATATCTCATCTATGACCTCTAGGAGCTTATGATCCCACAGAGAAGAGAAACTGTAGAGAAATAATTTCACCTTTGGGTGATGAGTGCTATGCGTATCACTGCACCGCACCAGCAGAAGGCACCATGGCGTGGAGGGAAAAGAATGGGCTTCAGGATCAGGCAGATCTACGTTTGAATTTATGATCTGCTTTCTAGCTCTGTGACCCTGGGCAAGCCACTTCTAGTTTCAGTTTCCTTATACCAGGCTTAATGTACAGATTGAAGGAAATAATGTATATGAAGGGCCTTCAATACCTGTAGATGGTAAATGATGTTGTTAGCAGGATGAGGTCAGGGAAGGATTCACAGAGGAGCTGGTGCTGGGACTGGACCTGGAAAACGATGTGATGTTATTGGGCACAAAACATGGAGAAGGACATTTCAAAGGAAAGGGAATAGCATGGGCAAAGTAGAAGCATAAAACCACTTGGTCGGGCTTCCCTGGTGGCGCAGTGGTTGAGAGTCCGCCTGCCAATGCAGGGGACACGGGTTCGTGCCCCGGTCTGGGAGGATCCCGCATGCCACGGAGCAGCTGGGCCCGTGAGCCATGGCCGCTGAGCCTGCGCGTCCGGAGCCTGTGCTCAGCAGCGGGAGAGGCCGCAACAGTGAGAGGCCTGTGTACCTCAAAAAAAACAAAAAAACAAAAAAACCCAAAAAATACCACTTAGTCTGTTTGGAAAACCATGGTTGTTAAGTGACGTTGTACCATAAAAAATAAGGAACAAGGAAGGGCAGGAAACAAGGAGCAAGAAGTGAGCAAAATACATATCACCATATGTCATAGTGAGGAGCATGGGTGGTGTCTTCTACAGTTGAGATGTCCAATACAGCAGCTGCTAGCCTCATGTGGCTATGTAAATGTAAGTGACTGACAGACATAGAAAACAAACTTACCAAAGGGGAAAGTGTGGGGAGGGATAAATTAGGAGTTTGGGATTAGCAGATACAAACTACTACATATAAAATAGATAACCAACAAGGACCTACTGTATAGCACAGGGAACTATACTCAATATCTTGTAATAACCTATAATGAAAAAGAATATATATATGTATAACTGAATACTTTGCTGTGTACCAGAAACTGACACAACATTGTAAATCAACTATACTTCAATAAAAAATAAATTAAAAATAAATAAATGTAAGTGAATAAAAATGAAATAAAATTCAGTTCCTCAGTCACACAAGCCATATTTCAATAGTCACATTTCATTATTCCGTCCCAATAGTCACATGAGGCTAGTGGCCAGCATATTAGACAGTTCGATAGTGAACATTTCCATCATCGTAGGAATTTGTATTGGACAGTGCTGCTCTAGAACCCAGCTACGCAGAGTGGTCAGCAGACCAGAAGCATTGGCCTCATCTGGGAGTTTGTTAGAAATGCAGACCCTCAGATCCCCAGGCCCCGGTGAATTAGAATTTGCATTTAACAAGATGCACCCCCCTTCCCCACCCCACCTCTGGTGATTCATGATGCACATAGATGTGTGAGACTCACTGCTCTCTAGAACGGGGTCCTCAACCCCTGGGCCGTGAGCAAAGCTTCATCTGCTGCTCCCCATCTCTCCTCATCGCTCGCATTACCGCCTGAACCATCTCCCCCCACCACCCACCGTCTGTGGAAAAACTGTCTTCCACGAAACCTGTCCCTGGTGCCAAAAAGGTTGGGGACCGCTACTCTAGAATGGGGAGCCATTTAATGGTTTAAGCAGAAACAGCATGGTCAAACTCACATTTTTTTTCTTATTTTTCTTCATTTTTTTATCCAGCTCCCCATCTCCCCATTTCCCCCCCTGCCCCACCCCACCCCTCCAGCAAACAGCGTTCTACTCTCTACCTCTATGAGTAGAGATAGAATTGTCTTTTTGTGCCCACCTTATTTCACATAGCATAGTGTCCTCCAGGCTCATCCCTGTTGTGGCAAATGAGAGAATTTCCTTCTTTTTAAAGGCTGAATATATCATATATCATATATTATCTATATATATATATATGTATATATCACATTTTCTTTATCCATTCGTCAATCGAGGGACACACTTGGGTTGTTTCCATTCTTGACTATTGTGAACAATGCTACAATATACATGGGAATGCAGATACCTCTTTGAGATACTAATTTTATCTCCTTTGGATACACTATACTCAGAAGTGAGCTGCTGGATTATATGATAGTTCTATTTTTAATTTTTTCAGGAACCTCCATACTACTTTCCATAACGGCTGAACCAATTTACATTCCCACCAACATTGTACAAGTGTTCCTGCTTCTCCACATCCTTTCCAACATTTATCTTTTGTCTTTTGATAATATCCATTCTAACAGGTTTGAGGTGATATCTCATTGTGCATTTCCTTGATGACTAATGATGTTGGGCATCTTTTCATATATCTGTTGGCCATTGGTATGTCTTCTTTTGAGAAATGTCTGTTCAAGTCCTTTGCCCATTGTTAATTGGGTTATGTGTTTTCTTGCTATTGATTATTTGAGTTCCTTGTGTATTTTAGATATTAGCCTTTTATCAGATATATGGTTGGCAAATATTTTTCCTATTCCACTAGGTTGTCTCTTCACTCTATTCATTGTTTCCTTTGCCATGCAGAAGGATTTTTTGTTTGAGGAAATCCCATTTGTCTATTTTTGCTTCTGTTTTCTATGCTTTTGGGGTCATCTCCAAAAAATCATTGCCCAGACCAATGTCAAGAATCTTTTCTCCTATGTTTTCTTCTAGAAGTTTTACAGTTTCAGGTCTTATATTTAAGTCTTTAATTCATTTTGAGTTGACTTTTGTATATGGAGTGAGATGAGGATCTAATTTCATTCTTCTACATATTGATATCCAGTTTTCCCAGGACCAGTTACTGAAGAGACTGTTCTTTCTGCATTATGTGTTCTTGGCACCCTCATAGAAGATCACCTGGCCATATATATGAGGGTTTATTTCTGGGTTCTCTTTTTCTGTTCCTTTGGTCTATATGTCTGTTTTTATGCCAGAAACCATATTGTTTTGATTACTATAGGTTTGTAATATAGTTTGAAATCAGGACGTGTGATGCCTCCAGTTTTGTTCTTCTTTCTCAAAATTACTTCAGCTATTCAGGGGTTTTGTGATTCCCTGTCAATTTTAGAATTTTTTTTCTATTTCTGTGAAAAATGCCACTGGAGTTTTGACAGAGATTGCATTGAATCTGTAGATCACTTTGGGTAGTATGGACAGTTTAACAATATTAATTCTTCCAGTTCATAAACACAGAGTATCTTTCCATTGATGTGTGTCTTCAATTACTTTCATCAATGTTTTCAAACCTGCATTTTAGAAGTTTACTCTTGAATGAGGATAATGAAAGGAAGGCAAGACCAGCAGAAGTGAGCCCAGTCAGGAGACACTAGCAACAGGGCTGCTGCTGCCACTTTTGAGTAAATTTTAAAAAGGCAACTTTTCTTCACAGAAGCAGCCCAGACAAGCTTGGTGAACAGAGTGTACTAGATTTAAGCCCTGCTTCAGCCCAGGCATCCTTGTGCAATGAATCCAGTGCATGATCATGTGAGGAAGTGTATTGGCAGTTGTCCAGGTGAGTGATGAGGAAGGCCTGAACTACACAGCTTGAGGATGTTGATTAACAGCAACAAGCACCACTATATGCAGCATTGCTTTGTAACATACCATGTGCATCTTACACATACAAGGGCAGTGGCAGTTGTGAGAAAGTAAGAATCTGCACTGCAAACACCAATAAGGAGGGCTGGCCTCTTTACATCATGTGCTAATGGGCAGCCCTGCCCTGTAGAGTCCCTGTTTCATTTCACATCAGGAAAGTGATTAAACTAATTGCCTTACACCAGTGCTGTATTTCATGTGTATAATACCCATAATTTGAGGTTTGAACACAATTGCAGTAAATTATACTAATCACAGGAAAAGTTCATTAAACTTATATAGGCTTATTGAAAAGTGTGTTGTTTTAAGCAATCAGTATCCCCAAGTTGAAATGTGCTTTCTTGTTTTATAATAAAAGAGACTGCGTACTTCAAAACTCTGTTCATTCGAAGTCTGTTTTTTTCTAAAATAATGGGAGTTTTTAGAAAATGTTAACCCATTTGGAGAATGGTCACCTTTTAAATCATGGGACATAATGCTAAAAAGATTAGAAAAATAAACCTAAAAGCAACCTTAAGTGGAAAGAGTCTTTAAAACTCAGTTTCTCTCATTTGTAGAGAAAAACATTTTTTTAAAAAGAAAAATACCCTCAGTTTTCTCTCTATTCTGAATACTTCTGAATTTCTTGGACATGGCAAAGTTTAATTTATGCACTTCCAATGGCTTTAGATAACATGAGTTGGGGCAGAGAGAATGCCTACCATTTGCTATACAATGTTGTACACACACACACACACAATTATGCACACACATCCTGTATTGGTCAGGGTTCCTGCAGGCATCCAATTGATACACTCAGCCAGGGTAATTGAGGATTGTTGAATAAAAGGATCATTCACAGCTGTGTAGGTAGGGCCGAAGGGAATCAAGGAGGACTGCAGCAGCACTCTGGGCCTAGCAAAGGCTGGGAGATGTTACAAAACTTGTCCAGAAGAGGAAAGGGGAGAGGGTAGTTTCTGAAACTCTGCCAGAGAAGACTGACCATAAGGAGCCTTGGCCTTTGGTAGAGGGATGCAGCCAACTTACAAGACCTAGCAGAAAGGGAGTTGAGGGAATAAATGTCCCAGCCTCACACTCCTCCCTCCCTCTCTTCTTCTCCTGGCATCTCCCATTGGCCAAACCCAATAGGAAGCCAAGGAATCTATTGCTACAGTCCCTTCAGGAGAGCCTCCAAAAACACAAAGCAAGGAGGAGAAGGGTAAAGAGTGAACAGGAGGGTGGAGTCAAGATGGCGTTCTAGGAGGACGTGGAATTCGCGTCTCCTCACAACTAGGGCACCTACCGGGCACCAGTGGGAGACCACGGACACCTAAAGGGATGGGAGGAACGCCCAGCAACCGGCTTGCAGGATCTTGGTTCCCAGGCCAGAGGTTGGGCCTGAGCTCCTGTGGAGGGAGCTCCGAGTCCAAACCACTGGACTAACAGAGAACCTTAGATCCCAGGGAGTATCAATTGGAGTGAGGCCTCCCAGGTCCTCATCTCAGCACCAAGACCTGGCTCTAACCAACTGCCTGCAAACTCCAGTACTGGAAGTCTCAGGCCAAACAACCAGTAAGACAGGAATATAGGACCACCCACACACACAAAAAAAATGTTACAGACAAAGGAGCCAGGTAAAAACCTACAAGAACAAACAAATGAAGAGAAAATAGGCAACCTACCTGAAAATGAATTCAGAGTAATGATAGTAAAGATGATCCAAAATCTCAGAAACAGAATGGAGAAAATACAAGGAACATTTAACAAGGATCTAGAAGAACTAAAGAGCAAAACAAACAGTGATGAACAAAACAATTACTGAAATTAAAAATACTCCAGAAGGAATCAATAGCAGAATAACTGAGGCAGAAGAACAGATAAGGGAGCTGGAAGATAAAGTGGTGGAAATAACTACCAGGGAGCAGAATAAAGAAAAAAGAAAGAAAAGTATTGAGGACAGTCTCAGAGACCTCTGGGACAACATTAAACACGCCAACATTCAAATTATAGGGGTCCCAGAAGAAGAAGAGAAAAAGAAAGGGACTGAGAAAATATTTGAAGAGATTATAGGAGAGGAGCTTCAAGATGGCGGAAGACTAAGACATGGAGATCACCTTCCTCCCCACAAATACATCAGAAATACATCTACATGTGGAACAACTCCTACAGAACACCTACTGAACGCTGGCAGAAAACCTCAGACCTCCCAAAAGGCAAGAAACTCCCCACGTACCTGGGTAGGGCAAAAGAAAAAAGAAAAAACAGAGACAAAAGAATAGGGACAGGACCCGCACCAGTGGGAGGGAGCCGTGAAGGAGGAGAGGTTTCTACACACTAGGAAGCCCCTTCACTGGCAGAGACTGTGGATGGCTGAGGGGGGAAGCTTCGGAGCCATGGAGGAGAGCGCAGCAACAGGGGTGCAGAGGGCAAAGCGGAGAGATTCCCGCACAGAGGATCGGTGCCGACCAGCACTCACCAGCCCAAGAGGCTTCTCTGCTCACCCGCCGAGGCGGGAGGGGCTGGGAGCTGAGGCTCGGGCTTCAGTCGGAGCGCAGGGAGAGGACTGGGGTTGGCTGCGTGAACACAGCCTGAAAGGGGCCAGTGCAACACAGCTAGCCGGGAGGGAGTCCGGAAAAATGTCTGGACCTGCCAAAGAGGCAAGAGACCATTGTTTTGGGGTGCCCGAGGAGAGGGGATTCAGAGCACCGCCTAAATGAGCTCCAGAGACAGGCACGAGCTGCAGCCATCAGCGCGGACCCCAGAGACAGGCATGAAATGCTAAGGCTGCTGCTGCAGCCACCAAGAGGCCTGTGTGTGAGAGCAGGTCACTGTCCATGACCCCTTTCCGGGGAGCCTGTGCAGCCCGCCACTGCCAGGGTCCCGTGATCCAGGAACAACTTCCCCGGGAGAACACATGGCGCGCCTCAGGCTGGTGCAACATCATGTCAGCCTCTGCCGCCGCAAGCTCGCCCCACATTCTGTACCCCTCCCTCCCCCCGGCCTGAGTGAGCCAGAGCCCCCGAATCAGCTGCTCTTTTAACCCCGTCCTGTCTGAGCGAAGAACAGAGGCCCTCAGGCGACCTACATACAGAGGCAGGGGCAAACCCAAAGCTAAACCCCAGGAGCTGTGCAAACAAAGAAGAGAAAGGGAAATCTCTCCCAGCAGCCTCAGGAGCAGCGGATTAAATCTGCACAATCAACTTGATGTACAGTGCCTCTGTGGAATACCTGAATAGACAATTAATCATCCCAAATTGAGGAGGTGGACTTTGGGAGCAATGATATATATATTTTTTTCTCTTTTTCTCTTTTTGTGAGTGTGTATGTGTATGCTTCTGTGTGTGATTTGTCTGCATAGCTTTGCTTTTACTTTTTGTCATAGGGTTCTGTCTGTCCGTTTTTTTTTTTCTTTTTATTTTTTTGATATAGTTTTTAGCACTTCTTATCATTGGTGGATTCCTTTTTTGGTTTGGTTGCTCTCTTCTTTCTTTTCTTTTTTTTATCACTTAAAACATTTTTTTAATAATTAATTTTTATTTTAATTATTTTATTTTATTTTACTTTATTTTATTTTATCTTCTTCTTTCTTTTTTCCCCCCTTTTATTCTGAGCCATGTGGATGACAGGCTCTTGGTGCCCCAGCCAGTCATCAGGTCTCTGCCTCTGAGGTGGGAGAGGCAAGTTCAGGACACTGGTCCACAAGAGACCTCCCAGCTTGATGTAATATCAAAAGGCAAAAATCTCCCAGAGATCTCCATCTCAACGCCAAGACCCAGCTCCACTCAACGACCAGCAAGCTACAGTGGTGGACATCCTATGCCAAACAACTAGCAAGACAGGAATACAACCCTATCCATTAGCAGAGAGGCTGCCTAGAATAATAGTAAGGCCACAGACACCCCAAAAACACCACCAGACATGGACCTGCCCAGGAGAAAGACAAGATCCAACCTCATACACCAGAACACAGGCACTAGTCCCCTCCACCAGGAAGCCTACACAACTCACTGAACCAACCTTACCCACTGGTGACAGACACCAAAAACAAGGGAACTACAAACCTGCAGCCTGAGAAAAGGAGACCCCAAACACAGTAAGTTAAGTAAAATGAGAAGACAGAGAAACACACAGCAGATGAAGGAGCAAGGCAAAAACCCACCAGACCTAACAAATGAAGAGGAAATAGGCAGTCTACCTGAAAAAGAATTCAGAATAATGATAGCAAAGATCATCCAAAATCTTGGAAATAGCATGGAGAAAATACAAGAAACCTCTAACAAGGACCTAGAAGAACTAAAGAGCAAACAAACAGTGATGAACAACAAAATAAATGAAATGAAAAATTCTCTAGAAGGGATCAATAACAGAATAACTGAGGTAGAAGAACGGATAAGTGACCTGGAAGATAAAATAGTGGAAATAACTACTGCAGAGCAGAATAAAGAAAAAAGAATGAAAAGAATCGAGGACACTCTCAGAGACCTCTGGGACAACATTAAATGCACCAACATTCAAATTATAGGGGCCCCATAAGAAGAAGAGAAAAAGAGAGGTACTGAGAAAATATTTGAAGAGATTATAGTTGAAAACTTCCCTAATATGGGAAAGGAAATAGTTAATCAAGTCCAGGAAGCACAGAGTCCCATATAGGATAAATCCAAGGAGAAACATGCCAAGACACATATTAATAAAACTATCAAAAATTAAATACAAAGAAAAAATATTAAAAGCAGCAAGGGAAAAACAACAAATAACACAAAAGGGAATCCCCATAAGGTTAACAGCTGATCTTTCAGCAGAAACTCTGCAAGCAAGAAGGCAGTGGCAGAACACATTTAAAGTGATGAAGGAGAAAAACCTACAACCAAGATTACTCTACCCAGCAAGGATCTCATTCAGATTTGACAGAGAAATTAATACCTTTACACACAAGCAAAGGCTGAGAGAATTCAGCACCACCAAACCAGCTTTACAACAAATGCTAAAGGAACTTCTCTAGGCGGGAAGCACAAGAGAAGGAAAAGACCTACAGTAACAAACCCAAAACAATTAAGAAAATGGTAATAGGAACATACATATTGATAATTACCTTAAATGTAAATGGATTAAATGCTCCAACCAAAAGACATAGACTGGCTGAATGGATACAAAAACAATACCCATATATATGCTGTCTACAAGAGACCCAACTCAGACCTAGGGACACATACAGACTGAAAGTGAGGGGATGGAAAAAGATATTCCATGCAAATGGAAATCAGAAGAAAGCTGCAGTAGCAATTCTCATATTAGAAAAAATAGACTTTAAAACAAAGACTATTACAAGACACAAAGAAGGGAACTACATAACGATCAAGGGATCAATCCAAAAGGAAGATATAACAATTGTAAATATTTATGCACCCAAGATAGGAGCACCTCAATACATAAGGCAAATACTAACAGCCATAAAATGGGAAATCAACAGTAACACAATCATAGTAGGGGAATTTGACACCCCACTTTCACCAATGGACAGATCATCCAAAATGAAAATAAACAAGGAAAAACAAGCTTTAAATAATACATTAAACAACATGGGCTTAATTGATATTTATAGGACATTCCATCCAAAAACAACAGAATACACATACTTCTCAAGTGCTCATGGAACATTCTCCAGGATAGATCATATCTTGGGTCACAAATCAAGCCTTGGTAAATTTAAGAAAATTGAAATCATATCAAGTGTCTTTTCCAACCACAACGCTATGAGACTAGATATCAACTACAGGAAAAAATGTGTAAAAAACACAAACAAATGGAGGTTAAACAATACACTACTTAATAACCAAGAGATTAAAGAAATAATCAGAGGAAATCAAAAAATACCTATAAACAAATGACAGTGAAAACACAACAACCCAAAACCTATGGGATGCAGCAAAAGCAGTTCTAAGAGGTAAGTTTATAGCAATACAATCCTACTTTAAGAAACAAGAGACATCTCAAATAACCTAAACTTACACCTAAAGCAATTAGAGAAAGAACAAAAACACCCCAAAGGTAGCAGAAGGAAAGAAATCATAAAGATCAGATCAGAAATAAATGAAAAAGAGAGGAAGGAAACAATAGCAAAGATCAATAAAACTAAAAGCTGGTTCTTTGAGAAGATAAACACAATTGATAAACCTTTAGCCAGACTCATGAAGAAAAAAAGGGAGAAAACTCAAATTAATAGAATTAGAAATGAAAAAGGAGAAGTAACAACTGACACTGCAGAAATACAAAGGATCATGAGAGATTATTACAAGCAACTAAATGTCAGTAAATTGGACAACCTGGAAAAATAGACAAATTCTGAGTAAAGCACAACCTTCTGACACTGAACCAAGAAGAAATAGAAAATATATACAGACCAATCACAAGCACTGAAACTGAAACTGTGATTAAATATCTTCCAACAAACAAAAGGCCAGGACCAGATGGCTTCACAGGCAGATTCTATTAAACATTTTGAGAAGAGCTAACACCTATCCTTCTCAAACTCTGCCAAAATACAGCAGAGGAAGGAACACTCCCAAACGCATTCTACAAGGCTACCATCACCCTGTTACCAAAACCAGACAAAGATATCATAAGGAAAGAAAACTACATGCCAATATCACTGATGTACATAAATGCAAAAATCCTCAACAAAATACTAGGAAACAAAATCCAACAACACATTAAAAGGATCATACACCATGATCAAGTGGGGTTTATCCCAGGAATGCAAGGATTCTTCAATATATGCAAAGCAATCAATGTGATACACCATATTAACAAATTGCAGGAGAAAAACCATATGATCATCTCAATAGATGCAGAGAAAGCTTTTGACAAAATTCAACACCCATTTAGGATAAAAACCCTCCAGAAAGTAGGCATAGAGGGAACTTTCGTCAACATAATAAAGGCCATATGCAACAAACCCACAGCCAACATCGTCCTCAATGGTGAAAAACTGAAACCATTTCCAATAAGATCAGGAACAAGACAAGGTTGCCCACTCTCACCACTATTATTCAACATAGTTTTGGAAGTTTTAGCCACAGCAATCAAAGAAGAAAAAGAAATAAAAGGAATCCAAATTGGAGAAGTAAAGCTATCACTGTTTGCAGATGACATGACACTATACATAAAGAATCCTAAAGATGCTACCAGAAAACTACTAGAGCTAATCAATGAATTTGGTAAATTAGTAGGATACAAAATTAATGCATAGATATCTCTTGCATTCCCATACACTAATGATGAAAAATCTGAGAGAGAAATTAAGAAAACACTCCCATTTACCATAGCAACAAAAAGAATAAAAGAGCTAGGAATAAACCTACCTAAGGAGATAAAAGATCTGTATGCAGAAAATTATAAGACACTGATGAAAGAAATTAAAGATGATACAAATAAATGGAGAGGTATACCATGTTTTTGGATTGGAAGAATCAACATTGTAAAAATGACTATACTACCCAAACCAATCTACAGATTCAATGCAATCCCTATCAAACGACCACTGGCATTTTTCACTGAACTAGAACAAAAAATTTCCCAACTTGTATGGAAACAAAAAAGACCCTGAATAGCCAAAGCAATCTTGAGAATGAAAAACGGAGCTGGAGGAATCAGGCTCCCTGACTTCAGACTATACTACAAAGCTACAGTAATCAAGACAGTACGGTAATGGGACAAAAACAGAAAGATAGATCAATGGAACAGGATAGAAAGCCCAGAGATAAACCCATGCACATATGCTCACCTTATCTTTGATAAAGGAGGCAAGAATATACAGTGGAGAAAAGACAGCCTCTTCAATAAGTGATGCTGGGAAACTGGACAGCTACCTGTAAAAGAATGAAATTAGAATACTCCCTAACACCATACACAAAAATAAACTCAAAATGGATTAAAGACCTAAATGTTAAGGCCAGACACTCTCAAACTCTTAGAGGAAAACATAGGCAGAATACTTCATGAGGTAAATCACAGCAAGATCCTTTTTGACCCACCTTTTAGAGAAATGGAAATAAAAACAAAAATAAATAAATGGGTCCTAATGAAACTTCAAAGTTTTTGCACAGCAAAGGAAACCATAAACAAGAAGAAAAGACAACCCTCAGAATAGGAGAAATTATTTGCAAACGAAGCAACTGACAAAGGATTAATCTCCAAAATATTCAAGCAGCTCCTGCAGCTCGATATCAAAAAACAAACAACCCAATCGAAAAATGGGCAGAAAACCTAAATAGACATTTCTCCAAAGAAGATATGCAGATTGCCAACAAACACATGAAAGGATGCTCAACGTCACTAATCATCAGAGAAATGCAAATCAAAACTACAATGAGATATCATCTCACACCAGTCAGAATGGCCATCATCAAAAAATCTACAAAAATAAATGCTGGAGAGGGTGTGGAGAAAAGGGAACCGTCTTGCACTGTTGGTGGGAATGTAAGTTGATACAGCCACTGTGGAGAACAGTAAGGAGATTCCCTAAAAAACTAAAAATAGAACTACCATATGACCCAGCAATCCCACTATTGGGCATATACCCTGAGAAAACCACAATTCAAAAAGAGTCATGTACCAAAATGTTCATTGCAGTTCCACTTACAATAGCTAGGACACAGAAGCTACCTAAGTGTCCATCGACAGATGAATGGATAAAGAAGATGTGGTACATATATACAATGGAATATTACTCAGCCATAAAAAGAAACAAAATTGAGTTATTTGTAGTGAGGTGGATGGACCTAGAATCTGTCATACAGAATGAAGTAAGTCAGAAAGAGGAAAACAAATACCGTATGCTAACATATATGTATATATGGAATCTAAAAAAAATAAATAAATGTTCTGATAAACCTAGGGGCAGGACAGGAATAAAGACACAGACGTATAGAACAGACTTGAGGACACACGGAGGGGGAAGGGTAAGCTGGGACGAAGTGAGAGAGTAGCATGGACATATACACACTACCAAATGTAAAATACCTAGTGGAAAGCAGCTGCATAGCACAGGGAGATCAGCTCGGTGCTCTGCGGCCACCTAGACAGGTGGGATAAGGAGGGTGGGAGGGAGATGCAAGACGGAGGGGATATGGGGATATATGTGTATGTATAGCTGATTCACTTTGTTATACAGCAGAAACTAACACACCATTTTAAAGCAATTATACTCCAATAAAGATGTTAAAAAAGAAAGAGTGGGCTTCCCTGGCGGCGCAGTGGTTGAGAGTCCGCCTGCCGATGCAGGGGACGCGGGTTTGTGCCCTGGTCCGGGAAGATTCCACATGCCGCGGAGAGGCTAGGCCCGTGAGCCATGGCCACTGAGCCTGCGTGTCTGGAGCCTGTGCTCCACAACGGGGGAGGCCACAACAGTGAGAGGCCCGCATACCGCAAAAAAAAAAAAAAAGAGTGACTGGACTATATCCAGCACTCACACCACAAACACAAACACAGACGCAGTTAAACACGTATCTTACATGTTCATATCACCTCACAGTTAGCAAGAAATTCAAAATATCCTTCAGATATGCACCTGACTCATAGCTAATACTCCATATATATTTATTGAATAAATCAATGAAATATACTATTTTCAACTGATCTAATTTTTTTCTTATTCCCAATAGGTTTCTTTATATATTTCTTCTTTTATTATGGAAAAATATACATAATTTACCATTTTAGCCATTTTAAAGTGGCATTAAGTACATTCATGATGTTGCACAACCACCATTATTACCCAGTTCCATTTTCATTATCCCAAATGGACACCCCATACTACAAATTTGTTTTTAAAGTGACAGACTTATTTTTTATTAATTTATTTATTTTTGGCTGTGTTGCGTCTTCGTTTCTGTGCGAGGGCTTTCTCTAGTTGTGGCAAGCGGGGGCCACTCTTCATCGCGGTGCACGGGCCTCTCACTATCGCGGCCTCTCTTATTGCAGAGCATGGGCTCCAGACGCGCAGGCTCAGTAGTCGTGGCTCACGGGCCTAGTTGCTCCGCGGCATGTGGGGTCCTCCCAGACCCAGGCTCGAACCCGTGTCCCCTGCATTAGCAGGCAGACTCTCAACCACTGCGCCACCAGGGAAGCCCCGACAGACTTGTTTTGTGTGCAAAGATTTGTGAAAGATAATTGGTACATAAGAGCTATTAAATGCAAAATAAATAAATAAATAAATAAGTAAAGAGATATTAAATGGTGTGACAATTTTCCTATTAGGAAAGAATAAAGGATTAAAAAACAAACTTCAGTGTGATTCTATCTACAGAAACATAGTGAAATACATGGAGTTACACAGAATTAACACACAGTGTGTAGTTAATTCAAATATAGGACCTGGATACTTACAGAAGTAACTTCCTGTTCACCGCCTTGATGATCAAATTGGCCAGGAAGTCGACCAATTCTTCCCTTCACTTTGACTATACAGATGTGAATGCCCTGATAGCACAGCCTTCTTCCTTCTCCAATGGGGAAACAGCCATTTTCAATTCTCAGACCTTGCCAATGAAACCAAAACAAATTCCTGAAGAGTTTTGAGTGAGCATTTCAGTCACAATTGGCCTGTTAGTGGCAAGCGGGAGGTCCAGTCCTGGGTCTGCCATTCACTAGCTGCACGGATGCAGAACCCACCAACCAGGCCTCCCTTATCTGTAAAACGTCAGGGCTGGACTTTGAGCCCTAAAGCCCCTTTTGACACTAGCCTCTGTCCAAAACCCTCCAAAGCTTTCACTGAAAAACTCTCAGTCTAAAGACAGCAAATATCTAAACACACAGTATTTACCCTTCAGATGAAATGGACGGTGTGGAATTTGACCCTTTTGACAAAACATGGATACGAAAGCCAACATTCTGTGAGTATACAGACGGTGGAGAAACAAGTAAGCCAGATTCACTGACCAACGTATTTTTTAATGGGTATTTTAATGACATGAAGAGGCTAGTTCTGAGCTTTTATCTGCAGCACAGTTCTCCCCATGGTGCTGGGAGACTGGCACTGATCCATCCTCACCTGGTCTCCTTGGTAACCAAGGGCCTAGATGTGTGAGACGTCTGCAGGACATCTGGCCAGGATTAAAATGCAGGCGACCGCGATAAGAGATCAAGCCCAAAGCCCTGGCTTTTGAAGACCCCCTGCTAATTAAAGACTCAGCAACCTCAGGCTGGGATGTGGAGTGCCCAGAACTGCTGGCAGTCAGGTTGGCACAGTGGTTGAGAATGTAGGTTCTGGAATCAGACTGCTTGGGACTAAATACCAACCTGTCTCTCGTTAATGGTGGAACTTTGGGCAAGTTTTAGTTTGCCTCTCTGGGTCTCAATTTCCTCACTTGTAAAAGGAGTTTACTAAAGTACCTTCTTCATGTAGTTGTTGTCAGGATTAAGTGCATTTAAAGATTGAAAGTACTTAGAGCAAGGGTTCAGCATGAAGTAGCCGGCAGTAGTAACAATGAGATGATTATGTAACACCAATAAGAAAAATAGAGCTTTTTTGAGATGACTACATGCAGCATTGTTTTTGGGAGATCCTAGCAAAGGTTCTTGGACTATAAAAACACAGCTGGAAAAACCTCTGCTCCGTTCCTTAACAAGTACACAAGGTTAGACTAGCATGGCAGGGACGTGAACAGCAGGAGAAGATTGTGAAGATTGAAATAGATGATTTTGGCATCAGACAGATCTGAGCTGGGATCCTCCTTCTGCAGATTACTAGCCATGTGAACTCCAGGAACTCAATCTGTCTGAGCCTTGCTTTCCTCGAATGTACAATGGGCAGAACCTACCTCAGAGGGTGTGTTGGTGATTACATGGATGATGTATCAAAAGTGCTCAGCACACTGCCTAGAACATAGCAAGTGCTCAATAAATATTAATGACTGCTATTACTAGGTCCCATCCTGCTCCATCTGGCCCAGTGTTGTCCCATATCCCTAAGTTTATACACTTGTTCATTCATTCCATCTGTCAGACATTTACCAGGACTAATTTTGTGTCTATTACCAAACCTGACACCAAGAATTCAAAAATGATTATGAGGTGAGGTTCATGCTCCTAAATATCTAAGCAACATAAATATCCTCCTAAATATCCTCATGTCCTAGTTTAGTCTGAAAATGAACCATAGATCCACCAAGTAACAGGAGAGCCACCTTCAGAGTGCCCCGTGCACAGATGTGAGATTACAAAGGAGGACCCAGGTGGGGGATGAGCTGGTCAGGACTAAAGGAAGCTCCTGGAGGGTCTTGATGACTGAGGAGAGGCAGTGTGGTCTAGGGGTTAGGTACAGGCCCGTCTCAGATGGTCGTCACCCCAGATCTGCCCCCATGAGCTCATATGACCTTGGTTAAGTTACTTCATCCCTCCCTGCCTCAGTTTCCTCAGCTGTAAAATAGTGAAATGATAATACTTGCAGAATTAAATGAGTTAAAACCCAATGAAGCATGTGGCCTGTAGTAAAAGCTATTGTTATGGCGTGGGTAAGAGAAAGGGAGAATTTTTCAGACACATAAGATATCAGGAGTTTTGCTTTTTGTTGTTTTGTTTTGAAACTAGACATTGCCCATGGAATGCCACCACTGAACCCCTTGAAGTCTAGAAAGATGGATCCTCTTCGTTTAACCCCAGAAAACCCAATCTTTCTCGTGGCTTATCTGAAACACATGGGGCTCCTAAAGCCCTGCATAGATGCTTATTTACCTGCCCTTGGGGACACTTTTCAGCAAGGGCTGGCTCAGTATTATGTGGGCACCCCGAAGGCCCTTCTCCTTGGTCACCTACCCTCCCACCATCCACTTTCATCTCCCCAGGGTCCTGGCTTCATCCTGTCATTGGCCCTAAGCTGGAGCTAGTAAATGTCATCTCTCAGGGCTTCCCACAAATCCGTGACTGAGGTCCTGTTTGCCTGTGTTTTAAAATTCTTCAGGGAGGGCACCCACTACATAAGCCAGCCTCTTTCCAGCTAAAACCAATCACTTCCCATAGAATAATTTGTATTTTATACTAAAGACCCCTTCCCTGCTAAGGTAGAACAGGGAGGGACAATGGGGGTGAACAGTCTTGACCCTACATAAAATATATTATAAAAGTCCCTACTCAATTCCCCATACTGAAGTCTGGCATAGAGCACATTTCGTGGCTTGCTTTATTTATAAGCTCACTGAACGCCAAGCTTGATCTCCTGAGGTCTAATTTAGGAGGGTTAAGTGTTTAGTGGAGGCTTTGCATTGCTGAAGAACAGCTGGATAGAAGCATCACCCTCTGCCCAGATCGGGATTCTGATTCCAGCAGCATCCAAAGTCCTATCATCCCAGTGACTCAGTGAGCAGCCAAGCTCTGTGAGTCACCACGAAGCTTGTCACTGGATGCATTGGTCTGCTCAGGCCAAACAGCAGTTCGGAAGAGCTCTTTTATAGTTTGATGGTCTGGAAACAACTAAGGCTGTCTTCACATTCTGTATTGTTGGCTCATTTCTTTTTGGGAAAAGCAGATGCTGCCAGGGCTTCCCTTGCCCTTGACAGTGCTGAAAGAGCCTTATGGACTGATCCTTTCCCTCGCAGATGGGTAAGGACCCGTAGTTTAGAATCCCTGAATCAGCAAGCAACATTTCTTGAACAACTAATGTAAACACTACAAATGGCTTGGTCCAGTGAGGGAGAGAGGTGAGGAGAACACCTATCACAGTAAAATGGGAAAAGGCCAGAGGAGAAAGGTACATGGGAGGCCATGAGAGCGAAGAGAGCCAGAAGTAGCTTCCCAAAACAAGAACAAGTTGAGTCTCAAAAGAAGGGCATAATTTACAGAACACCTGTCCTGGATATTTTACTTACCTCATTTCAATTAATTATCTCACCAGAGTCACAGAGCTAATAGGTATCGAAACTGGGGTTTGAATTAGGTTGGTTTGTACCCAAACCCATTTGACTTCTTCCCACTGCTGAGGAACCAGGCAGGCCTGGGCAGGTGGGTTGCGGGTTGGGATCTCAGGCCAAGGGAATCACCTTCCCAGCGGAGGGAAACCTCTGTGGACTCAAGTCAGACAGAAAAGGCCCGTGTAGAAATCCCTTCCCAGGTCTGAGGCAGGCACATGGCATTGTTTGCTGCTGGGCCCTGAAGTGGCCTTAGAATCTTTCCCAGTCTCACACTCCAGGACCACCGTGGATCAGATTTGAAACCTATTTGCCGCATAGAAGAAGAAAATGTATCTGGAAGAGCCAGAGGAGTTCTAAAGGAACCTCACGGAGCCAGAGGTTCAGGCAGGTTGATTTGAACTTTCTCAAGTTTTCGGTTGCCTTAGGGGGAAAAAGTTATTGACCTGAAAATTCCACTGCTAAAAAGCTGAGGCTAATGCTTATGTAAGGAAAAGGACCTGAGGTCAGGATGGCTTCTTTTTTTTTTTTTTTTTCCACTCTCGTGCTGAAATTTCACCATTACTACTGGTAAACGCTTGTTGACTACCCCAAATTCAGACTCCAGAATGGTACTGAGAGCTTACTAAGAAGTGCCCAAAATTGGGCCTTGGCATAGAAAACTTAACAGCGGGACAGATTCACACAAGCTGCTTGCTTTGCTTTCCCTAATTAAAGCACTCTTCAGTTAAGGAGAAATGTTAAAGGCTACCCAACTTTGGTCGAAACATATATGTTAGGCTAAACTTACCTGAAACATCACTCTGACTCAGCCAGACTTTGATTTAACGCCTGCCTCGCTTTCTACCTCAAGTTTTTGAGCATTTAGCTGATGTCGGATGCCCAAATAAGGTTAACCTCCACATCCCATTAAGAGGAAGAACTATTTCTCAGGTAGGTTTTTTTTTTTTTTTTCTGGCTGCAATATATTTGTAATATTCTTCCAAGGGCTTCTGTGGACTTAAATATATGACATTCAAAAAATAATAGGTAGGGCTTCCCTGGTGGTACAGTGGTTGAGAGTCCGCCTGCCAATGCAGAGGACATGGGATCATGCCCCGGTCCGGGAAGATCCCACATGCCGCAGAGCAGCTGGGCCTGTGAGCCATGGCCACTGAGCCTGCGCATCCAGAGACTGTGCTCCACAACGGGAGAGGCCACAACAATGAGAGGCCCGCGTATCGCAAAAAATAAAAAAATTAAAAAAATAATAATAATAATAGGTGAATGAATTTCTATCCATTTCACTGAGGGAGTTTTCCCCTCCATTTGTAATCATTTTTTTTAGGATTTTCTTCTTGCAGGAAACAGAAGTAGAGGTGTATTCGGGCCACATGCCTAACTCTGGGATCAGCTCTCTGTGATGAAACTGGAAGCAAATCCCAGGTGAGAGACCCAGCTGTTTCAGATGAACATGGCAAAGCCCCATGCTCCTGACCAAGTTGTCACACACAGAGCAGAACTATGGATGAGAGCTGTACAGCATCTGTTGCCTGGGTAACCATCCATCCACAGAGCCAGCCCTGAGTCATAAATGGCGTGGCGAGGAGGTCTGCTAGGATAGAAGGCAGTGCAAACTCCTCTCGTCCTTCCCCATCTCCAGATATGGCCTAAGGATGCCATATAAGGTTAGAAGAAGCCTGATAGATCCTTAAAGACCTGAAGACCCATCTTTCCCTAACCCTCATTCAAAGATTCCTGGACCTCCATTAGTCTCATCACAAAAATTCCCCAGATTCTTATTAGTGCTTAGCACATTACCAGTGCTAAGCAACACTGCTCAAAATGCCAGTCCCTGTCTGGTGCTACATCATTCACACGCTGGCACCTGGCTCCCAGACTACAATTTGAGTAGGACTAAATTAGAGAACCAACTCCTTAGGACCAATATGGCAGCCCACCAGAGCTCACACACTTACCGGTGGGGATGGGAAAAACTACCATATGGTTCTCCTTTCATGTATTCCATCACATCTAAGATGCTGCACACACATTTAGAGAGAAAAATTAATAATATGCCTTCACTGAGTAACTAGTTCCAATTCTCTAAAAACACTCCTAGGTATATTCCCCAAAGAATTGAAAATAGGTATTCAAACAAAAATTTGTACACAGATATTCATAGCAGCACTATTCACCATAGCCAAAAGATGGAAACAGCCCAAATGTCCATCGATGGATGAATGGATAAACAAAATGTGGTATATCCATATAATGGAATATTATTCAGCCATAAAAAGGAATGAAGTACTGATATATATTATGACATAGATAAACCTTGAAAACATTATTCTAAGTGAAAAGCCAGGCACAGAATGTCACATGCTGTATGATTTCATTTATATGAAATATCCAGAAAGGTAAATACATAGAGATAGAAAGTAGATCAGTGGTTGCCAGGGACTGGGGGGGATGGAGAAGTGTGAGGAGGCTGCTTTACAGGTGTAGGGTTTCCTTTTGGGATGATGAAATGTTCTGGAACTACGTAGAAGTGATGGTTGCACAACATTGTGAATGTACTTAAAACCATTGAATTGTATACTTTAAAAATAGTTAATTTTAGGCAGTTATCTGGTGGTCCAGTGTTTAGGACTCCACGCATCCACTGCAGGGGGCACGGGTTTGATCCCTGGTTGGGGAACTAAGATGCCACATGCCGCAGAGCCAAAAAAAAAAAAAAAAAGGTTAATTCTATGTTAAGTGAATTTTACCTCAATTAAAAAAGAATAGTACAAGAAAATGTATAAAACAGAGAAGCAGAAAGAAAAAATATTCCCCAGAGTTGCACCATCCAAAACCAAATACCCTTTGCACTTTGTTCCAGTTTATGTTCCAGAGTAATAATTCATAGTGCATTTATAATTTATATTTTGTTTTCACACTTAATGTTATTTCCAAACTATTGCCTATGGTCCGTATGTTCCATGAGCATAAACACTGGGTAAAGCTTCCTTTTTTTTTTTTTTATACAGCAGGTTCTTATTACTCATCAATTTTATATGCATCAGTGTATACATGTCAATCCCAATCACCCAATTCATCACACCACCACCACTACACCCCCACCGCTTTCCCCCCATGGTGTCCATATGTTTCTTCTCTATATCTGTGTCTCAATTTCTGCCCTGAAAACCAGTTCATCTGTACCATTTTGCTAGGTTCCACATATATGCATTAATATATGATATTTGTTTTTCTCTTTCTGACTTACTTCACTCTGTATGACAGTCACTAGATCCATCCACATCTCAACAAATGAACCAATTTCTTTCCTTTTTAGGGCTGAGTAATATTCTATTGTATATATATACCACATCTTCTTCATCCATTCGTCTGTCAATGGGCATTTAGGTTGCTTCCATGACCTGGCTATTGTAAATAGTGCTGCAATGAACATTGGGGTGCATGTGTCTTTTTGAATTGTAGATTTCTCTGGGTATATGCCCAGTAGTGGGATTGCTGGATCATATGGTAATTCTATTTTTAGTTTTCTAAGGAACCTCCATACTGTTCTCCATAGTGGCTGCATCAATTTACATTCCCACCAAGAGTGCAAGAGGGTTCCCATTTCTCCACACCCTCTCCAGCATTTGTTCTTTGTAGATTTTCTGATGACGCCCAATCTAACTGGTGTGAGGTGATACTTCATTGTAGTTTTGATTTACATTTCTCTAATAATTAGTGATGTTGAGCAGCTTTTCATGTGCTTCTTGGCTATCTGTATGTCTTCTTTGGAGAAATGTCTATTTAGGTCTTCTGCCCAGTTTTGGATTGGTTTTTTTGTTGTTTTAATATTGAGCTGCATGAGCTGTTTATATATTTTGGAGATTAATCCTTTGTCTGTTGATTTGTTGGTAAATATTTTCTCCCATTCTGAGGGTTATCTTTTTGTCTTGTTTATGGCTTCCTTTGCTGTGAAAAAGCTTTGACATTTCATTAGGTTCCATTTGTTTATTTTTGTTTTTATTTCCATTACTCTAGGAGGTGGATCAAAAAAGATCTTGCTGTGATTTATGTCAAAGAGTGTTTTTCCTATGTTTTCCTCTAAGAGTTTTATAGTGTCCGGTCTTACATTTAGGCCTCTAATCCATTTTGAGTTTATTTTTGTGTATGGTGTTAAGGAGTGTTCTAATTACATTCTTTTACATGTATCTGTGCAGTTTTCCCAGCACCACTTATTGAAGAGACTGTCTTTTCTCCATTGTATATCCTTGCCTCCTTTGTGATAGATTAGTTGACCGTAAGTGCGTGGGTTTCCTCTGCGCTTTCTATCCTGTTCCATTGATCTATGTTTCTGTTTTCATGCCAGTATGATACTGTCTTGATTACTGTAGCTTTGTAGCGTAGTCTGAAATCAAGGAGTCTGATTCCTCCAGCTCCGTTTTTTCCATCAAGACTGCTTTGCTATTCAGGGTCTTTTGTGTCTCCATACAAATTTTAAGATTTTTTGTTCTAGTTCCATAAAAAATGCCACTGGTAATTTGATAGGGATTGCACTGGATCTGTAGATTGCTTTGGGTGGTATAGGCATTTTCACAATATTGATCGGTCCAATCCAAGAACATGGTATATCTCTCCATCTGTTGGTATCATCTTTAATTTCTTTCATCAGTCTCATACTTTTCTGCATACAGGTCTTTTGTCTCCCTGGGTAGGTTTATTCCTAGGTATTTTATTCTTTTTGTTGCAATGGTAAATGGGAGTGTTTCCTTCATTTGCCTTTCAGATTTTTCACCATTAGTGTATAGGAATGCAAGGGATTTCTGTGCATTAATTTTGTATCCTGCAACTTTACCAAATTCATTGATTAGCTCTAGTAGTTTTCTGGTAGCATCTTTAGGATTCTCTATGTATACTATCATGTCATCTGCAGTGACAGTTTTATTTCTTCTTTTCCAATTTGTATTCCTTTTATTTCTTTTTCTTCTCTGATTGCTAAGGCTAGGACTTCCAAAACTATTTTGAATAATAGCAGTGAGAGTGGACATCCTTTTCTTGTTCCTGATCTTAGAGGAAATGCTTTCAGTTTTTCACCATTGAGAATGATGTTTGCTGTGGGTTTGTCATATATTGCCTTTATTATGTTGAGGTAGGTTCCCTCTATGCCCACTTTCTGGAGAGTTTTTTTCATAAATGGGTGTTGAATTTTGTCAGAAGCTTTTTCTGCATATATTGAGATGATCATATAGTTTTTATTCTTCAATTTGTTAATATGGTGTATCACATTGATTTGCATATATTGAAGAATCCTTGCATCCCTGGAATAAATCCCACTTGATCCTGGTGTATAATCCTTTTAATGTGTTGTTGGATTCTGTTTGCTAGTATTTTGTTGAGGATATTTGCATCTATATTCATCAGTGATATTGGTCTCTAATTTTCTTTTTTTGTAGTATCTTTGTCTGGTTTTGGTATCAGGGTGATGGTGGCCTCAGAGAATGAGTTTGGGAGTGTTTCTTCCTCTGCAATTTTTTGGAAGAGTTTGAGAAGGATAGGTGTTATCTCTTCTCTAAATGTTTGATAGAATTCACCTGTGAGGTCATCTGGTCCTGGACTTTTTTTTGTTGGAAGATTTTTAATCACAGTTTCGATTACATTACTTGTGATTGGTCTGTTCATATTTTCTATTTCTTCCTGGTTCAGTATCGGAAGGTTATACCTTGCTAAGAATGTGTCCATTTCTTCCAGGTTGTCCATTTTATTGGCATAGAGTTGCTTGTAGTAGTCTCTTAGGATGCTTTGTATTTCTGCAGTGGCTGTTGTAACTCCTCCTTTTTCATTTCTAATTTTATTGATTTAAGTCCTCTCCCTCTTTTTCTTCATGAGTCTGGCTAATGGCTTATCAATTTTGTTTACCTTCTCAAAGAACCAGATTTTAGTTTTATTGATCTTTGCTGCTGTTTTCTTTGTTTCTGTTTCATTCATTTCTGCTTTGATCTTTATGATTTCATTCCTTCTGCTAACTTTTTGTTTTGTTTGTTCTTCTTCCTCTAGTTCCTTTAGGTGTAAAGTTATGTTGTTTACTTGAGATTTTTTTGTTTCTTGAGGTAGGCTTGTATAGCTATAAACTTCCCTCTTAGACCTGCTTTTGCTGCGTCCCATAGGTTTTGGATCATCGTGTTTTCATTGTCATTTGTCTCTGGGCATTTTCTGATTTCCTCTTTGATTTCTTCAGTGATCTCTTGGTTATTTAGTAACATATTGTTTAGCCTCCATGTGTTTGGGTTTTTTTACGTTTTTTCCCTGTAATTCATTTCTAATCTCATAGCTTTGTGGTCAGAAAAGATGCTTGATATGAATTCAATTTTCTTAAATTTACTGAGGCTTGATTTGTGACCCAAGGTGTGATCTATCCTGGAGAATGTTCAGTGTGCACTTGAGAAGAAAGTGTAATCTGCTGTGGTTGGATGGAATGTCCTATAAGTATCAATTAAATCTATCTGGTGTATTATGTCATTTAAAGCTTCTGTTTCCTTATTTATTTTCATTTTGGATGATCTGTCCAATGGTGTAAGTGAGGTGTTAAAGTCCCCCACTATTATTGTGTTACTGTCAATTTCATCTTTTACAGCTGTTAGCAGTTGCCTTATATATTGAGGTGCTCCTATGTTGGGTGCATATATATTTATAATTGTTATATCTTCTTCTTGGATTGATCCCTTGATCATTATGTAGTGTCCTTCCTTGTCTCTTGTAACATTCTTTATTTTAAAGTCTATTTTATCGGATATGAGTATTGCTACTCCAGCTTTCTTTTGATTTCCATTTGCATGGAATATCTTTTTCCATCCCCTCACTTTCAGTCTGTATGTGTCCCTAGGTCTGAAGTGGGTCTCTTGTAGACAGCATATATATGGGTCTTATTTTTGTATCCATTCAGCAAGCCTGTGTCTTTTGGTTGGAGCATTTAATCCATTCATGTTTAAGTTAATTATCAATATGTATGTTCCTATGACCATTTTCTTAATTGTTTTGGGTTTATTTTTGTAGGCCCTTTTCTTCTCTTGTGTTTCCCACTTAGAGAAGTTCCTTTAGCATTTGTTGTAAAGCTGGTATGGTGGTGCTGAATTCTCTTAGATTTTGCTTGTCTGTAAAGCTTTTGATTTCTCCACCAAATCTGAATGAGATCCTTGCTGAGTAGAGTAATCTTGGTTGTAGCTTCTTCCCTTTCTTCACTTTAACTATATCATGCCACTGCCTTCTGGCTTGTACAATTTCTGCTGAGAAATCGGCTGTTAACCTTATGGGAGTTCCCTTGTATGTTATTTGTAATTTTTCCCTTGCTGCTTTCAATAATTTTTCTTTGTCTTTAATTTTTGCCAATTTGATTACTATGTGTCTCAGCGTGTTTCTCCTTGGTTTTATCCTGTATGGGACTCTCTGCACTTCCTGGACTTGGGTGCTATTTCCTTTCCCATGTTAGTGAAGTTTTCAACTATAAGCTCTTCAAATACTTTCTCGGGTCCTTTCTCTCTCTCTTCTCCTTCTGGAACCCCTATAATGCGAATGTTGTTGCGTTTAATGTTGTCCCAGAGGTCTCTTAGGCTGTCTTCATTTCTTTTCATTCTTCTTCCTTTATTCTGTTCTGCAGCAGGGAATTCCACCATTATGTCTTCCAGGTCACTTATACGTTCTTTTGCCTCAGTTATTCTGCTATTGATTCTTTCTAGTGTAGTTTTCATTTCAGTTATTGTGTTGTTCATCTCTGTTTGTTCTTTAATTCTTCTAGGTCTTTGTTAAACATTTCTTGCATCTTCTCGATCTTTGCCTCCATTCTTTTTCCGAGGTCCTGGATCATCTTTACTATCATTATTCTGAATCCTTTTTCTGGAAGGTTGTCTATCTCCACTTCATTTAGTTGTTTTTCTGTGGTTTTATCTTGTTCCTTCATCTGGTACATAGCCCTCTGCCTTTTCATCTTGTCTACCTTTCTGTGAATGTGGTTTTTGTTCCACAGGCTGCAGGATTGTAGTTCTTGCTTCTGCTGTCTGCCCGTCTAGTGCATGAGGTTATTTAAGATGCTTCTGCAGGTTTCCTGATGGGAGGGACTGGTGGTAGGTAGAGCTGGGTGTTTCTCTGGTGGGCAGAGCTCAGTAAAACTTTAATCCACTTGACTGCTGATGAGTGGGGCTGGGTTCCCTCCCTGCTGTTTGTTTGGCCTGAGGCAACCCAACAATGGAGCCTACCTGGGCTCTTTGTTGGGGCTAATGGCAGACTCTGGGAGGGCTCACGCCAAGGAGTACCTCCCAGAACTTCCACTCTCAGTGTTCTCATCTCCACAGTGAGCCACAGCCACCCCCAGCCTCTGCAGGAGACCCTCCAACACTAGCTGGTAGGTCTGGTTCAGTCTCCCCTTGGTTCACTGCTCCTTCCCCTGGGTCCCAATTGCACACTACTTTGTGTGTGCCCTCCAGGAGTGGAGTCTCTGTTTCCTCCAGTCCTGTTGAAGTCCTGCAATCAAGTCCCACTAGGCTTCAACATCTGATTCTCTAGGAATTCTTCCTCCCGTTGCCAGACCCCCAGGTTGGTAAGCCTGATGTGGGGCTCAGAACCTTCACTCCAGTGGGTGGACTTCTGTGGTATAAGTGTTCTCCAGTCTTTGAGTCACGTACCCAGCAGTTATGGGATTTGATTTTGCTATAATTGCACCCCTCCTACCATCTCATTCTGGCTTCTCCTTTGTTTTTGGATGTGGGGTATCTTTTTTGGTGAGTTCCAGTGTCTTCCTGTCGATGATTGTCCTGCAGCTAGTTGTGATTCTGGTGTTCTCACAAGAGGGAGTGAGAGCACGTCCTTCTACTCTACCATCTTGTTTCCAATAAAAACTGGGTAAAGCTTCTTGATACATATTTTTTAATTACTTCTTAATATTGTTGTACTAATTTATGCTGACACATGAAATATATGGAAATATCTATTCCCATACTTCCTTGCCAGCATTGACTGGTCTCCTAAAAAAGAATAAAATAGATTAGTGCATGGTTGTTTTAATACTGTTTCATTTGCACAGAGAACTCTACTCAGTACTCTGTAATGGCCTATATGGGAAAATAATCTTTAAAAAAAAGAGTGGATATATGTAATTATATGTAAGCAATTCACTTTGTTGTACACCTGAAACTAACACAACATTGGAAATCAACTCTACTCCAATACAAATTTACAAAAAAATACTATTGCATTTGCTTGTTAGTAAGATTTTCACCCTGTGATTTTTTTTCTGTTTTGAAATAATAAATAAATATTTAGTAGAGAGTTCTCTCTGCTTTGTCTTTGTCAGAGTAGCTACTAGCTAGTTACTATTGTCTGGGGAAGAAGCCAATGGTAAAGGCTTTAAAACACTAGGCTAGACTAGGCTAGGCTAGACACAGTTGTCCCTGAAGAAGGAACTAGAGAATTGGAAGAATGATGTTATCATTACCTGAAATGTAACACTAAGCAGAGATAGAAAATATGGAAGAGAAGAATATAGAAGGTAAAACTTTACAATTTTGATAGAAATCAAATAGTTTGCATCCATGAAGGACTTGACCTTGCATGATTGAGGGAGGTGGTTAAACACTCTGCAAGGCTATTGTCTTCTGGAATGATGCTGGAATAGCTACTATTCTAGCCCTGAGAGCTGCCAACAGAGTCACAGAAAGAACACAGACAAGCATTGGAATAAATCTTGAGATGCAGGCTGTTAAGTCTTATACATGCTTATCTGGTTATACCTCAAGGTGTGGAGCAGGGGACAGTGACAACAGGAGCTGTGGCTGTGGAGGCCACTTAGTCTTTCTTCCCCAGGAATTAATAGATACTAAATTCCAGACCTGAAACTTAAAAGTAATAGCACTATAAAATTTTAAATTTAATCTGGAACATTACTGTGTGAGATGCTGCCCACCAAGGTCACACTAAAATACTGAGCCTTGTTAATGAGTCATTGCAAGTGAGACATAGGACCACCATATCACTGACTGCCTTTGGACACTTGCCTGTAGCCTTTCTGCTCCTCATCTTTGCCTCCTTGCTAAGCATCCCTTTTCAGGAATGTGAAGAATGGCTGAAAACCCAGAAATTTTAGGATTACCATGAACATTGCCCAAGATTAATCTGGTCTCTGCTGTTCTTTAGTAAATCTAAGGGAGAATCTCACAAATTAACAAAGACTGCTGAGGGTGGTAGTCTGTCAAGATGCAGGATGCCCCCTCTCTTTCCAATTTTCGAGTAAAAATAAGAAGAAAAATGGGTTCACCTTTAGTGTGCACAAGGAGAAACTGTTACTGAACTTGACAAAATCTGTTGAAATAAAGAATGCATGACAGATGAGCTTCACCTCTGGTGAGAAGAAGCTATGTTCTCAGTGGTCACGTCTCAGTCCTTCAAAGCCTAATTGTGATTCATGGCAGTAGTTTTCACCCTCTATCACTCAGAGTATAATGTCCTACAAGCCAATCTTGCAACCAGAGCAACTCTGCTCATGTTCATTTATATACTAGAGTTGTATTAATATATTGCTTGAAAACACATTCTTAATTTTAAAGTTAGCTTGTAATTCCACTGCCATAAAGGAGGAAACTGTGTATGGTCTATAATTAATTGGTCCCCATTTTAACTTCTACAAGCTCTGCTATCTTAGACTGGCTACTTATTATTTTGCTTCTCAAATTCCTTACCTAAAAAATGAGAATAATACATAATTCTTCACTGAAGGCTGTGGGGATCAATATGTGTGGGAAGACTTTTTGTAAACTGTGTCACCATGTGAGTGTTATGAATTATCATTTACTATCAGTGATTGCAGGATTGTCAGGTGAGAAATGAATCTGATTTCACTGCTGCCACAATATGTTGTAATACAGGAGAGTAAATCACTGAGAGTTAACCTTAGCATATTTTTCCTATTTTGAAGGATAATACTTCAGGAATTAGCCAGTCAAACAACAAAGAGAGAAAAGATAGAAAAATAAAATGAACAGAACCTCAGGGATCTATGGGACAATACACAAAGGCCTGATGTTTTTGTTATCAGAGTCCCAGAAAGGAAGGAGAAAGAGCATATATGTATATATTTGAAGAAATAGTGGTTGAAACTTTCTCAAATTAGAGTAAATTTGGGATTCAAGTTACAGGCTCAAGAAGCCCCAACAGGGTAAGCTCAATCCATGCTCATATGTATCATAGTCAAGCTGAAGAACACTAAAAAGGGTGGGGCAGAATCTTGAAAGAAGTCACAGAAAAATGATACTTTTACTTATAGAGGAACAGGAATTAGAATGACTGTAGCTTTCTCATCAGAGACCATGGAGACCAGAAGGAAGCCACAGAACACTTTCAAAGGGCTGAAAGGAAAGAACAGTCAACCTAGAATTCTGTATACAGTGAAAATATCCTTCAGGAATGAAAGCGAAGTGAAGACATTCTCAGGAGGAGGAAAAGTAAGAGAATTTGTTGCCAGAAGATCTCCTCTGAAAGAAATGTTAAAGGCAGTTCTTGGGATGGAAAGGAAATGATATCAGAGGGAAACATGAAACTTCATGAAGGAAAGAAAATCAATACACAGAAGTAGTAAATATCTGGGTAAATAGAATAATTGTGAAGTTTTAAATATATGTTACAGTTAAAAGCAAAAATAATAACACTATTCGATGGAGTTTTCAATGCATATAGATGTTACACACAGGACCACTATAACATAAAGGAGTGGTCTCCAACCCCCAGGCCACAGACCAGTACCGGTCCATGGCCTGCTAGGAATGGTGCTGCACAGCAGGAGGTGAGTGGTGGGTGAGCCAGCGAAGCTTCATCTGCCACTCCCCATCGCTCCCCATCACTTGCATCACCACCTGAACCATCACTCACATTACCACTTGAAACATCCCCCCACCAGTGGAAAAATTGTCTTCCAAAAAACCAGTCCCTGGTGCCAAAGAGTTTGGGGAACACTGACATAAAGGGAGGAGAGTAAAGAGACTTATATGATGGTAAGTTTTCTGAACTCCACTCGAAATGCTAAAATATTTATTCTAGGTAGGTTGTGAATGTTAAGTAATATGTTGTGATCTCTAGAGCAACCACTAACAAAATTATTCAAAATATTCAAATAATTAAAAAGATAGCAGCAGAGGGGAGAGATCAGGGGAGACATCAAACAGAAAACAAATAATAAAGTGGAATACTTAATTCAAATACATAAATAATTACAGAAAATTTAAGTAGTCTAACTGCATCTTTTAGGAGAAAGAGAATGTCATAGTAAATAACAGAGAAAGACCTAACTACATGTTGTCTGCAGGAAACCCGCTTTAAATACCATGGTATAGGTAGGTTAAAAGTAAAAGGATAGGCAATATAGACCATGCAAACACTAATGCAAAGAGAGCTAGAATGGCTACATCAATAAAAGACAAAGTAAATATCAGAGTGATGAAACCTACCAGGGGTAACATCAGGCTTCCCAACCTGGGGGAACAGCAACTGGAGGAGGAATTCCTAGAGAATCAGACTTTGAAGTCTAGCGGGATTTGATTGCAGGACTTTGACAGGACTGAGGGAAATAGAGACTCCACTCTTGGAGGGCACATACAAAGTTGTGTGCACATCAGGACCCAGGGAAAGGAGCAGTGACCCCATAGGAGACTGAACCAGACCTACCTCCTAGTGTTGGAGTGTCTCCTGCAGAGGTGGGGATTGGATGTGGCTCACTGTGGGGACAAGGACACTGGCAGCAGAAGTTCTGGGAATTACTCCTTGGCATGAGCCCTCCCAGACTCCACCATTAGCCCCACCAAAGAGCCTGGTAGGCTCCAGTGCTGGGTCACCTCAGACCAAACAACCAACAGGGAGAGAACCGAGCCCCACCGATCAGCAGACAAGCAGATCAAAATTTTACAGAGCTCTGCTCACCAGAGCAACAGTCAGCTCTACACACCACCAGTTCCTCCCATCAGGAAGCTTGCACAAGCCTCTTAGATAGCCTCATCCACCAGAGAGCAGACAGTAGAAGCGAGAAGAACTACAGTTCTGCAGCCTGTTGAACAAAAACCACATTCAGAGAAAGATAGACAAAATGAAAAGGCAGAGGACTATGTACCAGATGAAGGAACAAGATAAAACCCCAGAAAAACAACTAAAAGAAGTGGAGATAGATAAGCAACCTTCCAGAAAAACAATTCAGAAAAATGATAGTGAAGATGATCCAGGACCTCAGAAAAAGAATGGAACCAAAGATCAAGAAGATGCAAGAAATGTTTAACAAAGACCTAGAAGAATTAAAGAAAAAACACCTAGAAGAATTAAAGGAAAAACAAACAGAGATGAACAACAAAATAAGTGAAATGAAAAATACACTAGACGGAATCAATAGCAGAATAACAGAGGCAGAAGAACGAATAAGTGACCAAGAAGACAGAATAGTGGAATTCACTGCCATGGAAGAGAATAAAGAAAAAAGAATGAAAATAAATGAAGAGAGCATAAGAGGCCTCTGGGACAACATTAAAAAAAACAACATTTGCATTATAGGGGTTCCAGAAGGAGAAGAGAGAGAGAAAGGACCCAAGAAAATATTTAAAGAGATTATAGTAGAAAATTTCCCTAACATGGGAAAGGAAAGAGCCACCCAAGTCCAGGAAGTGCAGAGAGTCCCAGGCAGTCTAAACCAAAAGAGAAACACAACGAGACACATAGTAATCAAACTGACAAAAATTAAAGAGAAAGAAACATCATTGAAAACAACAAGGGAAAAATGACAAATAACATACAAGGGAACTCTGATAAGGTTAACAGCTGATTTCTCAACAGAAACTCTACAAGCCAGAAAGGAGTGACATGATAAATTTAAAGTGATGAAAGGGAAGACGTTAAAACCAAGATTACTCTACCCATCAAGGATCTCATTCAGATTCGATGGAGAAATCAAAAGCTTTACAGACAAGCAAAGCTAAGAGAATTCAGCACCACAAAACCGTCTCTACAACAAATGCTAAAGGAACTTCTCTAAGTGGAGACACAAGACAAGAAAAGGACCTACAAAAACAAACCCAAAACAATTAAGAAAATGGTAATAGGAATATACATATTGATAATTACCTTAAAATTGAATGGATTAAATGCTCCAAACAAAAGACACAGGCTCACGAAATGGATACAAAAACAAGACCAGTATATATGCTATCTACAAGAGACCCCCTTCAGACCTAGGTTCACAGAATGGACACAGAAACAAGACCCATATATATGCTGTCTACAGGAGACCCACTTCAGACCTAGGGACACATACAGATTAAAAGTGAAGGGTTGGAAAAAGATATTCCATGCAAATGGAAATCAAAAGAAAGCTGGAGTAGCAATATTCATATCAGATAAAATAGACTTTAAAATAAAGAATGTTGCAAGAGACAAGGAAGAACACTACATAATGATCAAGGGATCAATCCAAGAAGAAGATATAACAATTACAAATATATATGCACTCAACATAGGAATTACAAATATATATGCACCCAAATATGAACACAAGGCAAATGCTAACAGCTATAAAAGAGGAAATAGTAACACAATAATAGTGGGGGACTTTAACACCTCACTTACACCAATGGACAGACCATCCAGACAGAAAATTCATAAGGAAACACAACTTTTAATGACACAATAGACCAAATGGACTTAACTGATATTTACAGGACATTCTATCCAAAAACAGCAGATTACACTCTCTTCTCAAGTGCACACAGAACATTCTCCACGATAGATCATATTTTGGGTCACAAATCAAGCCTCAGTAAATTTAAGAAAATTGAAATCATATTAAACATATTTTCCAAAAACAACGCTATGAGATTAGAAATCAATTACAGGGGAAAAAAAACGTAAAAAAACCCAAACACATGGAGGCTAAACAATATGTTACTAAATAACCAAGAAATCCCTGAAGAAACAAAAAAATACCTAGAGACAAATGACAATGAAAACATGATGACCCAAAACCTATGGCATCAGCAAAAGCAGGGAAGATGGAAGTTTATAGCAATACAATCCTATCTCAAGAAACAAGAAAAATCTCAAATACAATCTAACCTTACACCTAAAGGAACTACAGAAAAAAGAACAAACAAAATCCAAGGTTAGTAGAAGGAAAGAAATCATAAAGATCAGAGCAGAAATAAATGAAATAGAAAAAAAGAAAACAATAGCAAAGATCAATAAAACTAAAAGCTTGGTTCTTTGAGAAGATAAACAAAATTGTTAAACATTTAGCCAGACTCATCAAGAAAAGGAGGGAGTGAACTCAAATCAATAAAGTTAGAAATGAAAAAGGAGAAGTTGCAACAGACACTGCAGAAATACAGAGCATCACAAGAGACTACTACAAGGAACTTTATGCCAATAAAATGGACAACCTGAAAGAAATGGACAAATACTTAGAAAGGTATAACCTTCCAAGACTGAACCAGGAAGAAAAAGAAAACATGAACAGACCAATCACAAGTAATGAAATTGAAACAGTGATTAAAAATCTTCCAACAAAAAAAAGTCCAGGACCAGATGGCTTCACAGGTGAATTCTATCAAACATTTAGAGAAGAGCTAACACCCATCCTTCTCAAACTCTTCCAAAAAATTGCAGAGGGAGGAGCACACCCAAATTCATTCTATGAGGCCCCCATCACCCTGATACCAAAACTAGACACATATACTAGAAAAAAAGAAAATTACAGACCAATATCCCTGATGAATATAGATGTAAAAATCCTCAACAAAATACTAGCAAACAGAATCCAACAACACATTAAAAGGACCATACACCATGATCAAGTGGGACTTATCCCAGGGATGCAAGCAACCTTCAATATACCCAAATCAGTCAATGTGATACACCATATTAACAAACTGAAGAATAAAAACCATATGATCATCACAATAGATGCAGAGAAAGCTTTTGACAAAATTCAACACCATTTGTGATAAAAACTCTCCAGAAAGTGGGCATAGAGGGAACCTACCTCAACATAATAAAGGCCATATATGACAAACCTACAGCCAACATCGTTCTCAATGGTGAAAAACTGAAAGCATTTCCTCTAAGATCATGAATAAGACAAGGATGCCCACTCTTGCCACTGTTATTCAACATAGTTTTGGAAGTTTTAGCCACAGCAATCAGAGAAGAAAAAGAAATAAAAGGAATACAAACTGGAAAAGAAGTAAAACCGTCACTCTTTGCAGATGACATGATTCTATACATAGAGAATCCTAAACATGCCACAAGAAAACTACTAGAGCTTATCAATGAATTTGGTAAGGTTGAAGGATACAAAATTAATGCACAGAAATCTCTTACATTCCTTTACACTAACAATGAAAGTTCAGAAAGAACAACTGAGGAAACAATTCCATTCACCACTGCAACGAAAAGAATAAAATACCTAGGAATAAACCTACCTAAGGAGGTAAAAACTTGTACTCAGAAAACTATAAGACACTGATGAAAGAAATCAAAGATGACAGAAACAGATGGAGAGATATACCATGTTCTGGACTGGGAGAATCAATATTGTGAAAATGACTCTACTACCCAAAGCAATCTACAGATTCAATGTAATCCCTATCAAATTTCCCATGGCATTTTTTACAGAACTAGAACAAAAAATCTTAAAATCTGTATGGAGACACAAAAGACCCCGAATAGCCAAAGCAATCTTGAGAACGAAAAATGGAGCTGGAGGAATCAGGGTCTCTGACTTCAGACTATACTACAAAGCTACAGTAATCAAGACAGTATAGTACTGGCACAAAAACAGAAATATAGATCAATGGAACAGGATAGAAAGCCCAGAGATAAACCCATGCACATATGGTCACCTTATCTTTGATAAAGGAGGCAAGAATATACAATGGAGAAAAGACAGCCTCTTCAATAAGTGGTGCTGAGAAAACTTGACAGGCACATGTAAAAGAATGAAAATGGAACACTCCCTAACACCATACACAAAAACAAACTCAAAATGGACTAAAGACCTAAATGTAAGACCGGACACTATAAAACTCTTAGAGGAAAACATAGGAAGAACACTCTTTGACATAAATCACAGCAAGATCTTTGTTGACCCACCTCCTAGAGTATTGGGAAAAAAAACAAAAATAAACAAATGGGACCTAATGAAACTTAAAAGCTTTTGCACAGCAAAGGAAACTATAAACAAGACAAAAAGACAACCCTCAGAATGGGAGAAAATATTTGCAAATGAATCAACAGACAAAGGATTAATCTCCACAATATATAAACAGCTCATGCAGCTCAATATTAAAAAAACAAACAACCCAATCTAAAAATGGGCAGAAGACCTAAATAGACATCTCTCCAAAGAAGACATACAGATGGCCAAGAGGCACATGAAAAGCTGCTCAACATCACTAATTATTAGAGAAATGCAAATCAAAACTACAATGAGGTATCATCTCACACCGGTTAGAATGGCCATCATCAGAAAATCTACAAACAGCAAATGCTGGAGAGGGTGTGGAGAAAAGGGAACCTTCTTGTACTGTTGGCTGGAATGTAAATTGATGCAGCCACTATGGAGAACAGTATGGAGGTTCCTTAAAAACTAAAAATAAAATTACTATATGACCCTGCAATCCCATTACTGGTCATATGTCCAGAGAAAACCATAATTCAAAAAGACACATGCACCCCAATGTTCACTGCAGCACTATTTACAATAGCCAGGTCATGGAAGCAACCTAAACGCCCATCAACAGACGAATGGATAAAGAAGATGTGGTACATATATACAATGGAATATTACCCAGCTATAAAAAGCAAAGAAATTGGGTCATTTGTAGAGACGTGGATGGATCTAGAGACTGTCATACAGAGTGAAATAAGTCAGAAAGAGAAAGACAAATATCGTATATTAACGCATATATGTGGAATCTACAAAAATGGTACAGATGAACTGGTTTGCAGGGAAGAAATAGAGACACAGATGTAGAGAACAAACGTATGGACACCAAGGGGGGAAAGTAGTGGATTTGGTGGTGGTGGGATGAACTGGGAGATTGGGATTGACATGTATACACTAATATGTATAAAATAAATAACTAATAAGAACCTGCTGTATAAAAAATAAATAAATAAAATAAATTAAAAAAAAAGAGTAAAAGAAAGTTACCAGGGGTAAAGATGGACATTACACCACAATAAAAGGGTCAATTCATCTGGTAGACATAAGTCTAAATGTGCATGAAACTAGCAACAGTTTCAAAATACATGAAACAAAAGCTGATAGTACTGGAAGGAAAAATGGAAAAATTCACAATTATAGCTGGAGACTTTAATACTCTTCTCTTAGTAGTTGTTAGAACAAGTAGACAGAAAATCCACAAGGATATAGTAGAATTGAACAATACCATCAACCAACTACATCAAATTGACATCTTTCCAACCACAAAAGCCTGCAGATGGTTTTCAAATACACATTGAATATTCACCAAGACAGACCATATTCTGGGTTCTATTGCAAACCTTAAATCATTTAAAGGAATTAAAAGCATACAACGTAAGTTCTCTGGACATAATGGAATCAAATTAGATATCAATAACAAAAATATAACTGAAAATATTCAAATACTTGGAAATTAAAGAATATCCTACTAAATAATCCATGGATCAAAGAGCAAGTTTCAAAAGAAATTAGAAACTATTTTGAACTGAATGAAAATAAAACTACAACATTTCAAAATTTGTGAAATAAAGTTAAGTTAGTGTTAGATATGTCATGATTCTCAATTTTGATTCACATTTGAACCTGGAAAATACTGATCCCTGGACCCCACCCCAGACTAATGACATCAAAATCCCTAGGGGTGGAGTCAGTCCAAGCAAGGGTATTTTTGCAAAGCAACCCCAATGTTTTTACCGTACAGCTACAGTTGAGAACTACTGTCTTAAGTGCTACAAAAGTGATAGAAAATGATCTGGGAGCACAGATGGAACAATGAACACAGCCAGGGCCATGATGAATGGCTTCAAGGAGGGGGCACTGGGTTTGAAGAATATGCAAGAATTTATCAGGTGGGAAAGGATTAGGAGGAAAGGGATTCAGGCATAGGAACAGCATGCATCAAACCACAGAGATATGAAAGGATATTTAGGGAATGAAGTACAAAGTATATCTACTGTGCCACCTTACAAATACACACACACACACACACACACACACACATGCTTGTATATGTATGTACATGTAAACCCTAATTCAAATATAAGCTTATTTCTTACCATTAGGGTGAAACTTACAAATGACATAAACTTACACAAAACTCTACATCAAGAAAGGATAGAAAATATTTGAAGATAGGTTCTTATTAAGAAGGAGAAATTTGGGGAGTAAAACTTGCGAAAAAACATTTGTTCATATTTCAGTTTACATATAAGGGTTTTCATATTGTACCAAATTGTGGCAGACAGAGTCACCAAATCAATAAATCCCACTGGAATAGAACATTTTGTGTTCAGCCTGGACCAGTGTGGGTTTTTTCTTTTGTTCCCTCCCTAGGTTTCTAGTCTCACTTATGACCAATCTCCCTCTGCCCCCCACACCACCTTGTACTTTATTCTTTAATAGCAGAACACTGAACAGATTCACCTCCCTATTTCTTGCTTCTGTACCTTTGCTCATATCACACTCCTTGCCAAGAGTCTCACTCTTTGCCTCCGACCCCACCCCAGTTAACTCTTACTCATCCTTTACTCTTCAACTCAGATATCACCTCTTCCAGGAAGCCTTCCCTGAACGGGAGTGCTTGGGTTGGATCTTCAAGATCCTTTAAGATCCTTTTTTGTAAATTCAGGATACTTTGCATTTTTTCTGCATTGTCTTCAGATGTGCAGTAAAGTTTTATAATTTTATTCTTTCTTAATTTTGAAGCACAGGTCTGAATGAGATTCAACAAGGTTATGTCATTTCTGAGACTCAGTGGAGCAGCTGGAATCCTCTATTGTCATTATTTTGCAGGAAGTCTATTTGAAAGATTGTAGCAAATGGGCATTTGTTTTTCTTGGGTATTCCAGAAAACATTGAGGAGGGCTTTAGAAAACAAAACTCTAAACTATGGCAGGTGGTGTTATTTCAGAGAAGAAATTAGGCATTAATAAGGTTGGTAACACTAGACCCAGATGAGTATCTCCTCTCGTGTTGGAAATTTGCTGCAAGGATGCCAGGGTGTTCCATGGACACATCCTAGGCTCTCTTAAGAGACCCAGAATTGCATCCCAAGAGGCCCTTTAAGGTAGGGAGATGTTTGTCAGCTGTAAAGCTTTTAACTGGAAGTGAAAACCCCACATAAACATTAATTCTCCCTCTCCCTGTGGCAACAGACAGAAAGAGAGAGCACAAAAGTTTTAACAAAGTAAGGAAATTAACCTGGCAGTGGGACAGCCATGGGGATGAGAGTTTTTATGATGAGGCATTATGACTATCACTTGGGACAGAACTGCCAACTGCCCTGATTAAATGATGTGAATGTGTAGGAACAAGACTATGCTTGATAAGATGTTACATGAAAATAAAAGTAAGCTACAGAATATTATATTTAATGTCATACTAACTCTATTTAAAAATAGGAACACAAGGGCTTCCCTGGTGGCGCAGTGGTTGAGAGTCCTCCTGCCGATGCAGGGGACACAGGTTCATGCCCCAGTCTGGGAGGATCCCACATGCCGCGGAGTGGCTGGGCCCGTGAGCCACGGCCACTGAGCCTGCGCGTCCGGAGTCTGTGCTTCACAACGGGAGAGGCCACAATAGTGAGAGGCCCGCGTACCGCAAAAATAATAATAATAATAAAAATTTTAAAAATAAAATAAAATAAATAAAAATAGGAATATGTGCACCTTACAAAAGCAGTTGTGAGGAATATTTCGACCTTTCAACAGTGATCGGCTATGGCTATTGAGACTACAGGTAATTTTTAAAAATTCTTTTCCTTTTTGGTTTATCATAGGATATTGAATATAATTCTCTATGCTATATAGTGGGACCTTGTTGTGTATCCATTCTCTATATAATAGCTTACATCTGCTAATCCCAACCTCCCACTCCATCCCTTCTCCAACCCCCTCCCTATTGGCAACCACAAATCTGTTCTCTACAGGTAATTGTTTTTGCTTGCTTGCAGTTTTTGGTATTTTATCTATTTTCTGTACTGAGTACATATTGCTTTTATAATAGAAAAGCATTAAGTAAATTAAAATATGAGGCTGTGTGCAGGAAGAGGGCACTGGCTGGACCTGAGAATTCGACCAGTCAAGCTGTGAACTTGCAGAGTGAAGGTATGGACAAGGGCATTTCTTGTTCTTTGCCAATTTGACAAATGAAAAAGATAATAACTCAGTGTCGTTAATTTTTCTTATTTTGATACCAGTGTTGTTGAACACTTCTCTTTTGGAAAAAGCACTGAGAAATCACTTTGGGAATCTGTTGTACAGTATGATGTCATCAAAGGGACACCCACAGTATTCTCTGTACACACGAAATTCACATTTCTATCCTTCACATTTCCTTTAAAGCTGGGTGGGCTTTCAATGAATGCAAAAACAAGGTTTGTGGAATTCTGTGTTCCACCAGGGAATCGTTAGCCTTGTGTAGGGACTCCGAACTCAGAGCGGGCCTGTGGATGGTAGGTGAGCTGGGTGGGCTTTGGAGAAAAACTGACAATCCAAAGGGGTGAAGGTGGTCCAGTGGCTACACTTTCCGTATACAAAAGGTACCCAGGTACCTCCATGCCAGCCTTTATGTTCTGCCACTGGGCTAGGGCAAACCATCTGCCATCCAGAGGAAACTGGTGACAACACTGCCCCATCATCAGAAGCAGGGTCAGCCACTGACAAAAAGCCAGGCCTTGATTAGAATGTGACAAGCAAAAAGGTGATGAATCAAGCCTCACAGTTATTTCTGTGGCTTCCACTCTCCCACGCAGACCCATTGAGAGTTTTTCTAGGAAGCCAAAAGAATCATTTAGTTCCTCAAAGCAACAGTGATGTGTCACTCCAGGGATTCCCCAGGAAGTCCTCACCACATTTTGAGCCATGACTTGCTGACTTTCATGCCAATGGGAAGAGTTAATGTTAATATCTGTTAGGCTCTTCTTACATGTATGAACCATTGAGAAAATGCTCCAGCGCTTCAGGACACTGTTATCATAATCAGCATCATCACTGTCATCATTACATCATTACATCATTCAAGTAAATTGACTATGCAATCTTCATAGCAATCGATAGCTATCCTTTCCTGAACCAATTTTCTGAACAAAATCTTCCTAGTCTGACCATGGGACTGAATGACGTTTTAGAACACAGAAAGCATGAGCCTGACGGTAGGTTTAGCAGGGTGTGGGAAGTGAAAAACAGGAAAACTTAAAACAATTAGACAACGATCAGTGCAACTATTTTTTACATAACAAACACTCAGTGATATCAATAACATTAATGACTAATTTTTAAATTAATTTTATTTTTAAAATTCTCATGTAAGGGGGACTTCCCTTGTGGTTCAGTGGTAAAGAATCAGCCTTACAATGCAGAGGATGTGGGTTCGATCCCTGGTCAGGGAACTAAGATCCCACATGCCATGGGACAACTAAGCTTGCGTGCCACAACAAAAGATCCCGAATGCCACAGTGAGAATCCTCCCTGATGCAACTAAGACCCAACACAACCAAAATAGATAAATAAATTAATAAAATAAAAAATAATATTCTCATGTAGTAAAATCAACCTGTGTGTGTATGTGTATGTGTATGTGTGTGTGTGTACAGTGCTATGCATTTTAGTATATGTAGGGATTCATGTACTCACCACCACAATCAGGGTACAGAACAAATCCATCACCTCAGAAAAATCCCTCATGCTGTCCCTTTGTAGTCACACCCTCCCCGACCCCCGCCCTGGACACTGATCAGTTCTGTATCACTACAGTTTTGTCTTTTAGAGACTGTCATATAAATGGAATAATATAGTATGTAACATTTTGAGATTTTCTTTCACTCAGAATAATGCCTTGAGATTCATCCAAGTTGTTGCATGTATTAATAGTTGGCTCCTTTTCATTGCTGAGTAGTATTCCATTGCATGCCTCTACCACAGTTTATGCATCATTTGTGGAAGGACATTTGGGTTGTTTCCAGTTTCAATTAAGAATAAAGCTTCTCTAAATATTTGTGTACAGATTTTTATATGAACACATGTTTTCATTTCTCTAACGTAAATGCCCAGGAGTGGGATTGCTGGCTCATATGGTAAAGTTCCAGAGTAGCTGTACTATTTTGCATTCCCATCAACTATGAATGAGAGTTCCAGTTGCTCTGCATCCTTATCAGCAGGCCATATTGTCAGTAATTTTTATTTTAACCATTCTACTAGACATGCAGTAATATCTCATTGTGACCTCAACTTGCATTTCCCTGATGGTTAATAATGTTGAACATCTTTTCTTATACTTCTTTGCCATCCTTGTATCCTCTCTGGTGAAGTATCTTTTCATCTTTTGCCTGTGTTTTAATTCGTTTGTTTGTTTTCTTACTGTTGAGTATTGAGGGTTCTTATATATTCTGGATATAAATCGTTTATACAATATTTAATTTGCCAAATTTTCTCCCAGTTTGTAGCTCCTATTTTCATTCTCTTAACAATATATTTCACTGACAAAAAGTTTTTAATTTTGATGAAATCTAACTTATGATTATAGTCTTTTATGTATCATGCTTTTGTGTCATATCTAAAAACTAACACCAAGTTACAAATATTTTCTCCTGTGTTTTCTTCTAAAAGTTTTATAGTTTTAGATATATGATCTATTTTGAGTTAAGTTTTGTATAAGGTGTGAACTTAGGTCAAGTTTCTCTTTTTTTTGCCTATGGATGTCCAATCGTTCCAACATAGTTTGTTTAAAAGACCATCCTTTCTCCATTGAACTGCTTTTACACCTTTGTCAAAAATCAATTGGTTGTATCTGTGTGGGTCTATTTCTGAGTTCTTTATTCTCTTCCATTGACCAATGTGTCTATATCCCTTCACCAATGTTTCCACTGTCTTGATATCTGTAGCTTTATAGTAAGTCTTAAAATCAAGTAGTGTGATTCCTCTAACTTTATTCTTCTTTCTCAGGATTTCATCAGCCAGTTTTCAATGTGATTTTGTTATGAATCCAACACCATGCCAAGCACCTTATGTGAATGATCTCATTTAGTCTTCACAAAAGACCTCTGAGGATCTGTGTCAGTTCAAGCCTGCCAAGAAGCAGATGTCAACATTGATTTAAAAGTGCAAAAGTTTTATTGAGTGCAATTTCTGTAGAGGATGAAAGGGAGAGGGAGCAGGAGTAACAGGGAGAGCCTTCAGGTCATGATGCTGCAAAAGGTCTGACACAATGAAAGAAGGGGGTAAGGAAGGAGGTTTAAAGGAGGAGGAGACTCAGACTGTAGCACAGGTCTGAGAAAATCTCAGCCAGGTTTATGGGGGAAATTCTAGAACAAAACTTTCCCACTAGAGGAGCCCCATGTTGGGTAGGAATCACCAGGATTCTTATATCCCCATGCCTCACCTTGCTCAGCTATTGGCTGGGAGCAGCCTTGGAGAGGCTTGGCCTCTCTGTGAATACTGCAGAGGAATTAATATCCAGAATGATCTGATTCTAACTCTTATTATTTCCCCAAATGCAAATTTCATCTCAAGATTAAATTTAATTGTAATATTACAAACATGTAAAATAATTTGAACCCTCCCCTGCTCAAAAATGAAGATCTCAAGGTTAATAGAGTTAGAAATTCTACAGCATTTTTCTGCTCAGGCAAAACCCAAGTATTAATAGACTCAATATAATGCATTTCTGATGGCATTTAGATCCATTTCCCTGGCCACAGACACGGAACTGGACTTGGAATCTATTTCTTGCCCTGGCTCCTCATTAACTGATGTTTTTTTTCCTTAATATTGTTGCTCCTTCTTCTTCTTCCTTTCTTATCCTTCTATATAAGTTTCTTCAAAGATCGAAGTCACCATTCACTCACAACCTCCTATCTGGCAACAGAGGCCAGCCATCTTATGCTTTATTAAAAACCACATTCAGAATCTCTTTAATCAATGTTCTCATTGAACATTTGTAATGAAATGCTAAAAATGATGAGGCCTGTATGCAATGCCTTTCACTGACTGGCAAAACTATCACTGCACCTTGATACTCTAGGGCAGGGGTCCCCAACCCCTGGGGCCGCAGACCAATACCGGTCCACAGCCTATTAGGAACTGGATCGCAGAGCAGGAGGTGAGCAGAGGACCAGTGAGTGAAGCTTCACCTGCCGCTCCCCGTCGCTCCCCATCACTCGCATTACCTCCTGAACCATGCCCCTGTCTAAGTCCGTGGAAAAACTGTCTTCCACGAAACCAGTCCCTGGTGCCAAAAATGTTGGAGACCACCACTCTCGGGCACCCCATTTGAGCATTCTAGAGCATATCTAGAGCAAATCACATTTTTAGTGCGATTTAAACATGTATTCTGACCAGCAGCTGGCAAATCAAGACATTTTATCCACAGATTTTTCACCAATCTTTCTATTCTTTAAGAAAAAAAAACAGTTACAAATGTAAAATGTATTCTTTTTAGTAATAGCAAAGATAATGTCAATGATGTCACTCCCATTTTACAGATGAGAAAAGTGTGGCCCAGAAAGTTAAAGTGACATCCAAAGCAGAACTGTGATGAAAATCTAAGTTTTATGACTCAAATCATGTGCTCTCTTCTCTATACATGAAAGTCTGTATATAGCATAATTTGTAAACATAGAAGATAAACAAACCTTTAAAAAGTAAATAGTTGACAGAAGGTTTGGAGTGTTTGTAAACATGGAACATGATAAGCATCACATGTTTATGTAGGAGCCCAACCACTGACACTAATGAGAGACTGACCTCAAGATGTTTCAGAGACAGTTGGATGAATGAATGGATGAATGAATGAGTGAGGGTGTGCCCCAAATCCAGCACTGCCACTGCCAGCATCAGGGTCCAGAGGGTAACTACAGAGTTCCACCTGTTCCAGAACATCTCTTCCTGTGTCATGATGTCACATTTTCCTCCCATTTGTCCTGAAGCCTTCCCAGGCAGCCTCTGTTAAGAGCCAGGCAGCGAAGATAGAGTGTTTTTCCCAGCCCTGGACAAAACGTACATTCACGATCTGAGAGGAAATGGAAATGATGGGTCAGCCTTTCCAGAGGGCACATCTATGCCCATTCAATTCATCCAGAGAATCCTCCTTCTACCCTGCTCCCTGCTACCACCACCACTGTCCTTTAACTCACTGCTTTGTCTATGTGTTTGTCTCCTTCATTGAATGAGCAAAGTGATTTCAGCAGCATGTTCATCCATCTTTATATCCTACAGCGCCCATCACAGTTCTTGGTATAGTTGACAAGCCTTAAGCAATGGTCTAAATGAAGGAATGAGAACTATATGCTCAATATTAGGGCTAGTTTTCTAGCATTATGATGAGGAGGAAGATAATGACAACAAGTTGATGATGACGATGATGATGATGAGGATGATGATATTGGTTAACATTTATCGGCATTTATTATACACCAGGCATTCTGTCACATCTTTTACACACACAATCTTATTTAATTCTCACATCAGCCCTTATGAGGTAGGAATTTCTACTGGTCACATACACATCCTAGGAAACTGGGGCTTATTGGGGTGAAATAATCTGTCCAGGACCACACAATGCGTATGTGGCAGAAATATATCTTGTTGGACTCCAGGGAGCATAGCCTTAACTCCTATGTTATTCTGCTGGCCATACTGTCCAATCCAGAAAATGAATGCATGGTCCTGACCATGGTCTCTCAAAGAGATCAGGAAAGATTCCTTGAAAGATCTGGGAACCAAGTCACCTTAGCAATGGGGGGAAAGAATTGAGCAGAAGGTAGGGTCTTCAAGGAGCTTACAGCCATAATATGGAGATGAGATCAACATACATGTTAAAGAGAGAGTGACCCGGACACATGAAACTTACTGTCTAGATATCCACTCATTTATCTAGACAGCCATACCTCTACCAGTTGGTATGTGTACCCTATATGCCCCACCCTATGCTAAATGCTTTACATCTACTTTTAAAATAATCCTTCCAATGACTTTTAGAAAGTACATATTATCTTCAATTACAGATGAAGAAGTTCTAATTAGGAAAAGTAATTAATTTGTGCTAGACCACAGAGCCAAGAACAAGTCGTGGATTTGGGTTTCTGAGCCAGGTCACAGGACTGCAGAACCAAGATTACAAACCCCGTCCTCCACGTGCTCTGAACCAGGAGTGGTAGAGGTCTGGCAGTCATGCCATAAGAGGAGAATGTGTCTCCAAACTGGTGACATCTTTATGAAAAATGGGGATTCTTAGCAAAGACTTGTAGATCTGGTATAAACAAGTTCTTTCAGATTAGCTAATAATTCAGTCGGGATCTTATGGACATAGGACACAGTACAGATAGATATTTTATCTTCTGCTCAAAGATGGTAGGTCTGTATGAGGGCCACATGAGGCATCTTGAGTAGACAGGGTGATGGGACATGAGGGGACAGACGTACTATAGCCCAAGGACTCTGGAAGTCTGAAGAGTAGCAGGTCTGCAAAGTGAGTAAGGGAATGATGAGAAGCAAGCCCATAATTTCACTAGGGACTGGCCCTGTTTAAGGAAGTGGAAGAATCATGTCTTAGAGACTTATTCTTGGAGATTATTCTGCATATTTTGTTATTCTGCTTATACAAGCAGAATATTGTCTAGTAAAAGAACTAACATTTTGGAGGACTTAATATATGTGCCAGTGCTCTAAGTAAGTTTTACATGATTTCTAATTAAGTTTTGCATGAGTTATACCTCATTAAATTCTCACAACTAGCTATTAGGCAGTTCCCTCTCAAAAAATATGGGTTGAATAAATGAATACTATACATATTAATCTGTGCCTTGCTTTTATTTAACTTAACAATACGTTTGGAGCTATTTCCAGATGAGCATATACTGATCTGCTACATTCTTTTAAATGGACACACATTATTCTATAGTATTGACGTATGGTGATTTATAGAACCATTCTCTTATCATTGGATGTTTAGGACATTTCTGTTCTCTTTATAATGATACAAACAATAATCCAATGAATATCTTTGTTTATACAACCTTGTATACATTTCTGTAGGATGGATACCAAAAGTAGAGTGTCATTGTTCTTTTTTAAAAACTAAAAACCTAAAATTTATTAATTGTTGAGTTGATGAAACAACTCTAACTTCTGACCTAAATTGCTTTTTGAAACATTCTTTTTCTGTTTTAATGTAAAGTTGAAAAACATCTTTTTTAAAGATAGGAGGTATAAATTACATGCCTTCTATTTTGGATAATAGACCAAAAAGCTATGAGTAATCATAAAAGAGCTATAAAATTCTATTCTGTTCTCCAGCATGAGGCAAAGAAAAATTTTCAGAGTAATGAGTATAATTTGGGGTGTTTTGATGTCAAGTTCAGGCTTTACACCTTATAGTAATGCCCTTCATTACTCATATTTTCAAGCATTTTTTTGTAGATTTGTTTTTTATACATGGAACAACAAAATATAGGGAGAAATGTACCAGTGACACCTCAAGTACTTTTTTTAAAAAACATATTTTGCATCTGTATATACTTTGATTCAACTACCATTCCTAAATCCCTCAATTTGTCATTTCAGAATTAGAATGCAGTTGGTAGGGGTGGGGGAGTGAGAGGCATAAACTACTGGGTGTAAGTAGGCTCAAGGAGGTATTGTACAAAACGGGGAATATAGCCAATATTTTGTAATAACTGTAAATGGAAAGCAACCTTAAAAACTGTATGAAAATAAAAAATTTTTTTAAATAAAGATGAGGCAAAGAAAAAAGAATGCAGTTAGTGGCAAGGGTCTGTAGGAGGTGAAGAACTAAAAAGCCAAACTCCAGTGTTGCCTGTGGGGTCATCCTCCTGTAGAGATGGCTCCTAGACCCTGAAAGAGTTACAGACAAGCAACTCAAATGTGCATCGACAGATGAATGGGTAAACAAAATGTAGGATATACATACAGTGGAATATTACTCAGTCTTAAAAAGGAAGGAAGTTCTGACACATGCTAAAACATGGATGAACCTAGAAGACATTTTGTTAATTGAAATAAACCAGTCACAAAAAGATAAATTCTGTATGATTCCACTTATATGAGGCGTCTAGAGTAGTTAAACTCATAGAATCAGAATGCAGAATGGTGGTTGCCAGCGGTGTGGGGAGCAGGAAATAGAGAGCCATTGTTTAATGGGTATAGAATTTCACTTTTGCAAGATGAAAAAGTTCTGGAGACCTCTTTCACAACAATGTGAATATACTCAACACTACTGAACTGTACGTGCACTTAAAAATGATTATGATGGTAAATTTTATGTATGTGCGTTTTATCACAATTTTAAAAAATTACAGATGATCTAACCCAAATAACAAGGCATCTGCTAGACTCTGAGGAACCTACCCTCTAGTGCTCACATTTAAAGTTACACTTCAAACTTAATTGTACTAGTTGGGGTAGCCTAGACCCCAACAAGTTGACCTCAAAATGTAAAGTGGCTAAAACATAATAGAAGATCATTTCTTTCATGTAACAGTCTATGGCAGGTGGTAAATAAGTGTTTGTTAAATGAATGAATGAATAAGTGTGGTTTATAAGATGTGTATACAAGCCATAGTACCAGGTATGAATATCAATTTATAAACTCAGATGTGAAAGAAATGTGAGTTTATTCTTCCATAATTAAAATTTAAAAAATATATTAAACCTTCTTTCTGCTGGGCTAGGTGGCCAAAACTAAATCTGAGACAGCTCCTTGCCACTCTGTGGTGGGCAGAATAGTGGCCCCCAAAGATGTCCACATCCTAATGCCCAGAACCTATGAATATGCTAAAGTTCCTTAACAAAAGGAATTTTGCAGATATGATTAAGGATCTTGTGATGGGAAGATTATCCTGGATTATCTGGGTGGCCCAATGTAATTACTAAGGGTTCTTATAATTTAAAAGAGGGAGGCTGGAGAGTCGGAGTGAGAGAGAGATTTGCTGATGCTACTTTGATGGCTTTGAAGAAAGAAGAAGAGGACATGAACCAGGGAATGTAGAAGACTTCTAGAAACTGGAAAAGGCAAGGAAACAGATTCTCCCCTAAATCCTCCAGAAGGAACCCTGATGAGCTGATACCTTGATTTTAGCCTGATGAAACCCCATTTCAGACTTCCAATCTCCTGAACTGTAAAATCATAAGTGTGTGTTGTTTTAACCCACTAAGTTTGTGATAATTTGTTATAGCAGCAGTAGGAGACTAATACACACCATCCCCACTTTGCTGGCATGGTAACTAAATTCTGGAAGGGGGAGGCAACAGTGATACAGAGAGGTGATATAAAGCACAGGGACGCAGAGTGGAAACTGCCTGGATTCAAAACTCAGCTCAGTCACCTGTTGGCTTTGTAACCTTAGTGAACTTATGGAACCTCTCCACAAATGGCTACTTCCGCATCTGTAAATTAATGTTCTCATCTGTAAATTGGGAATAAGATCAGTACCTACTTCTTTGGTTTATTGTGAAGAATAAATATGTTCATTTAAGTAAAGGGCTTAGAACAGGGCCTGGCATGCAGTAAACATGATATAACTATTAGCTATTATTGTGGTTACTCTTATTATTATCATCTGGTCTTAGGCCTTGATTAGTCCATGTTGGTTCCTGCCAAGTGAGCCCTCAACCCTAGACCCACGTCTGTCTGTATTTCAGTTAATTCTGCTCCAGAATTCTTCCACCATTCTGGAAGCATGATGCTGATTCCCATACCAATTTGAAACAGATAGACAGACCCTCACCCAGATCCCTTGGAATCCCTTTTACCTGCTGGTTGACGTGCTTGTCCCCCTAGCTTCTGCTGTGGCTTTGGCTAAAGGCTCACCCCTGCAACCTTGTCCAGAGGATTGCCCTTGGGCAATGGAAGCCACCTTGCCCAAAGTTAAGATACCCTCATCCAAGGTCAGGAACCCAAGGGAAGAGTATAAACGTCTTGCTCTCTTGTTTCAAGGTAGGACAGACTACAGTACAATTTATGCTCCAAAGCTTGAGAGGATCTGATGGAAGCCACATGCTTCCCCTTCCCTGTCCTGCTGCCCTCACTACCCTACAGATGCCTCCTGAGAGAACCCCTTCAGTGTATTACTTGCACATGAAATTCTGTCTTTGGCTCTGTTTCTAGGGAACTTAATCTAAAATGTGGCCTAAATTCTCAAGACACTTAGTAGGTGCTGTTTAGGGCACATGATAGGTGACCTGGGAGATGATAATAAGAAGCTGTGGGATTGCAGAGGAAGGAGAGATTTGGGCTGGAGGAGCAGGGAAGGCATTACAGACTAACCTGGGCCAAAATTCCGGTTGTACGCACCTAATCAAAAAAGCATCCTTTTAGACCAGGCTTGTGTCCTATGTATGCAGTCATTGTGTCCTATGTATGCAGAATGTGTAACACTATTTTCAATTCAATCTTAGTTGTCACAAAGTCTTTTTTTTTTTTTTTTGCTCAAAAGCAATAATGCTTCTACCCCTTGGGTCCTCAATGTTAAAAGTAAAACTTAAAAGCTCAAATTTTTGTTGCCCCTGGAAACCAAATAAAAAGTTTCTAAGACAAGAAAAATTAGGTTTGTAGTTTTTCCTGAATAGATTTAAAAAAAAAAAGACAAAATAAACCGTTAAGTTCTGAGACATCTCAGCAATTCATACTATGATCTTTTTGTTTTATTTTCCCTTTAGGTGATATACTGCTTAATATGTAAGCATTTATTGCCATTGTGTCTCAGAATTTTAATTCATTACATTTTCTGTGGTTTACATGCTTCTATTCTTCCTGACATCCTCTGCTACCCAACACAACTCCTGCCCCCATTCAAACTCTTCTCTCGCACCATCCATACAGATGCTTCCCACACACACATTTTCTATTTTTAAACAAAAGAACTATGGCCATTGGCAAGCTATTCAGGGAGTCATAAGAATATCATATGAAAAAAAAAAAAAAAAAAAAAGAATATCATATGAATTCACTGAAAAAGACACTGACTATATATTCCATTGGACGTGCAGATAACAAATCTAAAGGACAGTGAACAACAAGGTCCTACTGTATAGCATAGAGAACTATATTCAGTATCCTATGATAAGCCATAATGGAAAAGAATATTTTTTTAAAAAGAATGTGTGTATATATATACATATATATATACATATATATAACTGAATCACTTTGCTGTACAGCAGAAATTAATACAACATTGTAAATTAACTATACTTAATAAAAAAATTAAAGAATCTGAAGGACAGTGTCTTCCCCAGCACATAAGTGTTTACTGAAAGGAACAACCAACAAAGACCAGTCATTTGCTGCTGAATAGGACAGAAAAATGGTAATTAGTGACTCTCCACTACACATCTGCTTCTTTATCCCCTTCCTTCTTACCCACAGTTCCTTACCTTTCCTGGACCGTTGCCAGGAACCAAACACAAACCAAACTGAATTGTGGGAACTGGCCCTAAACTGACTCATTTCAACAACACAGCCACTCCAGCCCTGCTGGGTAACCACCTGGAGAGCCTGGCCCTGCCAGGGCGGCTGAAAGGCTGCAGGTCTTCCACCCTGGACCAGAGGTGCTTACTTATGAAAGGGAGAGTTAGAAGGGACTCCTTACCTGCCTCTGTCTACTTCTCACTCAGAAACACACTGGCATGTATGTTTTGACACTCAACTGGAGAGTCCCCAGTGTAATTCTTTGATTTTTTCTTTCTTAGGGTATAAAGTTGGAACTTGGAGGAAAATGACAAAAAAGATGCTTTTACTCCTTCCTCTCATTTCTCTCTTAAAAATATACATTAATATATGCTTTGGGCTTTCATATAGTCTTTTTTATAATTATTTGCTTTTCTCTTTTTAGTTCTAAACCAAGAATGGAGATACACCAGAACCAGATGCCTCCTAAATTACTTCAAGGGCAAATGAGGAATCATGCTAGTGAACATAGCATGTAGTAGTTAAACATACTGAAGTGTGTCTAACAAAAGCCTTTTAAAACATGTTGGTTATCTCCATTTAATATTGTAATAAAAACAGAAGAAAAATAGAGTGATTTGATCAAAACTCATCACATTATAGCAGAAGCAAAGCAAGAACCCAAGAACTCTTTGATCTGAACCCAAAAGAGCTTGTTTACCTTCCAGTATAATGGGGGAGGGAAGTTGTGAGTATACGTCTTTGAACATAAAACAAAAACAGAAATATAACTTCTAGCCCATTTACTAATTCTCAGAGAATGCAGCCTCCAGTTTTAAAGTCTGTTTCAACATTTGAATGATTTTAGTACAAGCCTCAATTAAGGCTTCATTTAGATTGCTATTAGCAGCATTGCTATATAAGAGATTTTGTGACCACCTAAAGGGTTGGGATAGGGAGGCCAGTGGGAGGGAGACACAAGAGGGAGGGGATATGGGGATATGGGGATATATGTATCCATATAGCTGATTCACTTTGTTATACAGCAGAAACTAACACAACATTGTAAAGCAATTATACTCCAAAAAAGATGTTAAAAAAAAGAAAAGGAAATTAGATGTTTACATATCATCTCTCTATCCCCACCCCTAAATGTGCATTGCTATTTCAAGTTGTCCATAAAAGCAATAAAGCCATCATCAACAACTTCTATCTAGAACTGATGTGTGCCTTTATGACTCACTTCTTGTGTACCTATCTTGAGAGCACTAAAGCTGCATAGGAAAACTATAACTCAAACCCTGCCCTTAAAAAAAAAGGATGCTTTGTCAGCCAGTGACAAAGGATCCGCAATGAGAACATTAAAGGCAAGCAAATTGTGACGTACCAAGAAGAAAACGTCACCAGGGAAGAAGAGCACTAGAACATAATAGAAAAGGATGAAATAATTCATGGTTTTCTCAGATTTAGCAGGTTGGGGTAGGTTTACTGGCTTACTTTTATCTTAATTCTTTACAAATATGAAGACAATTATCACTTTTATTACTAGGTAAAATATCTATCCAAGAATATGATCTTGTATTTGAATTGTCAGAAGGGCTTTCTTGTACTATTTTCAGCATGTAATTTGGCTAAAATGGAACCACAGCCTATTTAATTATCTCTGCCCCTTGTTTCCCTGTTATCTAAAGAAGTTCCAAAACCTGAGAATTAGGTTTAAACTCATAATTTTCAACTCATCTTTTGGTTTTTGTTGCTGTTGTTATCGTGTAAAACAGTTACCATTTCTGACTCTATTCCTGTATTTATTCTCTCCTCTAGGAGGGCAAAAATAAATTGAGTTAGACTTAAATAAAATTAAATTGTTGTGATATTTTTCAACTGAAAAAAAACCCCACCAATATTCTCTATGCTACTAATGACCCCTGCCATCACCACAGCAGTGCTCTGACTCTTTTGTTGGTCCAAAAGAGAGGCAAATGTTTTATAGGCCGGTGAAAGTTCTAATGGACAAGGATTCAAAACCTTTATCTATAATGCTAATTTAAACTAATCTGAGTTTATGATCTTTGGGGAGATTTGTGATCCATGTGCAAATTATTATTACAATAAATTATTTTTCAGTAAGGTTTAGTGTGAAGGAAATGAGCATGATTCTATGACTAGGCAGAGGAGAAGTTTCCTAAGAAAAACAACCAAGGGTTGGAATGAGAAATAGTTTCCCAGAGATATCTCAAAATGTGAGTCAGATACTAATTTGTCCTGAGAGATTTAGTTGAAGCATCTCTGGAGGCATCACATGGTAGCTCTATTTTTAGTTTTTTAAGGAACCTCCATACTGTTCTCCATAGTGGCTGTACCAATTTACATTCCCACCAACAGTGTAGGAGGGTTCCCTTCTCTCCACACCCTCTTCCAGCATTTATTGTTTGTGGAGTTTTTGATGATAGGCATCTTGACTGGTGTGAGGTGATATCTCATTGTAGTTTTGATTTGCATTTCTCTAATCATTAGCGACGTTGAACATCTTTTCATGTGCCTCTTTGCCATCTGTATGTCTTCCTTGGAAAAATGTCTATTTAGGTTTTCTGCCCATTTTTTGATTGGGTTTTTTTGTTTCCTTTGCTGTTCAAGAGCTGTTGAGTTTAATGATATGCCATTTGTTTATTTTTGTTTTTATTTCCATTACTCTGGAAGACGGATAAAAGATACTGCTACAATTTATGTCAGACAGTGTTCTGCCTATGTTTTCGTCTAGGAATTTTATATTATCCAATCTCACATTTAGGTCCTTAATCCATTTTGAGCTTATTTTTGTGTATGGTGTTAAAGAATGATCTAATTTCATTCTTTTACATTTAGCTGTCCAGTTTTCCCAACACCATTTGTTGAAGAGACTGTCTTTCTACCATTGTATAGTCCAGCCTCCTTTGTCATAGATTAAGTGACCATAGGTGCATGGGTTTACTTCTGGGTTTTCTATCCTGTTCCATTGAACTATAGTTTTATTTTTGTGCCAGTAACATGCTGTTTTGATGACTATAGCTTTGTACTATAGTCTGAAGTCAGGGAGCCTGATTCTTCCAGCTGCATTTTTCTTTCTCAAGTTTGCTTTGGCTATTAGGGGTCTTTTGTGTCTCCATATAAATTTTAAGATTTTTTTTATCTAGTTCTGTAAAAAATGACATTGTTAATTTGATAGGAATTTCATTGTATCCACAGATTGCCTTGGGTAGTATAGTCATTTTGACAATATTGATTCTTCCAATCCAAGAACATGGTATATCTTTCCATCTGTTTGTGTCTTCTTTGATTTCTTTCATCAACGTCCTATAGTTTTCAGAATACAGTTGTACTGTCCCCCTAGGTAGGTTTATTCCTAGGTATTTTATTCTTTTTGATGCAATGGTAAATGGGATTGTTTCTTGAATTTCTCTTTCTGATCTTTCATTGTTAGCATATAGAAATGCAACAGATTTCTGTGTATTTTGTAGCCTGCAACTTTACCAAATTCATTGATGAGCTCTATAATGTACTGTTGGATTCAAATTGCTACTATTTTGTTGAGGATTTTTGCATCTATGTTCATCAGTGATATTGGTCTGTAATTTTCTTTTTCTGTGATATCTTTGTCTGGTCTTGGTATCAGGGTGATGGTAGCCTTGTAGAATGAGTTTGGGAGTGTTCCTTCCTCTGCAATTTTTTGGAAGAGTTTGAGAAGGATAGGTGTTAGCTCTTCTCTAAATGTTTGATAGAATTTGCCTGTGAAGCCATCTGTCCCTGGACTTTTGTTCTTGGAAGATTTTTAAATACAGTTTCAATTTCATTACTTGGGATTGGTCTGTTTATATTTTCTCTTTCTTCCTGGCTCAGTATTGGAAGGTTGTATTGTTCTAAGAATTTGTCCATTTTTCCAGGTTGTCCATTTTATTGGCATATGGTTGCATATAGTAGTCTCTTATGATCCTTTGTAATTCTGTAGTGTCAGTTGTAACTTCTTTCTCATTTCTAATTTTATTGATCTGAGTCCTCTCTCTTTTTTTTTAACATCTTTATTGGAGTATAATTGCTTTACAATGGTGTGTTAGTTTCTTCTGTATAAAAAGTGAATCAGCAATACATATACATACATCCCCATATCTCTTTCTTGCATATCCCTCCCACCCTCCCTATCCCACCCCTCTAGGTGGACACAAAGCACCGAGCTGATCTCCCTGTGCTATGTGGCTGCTTCCCACTAGCTATCTATTTTACATTTGGTAGTGTATATATGTCCATGCCACTCTCTCACTTCGTCCCAGCTTACCCCTTTTCATTCTTTTTCCTTTATTCTGCTGTGTCGTAGTTATTTCCATCATTTTATCTTCCAGGTCACTTATCCGTTCTTCTCTCTCAGTTATTCTGCTATTGATTCCTTCTAGAAAATTTTTAATTTCATTTACTGTGTTGTTCATCATTGTTTGTTTTCTCTTTAGTTCTTCTAGGTCCTTGTTAAACGCTTCTTGTATTTTTTCCATTCTATTTCCAAGATTTTGGATCATCTTTACTATCATTACTCTGAATTCTTTTTCAGGTAGACTGCCTATTTCATCTTCATTTGTTTGGTCTGGTGGGTTTTTACCTTGCTTCTTCATCTGCTGTGTATTTCTCTGTCTTCTCATTTTGCTTAACTTACTGTGTTTGGGGTCTCCGTTTCTCAGGCTGTAGGTTCATAGTTCCCGTTGTTTTTGGTGTCTGCTCCCAGTGGGTAAAGTTGGTTCAGTGGATTGTGTAGGCTTCCTGGTGGAGGAGACTGGTGTCTCTGTTCTGGTGGGTGGGGCTGGATCTTGTCCTTCTGGTGGGCAGGGCCAGGTCTAGTGGTGTGTTTTGGGGTGTCTGTGAACTTAGTATGACTTTAGGCAGCCTCTCTGCTAATAGGTGGGGCTGTGTTCCTGTCTTGCTAGTTGTTTGGCATGGGGCTTCCAGCACTGGAGCTTGCTAGCCATTGGGTGGAGCTGGGTCTTAGTGTTGAGGTGGAGATCTCTGGGAGAGCTCTCACTGATTGATATTATGTGGGGCCAGGAGGTCTCTGGTGGTCCAATGTCCTGGACTCGGCTCTCCCACCTCGGAAACTTAGGCCTAACAGCTGGCTGGAGTACAGAGACCCTGCCAGCCACATGACTCCGAAGAAAAGGACGAAAAAGAAAAGAAAAAACCAAACAGATAGAATCCCAAAGCAAATGGGAAAAGCAAAACTAAACAGACAAAATCACACAAAGAAACATACACATACACACTCACAAAAAGAGAAAAAAGGATAAAATAAAATAAATAAATAAAAGAATTAAAAAATTTAAAAAGGAAGTGAACAACCAAACCAATAAACAAATTCATCAATGATAACAAGCACTAAAAACTAAACTAACGTAAACATAAAACCAGAAGCAAATCAGATGCGGAATGTAAACCCCAAGTCTGCAGTCGCTCTCACAGTCCACCACGTCAATTTTGGGAATGTTCATTGTCTATTCAGGTATTTCACAGATGCAGCATTTATCAAGTTGATTGTGTGGATTTAATCTGCTCCTCCTGAGGCTGCACGGAGAAATTTCCCTTTCTCTTCTTTCTTCGCACAGCTCCTGGGGTTCAGCTTTGGTTTTGGCGCTGCCTTTGCATGTAGGTCACCCTCAGGCATCTGTTCCCGCCCAGACAGGAAGGGGTTAAAGCAGCGGCTGATTAGGGCTCTCTTGCTCAGTCAGGCTGGGGGGAGGGAGGGGTAAGTAGTCATAATTGGAATGTGGGTGAGCCTGCGGTGGCAGAGGCCAGCATGACATTGCAACAGCCTGAGGTGCGCTGTGTGTTCTCCAGAGGATGTTGTCCCTGGATCACGGGACCCTGGCAGTGGCAGGCTGCACAGGCTCCAGGTGGGGGTGTGGGTAGTGACCTGTGCTTGCACACAGGATTCTTGGTGGCAGCGGCAGCAGCATTAGCAGTTCACGCCTGTCTCTGCTGTCCGAGCTGATAGCCGCGGCTCGCGCCCATCTCTGGAGCTCACTGAGGTGGTGCTCTGCCTTCTGTGGGCACATGGAGCAGGAATCCCCTCTTCTCACACACCCCGAAACAAAAGGCCTCTTCCGCAGGTCCAGACTTTTTCCCCCACTCCCTCCCAGCTAGTTGTGGCACACTAGCCCCGTTCAGGCTGTGTTCACGCAGCCAACCCCCGTCCTCTCCCTGGGGTCTGACCTCCGAAGCCCAAGCCTCAGCTCCCAGCCCCCATCCGCCCCAAAGGGTGAGCAAACAAGTGTCTCAGGCTGGTGAGTGGTGGTTGGCACTGATCCTTTGTGCGGGAATCTCTCCGCTTTGCCCTCTGCACCCCTATTGCTGCGCTCTCCTCCGTGGCTCTGAAGCGTCCCCCCCGTCCACCCCCTGTCCCCACCAGTGAAGGGGCTTCCTAGTGTGTGGAAACTTTTCCTCCTTTACAGCTCCCTCCCAGAGGTGCAGGTCCCATCCCTATTTTTTGTCCCTGTTTTTTCTTTTTACTTTTGCTCTACCCAGGTATGTGGGGGTTTTCCTGCCTTTTAGGAAGCCTGAGGTCTTCTGCCAGCGTTTAGTAGGTGTTCTGTAAGCGTTGTTCCACATGTAGATGTATTTTTGATGTATTTATGGGGGAGAAAGGTGAACTCCATGTCTTACTCCTTTGCTGTCTTGAACGTCCCTCTAAAATGGTTTATTTTATTGTCTAAAATATTCTTCGAACTTATATGGATGAAAAAATACCCAAAGATATCCAAAAAAAAGTGTGGAAAAGAAAAGAAAACAATGTGATGTTAGGGAGAGTAGCAATAATGGTTTTGGAAATTTCAGAAGGTACTATATCTTCAAGGTAATTAAATTAGTATGGTATGACATAGAAACAGACAAATAGATCATTGGATAGAATAGAGAATTGGAAATAGATTGTAGTATATATAAAAATATATGTAAGATGGATGAATACCATAGTTGTAGATGGATATATTTATAGCAATCATGAAGAGCTCTTACAAGAAAAAGGCATGTTGCCATGTAGAAAATGGGAAAATGATATCAACAGATAATTCACAAAGGACCAATTCCAAATATAACAAATACATAAAAAGATGCTCTAAAGCACTAGAACTCAGGAAAATGCACATAACACTAGCAATGAGCTGTCACTTCATACTTATCAAATGGCTAAAAAGAAAGCTAACATCTATTGCTGGCTGCGACATAGAGAAAGGAAAGGCGCGATCTCAAGCATCGCTGGTGGAAGTGTGAAAACTTTTTGTTGTTGTGAAACTGTCAAACAACATCTGATAAAATTAAAAATGTTTACACTTTCCAACCCAACAATCCCACTCTTGGGAATCTAGCCTTCAGAAAGAAAATTACCATGAATTAAGGAAATATATAAAAGGTATTTCCTGTAAGATTGTTTGTAGGAAATAACTGGAAACAGAATGAATGCCTATTATAGGGAAATGGCTGAATCGAGTAGGAAATACCCACACCAAAGGGAAATATGCAACCATTAAAAAAAATGCATGAAAGTTCTGTCAAGTGACTTGAAGGAATTTCTACAAGACGAAGAAAGTGTTTAATGGATACTATTTTGTAAAACAGTAAGAACAAAATAAACACAAAAAACTCATATGTGTGTCATGTATGTGTGTGTGTATCCATACAGAGTTACATGAGAAGGGAGGGAAAGGGAGACATTCAGACTGGGCTGCTCACATAGGTCATCTTGGGGTGTTGGCGTGTGGTGACTTGGCAAGCATGAAGAGCTGCTTTTACAATGCAACCCTGGAGTCAAATCTGCAGAGAACTTCTCTTCCTTTGCTGCATGAATCACTAACAGCTACAAGAAAAAAGAGCAAAAATCAGACATATTCAGTTCTGACTTGATCATAGATTATATTTTTTTCCTTCCCAGAAGCATTTTCCTTATTTCTATCTGAATTCAAAAGAGTGAGATTGTTTTGTTTGTTTTAACAATTCAATTCTCTTTACTTCTATTTCAGAATTTGTGACTTTACATTTTTACACTCTTTCCCTAGGTTTTTATTCAGGTTTAAACTTGTTATGGTGCCCATTTTTTTGAGGGTAGATTGATGGGTACTCTTGTTTCCTATGCCCTTACTGATGCTATTCAGTTTTTTGTTTATACTTTTAGCCACAACAGAACATGTTTCTATGAGCAAATTTTATTAATACTCAAATATTCTATCCTAGGTTATAATTAATAGGTGAGAATTAATTGTCTTTTAAAAAATTTTCCTTTTTCCTATTTCTTTCTTTATTTTCTTTATTTATTTTTGGTTGTGTTGGGTCTTCGTTGCAGCACATGGGCTTTCTCTAGTTGCGGTGAGCAGGGACTACTCTTCGTTTGGGTGCACGGGCTTCTCATTGCGGTGGCCTCTCTTGTTGTGGAACACAGGCTCTAAGTGCACAGGCTTCAGTAGTTGCTGCACACGGGCTCAGTAGTTGTGGCTTGTGGGCTTTAGAGCACAGGCTCAGTAGTTGTGGCGCACGGGCTTAGTGGCTCCATGGCATATGGGATCTTTCCGGACCAGGGCACAAACCCATGCCCCCTGCATTGGCAGGTGGATTCTTAACCACTGCGCCACCAGGGAAGCCCCGAGAATTAATTGTCTTAAAGGTCTCCTACTCAGTTGAGGTGGATCAGGAAAGGTTACCTGGAGGAGGTGTGTGATACATAATAGGCATTCAAATGTTTGCCAGTGAGGGAACTTCTAAACTGACACTGAAGGGGCAAGTAGGAATTAGCCAGAGAATTGGGAGAACAGATAGGTTATTCCAGGCAAGGAAATACTAATAATAACAACTGGCATTTATTGAGACAACCTGCATTTATTGGAAATTCACTATGTACAAAGTGACTCGATAACCTCTTTGATGCATTAGCTCACAGATTCTACACATTAACCCTATATTTCCAATCTACAGATGAGGAAACTGAGGCTTAGATTCAGTGGCCTGCTTGGGTGTCAAGGCCTCTTAAAACACAGTAAGGGGACTGCCCTGGTGGCGCAGTGGTTAAGAATCCGCCTGCCAATGCAGGGGACACGGGTTTGAGCCCTGGTCCAGGAAGATTCCACATGCCGCAGAGCAACTAAGCCCGTGTGCCACAACTACTGAACCTGTGAGCCTAGAGCCCGTGCTCCGCAACAAGAGAAGCCACCACAATGAGAAGCCCATGCACCGCAACGAAGAGTAGCCCCCGCTCGCCATGACTAGAGAAAGCCCACGTGCAGCAACGAAGACCCAATGCAGCCAAAAATAAATAAATGAGTAAATAATACAAAACACACACACACACACACACACACACACACACACACACACAGTAAGGGGTGGAATTGGGATTCAAACTCCAGTCTGTCTGTTGCCAAAGCCTGAGCTCTTACCTGCTATAGTGTACAGCCTCCCCTAACTGCAGGTGTAAGAGGCTGCATTCTGTCTCCTGAATGTATTGGGTTACTTAACAACTCACCCAGGCATGACCATACTACCTTCTTCACATTTCACTACCTGAAAGAATTTTGTAACATTTCACACCTGGATGTTTGTGCACCTTGCCTTCTAGATCTTTTAGAAAAATGTTCAGTGAAGCAATTTCCAGCATTAACCTGCAGGTGGTCCCAGTATTAATACTATTCTATTCAGAGAAGTATCTATGTATTCTATTCTGCTTCTAGAAATTTTAAGATACCTAACTCTACTGAGTGGGGAAAATATTTTCCCTAAGGTAATTCAATAATTTAAACACATTTTTTCCTGATTTTCTTCTGAAAATCTAAATAGCTTTTACAGTAGGTTGTCTTCATTAACTGTTCTTTACTCATATATGTGTATAAAGCACTAAATGACAAGGATTCTATTCTACTCCAAGTGAAGGTAAGGTAGTCAAAACTCTGCCTCATGTTCAGCTCTGTCTTTGGGATCGCTTGTTTACCAGGAACAGAAATCCTCTTAAACGAGCTAAGGAAAAAATGAGGAATTTACCTTAAGATACCAGAGTATCTCATGGATCCTGAAGGAATCAAGTTGACTTGGGTCTCCAAAGAGGCTAAGAAATGAACAGGAAAAGAGTCAGGAACCTACATTATTCTGGAGTCAAGTGTTCTCTATTTCTGATTCTCTCTGTTCACCTGCTTTTTTCTTTCTACTGCAGATCAGCCACTTCTATTTCAGCACACAAGGACCCCCTACCGGGTTTGGATGACTCCCAGGTCAATGTACAATTGAGTTAGACTCTGAGTTCCCTGGTTTAAATGATCTGAAGTTCTGCTGGCCCACTAATAAATTGCTTCCCCCCACATCCAGCCCTGGTCTGAATAATTGTGAGCAAGGAAGTGTGGGACCATTTAGTATACAGTATGTAGGGCTCCCCTCCAGGGCCTTGGAGAAGACAGATCTCTAAGAATAGTAAAGAGGGTAGGGCTTGCTGCCATTAAAGTAATAGTCTACAGACAGTAGTAACAAAAGGAGTAACATTTTACATAAAATCAGCCAAGCTTAGATATTCCTGTCCAGCTGGACATATACAAATGCAATGCAAATAATTTCAAGATGCCTTTATGGAACCTTTCTCAATTCACATATCCAAGTATGGCTCTTAGGAAAATGTTGTTTGATGCCTAAGAACGATGTAGTCCATAAATAATGCTTTCTTTCAATTTTCATAGGATGAAGTTTGACTTGGACCTTAGTCACAGACTTGTGACTTGAGGAAAACTCTTAGTGTAAAATGTATTAACTCTAACACATTTCAAGAAAATTCATGTTCCTACCCCATGGGTACCTGGCATGAGCCAGGTGATCCATGTATGTTTATCAAATGAGTGAATGTCAAGTTTTGCCAGTCTTTCAAGAACCATGCCACTCTGTTAGGTAAACTGATAAGAATGTTTTGCCTCCTGTTTTATTCAGGGGATAATTTATGTATTATACAATTTTGATTTTCCTGCCGGTGTCCTGCTGCCCCAAATTTGACAATTTTGTTCAACATTAGCACCGAATCAAATTATAAGACTCAAATCAGCCAACTTCCTTGGCAAAGGGTTGACAGAGGTGAGTGGAGAGAACAGTGGAAAGACTGAGGCTAAGAATAGACTTTTTGGATTGCTGGTAGATTTTTATCATGGTCTCTGCTCACTTGCCATTATTAGCATGGGTAATTAATAGCTGGCTAGCTGGATTTCCTCTTAGTCTCAGGTTCTATCATAATTCAAGTGAATTTAATCAGGACTGATGCTAATAAATGGATTTCTAGCCTGGACCCCTGGGAACTTTCCAGGGGGTGGTGAGTGGAAGAACAACCGAGAACAACCAAGTGGCATCTTTGTCCCTCTGCAGTATCCTGCTGTGACAGATCACCCTGGAACATACACCTGCTTGTCCACAGTTATCATATGATATCCTTAGATACCATAATGATGGAATCCAATGTGTCAGCTTGGGTTTAAAAATATGTCTCTAGTAGCTTTCGTTTTTATTATTTCATGTTGTCTGGTTCTCATTATTTCTTATTTTTTACATTTCTGCATGTTAGCCTCTATATTCTGTTCATTTGTTATATTTTCTTCTAAGATTCTTGAGGAAGGGTGTTTATTTTTTAGCAATCAGTGACACTATTTGGGAAGTGATGAGTTTTGCTATTGTATTTGCTGTGCCCCTCAAAGCACAGTCCTCAAGTGAAGGACTTGAAAACATATATTAGAGAGGAGCCTCTGGCTCTAGTTACAAGCTACACTTAGTGTATTAGATATACTCCACAAAATTCTACTGAATTTTAGTCCTCATCAGTTTAAAAAAACTCCAGTCAGCAAAACACACAAATAGGTGACTATAGACTGAATGTCTGTGTCCCCCCCAAAGTAAATATGTTGAAACCCTAACCTCCAAGGTGATGGTACTTGGTGGTAGGGCCTTTTGGGAGGTGTTTAGGTCATGAGAGCATAGCCCTCATGGGTAGGACTTGCACCCTTACAAGAGGCTCCAGAGAACTCTCTCACCTCTTTTACCACATGAGGACACAATGAAAAGACAGCTGTCTATGATGGACCAAGAAGCCTGCTCTCACCAGACACTGAATCTGCCAGTGCCTTGGTCTTGGACTTCCCAGCCTCCAGAACTGTGAGAAATAAATTTTTGTTGTGTATAAGCCACCCAGTCTATGATATTTTTCTTATAGCAGCCCAAACAGACTAAGACACAGGCCTTCATCATTTCCAAGTTTAGATGTGCTTCTAACACTGGGGGACAAGGCCCACTCCCACTCAGCATGGGTAACTTTTTTGTAGCCAGCTCTTGTGTAAGTGCTTTCACTGTTTGTGATTTTTACACAGTCAGATTATCCTTTGGCCACAACTGTTCATGCATTTGAGCACAAGATCTTGAATATTTATTTGTTATCATATATCTGATATTCTGTGACTCTCAAAATAGTACCATCGCCTTATTACATAAACTCTCAATGCTACATGACCATTGATAAAAAATACCCAGTCACTGAGAGTCTCATAAACACCAAGAGCCTTGGGGTATGTCTTCAGGGGCACAGCTACATTCCTTCAACAGATGCATCTGCTAATTCATTTTTATCACTGCCTGCCCAAGCTGAATCAGAGAGCAGCCACCATGTTTCTTGTTAGGTGGATGCCCCAATAAACAGCAATAGCTGTGAAAGCCAGTGGAGAAGTGCATTTTCCCCTTTCTCTGGAATTCTAATTTATTTGATGGATTCTTAACTGCTGGGGAGAAAAGGGGTATGACCTTGTCCAAAGCCTGGAGAGTGGACTAGATCTCTTTTGGGAGTAGAGACGACATTTTATGGCTTTGTGCATTTCTCTCACATTGTTCATTGTCCTTTGGAAAACTCCTTTCAGAAGTCTCCCCTTCTCAAGAAACTCTTCAACCCACAAATAAATTCTACCGAACCCACAGGATCCGAAACCCGTAGACCCGGGTTCAGTTTCCCTCCTTAGAAGCTGCTGACTTAGCGTGTGTAGCTGGACCCTTTTCTGCAGCAGGGGCTAAGATTACTTTCATCCAAGTTACAGGATGACAGCGGCCCCTAGTTTGGCAGCCCTGCAGAAGTAGGAACGGCCATGTTCAGCCGTGTTCAACCCACAAAGAATCCATCTTAAAAATTTAGTCGTAGTTCATTCTTCCAAAAACCAAGCCAGACCCACATTGACCCACCCAGGTGCCAGCTCAGTTTCTGTGGAATCAGAAACATCCTGATGTTACAACGCCCAGTCTCCCGATCTTTTTCTTCTTTTCTTTCTTTTTTGCCTACTCTTCCATTTTTCCAAATTACCTCTTGGCTGCCAATGACTTAGATTTGCCTGTTGGGAGCCTGGTAGTTGGGTCTTAAAACCAAAGAGGCAGACGTCTCAGAGGTTGTGTTCTCTAAAGTTCTCTCCAGCTCTCTAAATTTCAAAACTTATATTTTGAAATATAAATTCAAAAAATCTCAAGGTCTAGTATCTATATATCTACATCTATGTTTCTTAAAGACTCACAACTCTTATGCAGTATAGATTGAGTTTTAGATGAAAGTTTATCCAAGAAATATTTATTGTGTATCTTTATGCAGTCGGAATGAGAATACAGTGGTGAACAAGACAGAAAGATCCCTGGTTTCCTAGAGTGGGCATTCTAGGAGCAGAATGGCTCCATAGAATTATCTACTTCAGAAGTCAGTGAGAAAAATCGTGCTAGAAACTGGAAGGGAGTATGCATTTGCCATGTTCTGTAGTGTACTATAGACACAGAATTGAAAAAAAAGATTTCACAGGAAAATATTTCAGGTCGATTACTTCCATTCAGGAAATACATGCTCATTATTTTCTTCAAACTAGAAATTACTTTATCCCTTTTATCTTTGAAGTTCTCTTAAATCTGTTATTATTCAGATCTCTATCCAATTTCTCATCAAATTGCCCTATTTGTAGCTTCCAAACGTTAACACCTCTATGCTGAAATGGAGCCTATAAAATGCGTTAGGGGCTTAAACTGTGTGTGAGGCAAAAATGGTATTTAAGCCCTTAATGAAATTATGAGCTTTGGAAAGTGTCGCATTTTGGGTTTATGGGAGTCTTCTTTCACTTCCTTTTTGGGGGGGGTGGTTAGGGAGGGTGGGAAATACTCAATACACGTTTACTATATTTATTGTCTTCTCTTTTAAAATACAATTTTCATGAACTAGCCATTTTATGAACACTTCACATTGCTTGAAGGCATCTGTAAACTTCGTGTGTTTTTCCAACTCTCAAAGCAGTTTCTTCGTACTGGTCTGATTCTCACAGGCAGAAAAGCTAAACATGTCTCTCGTCGCTTCACCGATCTTTCTCCAGAAAAGTGAAAGTGAAGAGAAAAGAAAATAGAGAAAAAAGGAGCACGGAGGAGGAGAGAGAAAAAGGGGGGAGAGAGTGGGGGGCGGGTAAGGGAGTCAGAAAATGAAGGAATACGAGAGCACCGGAGCACAGACTGCGGACGCACAGACCCAGAGCAGCCACAGCGCGGAGCTGCTGGTGGCCACTGGTCGCCGGAGCTGCCAATCCGGGCGTAATCCTGTAGGAATTTCTCCCGGGTTTAGCTGGGAGTCACACTGCCGCCTCCCCTCCTCGAGACGCCCGGAGAAGCCCAGAGAAGCGGGCTCCGGAGGGAGGCTGGGAGCGGTAGGAGAAGAGGAGGAGGAGGAAGGGAGGAGGACCCTGGGAGGGAGGCGGCGGCGCGGGAGGAGGAGGGGCGCAGCCGCTGAGCCACTAGCTCCGCTCCGACGCGCTTCTCTCCAGATACTCCGGGAGCTCCAGCCGCGCGGATCAGGCGCTCCCACCGCCCTGCGCCCAAACTTCAGCTGCAGCTACATTCCAAGCCACCTAATTTATTCCTCAAAAATCAGAAACGGAGCCGCGACACGGGGAAGAAGTCCGCGGAGGAGTACAACAACAGCAGAGCAAGAAGAGCTCCAGAGAGCTGCCTCACCGGAGCAACAGCTAGGCATCGGTTGTGTAGGAACCAACAAGTGAGAAGGCGCCGCGTTCCCGGGGCGCAGCCGCAGGCGCAGCAGGAGGAAGCGAGAGCCCGGAGCCCGAGCTCCCGAGCCCGAGCCGCGGTCTCTGCGGCTGCTCTGCTCCGGTCCTTCTGCGCAGGCTGCGCCGGGCGCTGGGCGAGAGACTTCGTTTTTCCCTCGTTGCAAAGCGGCGGCTGGGAGCAGCCGGTCCCCGGGGAATATGCGGCGCGCTTGGATCCTGCTCACCTTGGGCTTGGTGGCCTGCGTGTCGGCGGAGTCGGTGAGTGGGCCAGGCTGGGGACGCGCGCGCCGTTTAGGGTGCAGAGACCGAGCAGAGTCCGCAGAGCCCGCGGGGAATCGGGGAGCGCCACCTGGGGGATGTCCCCCATTCCCAGACGTGCCCCTCGGCCCCCGGCGATCTGCTGGGACAAATGAGCTCGCTCCTCCACTCCTCTCCCCCTTCGCTTCCCGCAGAAAAGCGCCGCTCGCTGGAGTTGTCCCGAGGTCCCCCGGGATGAGGGCAAGAGTACTGCAGTTTTGTCGAACCGCAGAGGCCCCTGAAGTCACTCCCAACTTCTTTGCAGTCGGAGGGTCTGGAAGCGTGGCCGGGAAGGACCGATGGGGAAGGGTGGCCGGAGAGAGGAAACCCGGATAGGGCTGCGAGGGAACTGGCCCCCTCCGCGCGCTCCCCGAGACCCGGAGACGCCCTGGAAACTTTGGGGTCCCTTCTCCTGCACACCATCCCCCCAAACCCTCACGCCAGCTTTCCTACTCGATTGAATGCAGGTTCTGGGGAGATGGGGCTCAGCTTTAAGAAACCCTTGAGTGTCCGGAGAGGAAAGTTTGCAAAAAGTTCTTTTGTTTGATGTTCCCCTGGCTGGGGCGAGGGAGCAGACACTACGTGGAAACGCTACCGGCGGAGGCGCAGTCCTCGGTCCCGCGGTGGGTGAGCGGAACGCGTCCGAAAATGCCGGGGTGCGGGCCTCTGGACTCCCGGTGGTGCGGCGACCCGTGCTTCCTGCGGGGCGGGGGGCAGCTCGCGGGGCCTTAGGGACAGGAGGGCATTTCAGTATGGATTGCACTCGAGTGCAGCAGCGGGGCGAGGCGGGGTACTGTGACACTGCGATCGGCCTCGGGTCGATCGGCCTCGGGTCGCCCGGCCGCTCGGAGACCGAGGCTTCCATCCCGCCATGCTTGCCCTCGTGGGACCCGGCGGGAGTACCCCGAGGCCCGGAGGAGTCTCTTCTCCGGCGGGGCCGGCTGCGGGCACCCAGCCTCCCTCCCCGGCCTCGGCCGTGGGAACTTGGTTTCTCCTCCTCTGGGTCGCGTTTTGGGGGGGTTGGAGCTTGCTTCCTTAAGACGCCCAATGAGCGCCCTCTAAAGAGAACTGCCTCCTGGGCTTTCACTTGTGCTTGGCGGCCCCTACCTGGGCGCCCTGAGCTTTGTCCGCGATCCCGTCTGCAGCCTCAGGGCGGTCCGGGGCCTCGGTTAGGGAGTGCAGCTGTTTCTGTCCCTTCCAGTTCCCCATGTCTCCTCCCTTTGCCACCGAATAACTTGTCCATTTCTAATAAACTGAACCGCCTCTTCGAAGACAAATAATGTCATCTTCAGAGGTGGTTTTGTGAGTTTCTCCCCCTCGCCTTTAGCGTGTTATTTCTCCCTTCTCCCCCGACCCCAGCCCCCTTTTTTGAGTTGATGCGATTTAGGATTGGGAAACCTCTTTGGCACTCAGCAGCAGATGGGCATTTTTCATCGGTGTGGGAACCTCTGTGTGTGCTAGCAGGTGCCCAAACGTTAGGCGAGATTGGAGAACAAGTAGGATTGTAAACTGAACACAGCAGATGAGAATTTGGGTGCTCCGGCTGTAGAATAGAACTCCGAAACGTATCAGCATTTCTCTTCGGCAAATGATCGTTTTATCCCTTGGGATTGGTAATCTCCCAGCCAGTTATGAACTTTGGCTCTTTGCACACCGAAAGGGAGAGATTCTCTGTTTATTTCAGAAAAACATTATTGCTCATCTTGTTGCAAAGCAGGGCAAAGGGAGAACTCCATCTAAAGATTTTCAGGAGAAGCCTGCCTGCCTAAAAAGCTGTGCAGGGTTATAAGGAGGTCCCTTTTTTGCTGAGTCCTGTTCATAAATTTGCTAGAAAGTGTTGATGTTTGGGAATTCTAGAGGAATAATGTTTCCTTGGAGTTTTGCATAAATCTGACAGTGCTTCTTTTTTTTTTAACATCTTTATTGGAGTATAATTGCTTTACAATGGTGTGTTAGTTGCTGCTGTATAACAAAGTGAATCTGCTATATGTATACATATATCCCCATATCACCTCGCTCCTGCGCCTCCTCCCACCCTCCCTATCCCACCCCTCTAAGTGGTCAAAAAGCACCGAGCTGATCTCCCTCTGACAGTGCTTCTTAAGGAAGCTTTTTGGCTGAACTATACCTGTCTTCTCTGGTGACACCTCTACCCCCAACTCTGTGCCTTTGGGGTTCTAATATTTCTCATTTCCAACCAGAATTGGGTGCTTTCCAAGTGAGCTGTTTCACTGTGGTAGATACTGTTTTCAGTAATTGGAATATCATTCAAAAGGGTGATTAGATATTTTTTAAATGTCAACTTGAAGACTGTAGCAGAGAGTCTTTGTTAAGCAGTGAATCAATTTTTCTCAATAGAAGCTTTTTCAAGGTCCAGAACAGCCAATAGTCCATTTAAATTACTTTTCAGCCTCTGTTTCACATGTAGCAGCATAAACGTATGCGAAGTTGAAAGACTTCACTTTTCAACATTTAGTTATTAGAGTACATGATTTCCAGTACTTCTAATTTTAATTGGAAAACTGCAACTGTTTTCTGGGAGTTAGAAGTAGTGATCATCTAAGCGTAAAGCCTCTCATTTTCAAAAGGAAGAACATCTCCAGTTAGTGCATTCTTGAGTTTTATACTAAGTTCAAGGGGGTGAAAAAAGAGGTTCTCAGCAACCAAGGCTCAAAGCTGTCTGTGGAAAGGAACTGGTGGCCCTGCCTTTCTGGACGCTGGAGACATCAGGGCGAGCCTGGTCATGGCGATGCATTTATACCTCCCACCGGCATGCGAGAGGAGAGACTGACAGAGTGTGGCAGTAGTGATATGCTGCTGCTTTTCTCTCAGTTTTTTACATGACTGTTTATCTTCAGAAAGAATACATTGCAGACTGCCATAAACACGTAATTTGAACTGGAAGTATGCTTCAGAAAAGGAAGCGTTTTGAACTAGTGGAATTTTTTGCACATGCTTAGATGTGTGTAAATTAAAAGAAACTGTCAGATCATTTGGACCCATGCCTTACGTCTCCGTGTATTATGAAAGGCAGGCCTTGGAAAACTTGCATTTGAAGGAAAAATTAAATTGAAACCATGTAACCTTTTGCAGTTCTTTAGAAAAATACATTTTGGCTGCTCTAGTCATGTGGCAGATCATACTTGCGAGGGAATCTTAGAGAAATAAGGGCTCTTTCTCTGTTAGTTGGATATTAGCAGGAGGTAGATGTCACTTGAGAAGGGAAGACCTTATTAAGATCAGGCTTGTGGAAGATGGGCATCCAGAGGAATTTGAGTACACCCTCCAACTCTTGCTTCTGGGACCCGGAACGTATGATTTTGATGGTGCTTGCCATTTGAGGAACTGTGGAATATGCTTACACACAAGGCACCTTGAATAATCATTCGTTTGGAAGGGATTTCAAAAGATCATCTAGTTTTTTTCTTGGGTAGAACTAGTTCTCAAGTCTCCTAGAAGCCCCCAGAGACCCGACTGGCCAGCTTCAGGGGGCCCGGAGTCTCCTCAGGTTGGCAAAGCCTGAGGCTGACCAAGCCACACCGAGCCCGGCCAGCTCTGTCAATTCAGGTTTACAGGGAGTCCAGTGGCATAACGCCACAGTGCTATCGGCATGTCAGCTGGCAGTGATCTTAGGTCATGTGAAGAATGTCATCTGAGTTTAGATTCTCACGAGATTGTCTCTCCTCCTTTGCCAAAGAAGCAAACCAAAAGATCTTGCCCATCGTTTTCTTCTTCCCAAGACAGAAGACCTGCTGTTCATGCCACTGTCGAAGGTACATTCCGGTATTTCAAAACCACCTAATTCTTTCATGCACCAGAAGCCAAAATAAAGTTTTAGAGAAAAGCAAGAAGGAGTGAGGAAGAGCTTTCGCTGAAAACAAGCTACTCTTTTTCAGTCACCTCTGCCAGTACCATCATCTTAATTCTAGATTTGAATCAGATTTGAATCTTGAAGTCCGGTCCTTGACCCATTCATCTTTGTTGACTTTCGTGACCAGTTGGCCACTATATGCACCTATATGTTGTTCATTCCATGATATTTATTCAGCATCTATTGTACTAAGTGCTCAGGATAAAGGCGTAATCAAACCAGGCAGCCAGGAAGTGTTTCCCCTTCAGGTTTTTCTTTGTTGGCACCTTGCCAGCATGTGCCCCATGTCAACAGCCTTGCCATTGCCCTTCCTGGCCCAGATGCTCACCTGCTGTTTGATTTACCCTGTACCACTTGGATTGTGTTTCCTTGTTATCATGGTGTGGAGTCTAAATACCTCTGCCAGATTTATATGATGCTCCAGAAAATCACTCCTTCCTAGTTAGTCCCACCCCCCCCCGCCCCCATCCCTCTCCATCACGTCTCCCGGCCCTCGCCCACTCATCTCACTTTTGTGAATGCTCGCTGGACATAGCCACCTCTTCAGTGTTTCTCCTTTTAAATTCTGTTGATTCAAATCCAAGCTCCAGACAGCCTTTCACGACTGATCTAGCCATTGTTTTTCTCTTTCTTAAATAGTAACGCAGACTGACAATCAGAATCACTGTAAGTATGTAAAAATAGAGATTTCAGGGCCTTCTAACAATCAGAAACCTAAAGGGGGTGGGGGGTTGGTATTTTTATAAAGCATCTCAGATGATGCTAAAGAATTAGCCACATCTGGGAACCACTGGTCTAGTAACACACTTTACCCCTTCTACGTGCTATTTTGTGTTAGTCTTGGGGCTCCCAGGGGTAAGAAGCTTTGTGACCCTGAGGGACCAGTGTAGAGATAAAGGGTTTGGGTGGGGGAGATGTTGCTACTTTGCCACTTACTCCGTGTTAGGACTTGGACAAGATACTGACACTTTGAGTCACTTAAAAAAAATACATATGTGCGTGTGCATATAAATTGCACCTGAGAATGCCTTTATAACAGGATTGTTGTGAGGATAAAATGATGGAGCGTGGGAGTGGTACCTGAGGCACAGAAAGTAAGTGTTGTTTTTTTTCCTTCTTCTTTCTTGGGCTGTTTTCTTGACTATGAAATGAGAGAGCCATATATGATATTCTTGAGGCCCCTTAGCCCTCTGATGTTTTGGAGACTGGCACTGAGGGGAAGGTCCTTGTTTCCACACCTTTGACCCCTGTGGTAAATACCTGTTGATGCTCCATACTTAAGGGCAGGTGCCCATGGCTGGGGCAGTCAGGGTCAGCTGGTCCTGCTGAAGCTCTCCTTCGCTCTGGTCACTGAAGACAGTGTGGTCTGGGGTCAGCTGAATCTACCAGCTTGGGGGTGGACCTGGGTTAGTTTGCAAGTTTTGACTCTCGACCTCAGTTTCATCCACATTGTGGTGTTGAAGAATAAAAAGGCAAATCCAGTGCCTCCCATCAGTGTACATTCCTACTCCTTCCCGTGTCCATGTCCTTTGGCTGAGTTGAGATTCTAGCAGGTCGGAAGGAGAGAGTTACAGTGGCATCGCATGCTTAAGTGCCACTGGGTGTCTAGAATGAGGTGGCACGGGAGGTCAGGGAATGTTGGGCAGCTGTGAGTAGCAATAGGGAGAATTTTTATTTTTTAAGAGTAGAAATGCATGGAAGAATTTCTTCTCTTAGCAGTTTGAGATGTGGGTCCTGCTATTAAAAATCTCCATTGCATTTTGATGAGTCTGTTTCTAGGGCAACATTCGTTTTAACAACAAGGCTAGAGGGGTGATTGCCTCTGAGTAGGAAAGGACACTGTTGAAATAGACTGTGTACATCTGTTTTTCTTGGGTATCTCAAAGAATTGGTGGGACTAGGAGAAAGTCACTGGAGATTTCCCATTTGAATCAGCAGTGAGGCCAACTGGTACCCCAGTCAGTGATGTGAGAGTCAGGTCATGGTGTTGGACTCCAAGCTATAGAAAAATATTATTAAAGACAAGATATGTTTTCACATTTCTCTCCTCTGTTGTTGAATCTGTTCTGTGAAAAATGTCACAAAGATGCAGTAAAATGTGTCCTTTGCAAAGCATTTTGATGTTTTCTTATCTTTATACAGGTATATTAAATACAAATAGTACAGATGTTTAAGGAATATGTACAATAAATAGAGTTTAGTCTCATGGTAAGAATGACACATGGAGCAAGGTAAACAAATACTAAAGGAAAATTATTTTTTTAAAGTTCTTATCAAAAAAAGAGTAAGAGTTAAATATGTATTTTTGTACAATGTATTGTTAAATATAAAGATAGTGAAAATAAATGTACAGTATTGAAGGCAAAAGAGAGGCTTTGCACACATATAATTAACAATCTTAATCCCTGTGGGACCTCAGCTTTCCCAGCTATAAAATGATAAAGTGAACTAGAAGAACTTCTGTCTTTAATATTTATTTTTTTCTATATGCTTCAGGGTATGATTGGAGCAATGTTAAGATTAACCTAATCAATAAGTAATTATTAAGCTCCTGCCAAATACTTACTATTTTATTACTGGAGCAAGGAATTTCTTCACATTACAGAAATGTAAAGCTACTGGTAAAATGCTGGTGGTAATCAGTTAACTTGAGCTAACTATTCATCATGTACTGGGATTATATACATTGCTCTGAATATTCATGATCTAATATCTAGTGTTTTCCCATATATTTCCTGATATAGGCCAGTGTAGCAGCAAGAGCAGTTGATGTGATGGAACTCACTTTCATTCTAGAAAGAAGACAACATGACTTGTTGATGTAATCTGGAGGGCTTTTGAAGCATAATCCACTGAGGGTCTCAGGTTTCTCATTTGGTTTCTGGCCTTGACCTTCATTTCCAGAGAGGGGCCTTTAACTGCCTTCCCTTTGGTTCCTTTCTATAGCACCAGAGCCCAGCGTCAGTGCTGTAGAGACCATAGCAAGAGTCTAAATGAGAAGACAGTATGGTACAGTGGTTCAGAGCCTGGGCACTGGAGTTAAGACTTGCCTGGGTTAGAATCCACTTACTGTGTAAACTTGGGCAAGTTTCTAAACCTCTCTGTGCTCAGTTTTCTCATCTGTAAAATGGAATATCGTCAAATAGGTTCTTAGGATTACATGGGACAGAACACACTGGAGCTTTTAACACAGTGGCATCTTCACACTCAGTGTCACATGTTAGTTACTTATATTCTGTTTTCTGCTTCCCTAAAGAGTGGGGGCTTGACACTCTACGGGCTCATCTGATAAGCTCCAGCCCAGAGGGTGGCCTGGAAACTACATGATTGAGCCTGCATTTTCATAGCTGGGGTTCTTTCCCTGACTTGGGGAGGCCTAGCTCTACCTCGAGATATTGGGGACATTTTTGTGTAGATATACTGGGAGATACTGTGGGTTTGGTTCCAGACCACCACAAAAAAGCAAAGATTGCAATAAAGCGAATATCACAATAAAGTGAACCACATGAGTTTTTTGGTTTCCCAGTGCATAGAGAAGTATGTTTATACTATACTGTATTCTGTTAAGTGTAGTGTGTTGTGTCTAAAAAAATCAATGTACATTATCATAATTAAAATTTTTTATTGCTAAAAATGCTAACCATCATCTGAGCCTTCAGCGAATTGTAATCTTTTTGCAGGCAGAGGGCCTTGCCTGGATGTTGATGGCTGCTGACTGATCAGGGTGGTGGTTACTGAAGGCTGGGGTGACTGTGGGAATTTCTTAAAATAAGACAACAGTGAAGTTTGCTGCATAGGTTGACTCTTCCTTTCACGATTTCTCTGTAGTATTTGGTGCTGTGTGATAATCTTACCCACAGTAGAACTTCTTTCAAAACTGGAGTCAATCCTGTCATACCCTGGTGCTGCCGTATCAACTTGGTTTATGTCATATTCTAAATCCTTTGTTGTCATTTCAATGATCTTCACCAGGAGTAGATTCCATCTCAAGAAACCCCTTTCTCTGCTCATCCATAAGAAGCAACTCCTCATCCATTCACGTTTTATCATGAGAGTGCAGCAATTCATTCATATCGTCAGGTTCCACTTCTAATTCTAGTTCTCTTGCTATTTCCACCACATCTGCAATTACTTCCTCCACTGAAGTCTTGAACCCCTCAAAGTCATCCCCTCAAAGGGTTGGAATCAACTTCTTCCAAACTCCTGTGAATGTTGATATTTTAACAAACGTTCTTAATGGCATCTAGAACGGTGAATCCATTCCAGAAGGTTTTCAATTTGCTTTGTCCAGATCTGTCAGAGGAATCACTGTCTATGGCCCTACGAAATGTGTTTTTTAAATAGTAAGACATGAAAGTTGAAGTGATCCATGGGCTGCAAAAAGGATGTTGTGCTTGTAGGCATGAAAACAGCATTGCTCTCCTTGTACATCTTCATCAGAGCTCTTGGGTGACCAGGTGCATTGTCAATGAACAGTAATATTTTGAAAGGAATCTTTTTTTTCTGAGCAGTAGGTCTCAACAGTGGGCTTAAGATTACGTAAACCATGTTGTAAACAGATGTGCTGTCATCCAGGCTTTGTTATTCCATTTACAGAGCACAGGCAGAGTAGATTTAACATAATTCTTAAGGGCCATAGGATTTTCTGAATGGTAGATCAGCATTGGCTTCAGCTTTAAGTCACCAGCTGCATTAACCCCTAACAAGGGAGTCAGCCTATCCTTTGAAATTTTGAAACCAGGCATTGACTTCTCTGTAGCTGTGAGAGTCCTAGATGGCATCTTCTTCCAATAGAAGGCTGTTTCATCTACATGGAAAATCTGTTGTTTAGTGTAGCCACCTTCATGAATTATCTTAGTTAGATCTTCTGGATAACTTGCTGCAGCTTCTGCATCAGCACTTGCTGCTTCACCTTGTACTTTTACGTTACAGAGACGGCTTCTTTTCTTTTTTTTTTTTTTTGCGGTACGCGGGCCTCTCCCTGCTGTGGCCTCTCCCGTTGTGGAGCACAGGCTCCGGACGCACAGGCCCAGCAGCCATGGCTCACGGGCCCAGCCGCTCCGCGGCACGAACCTGCATCCCCTGCACTGGCAGGCGAACTCTCAACCACTGTGCCACCAGTGAAGCCCTGGCTTCTTTTCTTAAACCTCATGAACCAATCTCTGCTAGCTTCAAACTTTTCTTCTGCGGCTTCCTCACCTTTCTCAGCCTTCATAGACTTGAAGAGAGTCAGGGCCTTGTTCTGGATTAAGCTTTGGCTTAAGGGAATGTTGTGTCTGGTTTGATCTTCTAACCAGACCATTAAACTTTCTCCATATCAGCAATAGGCTGTTTTGCTTTGTTATCATTTGTGTGTTCACCTGAGTAGCACTTTCATTTCCTTTAAGAACTTTTTCTTTGCTTTCACAACTTGGCTAACTGTTTGGTGCAAGAGGCCTAGCTTTCGACCTCTCTCCGCTTTTGAGATGCCTTTCTCACTAAGCTTAATCATGTCTAGCCTTTGGTTTAAAGTGAGAGACTCTTTCTTTCACTTGAACATGTAGAGGCCACTGTAGGGTTATTAATTGGCCTAATTTCTATATTGTTGTATCTCAGGGAATAGGGGGCCCCGAGGAGAGGGAGAGAGATAGGGAACTGATCCGTGGAGCAGTCAGAATACATCCAACAGTTATTAAGTTTGTTGTTTTATATGGCCGAAGTTCGTCCCCAAAACAATTACAACAGTAACATCAAAGATCACTGATCACAGATCACCATAACAAATATATTAATAATGAAAAAGTTTGAATATTGTGAGAATTACCAAAATGTGACACAGAGACACGAAGTGAGCAAAAGCTGGTGGAAAAGTGGCGCCGATAGACTTGCGAGACGCAGGGTTGCTGCAAACCTTTAATTTTTAAAAAATGCTGTATCTTTGAAGCACAATAAAACAAAGTATGCCTGTACTCACCCTTTTCTCTAAATGTGGGTGATGTGAGAGAATATGTCATCGATTATTTCTGGCCCATGGACAGTTTCTCCAGTAATTTTATCTCTACAAATCTCTCCAGAGGAAATAATCGTAGCTGGGTAAATGTATTTATTGAAGCCTTACTTATAATAGTTAAAAAAATGGAAACAACCTACGTGTATAATACTAGAGGAATGGTTAAATAAAAGCTTCTAAATTATACATTAATTATCATACAACCATTAAAAATGTATTGGAAGAATGTTTATAACTTGGAAACTGTTTTTATAATAGAAAAAAAAAGTCAGATATAAAACTATGTATAGACAACATTGTAAATCAACTATACTTTAATAAAAAACTATGTATAGTAAAACCCTGGTTATATTAAATAAATTTAAATATATCTACACATATATGTATATACTATGTATTTATGTATCCACAAACCTGTGCGTTGATGAAATTGCGTAGAACTAAATACACACAGATGCAAACACAAATGAGTACAGGTAAAACTGGGGAAATCTGAATAAGATTGGTCAATTGTATCAATGTCAGTATCCTTGTTTTTATATTTATAAAATGTTACCATTGGGGTAAACTGAGTAAAGGGTACAAGAGGAGTCTCTGTTATTTCTTACAACTGCATGTGAATCTACAATTATCTCAACAAAAAATTCCATTTAAAAAAAATGGCACCAGGGGACTTCCCTGGCAGTCCAGTGGTTGAGACTTAGCCTTCCAATGCAGGGGGTGCGGGTTCGATCCCTGGTCAGGGAGCTAAGATCCCACATGCCTCACGGCCAAAAAAGCCAAAACATAAAACAGAAACAATATTGTAACAAAAATTCAATAAAGGCTTTAAAAAAAATGGTCCACATCAAAAAAAAAAAAAAAGAAAAAAAACTTAAAAAAATGGCACCAGACCTAGATGGTTTTACAAATAAGTTTTGCTGATCCTTCAAGGAACAGATACTTGTTCCAAAGCTTAGAGAATGACAGAAGATTTCATGAGGTTGGCATTATTCTGTGTCAAAACCAGACAAGGAAAGCACAAGAAAACAAATCTTTAGGCCAGTTTCACTTGTGATCATAGATGCCAACTTTTTATTTTATTTATTTTTTAAACATCTTTATTGGAGTATAATTGCTTTACAATGGTGTGTTAGTTTCTGCTTTATAACAAAGTGAGTCAGCTATACATATACATATATCCCCATATCTCCTCCCCCTTGCATCTCCCTCCCACCCTCCCTATCCCACAATTTTAAATAGAATGTTATCAAACCGAGTACAGCAGCTTATTAAAAGAATAATGATGAGTTCAAGTAGGGTTTATCCAAAGAATGCTTCAGCATCAGAAAGCAATGCAGTTATTAACAGTTTAAGGGAGATAACAGTATGGTCATCTCAACAGATTCAGAAAAGCATCTGATAAAAATTTACAAAAATGTTAATATAAAGGTCTAATATCTGGTTAACTGAAGGCTTACTGTATTAGGGTTAGTACATCTGTGCTGAACACTCAATATATTTGACATGTTTAGGAACCAAAAAGCCACTGTGTACTGAGTTGTTAGGCAACAGTCTCTGCATGGATGACAGGTGCGTGACAGTGCAGTAAATTATGGGTCATAACATATATAGATCCTAATTCACATGAAGTCGTAGTTCTAGTGTTTTCATGTTTCACTTGTGTGCCCTCCCAAATTAAGATAATACAGGAGATGATATTGAAGGGTATGATGATGAGTCAGGTATGCTGTAGTTCAGTTTCTGGTATTACCACCTAAAAGCCACATGACCTTGGGGAAGTTTCTTATCATCTCTGAGCTCGTTTTTCTCAGTGTAAAATTGGGAATTATAATATTTTGCTTTTGGGTTAATTTTGAAGATTAGCCTCAATAATGACTGAAAACTTCTAACAAAAAACCCGACCCAAAGTAGGTGTTATAAACTCATTTGATCCTCTTTCCTTTCAGCTTTAAGTTTCGTGATTCCCGAGTATATTATATATGCACAAATATGTATGCATGTTTCTTGTTTCTTGCTTGCATTCTGACCCTTGGCACCAAGGGACATATGTTTTCACACATTTATGACCAGTTTATTTTTCACCAAGCAAGGTGTGATGCTGAATTATATTTTTTCTTTCCTGCATCATCCGTTTCCTGGATTACATTCAAGTAAAGCTCAAAATAGACTTGCATACAGGTTGGAAATTTAGTTGAGATTTGAAAAATCTAACATAATACTTGGGATTATAATTATAAAATGCTTAAAGGAGGTCCTATAAACACTGATTTATCTGTTAGGTTTACTAATGAATTAAAATCTTAATTTCATTTATGTCTCACCTCTGAACTCATTTAGATAAGAGTGCAGGGTATTTTGGTTTGAGTATTTTGTTTATTTTTATTTTATTTTACTTTTTTTTAAAATTTATTTTATTTATTTATTTTTGGCTGCGTTGGGTCTTCTTTGCTGCGCACAGGCTTTCTCTAGTTGCAGCGAGCGGGGGCTACTCCTTGTTGCGGTGCGCAGGCCTCTCACTGCAGTGGCCTCTCTCGTTGAGGAGCACGGGCTCTAGGTGCACGGGCTTCAGTAGTTGCAGTATGCAGGCTCAGTAGTTGTGGCTCCCGGGCTCTAGAGCACAGGCTCAGTAGTTGTGGCACACAGGCCCAGTTGCTCCACCGCATGTGGGATCTTCCCGGACCAGGGCTCAAACCCGTGTCCCCTGCATTGACAGGCGGACTCTTAACCACTGCGCCACCAGGGAAGCCCTTTGTTTATTTTTGAGTTGATTAGATTTTGTAATTGTTCTGATTAGTTATTGGATGAAGTTTCTTATTTGGTAAGTCAGTTAATAATTGACTCATGTTACTGCACATCGAACAAGGGCAAAGCTCTTGCTTGTCTTGCAGGTTAAAAAGAAATGACATGATACCTACCTTCAAGCAACTATTATCTACCTTTTGATTGTTTAGGGTAATTGCACCTAGGTTGAGCCATATTTAACACATGCATTCTTTGTAAACTATGGATCTGTTTGTTTTTGTCTGAATCTAGTTAGACGTATCTAGCAATCAAAACTGCTTAAGAACTACAGTTGAGAAGGATAAGAAGAACCCCTTGTAGAAGAGAAGTTACTGCTTTCCTAGAAAGAAGCCTTCCCTGAAGTGGCACAGTGTGCTAGAGAAAAACCAGAAGTAGACACTGGATTTTCATACTTTTTAGTTTTCCTCCACCTGCTCTGCAAGCAAAGACTTCCGAATATTAAAATGTACAAAAGATTCAAAGAGCAAGAAATTGTTTAGAACCTGAATAGGCTATTGATATTTATATCAGGCAAGAAAGAAATCTTACATTTCATCCAGTTTAATTCTCCATACTTTATAAGCTTTGGACTCTTAAAGGGGAGAGCTAGACCTTATACTATGTGTTCAGTTGATCAGATAGTCTTAACTGATGAATGAAAGAGGTATACAAGTGTTGGGATGATTTTCACTGTGTTCTTTTGGATTCTGCCTTTTCATTATGTAACCATGGGTTTTGGAGCTAGAATTGACTTGTCCAAGATCACATAGTTAGTTAATGGTGGAATTATAAGTTGGGCCCAGGCTATCTGATTTGCTGCTGTTTTCTTCTTACCATAACACATTCCCTTTTGGGCTCATTCCTCTCCCTTATTCCCTACACTAATGATTAGCACCTAATACACTTACTTCTGCCACATGTTTGATAAATAAATGAAATTCCAAGTGGAACATACGTTATATGTTATATCTCTGCATCAGTGTGTTTTGTGCAAAATGAATAAAGTGATGTTGAGATAATTTCAGAATTTCCAACAAAAAATGTGCTCCTGCTAACTTCTTTATTGTCTGTGAAGCTTTTGGCTGATTAGGGGAGAAGGGCTGAGAGCACTAGGATCTGGAAGACCCAGAGAGAGAGAGACTGAAGTCAAGTTGATTTGTAAATCTTGGGAAGATTGTGGAGACTTGCAGGCAGAAAAGGAGATAAAAACTTCATGGAGATAAGAATCAAAACTGGAAGCAAAATCCTCATGAATTACTACAACATTTTATGTAGGTAGCAAACTGCTGTTGTAGGTTGAGGGGAGAAGAACATTCTTTGGATTTTTATACTAAAATTATGTCAGAGCCTTCAGGGAAAAATGTCTGTGGAACTGAGGGCCAGGTAGAAGCACTTTTTGCCAGCACTGGATGATCTTCTAACATTTTTCTCTTGAGTACTGATGTAAATCTTAGTGTAATAACATGAATATATTTGAGTCTTAGTTTTTCAGAAAATAAGTCTGTGGGATGATATTTTTAAGAATTGAATTTTGTTAAAAGACAATAACATGAGAAATTACTACAGTGATCTCCTACTGTGTGCTTAGAACTGTTGTAGGCATTTCCCATTTATTGCCTATAATTGTCTCACAACTGCTAGGCGGTATTACTTACCATGGCTGTATTTTAGATGACAGAGCAGAAGTCAGATCCTCAGTTTTTCTAGCTTTAAATAGCCTTGGCTTGATACTGTAATCTTTCAAGAGAGCAGTGAGAGTGTTTAAATGTATAATCACTTTTTAAAGCAGTCTGATGGGTGCAGCCCCCATTAGTGATGGGTCAGACCCTTCATTTGCATGGTTGGGCTAATATTCTAGGTCACACATTTCCTGATTTCTTTACCAACATTTAGCACCTTACCTCAAAGGCTTCTCTCCACAAGCTTCTGTCTGTGGAGAGAATGGGAGAACTGAGTGTAGAATAAATAGGAATCTCTTTAAATACCAGATCTGCTGGTGTCTGGCTGTAGGGCTTTCAGCAGGTTACTTAGTCTCTCTGGGCCTCAGTTTTCTCATCTGTGAAAAGAAGGTGAGTCACAGTAGCAGCTCATCGAGATGCTATGAGGATTAGAGCTCCTGCACGTCAAGCATTTAGGAGAGTGCCTGGTGTAGAATAGTCACTAGTCTCCTGTTGACGCTAATTGAAATGGATGGCTAATTAGGTGTGCTGATCAAAGAAGAAAGCATCCTCTTTTGAGGTTTTGAAACTGAGACAGAGAAGAATGATGGTGCCACTGACCAGATGGGAAAGACAAAAGCAGAGGCTGAATTTTTTTCTTTTCTATTTTTTTTTTTTTTTTGTGGCTGTTGTTTTTTGGTGAAAAAAGGTGGTGTTTTGCCTCTTCAGCTCTTGTTCTCATCTGGAGAGTGAAGAGCAGGTTCTAGGTCAGTGGTTCTTAGCTTTTCCTGCACATTAAACTCATTTAGGGAGCCTTTCAAAGCCATCTGTACCTGAGCCCCACCCAGAACCAATTAAACCAGAATCTCTGGGGATGGGGCCCAGCCAGCTGGAAAGCTCCCCTGGTGATTCTAACTTCTAGAAGATTTGAGAAGAGAACTGTTTTGGATGCTTTTATGGTCTCCTCCAGCTCCGGAGAAAGTCAGGCACTCAAGATTTTGTCTTCTTAAACCATGCTCACCACTGCCTGTGACCCAGCCACGTGGAATACAGTGGCTTCCCAGGACAGTTCTGCTGCCTGGCACAGTCTAAGCTGTGTAGAACTGGGAAGTGCTCGCTCCGTCTGAGCCTTTTCCTCTTCTACCCTTCTCTTCAATATCTCTTTCTCTTGGGTTATACTCTTCTGATAATTATGTTGGTGGATTAGGATGCCATTTGCGAGGTCTTTAGACAGAAGATTATACACGTATAAGTGAAAGTTATCTAAGGATGTCTTTAAAAATTTGAAATATTTCCCTTGCCTTTTGAAAACTCTCCTTGTTGGAACAAAGAATGCCTGTCCTCTTGGCCTGGTTGCAGAAAAGCATGTTTGGTCAGCTTATTAGATTTGCCTGAGTTCACGCTTTGAGCAGAGAGATGGTGTGTTTTACTGATTGTAAATGTATTCTAGGGCTTGTCTGAATGTACTGGTCATGTATAAGCCGAGCACACGTGTCTTAATGATGGCCCTCTTATTGTAACTGCACTTCAGCTACTTGAACCTGGTTCAAGTTGAATTAATTCCATGGAAATAGACTGTTTCCGGTTGGAGTTGGGAAGAGAGAGTGCTTTAGGCTGTCCTGTGAATAAGACATCTGAGTTGTCTTTAGTTCTTTCTTAAGTAAAAAAGCAGCAGCCCATTATCTAATCTATTCATAGTTTACTTTGTTCAGATATCTAATTTGGGAGCATGTTTGCCCTCACTCAACTCTGAACACAATTTTCCATCCCTTGAATAAAAGAGGATCTCTTTAATTGACTCGGGAAAAAACCTTGTTTGAGAATTCTGGAGTTCTCAAAGCTTTTAAAAACAGCTCTGCAGGATGACATTAAAATGCTGACCCTTTAGAAACTACCACTCAACATGTATCTGTCCTACAATACAGCTGGAAGAAGTATTATTCTGAGCAAGCTGTTAAAGTGAGCCATTTGCTGTGATTCATAGGCTTTTAAACCCAATGAGTCTGTAATATCCAGAAGAAAAGTTATCATTACTGTTTATTATTTTGGCGACAATAGGGTTAAATCTCTCTTTACAAAGTATTAAGCGTGCACAGAGACTAGTCTTAGAAATCAAGGAAGTGGAAATGTGAATTCTACTCCCCTCCCCCAGTGTATCCCCTGATAGATGTTCCGGAGCATTAATAGAATAAAATTGGCAGATAAAGGCATTTGTTCTCAGTGGAAATTGAGGTCTGTTGCAGGAGTCATTAACTCTAGCTTTTGACAAGCGTTTCTTAAAGTGTGGATGGATCGCGGCATCTTTATCACTTAGGATCTTGTTAGAAATGTGGGTTCTGGGCCCATACTCCAGTCCAACCAAATCAGAAATCTGGAGGTGGGGCCCAGCAATCTGAGTTTTTAAAAGCTCTTTGGGTGATTTTTGTGGCTTGCTAGAATTTGACAACTACAGAGAAATGGTTCTCATCCCTGATGGTACAGGCACCACTAAAGGAGGGCCCCTAGGGGTGGGGCTCAGAAATCAGTGTTTGTTTGTTTTTTAAAGCTGCCTTGGTGATTCTACTGTGCAGGCAGGCTTGCAGACCACTGCTTTAGGGCGCTACTACTCAAAATGTGGGCACTGGACCAGCAGCCTGAGCATCACCTTGGGAGCTCATTAGAAATATAGAATCCCAGGGCTTTCCTGGTGGCGCAGTGGTTGGGAGTCCACCTGCCGATGCAGGGGACACGGGTTCGTGCCCCGGTCCAGGAAGATCCCACATGCCGCTGAGCGGCTGGGCCCGTGAGCCATGGCCGCTGAGCCTGCGCGTCCGGAGCCTGTGCTCCGCAATGGGAGAGGCCACAACAGTGAGAGGCCCGCATACCGCAAAAAAAAAAAAAAGAAAATAAAGAAATATAGAATCCCAAACCCCATCTGAGACTGCTGACTTCTAATTTGCATTTTAACAAGACTCTCAGTGACTCACAGCCACATTATAGTTGGTCAAACACTACTTTATAGAAATAGTGAGTTTCCTTTAAAGAAGTCAGTCCCTAGGATGCCCTTAATTTACAATTTTGAGGGGAGGCAGAATAGCTGCTTTGGCTTCTGTCTGGTGTTGACTCAGGGAAGCAGGCACTGATGAGGAAGCAAGGGATGGCTCGAGAGCTACTGCTTAGGAGATCCTGGGACCGTGAGGTGTAACAGTAGCCCATAAGCCATCATCATTTAAGCAGTTAAGACACTCCCCGGTGCAAGTAACAAAACTCCCAACTCAGATTGGCATAAGAAATAAAAAGAAACTTTTTGGCTAAGATAATGGAGAAGTCCAGGAGTAGTTTTGTCTTCAGTCTGGGCCGCATCAAGAGGCTTAAGTATCAGGTCTTGGGTTTTACATGTCTTTCGGTGCAACTTTCCTTTCTTAGGTTTACTCCCAGGACTTCTACTAATTAAGGTAACAGCTCAGCTGTTGTTAAAAAGAGATTTCCCCAAATATAGTGGCTTAAGATAGCTGTTTTATTTCCCTTTGTCATAACAGTCCAAAGACAGAGCTGGTGGGATGGTTTTACCATGTTCCCATGCAGCTCTTATCTGTGGCTCCAAGGTGGCTGCTTCATCCTTCCCGTCTCCCAGCCAGGAGGAAGAGTCAAAGGGTGGACATGCACATTCCTCTTTAGGCCACAGCCTGGAAGTGTAGCGTCACTTCCACTTACATCCCATTGGTCAGAGTATAGTCATGGCTACACAAAATGCAGTGCAGGTTGGGAAATGTCTCTACGTGGGCAGCCACATGCCTAGTAAGAATCTGGAGAGGTCGTATTACTAAAGAAGGGACGATTTTGGATATTGATGACAACCAGGGGAAACCACTCCCCTTGTGGTGGCAAGATGGGGTATGGCAACTTCAGGTTAGCACACAGCCTGTCTTCTCAGCAGTTGTAGAAAGAGCTTCTCTTTCCCAATTATTCTAGTAAGATACGAAAATAGATTGTCATTAACTTTTTTTTAAATATAAATTTATTTATTTATTTATTTATTTGGCTGTGTTGGGTCTTTGTTGTTGCTGTGCGTGGGCTTTCTCTAGTTGCAGCGAGCGGGGGCTTCTCTTTGTTGCGGTGTGCGGGCTTCTCATGGCGGTGGCTTCTCTTGTTGCAGAGCACGGGCTCTAGAGCACAGGCTCAGTAGTTGTGGCACATGGGCTTAGTTGCTCTGTGGCATGTGGGATCTTCCTGGATCAGGGCTCGAACCTGTGTCCCCTGCATTGGCAGGCAGATTCTTAACCACTGCCACCAGGGAAGTCCCGTCATTGACTTTTTTTTGTGTGTGGTACGTGGGCCTCTCACTACTGTGGCCTCTCCCATTGCGGAGCACAGGCTCCAGACGCACAGGCTCAGCAGCCATGGCTCACGGGCCCAGCTGCTCCGTGGCATGTGGGATCTTCCTGGACCGGGGCACGAACCCGTGTCCCCTGCATCGGCAGGAGGACTCTCAACCACTGCGCCACCAGGGAAGCTCCCCATCATTGACTCTTGATTGGCTTGACCTGACTGCCTCTGGCCTGGGTCATATGCATCACCCCTGGAACTACAAGTGGAAGAAGAGCCTGAATCCCCTTGGACCGTGATAGGAAAGGTTTGGCTCCCCAGATAAAAGTGGAGTGACTATTACCTGAGGGAGGAGAATGAATGCTGTCAAAATGGGACACCTTTTTTTTCCCTTCACCTGTGCTCTAGCTCTTACTACAGTAACTTCTCTCTCCTCTTTCAAGCCTGACCTTCACCTTACCTGATTTTGCCAGGGTAAGATATTTGACACACACAACAGTTTGCCTTGGGGCTTACACTCCTGATGACCATATCTTGGAAGTAGGTTCATATCTTGGAAGGGGGGTCATATCTTGGAAGGGGGGGTCATAACTTGGAAGTGGAGGTTGTAACTTGGATGTGGGTTCAGGCATTGCCCTTTGTCCAGGTAAAAACTCCAGTATCCATCTATTTAGTGACAAATTAAATAGCAGGCATAGTATACAGTGAGCTTACTCTTTTAACTGGCATTTGGACCTAGACAAGAAAGGGAAGTGGAGAACTTGGGAGTGCTAAAGCCAGGGGTGGAGGAGTATTTACTGTCAACTTAGTTGTGTATGGAATATTTGAAGATTATTGGCACATTAGATAAAAGGCATTTAAAAACAAATATTTTGATGAGTTTAATAAACATAGGAGACTGCAGCAATGTACTTTTGATGTCTTATTTTAATGATTGGTAAGTATTGATAAAGGAAAAGATAAATTTGTTTATCTTTGACTGATTGGTAAACTTTTTTTAAAATATTCTAAATGAAATGGTTTGCATCTTTAACTGCAAAGGACTGTATAAATAGAGGCCATCATCAAACAGTGATGAGTATTATAAAAATGATGAATTGTGCTGTGCTTACCTCTCATTCTCAAGGTTTTGTTTCCTTTAATATATATATATATATATTTTTTTTTAAATAACTTACTCATTGTATAGAAGATTTGAGGTGATTTCCAAGACTGCAGACTTTTCCACAAACTTTAGAAGAAATGATATGTGGTTGAATTATATGAAACAGGAGCATTTTAAAAGCATACCATGTTAAAAAAAGTTGTAACCGTTAAATGATAGAAAAATAATGCATAATATTCAAAATAACATGCTATTTTCAAGCCTCTCAACTGAATGCTTATTGCTTATTGCATTATTGCCCTTTTTAATAAAAATGTGGATTGCAGGCACATCTGATGTAAATGAATTAAAATTTCATTTGCCCAGAACTTTGTGTATTGCGTTAATAAGATTTACCCAAAACACTATTGTTGGTTTAATAAATATTAAAAAACACCTCCTAGTGTTTGTCATTTTTCTCCCTGGGCATTAACTGCTCTTGTGAGTCTTTACCAGACTGCTTGTGTTGTTTTGTGCCTTGAGGTATAAATAGAGACAGAAAACCTAGAAGATTCAAACAAGTTCCATACCGTAAACTATTCGCAGGTGTGTTTAGTATTCATTCAGGAAAGCCTTTTAATCTATTTCATATAAAACTACTTTCTTTTAGCATCTACATGTGCAAGAGCTTGTATTTATTTTACTGGAAATTTAAAAAACAACAATAAAAACATTTTCTGGAAAGCATCATCGTCTAACAAGCACTAGGAAGATATAATGTGATGACTTACATCTGACCCTTTGCCTTCTTGGATCTTATATTCTTTTGGACAATTAAGAATGAAAGGGGTGGTAGCTTCCAAAGAGACAGATTTTGATTGAATAAAAGAAAGCCCTTTCTAAAAGGCAGGCAGGGATGGAATAGACCACTTCAGAAGTAGTGAGGGCCCCAGGCTGGAGGTAAGTAAGCATGTGCTTGGATGGCCTTTTGGGATTTTTAGAGGAGATTCAAAGCATTAGCTGGCTGGGAGATGAGCTGACCTGTATAGCTTCCTTCTAACTTTAGATTCTATTGTTCTTATAATATTTTGAAGTTAAATGCCAAACAACTTAAAATATATTTTATTTCCTGATAACCTTGTCTTAGACTAGACATCATTTGTTGCCTCAGTTGAAGGAGTATGGCACTCTAGGGCCAATTTTCTGTTAAACTGTTGGCAAGATGTCTATTTGCCAACTTGAGGGGACAAGTAACTATTGAAATTTGCCATTGCCTCAAACTTCAAGTGACCCTGACAGGTACTTAAATGAGGAAGAATGGCCAGCTTGACTGTCTGATGTGAGCCAGAGAGGTGTGGACCTGGGAGATGAGGCAAACTCAAGTCACAGCAAGGGGCCAGGACTTGAAGGCAGTGGAAGAATCTTCAAAGGAGGAGAGGTAGACGGTCTCCAAGCCAGCATGAAGAGTATCAGGCAAAGAGGCCACTGTCCCAGGCTGTCAGGGATGTGGAAGGTAGGCTTAGCCTCCGAAGCATTCATTCCCCCATCACTTTGTGACATGCACCAAGTACCTCTTCTTCGACTGGATGAGATGGTCATGCTGTGTCATGATCACCCATGACCCATGGGACATAGCACAAAGCTTTCCTTATGAGGCTTAAGCAACCACTGTGAAAAACACCACTGAAACAAATGATGGGCAGAAGGACTCTAGGTTAGGAACCATTTCTCTACCTCTTTACTCTTGTCCAAATAGCACCCCGTTCATGTTTACTTCTTTATCCTGCATGAAGCAAGAGAATGCTGGCCGGGTAACCAGAAGACTTGGGTTCTTATAAGCTGGCCTTTCTCTGCCAGTAACCAGCAGTGACCTCTAGCACATCCATCACTCAACCTCTTTTGTCTTATTTTCCCCATTTGTAAAACCCGCTGATCTCTGCCACCAAATGTGCTATAGTTCTATAATGGCTGCACTCTTCTTCTTTTTTTTTAAGGAAATAATTTTTTTCTCCTCTCTACCTATTGCCTTGGAATGAAGTTTTTTTTTTTTTTTTTTGCGGTACGCGGGCCTCTCACTGTTGTGGCCTCTCCTGTTATGGAGCACAGGCTCCGGACGCGCAGGCCCAGTGGCCATGGCTCACAGGCCCAGCCGCTCCGCGGCATGTGGGATCTTCCCGGACTGGGGCACGAACCCGTGTCCCCTGCATCGGTAGGCGGACTCTCAACCACTGTGCCACCAGGGAAGCCCGGAATGAAGTTTTTAAAATTCCAGTCCACATTTTAACATTTTGCTCTATTCTCTTCTCCTTTGTCAGCCAAGTAAATTGGTTACAGTTGTCATTTAGAATGCTATAATCTTTCATGACTAAACACTTCCTCTCAGGGATGCCACTCCATCTAGCTGTTATAGCTCAGATTTCTTCCTCCCAGATAGGAGGATGGAGGTTGCTTCTGAGTATGGGAAATAGAAGCTGGAGTAGGAGGTGAAGTTCTCACAGTTGGGAGAATGTGCTCCACCTGTTAGAGACAGGAAACAACTGGGGTGTGAAGGCCAGCTGTCCTTGTTCTGTGGATGGCAATTCCCAGCAGATTTTTTTCCTCATTTTGGGGCTCTGAACGTTACACACTACGCAGTTTCTTTGTCCTGGAATCTAATAGTTCTGTTAAAAACTGTGCAAGTGAATGTACTCTAGAAAGATACTGAGACTTTGAGTAGCTCAAGCATGGTATTCTGGGGGTCCCAAGGAGTGACTGAACCGCCTCTTCTAAAGGCGAGCATTTCACCCAGCATGATTTATCCACAGACTTTCAAATCTGACTATCTCCCAAATGCCTATGAAATTGATGGCAAGTATTAGTATGAAAAATGCTGCCCAACTGTGATCACAACTGGCCCACCGATTTACAGCTCATTAGCTCCAGGACTGCCCAGAGGAGGCTTTCCAGGTGGATGGGTCTCCTTGCCTAAAGTGCTGTCCTCACACTGCCTGGATTAGAAACATCTTGGGGGAGGGAAAGGGGGGTTTGTTAAAAATGCACGTTCTGGGCTTCCCTGGTGGCGCCGATGCAGGGGATGCAGGTTTGTGCCCCCGTCTGGGAGGATCCCACATGCCGCGGAGCGGCTGGGCCCGTGAGCCATGGTCGCTGAGCCTGCGCGTCCGGAGCCTGTGCTCCGCGGCAGGAGAGGCCACAACAGTGAGAGGCCCGCGTACCGCAAAAAAAAAAAAAAAAAATGCACGTTCTTGGTTCCCACCCTTGACTCTGCGTTTTAATGTCTAAACACACTGAAGTTACAGAATGAACTGCTTTTGGCCGAAAAACTAGAAAGCTTGGAAGGACTTTCTGTGGACCCCACCTCTATGCTAATAACCTTTTTGGTGTTTTTAGTTCTGGTCTGAGGTCCTCTACAAAATGCAAAATTTGACACTGAGCTCAGGATCAAAACATACCTTGCATTGTCGGGAAATTATTTAGTTATTAAAAAATTGTTTATTTGGCTGTGCAATAGGATCACTGGCAAATAGTCTTTCTTTTATGCTGCTTGCAGTTGATGTACATATATACATAGAATTTAATAGCTTTCTTAAGCTATAACTCACATACCACAAAGTCACCCATTTAACGTGTACAGTTTAGTGATTTTAGTATTTTCACAGTTGTGCAAACTTTGCCCCAATTTGATTTTAGAACATTTTCATCACCTCCAAAGGAAACCCTCTACCCATCCACAGTGACCTCTCGTTCCATCCCCACCAAGTCCTAGGTAACCATTAATCTACCTTCTGTCTTTATAAGATTGTCTCTATAGATGTGTCTGTTCTGGACATTTTGTGTAACTGAAGTCATATAATATGTGGTCTTTCGTGACCACTTTCTTTCACTTAGCATAAACTTTTCAAGGTTCATCCATATGGGTGCCTGGATGAGTACTGCATTTCTCTTTTATTGCTGAATAATATTCCGTTGTATGGAGGTACCAAATTTTGTTTACCCATTCATCAGCTGATGGACATTTGGGTTGTTTCAACTTTTGGGCAGTTATGAACAATGCTGTTTCGAAAACGCTTGTATAGGTTTGTGTGTGGACATGTGGTTTTGTTTCCCTTGGCTGTACACCTAGGCGTGGAATTGCTGGGTCATATAGTAACTCTATGTTTAACATTTTGAGGAACTGCCAAACTGTTTTCCAAAGTGGCTGGAATATTTTACGTTCCCACCAGCGGTGCACAAGGATTCTCTGCATCTTTGCTAATACTTGTTATTTTCTGTCCTTTTTGATCATAGTCATTCTAGCAGGGATGACATGGTACCTCACTGTGGTTTTGCATTTAATGGCTAATGATGTCGAGCATCTTTTTGTGTTCCTATTAGCCACTTGTATTTCCTCTTTGGAGTACTGTCTGTTTAAATCCTTTGCCCATTTAAAAATTGGGTTATCTGTCTTCTTATTACTGAGTTTCGAGAGTTCTTTATATGTTCTTAATGCAAGTCCTTTATCAGATATTCAATCTGTAAATATTTTCTCCCATTCTGTGGATTGTCTTTTCATCCTCTTGGTAGTGTACTTTGAAGCATAGAAGTATTAATTTTTATGAAGTCCTGTTTATCTAATTTTTCATTTGTTGCTTTTGGTGTCATATGTAAGGAACTGTTTCCTCACTGAAGGTTGCAAAGCTTTACTCCTATGTGTTCTAATAGTTTTATGTTTTTAGCTCTTACGTTTAGGTTTGTAATCCATTTTGAGTTAATTATTAATTTTTGCATGTGTTGTGGAGTAGGGGTACAACTTTTTTTTTTTTTTGCATGTGGTTTCTAGTTGGTTCAACACATTTTATTAAAAAGACTATTCTTTCCCCCATTGAATTGTCTTGGCACTGTTGTCAAAAATCAGTTGACCATAAATGTAAGGCTTTATTTTTGAACTCTTGATTTTATTCCATTTATCTGTATGATCTATAAGTACTATAGGTACATATTTATGTACATAAATAATGTGTGTCTATCTCTATAGACACACCTATGGAAGGGAATCTTCAAACAAACTTGGTTGTGATGGATGTCTTTCCTTTGGCTTTAATTTAGGTGGTTAGGAAATGGGATGAATTAAAAAGTAGGAATGTAAGACATTAACTATATCAGGAGACTTGGCCATGAGGCCCCTCAAGCCTCGCTGAGCCCACTTGCCAGTGATACAAAGGGTAGGTAGCAGAGTGGTTGGATTGCTGTTAGTTCTTATTCTGTTTTTCTCCCTTCTGAAATGGAATGCATTTCTGAATGTTTGGAGTGGAGCACATTTTAGGTCTCTGGTCCCTGGCTTAGCCTTGCCAGTAAAAACTTGGTTAAGTGACCTTCCTGAGCTCTGACTGCCTCTACCCTGCCTACAGTTTCTGAGCCTGGGTTTTTTCAGCTGTGAAATGAAGGAGCTTGAGTAGACTCTGATGCTTCTCCCCAAGTCAGCTTGAAATTGTGTGATTTTTGTGCCTGGCCACCCTTTAAAAAATGGTACGTTTTATCATTGTTGCCTACACATATAATTGAAAGAGTAAAGACATGTCCTACTAATGTTCTCTATTGGTGATTCTGGTGAGAAGTGGCTGGGAAGCACATAAATGGTGGCATTGAAGTGATCCGTTCTCTTAGTTTAACGGTATTAAAAGCCTAGTCGTGTGCTTTCATAATATTTCTTGGTTATTTTAATTTTTAATGATAAAATGAGTGACATAGAAAAAGGAAAAAACAAAACAAAATTTTGCTGTGACACTGTGTACTTCTGCCTTGTGGATATAGTTAGAGAGACTGCCTTACCTTGAGAGCAGTTAACTTACAGATAAATAGCTGAAACTTCTTTCAGAAATGTCTTAATTTTATTCTTGGGTTCGTGGGAATTTTAGAAATAAAGGCTTTTAACTGTTCACAGCTGGTGCATGAATACAGTGGTAATAATTAGGAACAATATGGTTCACCTCTTAAGTTGTTAGTTTTTTTTTTTTTTTCTTTTTTTGCGATACGCGGGCCTCTCACTGTTGTGGCCTCTCTGGTTGAGGAGCACAGGCTCCGGACGCACAGGCTCAGCGGCCATGGCTCACGGGCCCAGCCGCTCCGCGGCATGTGGGATCTTCCCGGAGCAGGGCACGAACCCGTGTCCCCTGCATCGGCAGGCGGACTCTCAACCACTGCGCCACCAGGGAAGCCCCCACTAAATTTTTTTGATCTGAAGTCCGGCAGCATCTTCCAGTGGAACATTAGGTGGGGGTCCGTCCTAGTTTTCAGTCAGGGAGTGTGCGTGTCTTGCTTTGTCTTGCCAATTTGTTAGAATGATTTCCATGGTTTGATTTTAAGGTCTTCCACCTAAAAGCACATACACAAAACCAGCCCATACTCAACAAAATCCATCCAGACATCCTCACTACAGAGCCCTTGAGCAGATGCAGTGAGCACCATGAGCCTGGATCAAGCATATCTGGGGAGCTTGCGACCTCAGATGTGGCCCCTGCAGTTGGACCCTACCTGATGGAGATGGGAGCCTTGTTAGGAGAGGAAGTGAGCTTGAATTAAGCGCTTGTGAATGGGGGCTGAACCCCATTGTGGCGCTCATTACTTCCTTGGGGTAAAAAACTCTTTCTATTCCCTGGATAGTAGACCCAAATCAGAAAGCTGACTTTTTTTTTTTTTTTTTTTTTTTTTTTTTTTGCGGTACGCGGGCCTCTCACTGTTGTGGCCTCTCCCGTTACGTAGCACAGGCTCCGGACGCGCAGGCTCAGTGGCCATGGCTCACGGGCCCAGCCGCTCAACGGCATGTGGGATCTTCCCGGACAGGGGCACGAACCCGTGTCCCCTGCATCGGTAGGCGGACTCTCAACCACTACGCCACCAGGGAAGCCCAGAAAGCTGATTTTTATAAGTTATTTATCCCTCCCACCTTTGAAGACTTTTGTAAAGTGTTCAAATTCCAAAGTAATAAGACAGTTTATTGGTGGAGTTCATGCTCCATGACTCCATCTTAGAGAAATTTTTCTAAGTGATAAATATTTATTAGAGAATAAGTATTGGACACAGTGGTTAAGACTCTGTGTTTCCACTGCAGGGGGTGTGGTTACATCCCTGGTCAGGGAACTAAGATGCCACATGCCATGAGGCGCAGCCACAAAGAAGAAAAAAAAATAGAGAATAAGTATTAAAAAACATGTATTCTTGAACAGTGATTTGGATGGAAGTAGTATTCTGAGAAACTTTAAAGCAACGACAAAATCGATTTCATATGAGAACATGTAATTACATCACACTGTTAAAGGATACCTCTTTTACCTTGGATACCTTGGGGAGAAAAAAAATCTTAAATTTACATTTCATGTCAAAGAAATGTAAATCCTAATTTATGTTATTTTTAGGAGTTAGTGGTAGAACTTTAGTTTTATGAACAAATTGATAGCTTCTTAAAATTCACACAGACCACTAATTTGGCTGCGGCAGTCCACACTTGTGTTCTGAAACTAAGTGATTCTCATAGCACATCCTCTTCACTTTTCCCACAGGACTTCCTGGAACAAGAAAACTTTTGCCAGGTAGAGCTGATATAAGAATGCTGCCAAGAAAACGTTGTAATGACAACCTTTATGCTTTTAAAGGAACACATTGTAAAAAGCTCTCTTGAATCTACAAATAGAACCCATTTTACAAAGCTAAGCTGTTGTTCACATTGTATTTCCAGGGAAGCAAGTTGGAATTGTTTTTACTTCAGAGGGCCATGGAAGTGAAGTGGAGAGAGGTTCTGACCTTGTGGAAACACTAGGTCACTATTAGGAATTAGTGTGAGATCCATACATTGGGCAATTTCTAAATGGGTGATTTTTTGTTGTTTTAGTCACTTTTGCTATTTCATGAAAGATTGTCTGTCCAAGTGAACAGAGGGACAGTAAGAATCCCTTTAATAAGGAGCCCTACCTCCCTGCCCCTCAAAGACTCTCTTTTTTTCATCCCGAGCTGTTTATATATGATGAGCGTGTGGACACTGTGCATGCTTACGTCTTTTAAGTATTTGCTTCTGGAGAGCCAGCTTGAAAAAGCAAAACAGAAAAAGCCATTGGCATTTTGAGAGTTGAATCCACAGAAGATGTTGTTTGCAATGTGCCGAAAACATAAGGTCCAAACAGCCGGAACAGGCCTGGTGCCAGGCAGTTTCACTGTGAGAGAAAGAGGAGGTCTGAAGTAGTCCTTTTAGGATTATCTCCAACTCCGCAGCTGCTGTCTGAGTTTGATTATGCACATCCTGCTCCGGGAGAACTGCCTTAACCCTTGGGCCCCTGGGGAACATCAGGGCTGTCTTTTAAACAAAAGACTCTTCCCCTGGACACCCAAGGGCAAAAGCCAAAACAATATGGAGGTTAAAAGAAGGTGGAGCTTTTGAAGATTGGATTTGAGAAAACAATCTAGGAGGCAAACTGACTGCAGAAGTTCGGAACTGCATTGTGCCTTTTAAGACCCTTTAATTTTACAGACGAAGGAGCAGAGACTTGGGGAAGTTAAGTGACTTGCCCAAAGAGAACTAGTCAGGACTGAAATCCAGGTCTCCTCGCCCCCGGATTATAGCTGTTTTGTAAAGCACCACATTCTTAATGACACGATTCTCACATCGATATACGTAATAAGTTGTATATTTTTGAAAATTGAGCCGAAAGAGAAGAGACTTTAAGAAAGCATTTGGAGTTATGAGCTAACCAGCCACATTCAGATTTTTCTTTAAAGCAGTAGTGTTCCTCAGCGTGTAAATCCTAATAACTGGACCAGTATTTAGATTATTCCAGTAAATTCTGTGTATGAGTCTTAAAGACAGAACAGTCATATTAGAGAGGTGTTGGGAGGGAAAATTTGAGTCTAGGAAGACTGTTCTGAAAACTAGGAAGGATGTTTACGTAAAGAACTCTTGTTCAACAATGGTGGTGTCTGGAGCAGGGCTGCCACCTCTGAGGATTTATGGCCTCCAGTCTGGAGAAGGTAAGTGGGCTCACATTATCTGTGCTGAAGAATGTGTGGGGGGTCCTTGAGCCTAATGGTGTCCAGGTAACAAAAGGCTTCGTCAAAGAAGATGGCTGTCTAGGGTTCTTGGAGTGTAATGTGTGGCTGTTTGTTTCACATTTGTGTTGGGAAGTGAGAATTTTCCCTGCTCTGTAGTTGAAACAAGATCCCCAGTTTTCTTCCTTTTAAAGGTTGGGAAGCGAATTTCTTGTAGGAAATAATACATTAAATCCAGGGATGTCACTGAAATGTGAATGCTTTCCCTTCTTGCCCAGTTAAAGGACTGAACTGGTAGAGTTTTGTTTGGTATAATGGAACTGGGTATCATTGTTACCTAAAAGGGTGTTTGACTAAGCAAGAGAGAAAAATCAGGATGATCTTATTCACTAACATGCCAAGTGGATTTGGAACCTATTTTTTTTTTTTAAATATAAATTTATTTATTTATTTTTGGCTGCGTTGGGTCTGTTGCTGCGCGCGGGCTTTCTTTAGTTGCAGCGAGCGGGGGCTACTCTTCGTTGTGGTGTGCAGGCTTCTCATTGTGGTGGCTTCTCTTGTTGTGGAGCATGGGCTCTAGGCGCGCGGGCTCTAGAGCGCAGGCTCAGTAGTTGTGGCACACGGGCTTAGTTGCTCCGCGGCATGTGGGATCTTCCCGGACCAGGACTCAAACCCGTGTCCCCTGCATTGGCGGTCAGATTCTTAACCACTGCACCACCAGGAAAGTCCCTGGAACCTATTTTTATACTTTCTAATAGTGGGGTTTTTAATTACTTTATTCACTTTTAAAGGTTATGTTGCTTGTGAGCTGAGCATCCTTTTCTATGTCTCACCATCCTTTCTGCAAGACTTAAAAGAAAATACTACATTTAGGATACCCTACTGAGATAACAGTGGAATGTCTTTCTTTGCATTTATTCTCTTTCTAGGATTTTGGTGACATCTATAGCTGAAAATAAAGCGGTTGACGGGAGGTCTGGAGCATATCCCAAACAGGCAAATGTGAGAGTCTTCTTTTAGAGCTATGCCTTGGGAATGTCTTTTGTTTAGTGGTCTAATTAGGACATGCCTGAGTCCGTTTACTGATTGACAAGCTTTTGAAGTACCTGTTGCCTGCAAGTGAATTTTTCAAGTGGTTACCTGATTTTTTTTTTCCCCTCGACTGGAGAAAAGTTAGGGCACAAGAAGAAGCTATATATTATTTTCCTTGTTCTTCACCAAAGACAGAGTTTTGGGTACTTTGGAAAGAGAAGGTTATCAAAAGGTAATGAATCCTTTCCTCCTTTGTTTGCCTTAATTGATAGCAGTGGCTCTTTGTCCCTTTGGGAAACACTTTCTCAATGCTATTCTAATGCTGTAATGATATCAAATGAGGCAATTAAGGTGATTTTCTCTGAAGGCAATTATTCCAGTTTATGATATATTATAAAACTTTTGGAAGAGCCATTTAGACTCATAAGAGAGGGGAAGTAGTTTAGGAATCTATGATCTTTATTTGAGATAGTTCTTAGTCTCTCTACTCGGATATTTTGAGCAAAATGGGCAGTTTCAGAATGTGTAGCATAAGATGAATTTTGTGTATGTACTGCCTCCAAATTGTCACCTTGCCCAGAAGCAACCTTCTTCAGGTGGAAGCTTTCTCTGGGAAGGGGATGTATATGTCTATTTCTGGATTAGTTTCACACAAATGAAGTGTCTTTGCCACCTGCTGCTCTTTGCCTAGGGTTGGAATTTTTCCCTTTCACTTCTTGTCACTTGGCCTCTGAATGGCAATGTGTCCTCCCTTTCAGAGCCAGAAGATTCTGCGTAATTCATCAGGAGAAGTTTCTCCGAGGAGTTATTAATTCAGTTGCTCTGGAGCAAATAGCTCACACTGCAATGATAAACCTCTGAATCTGAAGTCTCTTCAAAAATTTTTTTTCTTTTCTTCCAAAAATGTATACAATGGATTTCCAAGCCGCTAAAAATCCCACATTGCATCGCACTGTCATTGTCTGTAATCTCTTTTTAGAGGATTTAGTGTTGTTTGGCTGCTTCAGCTAAACCACATTAACATGAAGTTCAGGCTTTTGAAGTGTAGAAGCAGTGAAGGAATAATATCGGGAGATCCTTTAGATTCCCTTGAAGAAGAAAGAGGAATGTATGGTGAATATACATGAATGCCCCATGTTTGAAAATGTGACTTATTAATTTTGGCTGGGAGTTAAGCTTGCCCCTGGTGCCTTGGGCCTCTTCCAGGAGTGGTACTCAGAGTCCTGGGTACTGTTAGAGAGGACCCTTTCATTCTTGGCGTTCTGGGGGAGATTTACATCTGTAAGCCGGATAAAAATACATGGAAAGGTGATTAGTTTAATTGGCCCACTATTATAATTATTCAGTAGGAGGTGACTGTACAGGACGGCTATTCTAGCCCAAAATGCCTGGTCGGAATGGGAGGAAACTCATTGAAAACAGCAACAACATTATAAAATGTTGGTTTAAATGTGCATTTAAAAGCAAATTACTCTGGCACTTTAAGAAGGATGGAGGAATTCTTAACTGTGTGGGATTAGAATCCACCCTCACCCCCCCGAAATGAGGTGGGCTTTTTTCAAGGAAAACTGTGGGGAGTTCTGCTAATGATCTCTCTCCCCTTAAATATTACCAGGGTAACAGGATTTAGTGGATGTAAACTCGTTCCAAGTGTTTGTAACATTCAGATAGCCATTTATTCCCAAGGTGTTGGGACCGACAGGGTGGCCACAAGGGTGGGGATGTTTTGGCTTCTTTCAGAAAAAGCTCCGTCGAAGGGAATGTTGTAAAGCAGAGTATTTTTCTTTCACATCAAAGGCCAGGGAATGTTGTACAGACAGTGAGCTAAGAAGTAGGGAGCAGGCCTTTCAGTGCTCGCTTTGGGAAAATATGTGTGGAATGTCGTAGTTCACGGACCAGGGCCCCCGTCCCCAAGTGAATCCAGGTGCCTGCCCGGGGCTGTTTTCCTGGAGCCCAATGACCAGAGGCAGAAACTGAAGCCAGATGAACCAAAAATAAAATTGATGGCTTTATTGGACATTCTTTTCATGAAATTTAACTTTCTAATGTGCACATATATCACTCGGGGGATGTCATTATCTGTGGCTGACCTTTTGTTTGGGGGAATTGCAGATCACTGCTGCTGTGCTCAGCTCGGCTTTGATTCGGCCCACATCTGTTGAACATGTGGGGTGTATATATATATATATATATATATATATATATAAATTTTTTCCCCTCTGAAGTACACTGACAATTGGCTAAAAGGATTTAATGAAAACCAGTCAGAACTAATTTCACTTACCTATTCCAGTTTAGGGTCTCAGCTCTCCTCGTTTCAGATGTAGACGTTAGGGCTTCCTGCGAGTCACAGCTGCAGGCAGCATCAGGAAGGCTTCTTGGGCGGGGGACTGGGTGCCTTTGTCTGGCCGCCCCCCTCCGCGCCCCCCGCCCCCTTCCCCCTCCCCCGCGCCGCCCCCGCCGGTCCCCCCGCCTCCGACTGCCCCGGTTAATGATTGCAGGGCGGGCTGGGAATAATGAGCCAGCGCTGCAAGGCTTGTTATCAACGTGCTCGAGAAATATTTAAAAACCATCCCTCCTCCCTCTCCGCCTTTCCAATAGGAGTCAGAGCATGGCTGTGGTTACACCTAATAAATCCCTCAGACTTCACTGGGCTGTTTAATGGGACCTAATGGAGTGACATGTGCACTTCGGTGGGTGGCGGGTGGTTCTTATTTTTGTGTGGTTTACTGCTCACTCTTGAAAAGCTGTGAGGTCTGAAGACTTTCCAATAATTACAGTCTTTTATGGGATCAGAACCTGCGGGAGACACGACTTGGGCCATTATTTAACAAGTCATCCGAATTTCCATGTGAGCTTGGGGGATAGCGCAGGAATTAGGTCACAATAATATAAAATTGGACTTTGTCCTTCAACTTACTCCAGAGAAGTGGCTGGAACGCCTGCTCTCCCTTCTTCAGGCAGATCCCAGTCATGGTTTCTCCCTCTGCCCAAGTGCTCCTGAGCGTTCCTGGCTGCCCGTTCCTTCTCCCCACGGCATCCTCAGTCTCATCTTTGGCCAATCTGGAGGCAAGCAGTGGTGAGGCTTCTGGTTTGGGTATGATGTCACTTAGGGCAGGAGATGGCCTTGTCTTGAACTTGGTCGTTCTAGAGAAGCTTCTGCCTCTCACCTTGGAAGATGCCCTCCTTGGGGTTGATGCGGCTTTCTTTCCACAGCAGCTCCATGTTCAGCCTCCCACCAGTGCTTGGTCAATACTGGTCGGTCTCGTTCCCTGTAGCACTGGGCGGTCCACTTAGGTCTCTGGACAAGTTCCTCGACAGAGCCCCTTTCCTGTTAGACTGAGGCTGCACCGTCTCCTATCCCTGCTGTCTTGGTTGGACTGCATTATCTGTGGGCCGCTTAGGGAGCAGGGACAAGGTTCTTGCCCTGGGAGCTAGAAGTCAGGGCCAATTCCTCGAGTCTTTGTCTTCTCCTTAAAGCTTTCTTGTGATAAAACCTTCCTCTGCTGGTCTACCCTCCAGGCAGGTTTGTTGAACTCAGACAGATGAAACCGTGGTGCTTGGAAGGGTTAGACTCCTGTAAGATCACACCTTGATACAAACTAGATTCCCCAGTCTTTATTGATTTCTGGGGGCTTTCTCTTGATTTGTTAGATTCCCACCTGCCCTGGAAAAAGCATTGTCTGGCCTTAGTTTCTCCATAAGTAAAATCAGAATAAGACGACTAACTCATGTAACTGAAAGGGGAGCAGTCACAGTGCCTCTAGAGGGAAGGATCTAGGATGTTTTCATGGCTCTTAATAATTTACAGAGCTTTTCTCACACTTATCAAGGTCATTCCTCACAGTAACCCTGAGGGGTGGGCATCACTGACCTTGTTTCACAGGTGAGGAAAGCAGGCTCCTCGCGAGGCTGAAGGACAGGCTTAGCAAAACTGAGCATTCGGTCTGAAGTTTATGAAGCATCAGATGGTAGAGATGGCCTTGGCTCTTGGACATGACGAGTAGTGGGAGGCATGTTTTTTGCCTTTCTTGATGTTTTGGGCCTGGCAGCTTCCCCAAAGTGGCTTTGTACCTATTTTTGTTATAGGTCTAAGGAGGTTAGAATTCAGTGAATACATACTGATTATTTGTGATTCCTGATTTTAAACATAGGAATCTTTAAAGGGAATGCAGACTTTTAAGTCTTACAGAAAAATGAAGTATCAAAAATCATTTTACATAAGCCAGAGAAAAAAGTTACAAGTTTACATGCTTGATGTACAGAGCTGATCTCCTTAAAGCAGTTGCTAAAACCACCCTGTTATTATATAACAATATGTGATTCTTGTTATGCCTTACATGACCATTAAATGCAGAAATTTCTTCACTGCTTTCCTTGACCTTAAAAAGGTGGAGCAGATGTCTCTAGTCTGTTTTCAGTGCTATGGGGGAAACAGAGAAACTTCTTTCTAGATGACAGGAGTGCCAAGAGGGTGGGCTCCTGTTAACAGTGGGTGGATTGTGCCCAGAGAGCTGTGGAAACCACATCCCCATCAAGGGGAGGAGATTAAACAGTGAGCAAAAAGTGGGGAAAAGCCCTTCCTTTTTCTTCATGAGAATTAAGGGCCTTCCTAAGTACTTGGGATACATCACAAAGACACAATGGTCAAGCCAGGGAATCCAGAATTGGGTTCTGTTTTGATCCCCCTGAATGTAGCCATGGTCGGGGTGCCTGATTTCACTTGTCTCTGTTGATCCATCTGTAAAACCAGGATGGTGATACCGCTTCAAGGAAGGCTTGAAAGGCACTCACAGGGCTCCCGAATCTGCAGGGGGAGATGGGGGCCTGGCCACTGGCCTGGAGTGGAGAGGCAGGTGTCCTCTGGAAGATGGTGGCTCCGTGCAACAGTCTTCCTGATGTCTGGGTGACGCCGGTTTCTAACACTTGGTGTTTGGATGTCAGAGTCATATTCTTCGTTCTCTTGTGACTCCTGCTGATTTTTGGCACTGACCCATCCAGGATTTATTTCAACAGCTAGCATGGTGCCTGACCCATAGTAGGTGCTCAGTGAATACTGGTTGAGTGAATGTACCCCAAGGGGAAGAGGGACAGTGTGCTTACTGACATGTGGGGAGAGGCCATGCCCGGGGACAAGTTTCGAGCTTCATTATTTCTGCTTCTGGAGTGTTCAGATGTGCCCTACGTAGCAACAGAGGCGATGCTGCAGTGCCATAAATATCACCAAAATCATTCTTTGTTTTCCGTTGCCATTGTCCTGGTCACTGCTTGTCTAGAACAGGTACTGCGGGAGATTCCCAGCTGTTCTTGTGCCTCTGTTGGATGCTTTTACACTAAGCTAGCTGTCCACTCTCACAGCTATCTTTATCCTTCTAAAACAGAAATCTGATCATGGCACTTTCCTTACTACTTAAGTGCCCTCAGCGGCTTCCTATCGCCCCCAGTGAAGTCTGCACTCCTTGCTGCCACGGCACAGGGCCCTCTGACCTGGCCTTGGTGCCTCCGCTGTGTGATACCCCAGGGCCTCCTTGGGTGGCCCTGCAGGCTATTTGGTGGGGGGGAGGGGGAGGGGCTCGAATCTACCAGGTGGAATTAGATCTGCTGGGTTTAAAACCAGGGAGTTTTAAAACCTGCTATGTGCTGAGTCTCCAAATGAGCTGAGAATCAATATATTTGGGACAAGTCAGCAAGGTACACTAAAAAGAAAAAAAAAGTCATTGAATGTTTGGAACAGGAGTGCAATAATTCATGTTAAGGGACCAGAGAAAATTGAGATGTTAAGAGTTCTTTGCATATAGTCTTCAAAACTCTATTCAATAAAAAGTGTTTTTCAACTGATCCTATAGTTTATCTGGAAGAATATATGTTTGTATAGGTACACACATATATACACACATATATATATTTTACTTTGGAAAAGGAATGAGATGGAGACGTACTACTGGAGATTAAAACGTACTGTAAAGCTATAATAAAAGAGGATGATGTGGGAGTAAAAATATACAAACAATCAAACAGAATAGCACCTCTCAGAAATTTTCAGTGTGGAATAGCAATTCCACGATAAGTCCTTGGGGGAAGGTACAGATTATCTGGTAAAGGAGGTCATGAAATTGGATAGTTTAAAAAACACACACACACAAGCTATTTAGATCCTTGCCTCAGGTCATCACCAAAATACATTCATGTGGTTTGGGTTATATATTTTTATATAAAACAGAAAAAAAAGGATATTTAATCTCTGAACAAGGATATCTTTTAAAGCCTGAAAGCAAGAAACTTAGTGATTGCTCAACTTGAATACAGAAAATTATTCCTTTTACTGGGGAATTACAAATGACAATAATGATCACTAGTACCAAAAAATACAAACCCAAACAAGTGTTCATTGTTCTATCCTATATTAGACAAGCTTTCAAAAATGCAAATACCCAGTACTCATTAGGATACATCCTTTCTAGAAAGAAATGTAATTTAAAATAAATTCTAGATATTTTTAAGTGGTTTGGATTTTACGTATACTGGGGGAATGTTACTATTTAAAAACTAGTGTAAATTATTTAAAAATGAAAATCTCTAACTTTAGTTTTATAACCTTGGTTTTTCATCTTAGTTTGTTGTTGTTTTTTAAAATAACAAAGGCCTTTTGGCCTTTGGGTTGTCCAAAAGAGAGATATCTATAATTTACTTCTATTAATCATTTACTTCTCCATATAAAATATGGCAAAGAGATAAACCATCAGGGAAAACATGCCTTATGAAGGAGATTTATGATCCTTAATATTCTAGAAGACCATAATGAGGCATCCTATGTAAAAAACAAGTCATACTAGACTCCAGTTTCTGAAATGTTCACACTGTAAGTCGCAGGGTGACTTTGTTTTTTGTTTTTTTTAAATTTATTTATATTTGGCTGCATTGGGTCTTCGTTACTGTGTGCGGGCTTTCTCTAGTTGCAGTGAGTGGGAGCTACTCTTCATTGCGGATCACAGGCTCTAGGCATGCAGGCTTCAGTAGTTGTGGCACATGGGCTTCAGTAGATGTGGCTCATGGGCTCTAGAACTCAGGCTCAGGAGTTGTGGTGCACAGGCTTAGTTGCTCCGCAGCATGTGGGATCTTCCTGGACCAGGGCTTGAACCCTGCATTGGCAGGCAGATTCTTAACCACTGTGCTGCCAGGGAAGTCCCAGTTTTGCTTATTTTATATCTCAGACTTGCTTTTCTCATTCACTGTTATGTTACTAAAATTCATCCATGTAGTTGTGGGTAGTTATAGTTCACTCATTCTGTTGAGTGAACATGTCACAGAATAATTTATCTATTCTGCTCGTGTGAACATCCATTTTTTTCTATCCCCCAAAATATGAGTGTTTGTGTAATGCACAAGTATATGCCTAGGAGTAGAATTGCTGGGTCATGAGGCATGACTTTACAGGATGATGCCAAATTGTTTTCCAAAATGAATGTAACAATTTACACTCCTACTTGCAATGTACAAGTGAGCCTGTTCATTCATATCATTTCCAATATTTGTTATTGTCAGATTTCTTAATTTTTGCCAATTAAGTGGGTATAAAATGGTATCTCACAGTCCTTTTTTTTTTTTTTTTTTTTGCGGTATGCCAGCCTCTCACTGTTGTGGCCTCTCCCGCTGCGGAGCACAGGCTCTGGACGCACAGGCTCAGCGGCCATGGCTCATGGGCCCAGCCGCTCAGCGGCATGTGGGATCTTCCCGGACCGGGGCTTGAACCCTGCATTGGCAGGCGGACTCTCAACCACTGCACCACCAGGGAAGCCCTATCTCACAGTCTTGATTTGCATTGGCCATATATGTTACCTCTTCTGTGAAATGACTCTTCATTTCTTTTTCCTGTTTTTCTTATTTATTTATTTATTTAATTTATTAATTTATTTTTGGCTGTGTCTGGTCTCTGTTGCTGTGCACGGGCTTTCTCTAGTTGCGGCGAGCGGGGGCTAGTCTTCGTCGTGGTGTGTGGGCTTCTCATTATGGTGGCTTCTCTTGTTGTGGAGCATGGGCTCTGGGCACACGGGCTTCAGTAGCTGTGGCACATGGGCTCAGTAGTTGTGGCACACGTGCTTAGTTGCTCCACGGCATGTGGGATCTTCCCAGACCAGGGCTCGAACCCGTGTCCCCTGCATTGGCAGGTGGATTCTTAACTGCTGCACCACCAGGGAAGCCCCACGGGGTGACTTTGAACAAGCTGCTTTACCTCTCTGGGTCTCAGTATCCTCATCTGTAAAAATGCGAGAGTTGGATTAGCTCACAGTTTCCCAACTGGGATGCCGTGCCACAGCTGTGCCGAGATTCTGATGCCCCTGAGTCTTCAGGGCAGCTGGACAGAGCCTGTGGTGGAGGCCACAGGTCCGTCACCTCCAGCCAAGAGCAGCCATTTCTTTCCCCCAGTGAGTCGTGCAAATACTACCACAAATCACACTTAATGCATCAAACCTGTGTGAAGCAAGTCGTTCTATTCTTAAATTCAGGAGGTGAAAGCTAGGTGGAGAAGGAGATAATTTCAAATATCATAATAAACCACTCAGCCTTTCCACTCAATATTCAATAGCGTGTTAAAAAATGAATGGCAGGGCTTCCCTGGTGGCGCAGTGGTTGAGAGTCCGCCTGCCGATGCAGGGGACACGGGTTCATGCCCCGGTCTGGGAAGATCCCACATGCCGCGGAGCGGCTGGGCCCGTGAGCCATGGCCGCTGAGCCTGCGCGTCCGGTGCCTGTGCTCCGCAACGGGAGAGGCCACAGCAGTGAGAGGCCCGCGTACCACAAAAAAAAAAAAAAAAAAAAAAAAAAAAGAATGGCAGAGGCCTCCCTGGTGGCGCAGCGCTTGGGATTCCGCCTGCCGATGCAGGGGACACGGGTTCGTGCCCGGGTCCGAGAAGATACCACGTGCCGCGGAGCAGCTGGGCCCGTGAGCCATGGCCGCTGGGCCTGCACGTCCGGAGCCTGTGCTCCACAACGGGAGAGGCCACAGCAGTGAGAGGCCCGCGTACCACAAAAAAAAAAAAAAAAGAATGGCGGAAAATACATCAGAATGTTATCAGTAATTGTTTCTGGTGGTGGGTAATTTTATTCTCTTATTTATAATGTTCTATATCTTTTAAATTTCCTGTGTTAGGATTGGGTTAAGTTTAAAATAAGAATAGTCTTTAAAAACAAATTCTCCCTGTAGCCGTCCTTATATTCCAAAACTCCCTAAGTACAGGTGGCCGCTTGTGGCTGTCAGTGTTAAGATTCTAACAAAAGTAAGACACCAAACCTGGACCCATTTCTCTTTATGTAAATATCCCTGGGCATTTTCATCCCAGGCTTTCTTGCTCGGGCTGATTTAAGGTGTGAGAAGTAATCTTTAAGCAGAAGACCTGTCTGTCAAGGGAGTTAGAAGCCTTCTCCTTACTCAAGGGTAGCTCACCAGAAAAGTCTTCTTCCCCATAGTCCTCCCCAGATGCTCTCTCCTCTCTCTTTTCCCTTCCCTGTGATCCCTGGAGTTACGGAATAATTCTTCTTTCTTTGCTCTTCTTGATCCCCGGTGTGGATTTAGTTAGAGGTCCCTTGTGCCCGCTCAGCTAAGTGACGGAGATTCTGTTCACTTGTCCTTTATATGGCAGCCCTTCTCCTTCCGTAGTCATTATTGGTTTTCCTCTCCCAGCCTCCTCCTGCTTATTTACATCGTTCTGGTAATGAGTTGCCTGGAACTTTCCAACCTATTAGTTTAAATCAGATTGGGGAATGTGGGCTTTTATTCACCGTTTGTTGGCTTTGCTTTACTTTGAGGATAAACATTATAGACACTAAAACTGTTCAAACCCTATTTTCTCTGGCTTCTTAAACAGGTACTTCTGATTGACTCCAAACATTTTAATTTTCTGAAAAATGTAATTGCTTTGTCTAAGTGATGGGAGTGGCAGGCCCATGGGAAATGAGAAGTGCCATTATAATTCTTAAGCAAAATTTTAGATTGATTAATAGTGAGGCTACTGTGGCATATAGTAATTACTTATAAAGGTTAGAATATACTATCATATTGTTTATATTAAAACTATACTAAATATAGATTACTTTCTTTTATATAACACTTTAGGGTCTTACAGGGTGCTTTGACATTCTGAGCAGAGATAACAAACTAAGGTATTAAGTAATAGAAATTTCCAGTCGGTAGAACCCTAGTAAAGAACATTGTAATTATATATTTAATTTTTAAAGTAATGTCATTTGCTTAAGTGATGCCACTGCACTTTGAGCCATTGTAACAAATTTGTTGAGTGCTTTCTGATTATACAGCACCATGCTCTGCATTGCAGGTGATAGAATCACTTAGTAGCTGGCCACTGGCAGTAGCTCAGACTTAAAATTTAGAGTTACAAAATGTCAGAGGTAGTATGGACCTTGAGGTCATTTTATCCAGTGCTTCCCAGCCATTTTCACATCATGGCACACATTGAAATGGTTTGCACAGCCCACTGCCGGGAAACAAATGGCCGCTTTCGGCTGGAGGTAATGGTTCTGGGGCCTCCAGTGTGGGCTCTGTCCAGCTGCCCTGAGGGCCCAGGGGCATCAGAATCCTGGCACAGCTGTGCCAGTGCATCCCAGTTGGGGAACTGTGATCTAAACCAACCCTCCCATTTTACAAATGAGACGTCTGTGTTTACACTGAGACCCAGAGAGGTAAAATAGCTTGTTCAAGGTCATACAATGAATTAGTGATGTGTTATAGTAGATAGAATTTGGAGCATTTCGGAGTCTGAAATGACTTCTTTTTTACATAGAATGATCTTTTTCAAGATCATTAAGGACCATGAAGACCTTTTATAGGGCATGTTTTCCCAGAAGGTTTATTATCTCTTTGCCCTATTATATAAAAGAGAAGTACATGCTTAAGAGTAGGAAATTATACGAATATTTCTTTTCAACAATCCGAAGAATAAAAGGTTGTTGAAAAAAACAGCAAAATGAAGGTTATGAAACTAAAAACAGTCCAGTATATGTAAAAACCACCAAACCATTTTAAAATATTTTATTTACACAAATCAGAAATGTACTCAACATTTAAAACCTGTAAGTTTGGGAGTTATCTTGCTCTTGAAATTCAAGAGATAAAAGTAAGATGGAAAAGGAGATGAAAAATGTTAATATCATAATGAACCACCATCACCTCCATCCTTATATTTACTGACCGACTATTTAATATGACTCAGTGATTCTAGTATATTCGTGGCTTGGTGTTCAGCCTTATGTACATCCACGTGTGTGCCAGTCAAGATGGGCACTGGAACACGGCATCTCATTTTCAGTTCCTTGACTGAACTACAAACTCTGTGTGCCAATTTAGGACAATTTATGGCATGCTAGAGTTGTGACATCACATCGAGTGTTCCATCATTACCTGTAGATGTGTAGCTCTGGACTAGCATCACCTACCATTAACAGCTATATGACCTTGAAGTTCTTTAATCTCTCTCTGACTCCTTTTTCTCATCTATACAGTGGGGGAATAATAGTACCTGTCTGCTAGGCTTGTTGAACAGATTAAATACTTTTTTATACATGCAAAGACTTAAGAATAACATCTGGCACATAGTAAACCCACAATAAATGTTAGTTGTTGTTCTTATTTGCCACGATTGTCATTGAGAAGGCAGCAGTTGGGGTCTTCAGGTGTAGCTAAGAACTACCGTAATTTGTTAGTCTCAGACTTACACCTTTTATATAAATAGTAGTCACCTAACTGAGTGCTTGGGACCCCAGGGAGTGTGACTCTTGCCAGGCACCAACTGGCTGCCTTTTGAGGGGACTTTCTGTTGGGCTTTCTTATGTGGGGGGAAAAAAAGAAAGCCTACCTCCCGGGACATGGGTAAAAATATTTTCCCCCATAGTTAACATGAAATTCTAGTCATTATTCTGCAGAATATCGTGGAATAAGAAGGAGGGATAAAGATCCCAACTTTTGGCTTTCCGAAGACTGCAAGTACCAGTAATCTAGACGGCTTCTGGCCCACATATGACTGAGTACATCCTGGGCTGTGCCTTTACCTTCTCTGACAGCCCTCCAGGTGGGAGCCAACTGCCAGAGGTGTTGTGAGCCATCAGGGATATGGTGTAAGAGACTAGCTAGGTGCCTGGAATGTAGACTGCGTGCCATGAATGTGACTTCTCTTTTCTGAGTTCATTGTTGCCAGAGTGCAACAGTGAACTCAGAATGCGTTTTTTACCTTTGTCTTTGGGCAGTCTTGTGTGGTGGCCCATGGGAGGCTGTTTCACTCCAGTGGCCTTTCCATGGTGGCTTTCAATGAATGGTTCTCAGGCTCCTCGTTCTCTGCTCTCTTCCCCCACAAACTTTTTGAGCATCATTCTAAGTTATTTCAGCCCCTTTAGTTTTGTCACCCAAGTTCTTAGTCCCCTCATCACAGTCTCTAGCCTCACCACGCTTCTTGCTGTCTCACTGTCCTACCCCCTCCCCCATAGGGTTGACAGATAAAATACAGGACTCTCAGTTAAAATGTAATTTCAGATAAACACCAATTTTTTTTTTTTGCGATACGCGGGCCTCTCACTGTTGTGGCCTCTCCTGTTGCAGAGCACAGGCTCCGGACGCACAGGCTCAGCGGCCATGGCTCACAGGCCCAGCCACTCCGCGGCATGTGGGATCTATCCGGACTGGGGCACGAACCCGTGTCCCCTGCATCGGCAGGCGGACTCTCAACCACTGCGCCACCAGGGAAGCCCACACCAAATTTTTTTAACATGAGTACATCCTATGCACTAAGTGGGACATACTTATACTAAAAAGTATTCATTATTTGAAATTCAGATTTAACTGAGCATCCCTATTCTTAGGGCTGACAACCCTGTGCATACCTGTACCAGTGACACTGTTGTAACTCACGCCTGCAGGGGCATCTTTTGGCTTTAGGAGCATCAGCAGGAATAAGAGAAGCTTCCTAGGCACCTCCCGAGGCCTTGGTTTGACTTCCTTGAAAGGAAAATGGCCACAGGTTAAGAGGAGAGTCTGACAGTTATCAGGGGACTCTGTGATGTCAGGGCATGAGATACGTATCTATTACTTTGATTTGGGAGATGGACACTCTAAAAAGATGGTCGTTCAGCAGTTAAGTGTTCCATCAGGCAGTTTTACGAAACGTAGAAAAGGCTTTTTCATGCAGGTCAAAGGCACGATGTTGAAGGGGAAAACCCAGACAGGAATGATTTGTGTTCATTGACTATGAACACTTCTGGAAATGTCCGTGGGGAACCCCGAAGTAATCAGATGACATGGACTTGCCCCGCAAGGAATCTGATTTATGGGTGAGAAATTTGAATATAGAATGGCTTATGCCAACTTTTCTTTTTCTTCTTTTTGTTTCTTCCTTTCATGTCCCTCCCGAAAGACAGAACTAGGGGCTGCCACAGCTATGGATAGGAATAATTATGTGAAGGTTGGTTATGGCCAGAAGGCTCCCACATATGGGTTACGCTGATGGCTCCATGATATTTCCTGAGTACCTGCTGGCTGTGGTTGGTCATCGTATTTATTGTGTGCCTTGTGTGTGTCTGGCAGGGCTCTAGGTGCTGGGGTTGCAGCAGCGAGTGACACAGTTCCAGCTACGTGGAGCTTGTGCTCCATCCATGTGGGTGCTTTGAGAAATACAGATGTACCAGGTTGGGAGGGAACCCTGGCCTCCAGGAGCCTAATGAGGATTGGTTCCTATGTGCTTTCCCTCTGTTCCATTAGAGAAAGAGTCTGCTGTTGGCCAGAGCACTGGAAATCTGTCTGTACGTTGTTGTTTGGGAAGCTCATCAAACCTCAGGTCCCTCGTTGAGGAATTTTATACCAGAATCTTCAGTAGCCAGTTCAAGCTGACAGTGGCAGGCTGTAACAAAATAGCTAGTCAACCAGCCAGTCAATCTATCTTCATAAACGAATGAAGGAACCCTCCATCTTTTGTCAGATAGCAAGCCTCCTAATTTTGGTACGTTAGCAGTACTTTTGCAGGGGTCTACTGTTATGAAAAATGGTGGAACTTGATTAATTCTGATGACATTTTGATAAATTTGAGGGGGCTAAAAAGATTGTACTGTGACAGTTAGGTTTTTCTTCCTTACCAAGAGAATTTATAAATGGTACAGAGTAACAGAGAAAGCTCGTGGTTCTGAAATTTCTAATTTTTTTTTTAAGATAAGAGAAAAAATAAGCCTTATTTTAAACCCCTTGGAGTTTGAACTCTTGCCTGTATTCTAGAACCCTCTTGGGCTGCTTGAGATCCCCAGCCTGAAGTTCATGGGATCTCACAGTGTCCAGGTATCTCAGAGATGTCACAAAGTTCTCCAAAAATTCTGAAAACAATATACTTAAGGAATAGATGCCCGCAGTGGAGTACTCTTTAGGGCTAGCAGGGTTCTCTGTGGGGGGCGGGGGGGGAAATAGCAAATCAGGCAAATCAGGAGGTTATATCAAAAAGACTGCATAGAAATCATTGGTTTTAGGTGTTCAGGGAAGTTGAAAGAAACTAATAACTTTTCTTCTGAAAGATTTTTGCTTTGGGATATTTTGTTTATTTTGTACTGGTTTCAAATGCTATTTTAATGAGCCTAGTATTTTGTAGTGGGCCTATAACATAGCCATGAATTTTAATGATAATTTAGGGGGGGGAAGTTCATTCTCCTATTCCTTAAGGGCTAATACACTTAAAAGTATGTCTTTAAAATCTTTTTATTTACAAGTGACCTCTGACTTTAGACCTAATTGGTTCCTGAACGTTTAGTCTTGAGGCATGGCCATAACACAAACTCTTATTTCCTGTAGGCTGTGTTAAATGTAAAGCTTATGTGATGTATTGGGCTTCCATTCCTGGAGGTCGGTTTTATAATACTAAAAATAACAAAATGGATATGAAAATATATCAAAAATACAAATGCACTTTTTAAAAAACAAACATTAAATATTTTAAATGAAAGATACTAAAGATAGTAAAAAAAAAAAACAAAAAAGCTTTGCTGTAAATAAATGTTACTTTGGGGGAATTTTTCTGCTTAGGTTGGATTGATTGAAGCTTGTTATTTGAATTTCCCTTAAGCAGATATAGGTATTTTTTCCATTGCTTCAAGGACCTTAAAATTGTATTATCTGATAGGGTTGTCTGCCTCAGATTCTGTTGCACATGAAAATTGTTAGAAATGCCACTAAGTTTCTTAATTGCTGAAAGTTGAAGGAGGGGCAGTTGCCATGGCAACTTCTGCAGCCACCCATGCTCTGATATTTCAGAAGGATCTTCTTTGCTGAGCTGTGAATGAAATACTAAGAATTCATTCAAGTCTTCAGAATGAGCAATTGCTAAAGAAATTCATTTTCCCTAAGTATGGTTAGAGCAGACAGTTAGCTGGCTGTGTGCTGTCCCCAGCTGTGTCAGCCAGGCCAGTACACTGACCAAGGCATTGACTTTTGTGGGTCTGATTGCCATCAGTTTTGTTATCCCCATAAGGATCTTTTAAGAGGAGAGGCAGTCCCAAGTTGAGCTGTCTTTGGGGTTTGCTGCCCAAACATCATTAGGATGTTCTCCTTTAATCTGTGTGTGTTTGTGTCTCAAGAAAGTAAGCAAAACATAAATTTTGGCTAAGGGAACAAATTTATGCTGTAATCATTTGTTGGTTTTCCTTTTAAATAAGAAAACAAAGCAGGGCCTGGCATTACTTGTAATAACCAGCACTGACCATAGAATTTCATGTAGGAGTTCCTGCAGAAGTGACATTAAAGGAAGATCTTTTATCTCCCATGTTGTCAAAGATGAGACACATCTAAGTGTGAACGAGATGATATAAAAGTATTTTCTTCAAACATCTTGGGGTACTTATTTTTTCTTACTGATCATCTCATCTAGATTTTGTGCTTTGTAGAGTTGCAAACATGGTAAATTACTTAAGAATTTATGGATATGTTGACTCTCACTTTCTGGTAGAACTTTTATTTTTAAAAAATAACTGAATTATGTTAAGAAAGGAAGAGAACCAACAATCTTGCATTATTGCTCATAGTCAAGTAAACATCAATCTACATATCAACATGTGTTAATCAACAGCAGCTATTTGCCTAGCACTATACCACAGGGATCCAAAGGAGACACGAGGAAGGGTGTCTACTCCCTTGAAGTCGCCTGACCACTTATTGGTGATTAAAAAGCAGGTATGACATGCGTTTAATGAGGTTTTCACTACCAGTGCATTCTACGTCCATTTTTTTCATTCATCCAGTTTGCTTGTGTTAGATAACATTTCTGGTAGTCTTAGTCTTATAGGTCACTCCCCTATTCAGGTTTTCCAGTTTTCTAAGGTGTCCTTTCTGGATCAAGGTATAATTCAACCCTTTCCTACCCTTTGGGACATCATATGAGAGGAATGAACAGAAGCAGTTCTGACCAATTAACGTGGTTGGGAAAATGAGACCATACTGACAGGAAGATTTGACAGAAGAAATGCTTCTAAAACAAGTCATTATATTTAGCTTCACTGACATAATTAGATCAAGCTTCCAAGAAGTTCCAAGGAGTAGGAAGAAGAAGTGTCGGGTTCATTATGAAGAGCGTCTGTGATTATGCATTTCTGATGTCTGTTTAGAATCTCAAGATGGAGGGAGAAAGGAAAAGGGAAGCCCCTACAGGGGCGGCACTAAACGCCTTGATGACTCAGAATTGTACACAGTAGCTTTCAGCAGGCCCCCCTGTGCTCACCTGCCCGCCTTGGGAGGTCAGCCTTGTGGAGACAGTGGCTGCCCAGAGGCCCCTCCCCACACACAGCTTTTTTTTTTGTAAACTTCTGTGGTTTGTGGAAGTCTGGATTTGAAAAGATTTAGCAATTGTTTATTCATTCTGTAGCGGCTTTCTCTTTCCAGATGAAGAGGCTACCTTCTTGGCCTTCGTGAAAATAGGTTTGACTCCTGCCATGAAACAGAAGCATTAAAATATAAGCTGATGGGCTTCCCTGATGGCGCAGTGGTTGAGAATCTGCCTGCCAATGCAGGGGACACGGGTTCGAGCCCTGGTCTGGGAAGATCCCACATGACGCGGAGCAACTGGGCCTGTGAGCCACAATTACTGAGCCTGCGTGTCTGGAGCCTGTGCTCCGCAACAAGAGAGGCCGCGATAGTGAGAGGCCCGCACACCGCAATGAAGAGTGGCTCCCGCTTGCCACAACTAGAGAAAGCCCTCGCACAGAAATGAAGACCCAACACAGCCATAAATAAATAAGTTAATTAATTTTTTAAAAAGAAAGGATATTATAAAAAATATAAGCTGATAAAAGCAAGGCAGTTTACCGGAAAAATCTCAGTTCACACAGGGCAAGTGAGCTATTAAGTCCCGCCTTCTCCTTGAGTAGTAGGTAATAGAAGAGAGCCTCGGGAAGCATTTTCTTACCTGATTTTTTTTTTAATTGCCAGTTCATCTCTGTTTCTCTAAGAAATTTAAAATAGTCCAGTATAAGAAAGAGACTGAGGGCTTCCCTGGTGGCTCAGTGGTTAAGAATCCACCTGCCAATGCAGGGGACACGGGTTTGAGCCCTGGTCCAGGAAGATCCCACATGCTGCAGAGCAACTAAGCCCGTGCGCCACAACTACTGAGCCTGCGCTCTAGAGCCCGCGAGCCACAACTACTGAGCCCACGTGCCACTACTGCTGAAGCCCGTGTGCCTAGAGCCCATGCTCCGCAACAAAAGAAGCCACTGCAATGAGAAGCCCATGCACCGCAATAAAGAGTAGGTCCCGCTAGCCACAACTAGAGAAAGCCCACTCACAACAATGAAGACCCAACGCAGCCAAAAATAAAGTTTAACAAAAAAAAGAAGAAAGAGACTTAAAACTCCCTCACATGTGGGGAAACTGTGTTCTAGTCTCTGAGGTACACCTACTTCGATTCAAAAAGTATTTATTATAGAAAAACTGTCCACGGTCTATACATACAATGGGTTATTATTCAGCCTTAAAAAGGGAGGAAATTCTGACACACGCTACATGGATGAACCTTGAGGAGATTATGCTAAGTGAAATAAGCCAGTCACGAAAGGCAAGTATAAGTCTTGTATGATTCCACTTTCATGTGAGGCACCTAGAGCAGTCAGGTTTATAGAGACAAAGTAGAAGGGTGGTTGCCAAGGACTGCGGGAAGGAGGAATGGGGAGCTGTTTAACGGGGGCAGAGTTTCAGTTTTGTAAGATGAAGAGAGCTGTGGAGGATGGCGGTGATGGTTGTAGAACAATGAACGTAAACACTACTGAACTGTACACTTGGAAATGGCTAAGGTGATACATTTTATGTTCTGCATATTTTACTATGTTTTTTTTTTTAGAAAGGTGTTTGTTGAACATCTGGTTTTGGGGTGCCAATTATACTCCAGTGACTGACACAAAAGCCCCCAGGTTTGAGGGTGCTCACGGGAGAGGTGAGGGTGTGATGCTGCTGGGATGAGGAGCACAGTCACATCACGATTAAGGATGATTTGGTCCTAAACTCAGGTGAACCTGAACCGAGCCATGAAAAAGGACCAGACGTGGTTCTCTGATTCCCACTTCTGCCCCGCTTCCCCTCACAACACGTAGTGCTGCCTTGTTGCTGCATCCCCAAAGCCAGTGCCTTGGGATCTTTTTTTTGGCTGTGTTGGGTCTCCATTGCTGTGTGCGGGCTTTCTCTAGTTGCGGAGATCGGGGGCTACTCTTCGTTGTGGCGTGCGGGCTTCTCATTGCAGTGGCTTCTCTTGTTGCCGAGTGCAGTAGGCACGCTGGCTTCAGTAGTTGTGGCTCGCGGGCTCTAGAGCGCAGGCTCAGTAGTTGCGGCTCACGGGCTTAGATGCTCCGTGGCATGAGGGATCTTCCCAGACTAGGGCTCGAACCTGTGCCCCCTAGCGGATTCTTAAGCACTGCGCCACCAGGAAAGCCCCCCCGGGATCATTTGAACCAGTTTCTCCTTTAACTGGTTTGCTTTCTGCTCTCTTCCCAAATCCAGCTCTGCTCTTCCTCCTTGGCCTGCATTTTTGTATCCCCTATTTGATGTGTGAGTATCTCTTACTTTACAGCCCATGTCATTTTCCTTCTTGGACTGTAAATCCAGGGAGGACGAGGGCTATGTCCTTTGACCTTTGCAGCACCCAACACAGTAAACTACACTTAATGAAGATTTTGGATAAGAATGAGCCTCTGAAGTTAGAAGATGACATTGCTAATGCCTATTTAATTGAAGGTTATTAATGCCTCTTTAACAGTGAAGGATAGTCCTCTGTTTAAACCAGCGGACAAACAAGGCCTCAAGCTTTTGCCAGTGGTCCCAAAGAATTTGCAGTCAGGTACATTCTGACCTGGACTTTGCATCCCAGAAAGGAGGAGAGACGCAGCAGCAGGGCAACTTTCTTTCCTGTGCATGGTTCAAAGACGGAAATCAGGGCTGGGATGGGTCCGAAGAGTTTTTTTTAAGATAGTCTTTTAGTTCTTTAATTTTTATTTATTTATTTATTATTTTGGCCACACTGTGCAGCTTGTGGGGTCTCAGTTCCCTGACCAGGGATCGAACACAGGCCACCGCAGTGACAGCGCTGAATCCTAACTGGTAGACCACCAGGAAACTCCCGGGTCCGAATATTTACATACTAGTTCAGCCTATTAAATAAGAGATTTCCTTCTCTCCCTCGTCCTGAGTAGACTTTTCCCTCTACCTAGAATAATAGCCGTAGGTAGGGTTACTGTATGTCCCAGTTTTTTATACCTGTTTTTCTGGCTTAATTATTAATCGCTCCCCTCTCTCACTCTCCAAAGTGCCCTAGTTGATGATAAATTTTATTGCTACTGTGGTAAAAGGAGGAACATGTAGAGAAAATCAGTTATTAAGGGAAAGTTGGGAGAATGAGGAAGGGAAATTTAGACTACTAGAGATTCAGGAGGTGAGGAATTTGAGAAATAGCTGTGTCGTCTGGCATGTTAGATATTCTTTGGATGGAAAAAAATATTTGGCTCTTAAATTATAAGCATGCTAGTCTAATATGTTAGAATTTGAAAGTCTTGAGGGCTGCATGGCATCAAATGAAGATTTATTTTAATTAGTCACACTATAAAATCCTTCAGTGCAGGTTAACAGGTTAATGTATTTACTTAGAGCTTCAAACAGTTTTATGGCTAATGACAAAAGAGTTCACTGTAATGTACAAATGAATTTCAATCTTTTAAAGTTCTGTTTTATATGTGTATGTATTTAACTTAGGTAATTGTATATTGGGTATTCATTATTGATTGACCCTTGCTTTTAAAAAAAGCCAAGATGATAATGAAGGAAATTAGGTAGGACCATAGTAATATCTTTTTAGTTATTGAGGGAACATCATGTAATCTGAACAGAATAAGTGTTTTCTTTTTAAATCCAGTATCATTTAGGATTTTTTTATGTCACAGGTTTCAATTTAAACAAGTTTGAGCTGATTTTCTGTTAAGGAGGTGTCTCTGTTTAAGTAAATGGAAAGACTAGCTGAAGGGTGCTTTCAGGGTTGGTTTTCTAGCAGCCCAACAATTTCAGCACCTTCCTGTTTATTTCCATTTTTCTGCTCTGGCATCTCTGGTATCTGCTTCTGTCTGAGCCTAGCGCTCGCCTTGCTGAGGACAGTCATCATGTTATTTGAGGGTCTTTATTTATTTATTTTTTAATCACGACAATGTGTACTTTAAAATAAAATTTAAAACTTTTCAAAACTTATCCAGTAATATTGCCTTACATTTTGAAAGAGCTTTATAATTTTACAGAGGGCCTTCATTCACATCCATGTTGTTGGAACAGCACTCTTACTGGGTGGAGAAATTACCATTTGTATTTTGCATGCAAAGAAACAGAGTGTGAGTGACTTACTCCAAGTGTTTCAGCTGACAAAATGAACTTGAACTCAAACCCAAGTCTTCTGACTTTACGTCCATTGGTCTAGCCATGATGATCCCTGGTACTTTTTCTCACCTAGTTTATTGCAGAATATCGTTTTTTCCCCAATTTCCTTTCCATGGAGGCTTAATTTGAGGTTGGGCTGCACTATTGTTAGTAAAGAAGTAACCTGGGTGCCTTTAGGCTAATTGGACATGGCTTACCCATCAGCAAAGTGACTTGACCGTTGTAAAAGCATCCCCATCCTACGGGTATACCCGAGAGAGGCCAAGGAGCGTCCGTTCAGTTATCCTGTCGACAACTCTGCCTCAGCTGCCATCCCATCCCATCCCGAGCAGCAGGATTTTCCCATCTGTGTTCTTAAGCTCTTGCCCTTCTTGCATGCTGACTGTCCTCTCCGTCCTAACCTCAAGCACCAGGTGGACCGCTGCTGCCCCAGCGCTGTTTTCTCTATTTATTCTAGTAATCACGCCTTCTCTCCTCTAGTACCTTGACTTTCTCTCACGGCACTTATCACACGCTGCTTTGCACTGTTTTTCTTTATTATATTCCTTCCGACAAGATTGTGCTGAGCTCCTCAAGGGCAATTAACCATTTCTCATTCATCTTGGTGTCCCCACCGCAGTGAGCACAATTGCCACATCCCTAGGAAGCTTTGCAGTTAATATTTTTTAATAAATGGATGGGTTTAGCGATGGTTATGCCCACTCATAAGGTTTGAGGACTGAAGCTTTTTATAACACATGCATATAATTATATACGCTTATACGCTATATACGCTATAATTATCACCTGGTTTGTGCCTAATTAAAAAAATAATTGTATATTTTTATGCAGCAAGTCATCATGTGCAGTTTTAAGTCCGCACTACTTTTTACGGGCCTGTGGTTTAAGTAAATGGCATAGGGGTTTTTGAGACACTGCCGTGAGGAGGGGGGAGGGGCGGAGTTGAGGTCTTTTCCAGAAGCTCAGTGAGCTGGCTCTTTGTGCTGTCAGTATATCCTGTTAGGCTAAGCCCTGGCACAGCTGTTCCCACCTGACTAGCTTTTCTCTGGTAGCTGGCATCTATTGCCTTAGCTGAGAGAGCAGGTTTGAAGACTTTAACTCTTCTCTGCCTGGCCTTGGTGTCAGAAGTATTTTAGAGGACTTTTGGAAAGTAGAAATTTAACAGACAAGATTTTGGTGGTTTTGAGAGTTCTCTCAGTTTTCCGTCTACTTCATTTTTTTTAACATTTACATATTTACATTTCACTCCATGGTCCACCAATTCTGTAGCACCAGGACTGGGCTAATAACTAGTATTTTAAGGACTAGGTAGGTAATCCTGATGTGTGAAGTCAGAGAAAAATTCACCTCAAGAGAGATCAGAATAGATCAGTATCGGGGAAGGAGGGGCTTTGAGATAGACCGTTTGAAGTGCGTAAGATTTAGGTAGGTGGAGAATATTTCCACGTAGAGGTAAGAAATAGAATGAAAGTCTAAGGTGAGAATGAGCACATAATGTTAGGACGGAGGCAGGCAAGGAGGATCTTACCCAGGCTTCAGTGGAGGATGATTTGTCAGCAACAGTCCACAAACTGTGGGTGCATGAGAAATATCCACGAGCTCTGTAAACGCGCACATTCCTGCACCCCACTCTGAAATTCTGTCAGTTTGGGGTGTTCTGCGATTTAGGGTGTGGCCTGGGCATCTGCATTTCTGACAGACATCCAAATGACCTTGAACTCCCTGCAGTGGATGGAACCCCTGCTCTGGAGTAAAGAGCATAAGCTGACAGGATAGCAAGGACTACATTTTGGCAGCCCTTCCATTTTTGGATGAGGTTTTGGGGTTTAAGGTGGGGAGACCAGAGCTCTGGCTGGGGGATCGGTTCCAGGGCTGCTGAGTAATCCTGGTGAGGGGTTACAAGCAGACAGGGGACAGGGAGAGGGGAGAATCAGGAATTAAAGGGCAGAAGTTTAACTCGGAAGAAGATATTAGCTGAAAAGGGAGTTTACTCTGCTGTAAACTGCTCAGAAATTGCAGAGAAATTTTCCATTTCATAATCTGTTGCAATTTTTTTAGAAAGGTAAACCTTTTCATCCATCCCTCGAAGGGTCTGTCAGTGGTCCCTCACAGACATCCAAAATAGACTAAGATCGGAGAGTGGTCCAGTCTGGGGGTTTGACTAGGAATCCGGGAATCCTGGACGGACCTAAGGATTTCATGAATCAACTGCCAAAAACTGTAGAAATTTGTGTGGACACACAATTTTGGGGAAGAGAGTCCATAGTCTCCCTCATGTTCTCAGAGGAGCCCTTACTAGGATTTGGGGTAAGATAATTTAGTACTTGGCCAATTGGCTGGCTTGCTTTCTGTCTCTTCTCTCTTAAAATATGAAACAAAGTTCCTATTAGTGAAAAAATTAGCCAAGAGAACACAGAAGACTCCAGTCCATAGTATGGAGTGATGGAGGAGCCGTGGACTTCCATAAAGAAGACCGTCCCTTTGCTTTTGTGTGATGGGAATGCCATCATCATAGTAAACTGGAGGAAAAGGGGAATGGGGAGCTTTTTGTAGAATGTGTGATGAATTTTTCTGTTCCTCATGAAGCAATTTCAGTGGTCTCAGCTGAAGTACAAAGAAAGGGCTATTTTAACGACAGGGAGGTGAATTACTAGTTATTGCTATCAAGTTTGGAACTGAGGGAAAAAGCTGGCGTGTGAAACAGGACTACGTGTGAATGGATTTCTCAAGTGTTTCATTAAAGATTTGTCAGAACGGTTAGCCCTCTAACCAACTAGAGTCTCTCCTCTGATACCTTTGTGGAATTAAAAAATGTTTTTGGGAAGAGGGCTTCCACAAGCCTTTTGTTTGAATTTCCATATATTGATTAATGGGCCCAGCAGAGCATCCTGCTGTGAATTCCCTCTGCTGATGGGAGCCTTCACAAAGAGCAAAGCTTTTCTGAACTGGCACTTTCCACGCAGCCTGTAGCCTGCTCTGTTGGGTGTGACCATTTTTAAAAAGCCACCGTGCTAGAATGAAAACGGGCCATTTCTAAATGGCCTGTTGATTTGCAAAACCTTTTGGTGTCAGATTGAATGGTCTCATATCTGAGTTGAGGGGAAAATGCAGGCTATTTTCAATTTATTACTGTGTCTCAAGGGTTTGAGTTGACGGCATTTAGGCAGTGATATTCCCCTGCTGTTGAAAGGTCTACTACCATCAGATGCCTTGGATGCACATGTAAAAATCTGGTTCAGTAGCTTATCCTGTGAAAGACTCCTGCAGCCCCACTTACCGTGTGAGTCACAGTCGGTAAATATGGATCTAGAAGGCCTAATTATGACTCAAGCTCACCCATAAACTTGGAGACCACCTCCCCACCAGCGCTCTCCACCCACTATTTATAGAAGAAGCTACCGGCGATTGTCAGGGTCTATATTCATTTGCCGCATCCCAGTATTCAATCTTGAGGCCAGTCTGGGCTCTTCATAAGGTTTGCACATGGTAATACGTGGTGTCAGGGTGTACCTGGGTAAATTTTTTTTGTATTATTGTTATTTTTTTTGCCTGCTGTCCAAGGATATCAAAGTGGCTCTTACACAAAACTGTGGGGTCTGGATTTAAAGGATGCTTTGTTTGTCTTGATATCTGGCCTGACTTGAGCGGGGCCTGGTTTGACTTTTTATGCAAATTATACTGCAGCTTTCGTAGATGTTTATTACTAACACTAGCAGCAAGAACAGTAATGGAGGCAGTTGAGATATCCGCTATTCGTCCTTCCCCAAACATGAAAGGTCAAGGAGGAAGAAAGTTCTAAGGATCACAGATGCTTTTTGCTGCAGACAGACGTACAACGTGATCCATCTTGATTGAGGGATTCTTCTCACCTTCAGGCAGTCTTCCCTGCAGGGAGCGAGCTGCCATCCTTTCACTGTTTTTTAACCTATATTTTACCCCATCATTTCAGTGCTTCCTTTTTTTTCTTTTTGAAGTGACAGGAATATTCATGAAAGGTGAGAAGCTACTGGAAGTAGCTATGACCAGAAATGGACCAATGAAATTCCTGGTCTGAACCTTCTGTTTAAACGGCCAGTTTTAACGGTGAGAATCTGCTTTGCAATGAACACGAAACAGGGAATTTGCAGCTTTGAGGGCATGCAGTTTACTGTCTTGATGTCGATTTTGGTGGTAAGTAGGACCACAGCAACAAAAAAGCTCTGATTCCCAACTTTACAGCGTCCTAGACAACAGTGCGCACACGGAGTAGACATCATTCAATGGGTTTCTGCAGCATATTCTGTGTTGTGTACAATTCCTTCTTATCACTGTTCTAGCAAATGGAACTCAAATGCACCTGTGTACCTTTTATCTCTTGGATCTCAAATTCTATGTCAGAAACATTTCTTGGGTAGTCACAGTATAGGAATCTAAACATGGAGTGTTTAACAGAACACTTTATCCTGAAATTGAGATCCTTACTTCTTCAAGAAAACTTAGGGAAGAGTGTTATTTGAAACCAACTTGATGCATTCCTAAACTTTCCCCCTCTTTTTCTGCTTTGCATTCATTTTCCTCTCAAGCAATGTCCTTGACATGGGGAAAAAAACAAACAAAAATGTTTTTCCCAATGTTTTCTGTATGTTTCCTGCTGTTGAACCACAATCCCCCTGAACAGCTGGGTGGCTTGAGGCTCTCCTGAAGGGTGTGGTATAAGTGAAAAACAAAACGCTTATCTGTAGGTAACCCTGAAAATGGGACTGAAGTCTTTGTCTCGGAGAGCTGTCCAGCAACTGCTGTGAACTGAGCAGCCTTTTTAGAAATGAGCAGCTCATGAGTTGTTGGGAAAGGGGAAGTTCAAACCTGACAGCAACACTAGGAAGTGTTAACACAGCCGGTAGATAGACTCAGTTGTCCTTCACGAGTAGGTCCGTTGGAGCCAGTAATTTGGGGAATGTTTATTAATTGGCCCTTTGTTTCTCCTTGTCTGGAGTGTCTTCATCAGGCTGTTATTTTGGTGCCTCCTATCAGGGACAATATGGTTTTTAAAGTCCTAATATCAGTTTCTCTTCTGAGGGCTATAGTAATAACTCCCATATGTTTGCATACTTGGAAATGCCTTTGTATAGGGGCTCAATAAGTACTGAATATTACTCAAATAATGACTCAAATATTACTGAATTTGATTTTTTTTTTTTAATGAGCGGTGTTTAAAACAAATAACGCCTATTTGCTTAGGTTGAACCAGAGCCTAGAAACTGTTGTAGTGATTAGTAGTCCTTTAGCTAAAAGAATAGAGTTAGAAGAACTTTTCTGATTCATCAGTTTTGAAATCCAGCTCACTTTGGAGACTGCTCTCTCTCTTTTCGGTTTGAAATTTTACCCTTGGGCTTTTGGGGTTTCCCTAGTAGTGTATTGTCCCTCCAGATATGGGCAGCTTAGATAGGCTGCGATCTCTCTGCTCACATGAAAATTTGAACCCTAAAAGCTTGTCAACGATCTCATATTTACAAGTGTGTATAATTAAAATATAAAAATTAAAATCAAAATGGAGGACGGGATGGTTGCCCCAGTGTCACTGTAGGATTTCTGATAGAATCTAGTGATGATTCAAGCAGTTGATGGAGAATGCTAACAGTCATGCCCAGAGAGGGACAAATTCTACTGAAAAAGAAAGCTTAATGGCTAATTATACTATCATTATTGGCACCACACTTGTGTCAGCGGTGCTGGTGAGGAAGGAGTTTTGATACTCCCCGCTGGGCATGTGTAACAAGTGCATTGACTTGGGCTGATTCCCACCCAACACACAGAGCCCTAGAACCCTGGGGAAATAACTTAGCCCAAATCAAGTCCCCTGACCTCCCTTCACTAGGCACGTTTTGTTAAAGAATAAAGTGTTCCACTGAAGTATATTACAGTGATTCTTATTTAAACTGGCCAATCATAACAGTCCACTGCCCTTCTGTGATTATTCCTCATTGGCGTCTGGAGCCCCCAGGAGCCTCCTTTGTGGGTCTCGCTTCTGGAGTTACAGGAGTCAAATTCCTTCCTGTTGATGGGTGCCCTGATCATTCTTCTAGTCCTAATATCATCAGCTCTTGGTTCCTACCCACGGTTTCCGTGATCATCGGGCTGACGAGGTCCCTGGGTTGCACACAGCTCGCAGGTTACTGTTGAGGAGGGCTCGGAACTTGCCTCCTGCCCAGCCAACGATCAGCACGCTCACCCAAGTTCCACCCGCGAGCAGGGCTACTGGAAAAGTAAGTGACTGTCCCTGGGAAGCTCCCGCTTGGTTCTAGCCATTGAGCATGTTAGCCCATTCTCTGGGGGAGGCTTCCTTTGGCCCACACCTAGCCCAGGCAGGTGGTGTAGGTGCAGAGAAGACACCTGTCACGTGCTTGTTGTGGGTTGCACCACATTCCTCCTACAAGCCCCAAGAAATTCACCTCTCACCCACTAAATGGGATTAAGAGAGAAAATCTGCCTGTGGTTGTAATTTTCCTTATCAAACCCATCTGTTCTGCATAGGACAGTAGAAAACTGACGACTTCGTCCGTAAATAATTACTGGTAACTAATGCTATGTGCTGCTTACTTAGGTGCCAAGCAGCTCTCCTAAGCAGTCTATGTCTGGAATCCTCACTGCCATTGTGTGAGGCAGGTATACTGTTATCCACCCCAGGTTACAGGTGAGTTAACCAGAGAGACCCGGGGCAGGTAAGTCACTTGCCCAAAGTCACTGGGCTGGTGGAACCAGGAATTAACCCAGCCTATCTAGCTCCAAGGCTTTTAAGCTCTTGCACTGCTCGTCATCAAGTGCAAGCTAGTTTTAGGGTGGTTAATTTTGGATTCTAATGGACTTTTCAGGCGATTGAATTTGATTATTTCTGAGACTAGGCAGGTCATTTTGAGAATCTACGGAGGAGAGATATCAAGAAAGAAGCCAGTAACAGAAAGAGTTCTTGACCAGCTCAGCGAGTTTGGCAGGCCCAGTACTCTGAGTCTTCTCTCCTTCAGCTCTGATTCCAACCCATGTGAACTTGGGTGCCTGTTCCTCTTGTGCCCATTTCTTTTTTCTTGGAATAGGTTTTCTTGGATATCTCCATTTCCTTCAGATGTTTTCTTCTCTTCCTCCTTCCTTTTTCTTGAACAAAATCAGCCTGTGTTCACTCTGGGGGGGCAGGGTATCTGCCCCATGAGTCAGGGACTTGATTGGCAGTGCGAGGGGCCAGTTCTTGCTGCCTCCTTGGAGGGCTTGATGTGTCCTGATTTGGGGAAAATAACCAACTTCAACATTCTTCAACAGAAGCTGCGACCCACTGGTATGCATTTGGCTTGCCTCTGATTTGATGGTGCTCTTCTCCAGCGAGGCTTGGCCAAAACCCCTGCTTCACCCAGACCTTGTTCCAGTGAATGTCTCAGCTTCCAGGTGAAATGAGGAATGAAATACAGATTCTAGTATCTAATATAAAACTCTAACTTGTTTTTACTCTGAGCTCCATCTTGGGACTCTGTTCTATCCAGAGGCCCCGAGGACCTTCTTTCCCTCTTCTGTTTTGATATATTAAAGTTCTTGAATTATATTCCATGTTATTGATCTTGGCAAATGGGGGTTTCAAAATTGAGAGAAGTAAATGGTGCCGTGTCGTTACCATGCATTTGTTTGAATTCCATGCAACATCTAAAAGGAAGGAATTCTATCCAGCCACTGTCTTTTGACATAAAATCAGTTTGCACTTTGGATTGATTCACTCAGTACATTTGGTGTTTGCCATGTCTAAGAGTTTATTCTAATTCAATGTCATTGTAAAGTCCTAAATTTTACTTAGGACAAAATTTTCTAATAGTGCTACCTATAGGCAGTCTTCCTCTGCTTTCAAGGCTAAAAGGGACAAAGGAGTTTTTAGGCTTTTGTCACTAACTTTTAACGTATAATTAAAAGTATTTTTATACTGTTTTGAAGCCTCTCTATTTTGTTTTGTGGTTCTGTTTTTCTGTAGAAGGGATACTTTACAATCCTTCAGTGTATTTAGTTAACTTTTCCTAGAGTGTGGTCTCCCCTCCCCCATCCCACATTGGAAAACTGAATGATGAAATTCCTGTGGAGTCTTGAAGCTTCTTGCCTTTGTTAGCGGGTAATGCTTCTCCAATTCATTAAGCTTATAAGAGTTTTCTGGTATTGAATGAAAAAGTCTTGTAGGTATTTCAGGAATTCCAGAATAGCTATTTTATAATCAGACTGATAAAAAAAAAAAAGCAGTTTTAGGCTTGGAGTCAATATGTAATGCAAGGTTGATATTTTAAAAATGATGCAAAAATCTGACACGCTTATTTTACAAAATGCTCTTCTACATTGAGGGAGAAATTGCTAAAAGGCATAAAATAAGTTTCATTTGATAAATATTTGTAAGAAAAATGTGTTTTATGAGGCACACTTTTTAAATAGACTTAACCCCTGTAAACCAGTATTAATTTCAGAAAATATTAATTACAGGCATTCAATTCTGATAACCAATCTATAAGAATACTATACACATGGGTTGTATGAGAATGCACTTTTATAAAATTTTATACTGTTTTATTATTTTGATTTTTTTTAATAATTTTTTTGAAGATACCTACAGCAGTTGTAACTGTAAAGGACCTAGAAGTTTACACTGTTTACTATGCGAATAGCCTAAACAGTTGAGGGCTGTGTGTGTGTGTGTGTGTGTGTGTGTGTGTGTGTGTGTGTGTGTGTCTACTGAGTCATTCCTCTTGCTAAAGTTTGATTGCTTTAATGTTTTCCTTTTAGGAAGAGATAAGGGTAATGGGAAGCTGTAGAGATAAGCTAACCTCATACCAACATCAGTCTAGAGCACCTTGCTTTTTGTTTCTTGCTTGCTCTCTCTTGGCAGCAAGAATTTCACCCACCAAAAACAGAGTAGATGCTACAGCTATTTATCCATCGTAAAGAACCACAGATGAATTCTTTTCTTTCTGCTTTATTGCTGTACTTCAGGATACTGCCTTCAGACCATGAGTGCCACTTGTACTTCAACTTATTTATGTTTAATTGTATACAGGAATAGGTAAGCTCTCTGTCTAGTTTGGCTCCAAGCTCTCTGTGTAAGAAGATAATTGATTGATGACATACAGTTCTGGATTTATACCAGGGATATTTTTTCTAGGGAGGTTTACATGGTGATTATTTAAGATATAAGATTCCGGTGCACTGAAATATAATAAATGAATATCCAAACAGCTGGCCATCCATCCGTAAGGGGTCATAGAACAGGTTAACATCCGAAATTTAATAAGGTCTTGAGTTTTGTGAATATCATTTCCTTCAGTGAAGCACAAGTGTGAGAGTATTACTCTTAAAATGATTATATCTTTGGGCACATTTTCCTAATTTGTGATTTTAAAAGGAGAAAGTAGATTTTATGCAAATCTTGGTTTCTTTTACAGCATTTAATTAAAAATAATCTATACTCTTATAATGCTATTAATTTGCCAAACACTTTACAAAGCAATTTCACATCCTTCACCTAATTCATTCCTCACAAGGTGCTCTGAGATAGGTTTTGATATCTTCGTTTGACACACTGAGTGGGGCAGAGGTCGGTGCCCACCTGATTTTGATCTGGAACTGGGGACTGGGGATCCCTTGTCTGATTTGGGATCCAGTCCACTTTCTACTGTGCTACATGAAACTTTGGGGGGGGGTTGTTTTTCTCTTTTTTTATGTTAAGATAAAGACACATCCTTAACTAGACGCTGCAGGTCTGGCCTCTGCCTACTTCTCTGCCCTCTCGACCCGTATTGCCTGCCTTCCTGGCAGTCAGCCGTGTGGGCAGCTTTCAGCTTCTCCTGTGGGCTGCTTCCTTCCTCCAGGGACTTTCACATTAACTGCTATTTCTGCTTGAAACGTTCTTCTCCCCTGTTTCCTCTTCCTTCTTGCCTTAGTAAAGACCTAGCATCCTTCAGGCCTCAGGGTAAGTCTTCTTTGACCGCCCCCCGCCAAAAAAAAGCCAAACCTTACACACTTTCACAGCTCTGCTCACCTCTCCTTGGAAGCACTTTTTTCTACAATTTATTTTCATGGTGCTTGATTGTCTCTCATGAGACCAAGCTCCAGAGGATGGGGATTTTGTCCAGTTTTGCACCCTGTGTTATCAATGGGGGATTATGGCCTCCTTGTGGGGTCTTTAAGGATCATCACAAATGGCCACAGAAGTTACCCCTGGAGAGGCATATGAAATTAAAGGAGTTACTACACTCACAGGTCCCAGAAGAGGGAGGCCCCGCATGCCACTCAGGGGACCGTGTGAGAGGAGCTCCAGGGAGCACACACAGCCAGGCAGGTGGCGGGCCCAGGGGGAGAGAGGACCTGCGGGCAGGTGCCTTTGTTGGGCTCAGATGGAGTACACAAGTATAGGACGTGAGGTGAGTTCCTTGGTGTGTCTGAATGTCACTAGCTCGCAGTCGGGGAAGGGCAGGATGGGGAACTTGTGGTAAGACCAGCTATATTGTAGTGGTGCAACTGGTCACCTGGGCAAGGTGTTGGCAGCCTATTTGGGGGATGCTGAGGCTTAAGAAAAATAAGAAGTTGGAAAAATTTACTATACACACATTATATTCTCAGCCATTAGCTTGGTGCCCAGCACATAAGAGGTTTCACATATCTGGATGGGTAGATGGATGGATGGATGGCGCAGACTTGTTTTGTCTCCTTTCTTAGGCCATTAGAATCATGGGGAGCTCATGGGATTCAGTTAGCATCCTTTAAGAGTAGCTGGTATGGGAATTCCCTGGTGTCCAGTAGTTAGGACGAGGTGCTTTCACTGCAGTGGCCCGGGTTCAGTCCCTGATCTGAAAGCCATGCAGCAAGCCCCCTGTCCCCCCGCAAAAAAAAAAAGTAGCTGGTATGGCACTTGGCCAGATTTGAACAAATTAGAAATGTTTTGTTTGTCCAACTCCAATCAGTTAACCAATATCTATTGCATATGAGACAGGGTGTGAAGTGTTGTAGTTCTGTTGTCTTTTTGATGTCTCCATCTTAGCATTTACTCACGTTTATAGAGCAATGAGAATGATTCAAGTAGCTGATGGAAGCCACCAGGTAAAACTGCACAGCTAATAAATACTAGTATTTATTTAAGGGAGCTGCATGAACATTTAAACGCAAATGTGGAATTTGATAAAGTGGGCTAGATTAAAATGTTTTCCCTCTGGTGTGTAATACTTCATGGTCTTGGAAGTTTTCAGAAAATGAGGCCACTTCTCAGTTACTCCAGACAACACTTACTCTTCCAATTTAATAGCATTTTCTACACCAATGTCCTTCCTTTGTTCATTTCTCAAACTCCCTTTACTGACCCTGCAAATTGAGGCATCCGTACAAATCCACATGCTTAACTTATTTGCCTGTTGCAGAGGTTTGAGATAGTATAAATTTTCTCATGGTCTAAGAATAGTATATATCCAGCTTGAGCCGTAATAAATTGTTAAACTTAGTGCAAGCTGGACCTCTCAACTTCCTCTTGAGCTTGGTTGTTAAAACATAGTTTCTTTGGAGTGAATTATCAGAATATCACACATACACGTATATTCGAATGGGATTAAGGGACATACTTGGAAGTCCAACTTGAATTAGAAAATTTATGGTTTGGATTATTTTTGTAATGTTAGTTCAGATTTTTCACCATTATGTTTCCCTCTCTGGGACTGATCATTTGAGAGGTTAACTACATATAAGCCAGCTTTATAAAATAGCTATAAAATAGCTGTGCAGTTTTACCTGGTGGCTTCCATCAGCTACTTGAATCATTCTCATTGCTCTATGGGGGATAATAAGAAATTTTATTATGTTTAAAAGAAAAAGAAACTAAATATGGAAATTATTCCTCCTCTTTGGCCACACTACTGCTCTCATGCCGTGGATTTTTAACTTTTAACCAATTTTAAGATTGGATCAATTGAATATTTTGTCATATGTGTGATCACTCCATATCTTTATATATGAAGTGTTGTTTCTCCATATGTAAAGATATGTGTTGTTTCTTGCTAAACAATATTTTTGTCTCTTTGATACTTGCCCCAAGCCCAAAAACAAAACAGCTGTGCTGTGTAGTAGAAAGGTGCTAGAATGCCAGGCTGGGATTTTTTTTTAAAGAAGATACACAAGTACAAGAGGAACATAAGTACATTAAATCGATACTGAGGATACATGTCAGGGCATGTCTAAACCATGTCTACACTCAGTGTACTTTGTAAATAAAGCCCATACGCATGAGTAGTTAGCAGTTCTAATTGCATGAAACCCGTCTGAGAAGGATCCATTCTGTTCTTGGCGGTTGAGGAGATTATAAGTGTAGGGTAGAGACGTGTGTCATTTAGAAATGGTTTGCTAGGGTTCAGACATGCTGCTTTTCTGGTGGGTGGAGATGGGCTGAGAGGAAAGTAACTGGATTTGCCCTGGTTCTTGGGAGAGAAGAGGATTTGTGATTCAGGCTCAAGGTTTGGATAACCAGGAACCAGGGGAACCAGGAATGCTCAAGCAAAAGAGATGGCAGATGGTGCCATTGTGGCAGGAAGCTGATGGACCTTCATTGGTAGGGATGTTGCCTGTGTCGGCGCCTGTGTTGGTTGTTGTCTTCAATTGCATCCTTGATGTGTACGGAGGAAATCTTTTCAAAGTGAATGTAACGATGCTGCATTTCTGAATTTTACCTCTTGAAATTGGCTTGAATTCTGATGATTAAGTTCCTGACACCTAGTGGGTGCTCTGAAATATTTATTGAATGGAAGAACGGATGTGATTTTTAAATGGGATAAGTCCATATAAATCAAATATCCGTTTTTGAAGCATTTCCATAAATCATATGAATTTTTTATTACTGTGTAATAAACTAAGTGATATATATTAGTAAAGCACCTCAATAGAAAACTCTTAAATCACACAGTATCTTAAATGTCACTTATAAATCTAACTTCCAGATTATTTCATGGATTGCTAGTAGAGGAACTGGTCTATTTTTAGACTGTTTTGCATGACTTACTGGAGTTGGGGAGTAAGTCTACTCATGGTAATTTAATGACTAAGTTATCTACCTTATACTCAGTTCTGGTCTAGGTGCTTGTCATGTGGGACCTCCTCCCCAAAGAAGGATGGTGGAAACAAGGTTGCCATATTTGGTACAAGGTCTGGTGGTGACTAGATAGGATGTAATGATGTGAGAGAGGAGAGTCAAGGCTGAATGGCCAAGAAGGAGGTGAGATTTGAGGTGGGGCTTAAAAGACTTAGGAGTTTGAAGGCTAGAGGAGAGAATGAAAGGGATTGCTGGGGAATCTCCACTAATTTGGAGATGGAGTTGAGTGTGAGACTGAGGAGGGTGACCGACCTTCAGGCTGTTGTAATAGGTGGGAAATGAGGTGGGGTGTGAGGCCAGGCAGAGGATATGGGATTTAATAAGATAAATAATAAGAGACCATTGATCATTTCTGAAAAGAGAAGTGAAAGAATGAAACTGTGGTTTAAAGATAAGCTTGATTTGCTGTGTTCATGAGTACTTCTCATGACATTAGTATAACTTGCTGTTTCTGTACCCCTAATGACCAGTAATGATTTAGGGATTAAACCTTTCTGAGTATTAGGCTTTTGTCTCCATTTTTATGCCTCTCTAAGTTAGAGTGTAAATAAGTGGTTCAGTCCCCACTCTACAGAAGGGGAGGTAAAGGAAACTCAGGAGTTCTGCAGCCAAATTCTAACCAAGCTGGAATTAATCCAGGAATAGTAAGCCATCTTTTCTCTTCCAGTTACTACTGACCTTCCTAATGTGAAATGAATTGTAAATACTTGGGGAAACAAAATACCTCCGTGAGTTTTTGAGTTGTTGTATTTACTTTGGTCTTAAAGCAGACAAAATATTGAAAATTGATTCCTTCCCTTAGTTTTTTTTTTTTTTTTTTTTTTTTTTTTTTGCGGTACGCGGGCCTCTCACTGTTGTGGCCTCTCCCGTTGCGGAGCACAGGCTCCAACGCGCAGGCTCAGTGGCCATGGCTCACGGGCCCAGCCGCTCCGCGGCATGTGGCATCCTCCTGGACCGGGGCACGAACCCATGTCCCCTGCATCAGCAGGCAGACTTTCAACCACTGCACCACCAGGGAAGCCCCCTTAGTTTTTAATTGATTTTTTAACAGCTTTACTGAGATGTAATTCACATGCCGTATAGTTCATCCATCTAAAAAGTACACAGCTCAGGGGTACAACCATCACCACACTCTAATCTGAGAACTTTTTCATCAGGCCCATGAAAAAAAACCTGTATTCATTAGCAGTCATTCCCCCCACCTCCCAGCAGTTCTCACCTCTTCTCTCCATCTCCCCCCTCCTCAACTCTAGGCAACCACTAATCAAATTTCGGTCTCTATAGTCCAATTGATATTTTTTAAACTAGTATTTTACAGAATGTTACCACAGATTTTGGCATCAGAAGACCTAGGTTCAAACCCCAGCTTACTAGTACTATGACCTTGAGAAAAAACTTTAACTTTGTAAGTCTGTTTTCATACTTTTGAAACATGAATAATATCTACTTCACAGCTTTTTGTGAAGATTAAAGGATGTTTATATAAAAGTGTTAAGTGATGTATGTGTTCATTGTTCCACAGGAGGTGTGTAACTGAATTACTAAAGGGTTTCAAATATTGATCCTTTAAAATAGTTGGTGGAACATAATATGATGCATAACAAATGTTTGCATATAAAAGGACAGAGTTTATGTTTTTAAAGCTATAGTTTTATTATTTATGTGACTTAAGGGTTTGACTTTTAAGATGGAAGAAGTGTTTCTGGATTTCCCTGCAGAACCTAGTGTAGTGGTACTTGGGCTATTATTGGATCACAAACTCCTTTGAGAATTTGATGAAAGCTGTATGCATACACTTGATTTTATTTTATTTTATTTTTTATTATTATTTTTTTTTTTTGTGGTACGCGGGCCTCTAACTGTTGTGGCCTCTCCCGTTGCAGAGCACAGGCTCCGGACGCGCAGGCTCAGTGACCATGGCTCACGGGCCCAGCTGCTCCGCGGCATGTGGGATCTTCCCGGACCCGGGCACGAACCCATATCCCCTGCATCAGCAGGCGGACTCTCAACCACTGAGCCACCAGGGAAGCCCTGATTTTATTTTTTTAAAAATCAGGAGGCTGATGGATCCCTTAAAACCATCCATTTATTCCCTGCATACTAGATTAAGAGCCCTTAATCTTTTAGAAGAGAGATAAAATAGCTCTTCAAAGCTGGAGTGAACAGTCCCACACATTGGCAGGAAAACACAGCCATCAGCTTGAAGTGTGTTTATTTACCCTCCAAGTTTTAGTACCCATGTCAAAGTGTGCCCAGTATGTGTTTGGCCAAGCAAGGTGGATTTTCTTCTAGGTATAGAAATGTACACACATTTCACATAGGGAAGAAATGAAGGGTAGTGTTCTTGAAAGAGAGAGCTGGTGAGAAAAAGAAAAAACAACCAGAGCATCTGTCATATTGTAAGCATCACCCGCCCTGGTCCTGCCCATTTTAGAACCCTTGTATAGACAAGCATTGGATTCCCAAAGGACTGTGGAGAAGTGGGAATTCACAACAGCCTTACTGTGCAAAGTGAGTGGGATGGCCTTGATTGAGTTTATTCTCCAGGTAGCTGCTACTCACGAGCCGCTTGATATTGCTCCACTGTTGTTTATTTCATCGTGGTTCCATGGCCCCATGGTGCGGCATCCCTTAGTAGATTTAACAAAGTTCTTACCATATCGAAAAAGAAAATTTTTGCCTTATCATATCTATTTTCCCAGTTCCTTCCCTTAGTTGGAAATGTTTATTATTGTGGGAAAATATTTGGGTACTGGCAGTAAAAGAACAAAGAACAAGACTAAGAACAAAGCCCAGAGGATCGCGATGGGGAGAAAAAATGAGCAGAAAGCGAATCAATGCTAGTAAACACAGAATGGCCAGGTGGCCCCTGTCAAATAAGAAGACTACTTGCTGCACAACCTTTGGATCATAGTTCTTTATCAGATATATCTTCTGTAAATATTTTCTCCCAGTCTGTGGCTTGTCTTCAAAGACACTTGGCAGTGTCTTTTACAGGGCAGAAGTTTTAAATTTTAATGAATTATTATCAATTATTTCCTCCATGGACTATGGTTTTGGTGTTTTCTCTAAAAAGTCATTCTCATACACAAAGTCGTTTAGATTTTCTCCTAATTATCTTCTAGGAGTTTTATAGTTTTGTGTTTTACATTTAGGTCTATAATCCATTTTGAGTTAATTTTTGTGAAGGGTGTAAGGTCTGTGTCTAGCCTTTTTTTTGTGTGTGGGGGGGCAGGTGGATGTCCAGCTGTTCTAGCACCATTTGTCAAAAAGATGTTTTTTCTCCATTGTACTGCCTTTGCCTCTTTGTTAAAAATCAACTGACTATACAGTTGACCCTTAAACAACATGGGTTTGAATTGTGCGGGTTCACTTATATGTGGATTTTTTTCAGTAATAAAATATAATACTACACTACTGCATGATCCGTGGTAGGTTGAATCGTTGGCATGACAGGCAGATGCAGAGGATACTGGCAACAATGGATAAGGGGGGCTAGGGATACAGAGGGCCAACTGTAAGTTACAGGTGGATTTTTCAACTGTGAGGAGGGTTGTCGCCCCTAACCCCTGCGTTGTTCAAGGGTCAGCTGTGTTTCTGCCGGTCTGTTTCTGGGCCACAACCTTTTAGTGACTTAAAGGTAAGCGACAGAGGTGGTATGTTTGCTGGAGCTGCCTTGCCTCCCTTGCTTGTTCTTGTCAGGCCTTCTGAAGGCAATGGTTCATGGGGGAGTCGGGATGGCAGGGGGCTGGCAGGGAGGACGCTCCCTGTGGGTCTTGGGAGCTCTGGGAGTTTCTGAGGAAAGGACTGATTGTTACCAGAGGCTCTGCATCAGTAGAATAACAATGAGTCCAAGCCTCGTTTCCCTCTCTTCTGCAGGCTACCCGTTCATAGCACACTCATTCTCACTGGGAAGATAATTATCAGTGAGAATGAGTAACTACTAGAACCAAGGATTCCATTGATACAAATATAATTGGTAGTCCTCACCTTCAATTCTTCATTCTAGTGAAACCTAAAATAAAATTAGGATTGTTTTCAAGCAGAGCTTTTGTGCTTAAATTACCCCACTTCTCTCTCTGTATCTGCAGGCTGATCTAAATTCCAGATTTCCTATTTGGGGACTTGGATGGTTCTCCCACGGAGGTCAAGGTTCATTTGATGATAGGTTAGTGAATGTAAGAGAGGGGCCAGTTCAATGTAGAGTTCCATTCTTTTTTTTTTTTTACATTTCCCCCTCCAATATCACTTAACTCTGTGGCTTCACATCATCATTTTCACATGCATGCCTCATCCCTAATTTGTTTTTCTGGCTCTATGCTCTTTTCTCTTTCACTGTTCTAATCACCTGATAGACATTTTCCTTGGACACTCTGTTGGTACCTCAAACACCAAAAGCAACCTTGGCTGGTCTTCTCCCAAACTTATCTTTTTCATTGCTTTTTCTATAAATGGTGTCAGTGAGATGTCTCCGTTGCCAAGTCTTACTGAAACTTCCAGTCCTGACACCTTACAAATCCCTCCCATGTCCATATTTCATTACCTTGCTCTAGAGTAGCCTTCTTGACAGCCTTCTGTCAAGTCTTCCTAGCTTTTCCTAACCCACCCTTCTCATGATCTCACTTCCTGCCCCCAAACTTTCAAGAGCTCACAATTCCCAGCTAGGCTTTGGGCTTCCTAGGCTGGCACTCAACCAACTTGAATTTCCTGGCTTTTCTACCTAACTTTCATTTTTATTTCTGGTACATTCCCTCATGCTGTTTGCTACCTAACTAAGCTGAGTGTTCTTTCCGTACCCACCCTGGAGTTTCTGTTTCACTAGGTCTGGGGTGGGGTCTGAGAATTTATAGTTCTAACAAGTACCCAGGTGATGCCAATGCTGGTGGTACAGAACTCCACCTTATACCTTGAGAACCGCTCTTGTAAGCAATTTTCTAAGCTGATGTGGAAGTATTACAGTCCATGTTTAATACATTTGGGTTAAAAGATAAATTTAACTCTTTAAGAAGGTTGTCAGTTATTCAGATCTGTGCACTGGAGTTTGTTTACAACAGTGCTAAAATTGAGTTTTGAACTTTAAAAAATGTGTAATTTAAGCTGTTACTCTGTGCCATCTGACAGGCCCTTTGCCTGTAAAAGCACTGTTGAATTGAGGGTTATACTTCTGTTTCCTCTCTACATACTGGATGAGGACACTTGTCCTCTTTACTCTCAGGCCACCGATGAGCTCGCTCTGTCATTACAGACCAACAGGCTCTACAGCCAGTCAACTGCCAATTACCAAACTACAGGCCTGTCTACTGAAAGCTTTGCCAGCATCTTGGTGGTTCTTTCTGTTACCAGGCCTGGATGTAATCTTGTAGCTTGGTGGCTTGGTAATTACACCCTGTTAAAGACTCAGGTGTCCTCATCTGTCCTAGTGAGAAGGTTCTACATTTTAGTCTTAGTTTTAAATGTAGGGAATCTGTCCTCGTCCCTTTTAAAATGGTTGTGTAAGCTGCCTGTAGTGCCGTCAGGAGGGGTGGGACAAGAGGGGTGGGAAAGCAGTGTGGCCTGCAACCTGTTAAGAGGCACTTTCATGCTTTTAACTTTGCAAGGGCAGGTCCAAGGGTGACTGCAGTTTGAGGAGGGTGTTTGGAACTCCTGAAAAGGTCATCAGTTCCTCATAGATCTCACTCCTCTTCTCACTGCAGTTACATTCCGCAGGTCTAGCCTGCAGTCCCTTAAACGTTGCTTGCCTGTGGCCTGGCTTCACACAGAGAGGTAAAGAACCTCTCATTTAATGGGGCTTCATTTGTGAAGGATTCTAAAGGGAAAGCCTGAAGAGTGCTTGCTGTTGTATGAACGTACCTAAGATGTTTCCCTTGCACACCTCTGGACTTTTGATATCTAACCCAAAATAAAACATTCCAAGGAAATGCCATCAGATTTTAGATTTTTTTCTGTGGTTCATCTTACAAGTTTTATAGTTTCCCGTAAGTGACGAGGTCAGCCCTGCCAGTGCTTTGGGAAAGTGCCTTGCCCATTGCTTTGGAAGTTGAACTTCGTGATCCTTTGGAAAACTGACTTGTCTTCTATCGCATTTTAGTCTTTCTCTGTCCATTTTTCACTCTACTTCATAAACTTTGATAAGTTAGCAAGCTTTTTTTTTTTTTGCAATACGGGGGCCTCTCACCGCTGTGGCCTCTCCCGTTGTGGAGCACAGGCTCCGGACGCGCAGGCTCAGCGGCCATGGCTCACGGGCCCAGCTGCTCCGCAGCATGTGGGATCTTCCCGGACAGCAAAAAAAAAAAAAAAAAAAAAAAAAAGGCCTCATAGATAACTGCCATGAAGAAATTGGAGACATTTAAAATGTAATGATGTTTCCCCTGGGGGCAGGAGGTGAAGGGTCCAGGGGTGGAAAATTGAGGAATCAATGACCCAGAAGTTGTGGAGTTGAAGTTCTGCAGCCAGTTGAAATATCTGAGTTATTACCCCCAGAAGACTCATACTGTGAGTGAAGAATACCGTGGGCGTGGCTCCCTGAAGACCTGGGCTTGAGTCTGCCTTCTTTCCTGCCTCTTATGTCACTTAGTAGCTGTGCGATCTTGAGTAGGACTCTGTAGACACACATTCTTTTTTTTTTTTCCAAACGAAAGGTCTTAACGTATTTATTACCAACCAGCCCACTAGTGCAGAAACATTGAAACAAAGAGAAAAATCATTTTCCCAATAAAGTACATCCGGCTGTCCAGATAGTAGCAATGTTTTCAGAGTGATACGTTAAGATACAAGTGACCTTGGTAACAGCATAAATATGTGTGCCAGCTTATGAGCAACTCCTTATAGACCCAGCTTGGTTCTTCTCCAGTGTCTCCTCTTGGACTTGGACTTGATTTTATTACGAGTTTTCATCCAAATCCATTGGGGAATTGGGACAATTCTGTTTTGTTTCTTGGCTAGGAATCGCTTGATCCTGAAAATCTTCTGAGTAGACCTGGTGAGGAACAGATTCTACTGCACACACCAGGATGGCGGAGAAAAAGAGAGAGCACCCTTTTTGATGTCAGTGATGCCCACTGCCTGGTCTGCCTCATCTGGGTGCTGGGAGCATTGACTACCTCACCTGGGTGTGGGGAGCATCTCCCTGGATGACATGAAAGTGTGGCATGGATATAAAGTAGCCAAATGCAATGTCTGGTGTTTATCATGATAATTGTCCTGGTTATATTATATGTTTATTATATTGGCTGACTTTATTGTGGGTTTCTTAGATGCTTTCTCTTAAAGAAATATGGGATTTTAATTTAAAAGCACATTTCATGTAAGAGCATCGGAGTTGACTTTGGTAAATTCGTGAACTTAAACACTTAAACTCTCTCCTGGCCTTTAATTATTTCTTGATTACTTAAGAGCATTTAATTCATCCTAATGCTTTGGAGTTATAAAACCATTAATATTATTATGGCTCTGAAAGCAAAGGCTACAGCTAATTCATTAGAATGATAAGGAATATTGTGAAAGGGTTTTCAATCATTCTACTCACAACATGTCTGGGAAAATAATGAAACGTGAACCATAATAGAGTTTACCTGAGCATATTTTACATGTCTAAAGAAGCCTTTATAATAACTATTGTACTTATTAGTTTTATGTGAAAGACAATTAATAAGCATATATAACATACCAGAAAATGTTTTTGCTGATCTTACTTTCCCTAAGATGTTTTTTTTTTGTTTGTTTGTTTTAAAGTCATTCTGACCTTGCAATTTGAGAAGCATGGGCATTATCTTCATACTTCCCTTTGTAAGCATTTATGTTTAGGGAGGGGGTCTGTATATGTGTTTGTGTGTGTATGTTCAAGTATATCTATCAAATGTCATCAAAGGCTGGCTTCAAGAATTCTAGTAGCAAAAAGATAGGGAAGAATTCTCATTTCTCAGTTGCAGTTTGAGGAGAAAATGGTGTCCTGTTATGAAAGTCTTAAGTTTTGGCACGTTCTGCCATCTTTAATCTGATTGAGTGTTCACAAGGATAATTTAGTTGTCATAGATATTTTTTCCTAAACTTATTTTTGCCATAAAAGCCTCATTTCCCAACTGTATTCTGAGAAGTGGAGCGGAAGTAACATCTTTTGAGTACCTACTATGTGCCAGGCACTGTTAAGACACTTTATGTGCAGGTGTCATTTTACCATTGTAGGGGTATAATCTTCACTTTTTAGCAGGGGAAACTCCTGTGAACTCTTGCTGTCATTCAAACCTAGGTCTCCTGCACACTGAATGTCCATATTTTTCCCACTGTTTCCTTGTAAAGACATAAATTGCCAACTGTTTATCTAATATGCCAGTAAAGCTTATTCTACACTTAAAGGAGATTGTCTCAGTTTTCTTTGCTTTGTCTTAAAAGTTATATGAGTTAGGGGTCAGGTAAACCCTCTGTCTGCAACGAAGCCTGTGGGTTTTTCCTCTCTTCCTCAGAAGTTCTTGATTACATTTGGCACATCTTATAGTGAAAGAATACGTCTTGTGGGGGTGAAAAATGAAATGGTAACTATAATGAATAAAATTGTTAGCCAGTCTAACAAGTTGGTTTAAACAAAAGGGGGGGAAGCACCTCGAACGAATTTGTTTTTCATAATATACCTTTAAAACATAATCAGAACTTGTTGAAGATACTAAACAATCGTCCAGTTGCTAAAACGGTTGGATTAGTACGTGTTGATAGAACCCTGAAGTTCTGTCTGTATTAGCTGGACAAGCAGCGTGGCTGGAGGGGGTGATGTATCTGGGTCAGAGAGGTTCAATCACTTGCCTGAGGGAAAACCTGGAGGTGGAACTCTCACTTGGTGTTCTTGATTCATAGGTGAGAAATAAATACCACAGTGATTGAGTTAGAGCCATCTTTTCTTGTATCTGCAGGTTTGTAGAATGTGAACTGGTTTGACACTGTAAACTGAGCATGGGTCTGCTGAAGCCAGGAGCTGATTGGTGTAGCCCTGCTCTAGGACCATAGCTTAGGCTGCCATTTTGGAAAAGTGGGTCTTTACTCGTAAGGAAAAATAGGGGAGAAGTGAATTCATTCAATAAACATTTACTGAATTTTTCTGTGCTTAGTAGGGAAGCAGGTGACGAGGGGAACTCTTCATCTGTTGGGGTAGGCAGACGTAAATCAGAGTGTAATATAAGTAAAAGTCATAAGGAGTAATGAAAAGTCATTATGTGACCAGGGAAAGATGAGGACTTGCATGTGGCTGGTGCTTAGGTAGAATGTCCTTTCGTTCTCAGTCCCCCTTTTTCCTTCTTATTATCTCAGCCTAGCTATCCTTTTCTCCATGAAGGCCTTTCCCTGACCCCCGCATCCCAGGACTTGGTTAGATTCCCTTGTGTGGGGTCCTAGAGTACAGTTTACCACCCATAGCAGACAGCTACCCCCTGGATTATAAGTAACTCTTACCTGACTGTAAGCTCCTGTGAGAGAAAGTCCATGTAGACACAGGGCCCTGCACCTAGTACGTGCTTAAATATTTGCTAAATGAAGCTGTAAAGGTTGGAATTCAGTTGGGGAGGGCCCTGTAATAATAATAGATATTTACTGAATGCTTATTATGTGCCAGGCACTATAAAAGGACTTGATTTGTATTAACACCCTAATTGTTCAACAACCCAGAAAGTAGGTACTATTTGTTTTATAGATGGAGAACTTGAGGCACAGAAGTTGAATCGGTCCTCACAGGTTGCCTATAAGTGCAGAGCCTGGCCCAACCCTAGTCTTTTGGATCCAGAGTCTTGTTCTCACCCACTTTGCTCCCTGCTTGCCCTGCTTCGGAGTTTAGACTAGCTCCTGGAGCCAGTGGAGGCTGTCAGTGCTCTAAGCAGGGGAGTGTGTGCCCGTGTAAAGTAATCCTGGCACTGCTGTGTAGATGGACTGTGCAAAGGAGGGAGATGCCTGGAGCAGGGCAGTCATCCCTGACACGGCACTGGCAAGACATATCAGCGTGATTTACTGACTTAACAAACAGGCGGAGCACTTCCTATGTGCCAGGCACTGTTCAAAGTGCTTTACAAATATTAACTGATTTAATGCTCATAGCAACCCTACGGGGTCGGCACTGTTACGATCATCCCCACTTTATAGATGGAGGAACCTGAGCCTCAGGGAGGACCCATAGGTGGTAAGTGGCAGGGCCAGACAAGGCTGAGTCCAGGCTCTTAACCACTATCCATGCTGCCTTGAGTCTTCCTGTAAAAGGGAACACCTGATTACTGGTGGTCTCCAGGGATGCTCCTATTCCAGATAGTAGAGGATCTCGGTGATATTTTGGAGATGGATTCTTCCATTTGTAAAAGCATCTGCTCTAAAGACATTAGTCTAGAAATATTTAAATGATTCTGTTCTATTTAATATATGCTTGAATTATGGTTTTCTCAGGGTATATGCCTAGTAGTGGGATTGCTGGGTCATATGGTAGTTCTATTTGTAGTGTTTTAAGGAACCTCCATACTGTTCTCCATAGTGGCTGTACCAATTCACATTCCCACCAGCAGTGCAAGAGTGTTCCCTTTTCTCCACACCCTCTCCAGTATTTATTGTTTCTAGATTTCTTGATGATGGCCATTCTGACTGGTGTGAGATGATATCTCATTGTAGTTTTGATTTGCATTTCTTTAATGATTAATGATGTTGTGAAAACCATAATTCAAAAAGAGACATGTACCAAAATGTTCATTGCAGCTCTATTCACAATAGCCCGGAGCTGGAAATAACCTAAGTGTCCATCATCGGATGAATGGATAAAGAAGATGTGGCACGTATATACAATGGAATATTACTCAGCCATAAAAAGAAACGAAACTGAGCTATTTGTAAGGAGGTGGATAGACCTAGAGTCTGTCATACAGAGTGAAGTAAGTCAGAAAGAGAAAGACAAATACCATATGCTAACACATATATATGGAATTAAAAAAAAAATGTCATGAAGAACCTAGGGGTAAAACGGGAATAAAGACACAGACCTACTTGAGAATGGACTTGAGGATATGGGGAGGGGGAAGGGTAAGCTGTGACAAAGCAAAAGAGAGGCATGGACATATATACACTACCAAACGTAAGGTAGATAGCTAGTGGGAAGCAGCCACAGAGCACAGGGAGATCAGCTCGGTGCTTTGTGACCGCCTGGAGGGGTGGGATAGGGAGGGTGGGAGGGAGGGAGATGCATGAGGGAAGGGATGTGGGAACAGATGTATATGTATGACTGATTCACTTTGTTATAAAGCAAAAACTAATTTTAAAAAAAGTGCAAAAAATATATATATATATATGCTTAGCTTAGAGCAGAAAACAAAACAAAACAAAAAACAGAAGACACAGGCCCTGCCTTGAGGAACTTATATTATGTTGAGGGGAGACAAAAAAGCACATGGATATATAAAGAAAAAAATAATTTTGGCTAGAGAAAAGTAAGTGAAAAAAGTTTAAAAGGTGATGTGATAGACCTATACTATCCACTATGGCGGCCGCTCGCCACGTGCCCATTGAGCACTAGAAACGTGGCCAGTCCACACTGTGAAGTGCTGTGTAAGATACACACTGCAGTTTAGAGACTTAATATGAAAAAAATTATCAATATCTCAATTTTTACATTGATTACATCTTAAAATAAATTGTTTATGTATTAGATGAAATAAAATATACTAAATAAATGACAGGTGAAATACGCTAGGCCCCAAAGGACAAATATTGTATATTCCACTTACATGAGGAATAATTGGATTTCTAGAGATAGAAAGTAGAACGATGGTTGCCAGGGGCTGGAGGGGCAAGAAATGGGGAATCATTGTTTGATGGGTACAGAGTTTCAGTTTGGGATGATGAAAAAAGTCTGGAGATGGATGGTAGTGATAGTTACTTGACAATATGAATGTACTTAATGCCACTGACTACTAAAAATTTAAAATTACATGTGTGGTTCGCATTCTATTCTTATTGGACTATATTGGGATAACGAGTGGTGGGTAAGATGGTCAGGAAAGGCTTTTTTGAGGAGATCTTCAAAAAGAAAAGATGAGTCCTCTGAAATGAGAAGGAACTGACCACACAGAAGCATGAGGGAAGAGTTTCAGTCAGATGGAGAGATGGTGCCAAGGTCCTGGGGTGGGAACAAGTTTGAATGCCTGGGGAGGCGGGTGAGATGAGGATGGCAGTGGGGGTCCCAGGTCATGCAGAGTCTTATGAGCCATGGTGAAGAGTTCAGATACTTCTTCTGCTCAACTTGAGATGAGAAGCAAAGCAAGAAAAAAAATGCAAAGTCTGTATAGACAACACCATACAAAACTGCTAACATTTCTGACCTACAAAATGGCAATTTCATCTGATTGAACCTAATATTGGGATTTGTTATGCCCTTTCTGCAAGCAAAGAATGCACTTCATTGTTTCTAATTACCTGTTCTTTGATGGGCGCCTCAGAGGACAGCACCCTTCCTCTGAGAGCTTGAGAGCACTATGCCTGATAGCAAATCTGTGTTGAAATGGAAGAAAACCTAGCTGGCCACAAACTGACACTGTCACAAATCATAAAAAATTCTGAACGCAGTCTCTTGAATGTTTCCTGTTTTATAAACCTTTGTCTTTGTCACCTCTGTGGCTTTTGGAACGTGGAGGGAAAGATAATAGTATCATTAGCACCTTTGGATCTCTTGTCTCTATCAAGTCATTGTGGGCATTTATTATTATTGCACAGGGAGACTTTTCCTTCTGGAAAGGGCTTGACTCAGGATAAGAAAATTGAAGGATTGGCCTCCCCCGTAGGGGAGGGTTGTTAGGAAGGCAAGTTGAGCGGTTTATCCACGTATTAAAGGCCGTTGGTGCTGGCTCAGGTCGTCTTGCGGCCGTGCTCTGCATCCCGCACCCACCTTGGTGGCCTCATTATGTTATTACAACCTTTCCTGGAGCAGGGGGCCTGGGACAATGAAAGGAGACCCCATGGGAGGTGCTGCGGGACAACTCTTTTTCTTAATAGTCTTTGATACCAGAGCCCCTGGTGGAAAATGTTTGTTCATATTAGAGGGGGAGATGGTTAATACCTAAAATCTTTCATCTGGTGAAAACATTCTCTGGGCTTTGAAACCTCTCTGGCCACCTGCTGGGGACCAGTGGGTCCAGCCAGAAATAATGATTACCGCCTTGGACTCTGGTCTTTTGTGGAAGTGGTCTGGGTTCTGTTTGAACTCCCCAACCAAACGCTTCTAAGTGGCTCTGGGCATCTCAGGTGGTGTGAGGGGAAGAGGTGAATGTGGATTCCTCAGGCTATGTGGAGTTTTAAAAGTTGACTGGATGCGTTGTGCTCCCCTGGGATGAGTAGACATCTTTTCCAACCTAGGTGCTGTGCACGCTAATTTTCTAAGAACAGTAGAGGCATGTTATGTAATTATTGATATCTGAGCCACAAAGCAAAAATCTGTCCCATAATTCCTAGAAGATCTCTCAGCTCTGCATATTGTGATCTGTTTCTGTGGGGTCACTGTTGTGTCATCTTTGTTTACTGTCAAATGGCCAACTAATAGAAGTCATGAACTACATTCATTCACCACTTTCTAACCACATGAGGAACTCCTTATATGGATAGTTTATATGAAGGTGGAGTTGGGTTTAGGGTAGTAACAGAGCCTTTCCTTTATTCTTCAGTCCTGATCAGCTTCATTTGGTTTGTTTTATATCAAAGTTAGCCAGATCATTGTGACCCCCAGGCTTCATTATGACACAGACTAAGAAAGCTGTGTGATTCCCCAGAGTAGCTTGAGTTTGAAGAACAGTCACTTTTTTTTAACAGGGTACCGGATCTGCCTAAAAGAGCAAATGTGTCTACACAATTATAAATAATCATGCATTGGGTTTTTACTTTACAGTTTACAGTGGCTGTTTCACACGTTGCCTCTCTTTAATCTTCCCATGAAACCTGGGAGATGGGCATTGTTATTTTCTCATCTTACAGGTAAGGAGGCTCAGCCTCCGAGTTTCTGTCCAGGTGCGCTGACTTCAGGTTGGATTCTCTTCAGCCCCTTCTAACTCACATGTTGCCTAACTTTCTGGCACGTGGCCCAGTGGTCTCTAAGAATATGGTCATTCAACATAATGGGAGGAACCCATCATCCATCAAGTATTTCTGATTCTCTGTCTAGTAACTCCCACTGGCACGTCCTGCTTGCTTGGTCACCAAACTCATCATGTCTCAAACCACCTTGCTGTGTGAGCCACATGCCTGCTTCTTCCTGTATTTCTGAGTCACTGAAAGACTCAACCCCTCATTTGACGAAACCTGGGTGTTAGGATTATATGGTGCGTGATGGTGGACACACCATGTGATCGCTAGGGCTCAGGGTTCCACAGCTGTAAAATGGGGCTAATACCTGTCTTATTGGGTGTTGAGAGTATTTTGGGGTCTCATCCATCTACATTTGGCACACAAATGCTCAACAAGGATAGCAGCTACTGTTGTCATTTTTAAAATATCATTATAGCCTCTTTCCCCTCATTCAATCAATTAGCAGGTCCTGCAGATTCTACCCACATTAATACCATCGACTCTGTCCTTTCCAATCTCTCTGCCTTGGACTTCTTACATAATTGCTGCCATAATTTGACTCATCAACCGTGGCTCCAGTCCAGCCCCTCTAATCCATCATCTGCACTATATCCAGCCTCATATTTCCAAAAGCACAAATTTGAAATTCTCCTTGAAGTTCTTCATTTGCTTACAGAATAAATATAAATTCTTTAGTTTCTCCCCAAAGGCCCTTCATGACCTGACCCTTTTCATAGCCTCATCTCACTATCATTCCTGTTCCTGGACACACACGCTACCCTCCACCGTGCAGAACTGGGGCTCCTCTGAGTAATTACCCATCCTGTCTGGGTCCCCTAAATGTCTTGGTTTTCTGTCCCCAGTTTCCCGTCTTCCCTCCTGCCCCTCAGATCCCCCTGCTGCCATGCCTAGCTGGTATCAACCCACCTTCAGCTTCGTGGTCTCAGCACCTCACATGGCATCCTGCACACAGTAGGTGCTCAAGAAGTGAATGAATTAACTCTTGGCTTCAGTGGATATGCATGGCCAGCATCTTTAGCCCAGGGTCCTCTCACATCTCCGGTGTCTCTCGGGGGTTGACAAGGCTGGACGCAGACTGGATCTTCGGGGGAAGACCCTGGGTTGGTAGCTGAGCCAGCAGGAGGCCTGGAGTCTGCCCCTGGGAACTTGGGGTGAAGAGAAATGAGGTCACTGTCACCACAATTCATCCACTTTATCACAGCAAGAAAGCCTACCTGAGGTTCAAGTATATACAGCAGCAGCTGTCCCACCAGGAATTTATCCAGAGTTGCCATTTGACTGTTCAGAATTTACATCATAATTGTCCCTAAATATTCCCTGCAGAAGCAGCCATCCTCCCCCCACCCCCACCCCATCAACAACCAGCTGAGTGATTATCCATGGTTACCAGGCCTACCATCTCCATTAGCCGAAAAGTGACAAAGCCAGGCCTGCTGGCCCTACAGGCCGTAGGCGCTTACCCTGTTGTGGCTGGAATCACACTTGTCCAGAGTCATCTGACAGCTTTCCACAGAAGGTTGTGAGGCGTTAGTCTAGTCTTACTGTTTTGTGAGGAAGACATTTAACGCTTCCCTCCATATGTTATGCTCTGGAAAACTCAAGAAGCATGGAAAACTTATTGCATTACATGTATGTTTGAAACCACTAGAAATCCAAGCCTCTCTCCTTCATGAGAACTATGGGGATTTGCTTTGTCCCCCCCACAAAAAAAAGATGCAAAACCTGCTAAATATGTTCCCAAGCAAGTGTTGACATCTCTGAGTTTCGTGCTCAGATATACAGAAGTGCCTGAAAAAGGACCCCACGATCCACCTGTTATGGATCTTGGAAATGCAGACTTCTCTGAAAGAGAAGGCTGTGACCAGGGAAAAGGATTTATTCTCTAAGACATGGGTTGCTCTCTTTATGCTGGTGTGTTTCAGTCAACTTTTTACTGAAGTATAACGCCATCAGCAAAGGACACAAATCAGAAGTGCCCAGCTTGAATTTGCAAGTTGCCCTTTTCATATATATTAATATATAATGATTAATAGGATTTGGTGCCACCACCAATTTCTCATTGAATTAAATGAAGGGGTCAGTGAGGATGGAGATGGGAATGAAGTTCTGAATTCCATTCTCTTGACACAGCTGTTTAATAACCTCCCCGTTACTCACATGCTCAAGAAGGCCAAGTTTTGTTTCCTGGTGCTCACAGCCTGTAACTTTTGTCTCCAGTTCTGTTGCTTAGCCTTTTGAATACACAGATGAATTCCAGTGAAGCCCCCACATATAAAGGTGGCCTGCTCCCGTCCTACTTGTTTGTCCGAAGAAAGGACCCCAAAGAGTTTATCTGCACACGTGGTTCTGATAAGGGAGTTCCTTACCTAGATTGGATTCCCCCCCCCCTTATGACAATGCCTCTCTTACCCCTATGTCTTCCCCTTTTCTGTCTTCAGAGGTGGAAACTCTTTAGGGCTGTAGTTTATCTCTCAAGATCATGGCCTTCTTTTCTTCTAGAAGATTTGTCCGATCACCTCCCCTCCTCCCATGCTGTCTTCTGTGGGTCCACTTAGTTGAAGCCAACTTAACACAGGCTGGTGTAATTTTCAGTCAAGTGCAGTTCACTCTTCCCCCTTGTTAGGAAAATAGCACTTTCTTGGCCCATTAGTGACGAACTAATACTCCATAATATTTTCTAATATCCAGTCCACATTCAGTTTTCCCCAGTTGTCCTAAGAATGTCTTTTACAATTAAAAAAAAAAAAAAAAAGAGTATACTAGAATTTTTATTCCTGGTAGTTTATTAATGCATCAGAATATTTGGATGATTGTGATGGCTCAGTGGATAGAACAGTGGTTCAGACATTGTTAATCATGTAGACAGTTCCCCAGGAGAAGTCTGCATTTGCCTGTCTGTTGTTGGCAGTTTCCTTACTTACTTGATGCAGCAAGTGTAGGCAAAAGTGAATGAATAAGCATGAATGCAGACACCCATCACCACTGTGAATGGGCCACTTATCACTCCTAGAAGTCTGGAAGGTCTCATTTCCTTCATGAACCTAATTGTCATTGGTGTGAGGCAGCCACACACACACGTTGTTAGTACCCAGGAACCATCTTGTGTGTGCTGGTTTGCCAAAAAACGTGTGTTTTTATTCTAGAAAGGAGCATAGCTCAGCACAGGTACATGGGCAGGCCTTAGGAATTCACCAGAGATTTGGACGTCATGATCATTAATAGACTTTATTTTGGGGGAGTACATGTTAAGATTTACAGAATAATTGAACAGATAGTATATAGTTTTATATATCCCCCAGGCCCCTGCCCATTTCCCTTAATATTGCATACATTGGTTACAATTAATGAACCAATATTGGTACATTACCATTAGCTATAGTCCACGGTGTACATTAAGGTTCACACTTCGTGGTGTACATTCTGTTGGTTTTGACAAATGCTTAATGTCATGTATCTACCATTCCAGCTTCACACAGGATAGTTTCACCGCCCTAAAGATCTCACTTTCCATCTGTTCATCTCTCCCTCCTTCCCCCGAACACCTGATGTTCTACTGTCTCCATAGTTTTGCCTCTTCCAGAATGTCATCTAGTTGAAATCGTACAGTGTGTAGCCTTTTCAGACTAGCTTCTTTCACTTAGTAATATGCATGTAAGTTTCCTCCTTGTCTTTTACTGGCTTGATAGCTCATTTTATCTTATCGCTGAATACTATTCCACTGTTTGGCTCTACCACACTTTGCTTATCCACAAAGCTTACTGTTTTATTTATCTATTTTTTTAAATACATCTTTATTGGAGTATAATTGCTTCACAATGCCGTGTTAGTTTCTGTTGTACAGCATGGTGAATCAGCCGTATGCATATATATATGCCCCTATCCCCTCCCTCTTGAGCCTCCCTCCCTCCCACCCTCCCTATCCCACCCCTCTAGGTCGTCGTTATTTTTAAATAGATGATAGAACATTCCGGCACATAGTAGATGTTTGGTAAATCAGTAGTTGTTAAATGACTTAGTTAGATTGAATCCTTACTTTTTCTGACAGGTGTGTAGTGCAAAGGGAGTGTTGTGATGGAAAAGGCAATTCTGTGTTAGGCATTGATTTCTGCTAATATGCAGTTATTGTTTAAGGAGAGAGCATTTAACCCCACAGCGGCTTAACCCAGCAGCTGCAGACAGCTTTGATATGCCCAGGCTTCCAACAACAGTTTAAACATTCTTCCTAGCACTGCGCTGTCCATTGTAGTAGCCACTAGCCACGTGTGGCTATTTCAGTTTCAATTGATTAAAAGTAAATAAAATAAAAACATTCAGTGCCTCTGTTGCACCAGCCACATTTCAATTGCTCGATAGCTATATGTGATTAGTGGCTCCCATTTTGGACAAGGCGTTGTCATCATCACAGGCAATTGCATCGGACAGCCCTGATCTAGAGCATTCAAATGGAAGGAGGGGATTGACATGAGTTGATCAGGCCGATTCTGGTTTCTCCTTAATGCTTAGCTGTTTCTGAGCTGTAACAATTTTACAATGGAAGAGAGGAAGGCCAGAGATTTGTTTGCTGGAGAAAAGTTGCTTAAAATAACTTACTGAGGATAAAAAGGCTGCCCAGGCCAGTGAAGCTGTGAAATCCTTCTTGTGTGACAACCCCAGGAGGCCTAGCTTGCCAAAGCTTTAATCCCTTGATCAACTAGTGTTAACGGAGTTTTATAGAACTCTGAGTTCTTACTTATTTAGTTTGGTGAAAAAGCAGGGGCCTTCTCTAATTTGAGGGGTTGGGTTGGGTGTGGAGAGGGAGTTAAACTTCTCAACTAATAAATCTGCAAATTGTACACCCACCCCTGAGTAAACGCCTATGGTCCTTGGATGCCAGGAATGTGAAACCTGAACAAATATCAGATGTTTGCCACAGAAATTGTAGCTCATTCCCTTGAAATTGAGATTACTTTTATTTGGGAGCAAAGCAAATGACAGTTAAGTTTTCTTGGTTTTTTTCTTTTTTGCCAGCTCTTTGGATGTGATCAGATCTAATTTCATTCACGTGGTAAGTGCCATGCTGACACAGTGTTATGGGTTTCTTCAGTCTACTTAGATTTCAATTCTGTATGCATTTTATGTATGGCATTTTAATAAAGTCTTCAGGTTGTTTTCTTCTAAATAGAAGTACAGATAACAGACATTATATGAAATTGTGCTTTTCCTTAATGCTTAATCTGGAAATTGGCTGTTGATGTTGGTGAGGGTTTTTAATATAATTTTCAACTGAAAACACCAAATTGCTCTGTTTGCACATTGTAGCTTTAAATATTGACTTTTCACCTTTTGACATGCTTGGGTTTCTAAGAGGGCCTCATGTGGAAAGGCAAATTTGACAGCATAATATATCTACCAGAATTCCTATGAAAAGGCTTAAAATATTCTGGTATTTGGACGTCCATTCAGGATGTGACCACTTGGAATCATGACTGTCTGTAAACACAGGCTTAGAATTGATAGTTTTCCCTAAGAATAGGCACAGAGAAACTAGTATATTATCTTGCAAATGAAGAATTGGAAATGCCAGACCTCAAATGAAGACAGATTTCCCTTTAATCTTTCGGCTAGGGCCACCTGCTAAACAACTCTTAGAAGAGTTGCTGAGATTTAATCAGTATTTAATAATTACTGCATTTGTTCAACTGACTTTTCTTTGAAAACAAACACGTTGGCCCTTGAATAAAAAGCAGGATAACGGATGGATTTCTTATATTTACTATGGTTTTCCTTTAATTTTGAAAAGTATATTTTAATTTAGACACTGTTTCGTGTTAGCAAAGTCTCAAGAAATTGATTACGGTTTCTTCCATGGGATTGTTTTCTTAAAAGCCATGCGAGGGGAAAGAATCAATATTAGGGCTTTCCGAGTGGCAGCTTTTTACAGAGCCCCCCAGCACGATTGATTTTAAAAGAACAATCTGTATTAAAAGCCTCCTTCTTTGGTATGAGCTGGAACAGTTCCAAGCGGGTTTCCACGGGGGCTGCGCTGCCGTGTGACCACTTGAATGAAGGGCTTGTGGCCGCACCGGCGCGCCAGGGCAGCCAGGCAGGGAAAGGCTATTAGGTGAGGGGCTGTTGGCCTGCATGCCAAAGAGGTTACCCTGGCAGCTGACATCACTCAGCCGAATTCCTCAGCCTCCAAAGCAGGAGGGGCAAGAAGCAAGTGGTTTTTCTACCAGCCGTGTGTAAGCGGCTGGAAGAGAGAGATGGAAGTATCCATATACCTTGTTCCATTGGCCAAAGGCAGGTAGGTCCAGTCCAAGTTAGGAAGGATAGAAACGGATAGCCCCCGAGCTTCCACATCCTCAGCTGTGGCCTGGAGGCCGGTGAGGAGTGGACGCATCTTCCTTGGGTCTCTTACTCTTGAGCCCCAGGAGACAGTTCTTCTCAGCCTGCCTGCTGATCTTGTACCAATTAAATAATAAACTCTACTCTGTGGGCAGAGGTGCTACATGGCAGCAGGGTGCCCGGAGCAGTTGAATCTATTCGAAACCAGTCCCATCTCAAAAGGCTGTGTGTGACAGGACCCAAGTGAGAGACCATGAATGTGGACTGGGCTCCCCGGGCTTTAATTCTCAGTAAGACCCTGTGCTCTCTAGGAAATGAAGATGTAACAAGTAGCTCCAGGCGGCTGTCATCCGAAAGGGCGGGGCTTTCTACATAGATCTTGCCATTGGTTGCTTTGCAGAAGGCATTTGCAGGCATGGGGTGGCCCATTAATTTGGGAAGAAGGAAGGATCCTGGGGAATACGGGAATTTTTAGAAAATAATTTAGCACACTTGGGTGCTAAATCACCTCAGGCTTTTGGTATGGCTTGCTTCAGAACTGATGGAATCAGCTAGTAAGCTGCTTTTATTACTGGATTCACCTGAAGAAAAAAAAAATTCCTTGAGATAATCTGATGTGTTTTTGACTCCTATTTGCTTTTCCTTATCTCCCATATTTTTAGAAAACTAAGTGCTATGTCTCCTATGAAATGGTACTTATGAATGTGTGTTCCAGCTGAGACTTTTAATTATCACTAGCGAATTATCATGAATTGGCCTCATTTGGGTGCAAAAAATAATGACAGGCTCTTTTCAATATATTCTCTAAAGAGCTTCTTAAATATTATTTTTTAACTGAGTATGTAATTTTACCATCTTGCAGGCTCTGTTTTTCCCTTCATCTTTGACATCCTCGTATTTTAAGAATAAGAGTTACGATTCCATCAGCAGAATGTCAGAATGTCTTCATAGATAGATTCTGATGGAGGCAGATCAGAAAGACAGGCAGCACTGGGGTGGATTAGGTTACCTTTTGGATTTTTGAAGGCTTTGCTCACATGTTAGTTTGAACAGCCAATAAAGTGTTTATTGTTTTTGGGAAAAAATATGACTATCCACACATCTCCTTTCCTCTTCCTATGGCAAGACTGTAAATGTTATCTTCAGATAAATAACTCATAAACAACACTTGAGAACACCAACAGGAGCGCTTTCTAAAATGCGTTCGCTTGAGAGATGGCACAGGTCACGTGACTGTAAACAGTCCTTGTGAAACAGGTGCTTTTGTCTGGGAGCTCAGGCTTCATTTCTTGGGAAATTCCATGCAGGGTCCACAGTGGATTTCATAATGGGACTCTAATACCTTTAAACTTTTTCCCGCTTCCTCTATCAAGGAAATCATTTCTTTAAAAGCTGCTTGGCCTTCATTGTTTACTGGTTGGAAAGTTTGGTCAAGAACAGTTCCTTTATATAACAAGAAGAAATACAGGGCCAGGGGCTATGTGCCTTGGGCAGAATCAGAGTGTTTTTCCAGTAGATAATCAAGAATATGAATAATCCTTCAGCACACGGTGCAGCCGCCACTGTGACTTGGCACTAGGTATTAAAAGCCCACTGTTCATGTACGCTTTGCTATATTTAAAATAGACAACAAGGACCTACTGTATAGCACAGGGAACTCTGCTCAATGTTCTTTAATAACCTACATGGGAAAAGAATTTGAAAAAGAATAGATACATGTATATGTATAGCTGAATCACTTTGCTGTACACCTGAAGCTAACATAACATTGTTAATCAACAATACTCCAATATAAAATTAAAAATTTTTAAAAAGCCCATGTTCAGAACAGCTTGACTCCACTTTTGAAGTCCGTGTTCTCATCCCCTTTGGGTGTGTCCCTTTCTGTGTAGCTTTGTTCCTTTTATTTAGATAAGTGCTGACACATTCTCAGTCTTCCAGCGTAAGGAAGTAGCCGCATGTCATTTTCTTCATTGAAAAAGTCTCCTAGATCAGGTAGTCACTGTGCCAATCCAAGGCTCTCTGGAATCAGCAGAAGGAGAGATAGAACAAGAGGCTCCCCTTGCAGACAGACGAGATCAGTGTAACAGAATGGACTCTGAAAACCAGGAACAACGCGAAACATCTTGGGGGCTCACTGGCACATCAGCCCTGGAGGTGTGTCGGGGGCACAGTGCTCCCAGGTCAGGTAGTGGCCACTGCAGGTGGGGACTAAGCTGGAAGGGAGCTTGTTGACTGGGGCACCGGCAGCCTCACCTTGATGTGGAGTGTCTTCCTTTCTTTAAATAACTCAAGAGCAAAGAGTAGCTAATGAGATGGGTAATTAGACCCAGGACATTTTCAAACCTAGAATCTTGTGATTAAATATCCATTTTACTATACGTTTTGCCTTTATGGCTTCAGTTAAACTGGATGGGAAGCGGCCCAAGCACTGTGGTATGATTCTGTGACACTTTTCTGAAGTGTGCACTTTTTTTGTTAGTGTCTGTCACTTATACACCCATATACTTCCATGATGCTTCCTTTAGGTTCTTTATATATGTATGTACCTGTCTGTTTGGATGCATTAACTGTTAAAAGTTACTGTTGATGTTTGGAAGCTGGTCCCTGGCCCTTTCCATTGATCTTGTGCTTTCTGTGCCTTTAGCAGCATATATATGTTGGAAAATATAACAATAATATCAATTAGGAATGAAATCATTCACAAGCCACCACCCTCACCAATTAACTCTCTTCATTTTTCCACTCCCCTTTCAATGCTTAACCAAATGATATGAAATTTTAAGAGTTGTAATATTAGAAAACATTAAAGCAATATATGCTTTTTAAACATAGTGTGTTGTCTAAACTTTTTACTCATTGTTCTGTGGTATATGCTTTTTAATGGCTGTGTTGAGAAATTAACGTATCATACACAATTGACATAGCTACCCCTCTAGGGTTGCATTTAGGTTGTCTCAGCGTGTTCGCTTTAATGCAGTAGTAAACACCCCACCTCTCCTTCTTTTTAGAATATTTCCTTAGGGTAATTCCTGAGAGTAGAAATACCTGGTCAGATGGTAAGAAAGGTTTCATATCTTCGTAAAACACATTGCCAGTGTGCTTCCCAAAGGACTTGTGCCCATTTCTGTTAGTTGGCATCTTTTAAATAAAGCTTCTCTTGACAGGCCCGCAGTAAAGCTTCCCATATTCCTATCAACGTTCAAACTCAGTGCTAGCTTAGACTTGAAATACAGGCTCAGTTGGAAATTCCATCCACCAACCGCTGCTCACTGCCAAGAGCAGGTTCATTCTCCAGCATCAGCTGGAGCCTGGAAGGGCGTGGTGTGCCCTTTGGACTGGTCTTTCCCATTTTTCTGTCCCGTAGGCGTCCTGTGGCACTCTGTCAGCTCCCGTATAGGGTGGAGAGTATATGTGATTGTGCCTTGGGGCCTAAAATTGTAGCAGATGAAAAGCCTTTAGAGTGAATTATTAAATCTAAACCAGAGCCTGTTGGCTTCCTGTGCTTGATTTGGAGTCTGTTCCATTATGGTAGTTTTTACAAAACACTTCTGAATGAGAAATAAATTCCAAATCTCTTTTTTTCCCCCCTCTCCTGTCAAACGCCACCAGGAAACAGAATCTCGTTATTTCAGTTAGAATATATTAATACTGACCCTCTCCAGCACTTGGGAGTTTTCAGGTTAGGCCCACACAGCTTCTATTTTTACCCTAGTCTAAACTGTGGTCATATGGATGGCAAAATAAAAACTGGAATATTCTCGTTTGGGAGGGGGAGAGGCAGGAGTGCTTATAATAACATGGCTGCAAACCTCTGGCTTCCCTCTGTTTGATATTCCAAAAAAGGAAGAAAGCACAACTTGGAGCACATCTGTAAGTCATGAACATTTTCCTTTTGTGTGTCATGCATATTCAACATAATCCCACTCCGCATCCCAGGCGTTGCTTTAATGTACATTGCTTCATAGAGCCCTGTTTTTGTAGCCGACAAATTTAATTCAAGACAAAGGTGGCTTCCCTTCTCTCTCTGGATTAAGAATCCGAACGCTTTACCACAGACAGAAGTAAAAAGTTTTGGTGTGTTCTGCTTTTGTCCCCCACTACCTACCCCTAATCCCCTACCTCCCGGTTGACTTCTTTGCTCCCAAAGAGGAAGACTGGTTTTTGTTTACTATTAGCAGTAAACCAATCTCAGGAAGAGGATTAAAAAAAAAAAAAAAACATATTGATTGAATTTTGTAGTATAGATGTTTCAAAATTCAAAAGTTATGAAAGGACATAAAGTGAAAACTCCAGGTGAGAGATTTTGCATTTAATTAGTTGTCCCTGTAGTTTCTCTAGGTGCCAAAGCATAAAGTATGTCAAGAATTTGGGTGCAAGGTTTAGATTTCTTTCGGCTTGGTTTATTTAGTTGAGGGCTTTTCTTCATGAAGTGGTGGCTTATAGAAACGAAGGGCTTTGGAACATGGGGGTTTGTAGAGGGATAGGCCAGTGGTATGATTATTGGTAGATGAGCATATTCTCAACGAGTCTGTGTAATCAGGGCTGTTCACAGATTAAAGAGAAATGGGACTGGGGACCAGCCTCCTGCCTGTTCTGTGTGTCGTAATGTTTGGGGGCAGAGGAGGGTTGCATCATTCAGTTAAATAAGCGTGCAGGATTTTCTGGGTCCTCCTATCTGAGAGGCTGGTTGAAATTTACCCAACAAAACACTTACTGAGCCAGGTACCGTACTGTAGACTCAACAGACAAACGTTGTAGGGAGAAAAATAATTTTGAAGCTCCAGCTACACCAATATACCTACAGTGAGGCATGTTTGGTGAAAATGATGTGGATTCTATTGAATCATAAATATAAATTGAGATGAGTCAAGTAATCCTTTGGCAAGATTATTTTGCTGTTGTTTTTTTTAACATGCTGATTATTGGACTGAGCATTTTATTAGAGAAAGATTATATTTGAGCTTTGTTGGCTAGAAAATCTAAGTACTTTGAACCACATTCATTTCTTTTTTTTAAACAAAGAGGAAAATTTCTACTGTGAAGTACACTAACTCAGTGTTACTTTTTAAAACACTTTTCAGCCATTTAATGTTCTCCAGAGACTAGTGTTGTACCCGGCTCATTGGAGGCATTCTTAATGAGTTGGTGGGTTCTTCTAAGGTCATACTTATCTTTCTGTTAGTCCTCCTCACAGTAAAAGGCTGAATTCCAGATCTCCCTTTTTAAAAAGAGATCTAGTAAGAGTACATCGGTTGAGTTTTCCTTGATGCGAGGTAACCAGCTAACTTATTTAAAATACATGGTTATTTCCTTTCACCAAATGGCTTAAAGCTTGGGTTTAGCCTTTCAGAAAAATGTGACCTCTCCTACTCTTTGTTGAACCTTTTTCGTGTGCTGGCTCTAAAGCAGTAGGGGATACAGAAAACATCAGGCTTGCTCCTGGTTCCTGGACCTCTTCAAGGAACGTACATTCTAAGTGGTGAGATAAGATTCCCACTCTGTATGCAGTGTCCAGCAGGAAAATCTGCCATGACTGGTCAATTCCAAATGAGTGGTTCAGACCTGAAGGATTGTAAATAGATAGGTAGGAATTCTGTCATCTGTCATGCTTTGGTTTGTTTCAAAAGGTTCATGGAACTAGTTGAAATTTTCCACGGTTGCCGATGATTTGACTTTTTTAGAATTTATTTTTTGATGTGACGTTTTTATGAGCAGCCCAGTCATCTTTTTGTCTCATTCACACCCAAATGTGATTCCACCTTCATAAACCTGATTTTTTCTTTTCAGAATTGGATTTATTTTCCTATGCACCAGTAAATAATTTAAACTAAATCCCCACTTTATGGAAGGTATGCTGAAGTGTTTCTTAAAGTTAGAGACTTTAGCAAAAAGCTAAAAGGACTAGTAATTAAGGACTAGTCTAGGTGTTTGAAACAGGTCTGAGCTAAAGATCTTTCTTAAGGATTTCTTAAGTAAGGATTTAAGAATTTGCTTTCATGTGTGACCTCACCTTTGACCTCAGCTTTTGTGGGAATTAGATACAGGATAGTAGAATATGCCTAGGACATTGTTAGGTACCAGGTAGTTTTCTGTAAACAAGTGCTTGGTAAATACAATAGCATTTGCCTGGAAATATATAATGCAGTCATATCTCACATATTCAAGGACAGCAATATCTTTTCCCAACAATAAACATAGGTTTCTTTCCTTCCATTACATCTTTGGTTTGGATGGGACATCTGATAGAGATGAAGGTATTACTAAAAATGAATGAATGGCAGTTGGCATCCTTCACATGGGCAGTTTACAAGAAGTTAGGCAGAGAAGAAATTGTTAAGCTAGAATTCTAACTCTTCACACAGACTTTTTCCCCATCTATGATGCCAAGAATACTAGTTCTAAAAGATGTTAAATAGATTTTCGGGGAGGGGGGGGTTGGAGAATTTCCGTGGCCAAAGTTTGAAGGTCCTGGATCAAGCAGAGTTCAACAGGACTCTTTATTACAATTCTTCTCAGGACCTTTATTGTGTGTGAATCACCAGGGGGGCTGGGGGGAGGCACAGCATGGCCAGCCCTCTCAATGACCACACACTTTGAAGCCCAGATTTGGACGTGAACCCCTGCCTCCCCACTTCTGAGCTGTCTGTCTTTGGACAAGCCTCATTTCCTTGGTCGGCAGTGGAGACTGTTGAGATGATTAAAGGTGCCAGTGCTTATAAAACACTTAGCACAGAATGCCTGGCACATAATAAACACTTAACCATTAGCTACAGCTAATCCTTTTGAACCCCAGGCTGACTGGCTCTGATAGCTTCATGTTGTAGGACATTACAGTGCAATAGTAAAAATTAGGAGGGAAAAGTTTTGGGCTCTAGTTTGGCCCCCAACTAGACTGGGTGATTTTAAGTGACTTTGCCACTGTGGTGTTCTGTGTCTTCACTTTTGAAATAAATCGGTCATCTAGGTACCCGTAGTGTCCAGTCAAGCTCTAAGATTATATGTTCCTTTGGGCTCTACCTAAGCCAGAATTGGCAAGTTCATCTTAAGGGCAAGTGTATCATCTCTGTGGGACTATGTGGGAGAAAATTTTAACTATTATTTCTTTTACAGTGTGTGTTAGCTAGTAATAAAATAGTTTATTGAGTCACCTCTGGAAAAATAAGCTAAAGTTACAGCCAGTTTGGTGCTTTGTAATCACCATAAAAGTTAATATATATTTGAGTCTAAGTCAGGACTGGATGTGCCTTTATCCTAAAACTGAGACACCATCCAGGCGTTTGTTATCTAAGATATGATTTAGAATGTCATAGCAGACCACATGAATATTTAAATTTTATGTCCAAAGGCTAATTTTCTGAAGCTTGGGTCTGGGAGTGGTATCCATAAGTAGTTAGGTTTTCTACTTTCTGACTTTGTTATCAACCTAAGTTTCCACCATAAGGTGAATTTAACACCTACTGCTTTGAGCTTTAATTATCTTGACCGCTGTTTATCGGTTGCACTAGTTTAAGGCATTTAGAGGACATTCATCTAGTAGATAAGGCAGTGTATCTTTCAAGGAAGACCTCTAACTTCTAAATAACAGATTTCCACCCTGGCAGTTTGAAACATGATATTTGTTTGATGTAAGCTTCACCTCACAAGAAAAAACCAACAAGTAGCTTTGTTCAGTTGCCATCCCACGATTTTTCTTTGCTGAGAAAGTGGGCAGGTTTGTGATATTGCTTACTAAAATCGAGACTGGTGCACTTGTGGTCTTCCAGGCACTGGATCAGCATTTTCTCTGTTCATTTTTATTACAAATACCATGTACGTTTGGGCCAAACCGTCTTGTCAGAATATTAGTTTTCACCATTCTCAAGTATGTGAGGCCTAGATCACCATTGTTTTCCTCAATTTTCTGTCCTTAGGGGAGTTTATCTCCTCTTAGGGGTTTTTGTTTGTTTCTTTCTTTCTTTATGGTATGCGGGCCTCTCACTGTTGCGGTCTCTCCCGTTGCGGAGCACAGGCTCCAGACGTGCAGGCTCAGGGGCCATGGCTCACAGCCCAGCCGCTCCGCGGCATGTGGGATCTTCCCAGACCGGGGCACGAACCCACGTCCCCCGCATCGGCAGGCGGACTCTCAACCACTGCACCACTAGGGAAGCCCCTCTTAGGGGTTTTGTATAAAGGAAATTGGTGTCACCAGGTCTCTGAGTGGAGTTTTTTTTGTCATGGAGCCCAGGGTTTGGGCGGAGGAAGTGGCAGCAGGTGACAGGGGAAATGCAGGTGAGGTCATATGCTATTCTTCCAAGGAAAAGGCATTTTTCTTTCATCCTATAGGTGATAGGGAGCCACTAAAGGGTTTTCTTCAGCAGGGGAGCAATGTGGTCCTTTTTAAGAAGAGTACCTCAGCAGACAGTGGATTCAAAGACAATGTCTTGAGGGGTGGCTAAGTACGGAGGCCTCTGTAATGGTCTGGACCCAGCATGATGAGGTTGCTGCAGTTCGAAGGCTAGAAAAGAAGGGATGGAGTTGGGAGACAAACGTGTATCTTGCCTGCCTTCCAGGCATGTGGGGACCCAGCACTCAGGCAGTGGGCCTTCTCCTCTGGGAGGAGCTGCTTCCTCGATGAAGGCAACTTAGTGCTCAGTTTCCATGGTTGAAGCTCCATTTAGTCCTGCAGTCAGTTTTCCTTCTCGTGTACCCAGTTGCTCTCTACAACTTCCCCTTGCTCTCCTGCATGCATGTCTTGCATCAGCCAAGGGGGGAAAGGTCTGAAAGACCAGCTTTGTTTTTCTTCCAACTCGTGCTCTGAGCCCTGTTAGCCAACAGTCTTGGCGTTGCCTCGTAGAGATGGCTGGTCCCAAGTGAAACAAATGCATTAGGAAATCCTACCGTCAGGCTGCATCTCCACCCGCTGGGCTGTGCCTCTGCCCGTTTCCTCCTGGTTCCTTTCATCCAGAGGCTCTATCTCATCGAACACGAGAGCGTTCTGTGTGTCTTGGGGTTTTCTGCTGAGTGAGGCACTTCGCAGTTGGCTGGTGTAGAAGTAGTAGTCTTGAGTCACCCCTTCTCTTGGCTTTCTAGAGATGCACATCTTGCCCCCAGGGAATGTCGATGCAGAATTCTTTTCCCTCTCCGGGCATGTTAACTTCAGCAATCCTTTCCACAGACTGTGGAGGCTTCACCAAAGGAACTGTCATGTTTGTGAAGGTGGTTTTTGTTTAAAAGGAAAGACAGTGGAGGTGTTTCTTTGAGCATTATCTGCTACTGAGTGAAAAGGAGTCTGCTTAAATTGGAATCTATAGAAGGATGGATATTGGTAATTCCTCTTACGTGCTTGGCACCCCTGACATCAGAGCAGGAGTTAACTTTTAGTGTGAGGTCATCACTGTTTGCACCGCACCGGATGCTGGAGGAACAAATACTTTTAGCTGCCTTTGAGCACATTAAACATCCCGTCAGCCGCAGGACCACCCTGGAGCCCCGCAGAGCCCGAGGGCAAGCCAGCTTCTCTGCATGCATCCTGACCCCAAGTCTTATAGTAATTCAGGTCTGACAGCTTCTTCCTAAGGAGCCGGTTGTCCTGGAGAAGTGAGTTGCTTGTCAAGCCTCCCCGTGTGGTTGAACTGTGCGGTGGCCAGAATCCTCTGGGAGACGTTTTTGGCCCATCTGCCTGTGAGTGTGACAGACATGTCTGTCCGACAACTGGGTCACCTAATGAATAGAAATTCAGTTTACAAGGAGGGATTAAATATCTTCGTGTGGCCGGCGCCACCTCAAACTTCTTTGACGGAGCCAGGAGGAAAAAGGCGTTCAATGTTAAGAAAAGGCAAAGGGGTTTCTGCTTTTAAGACTCAAGGTCACTTAAGCCAGGTGCCATGCCATGTGTGGGGGAGGTTTGGGGCCAGTGATCTCCCAGGCTTCAGATGGAAAGATTTCAACTTTAGGGGTCTTATGACACATGTTATCTCTGAAGCCTGAGTCAAAGGCCAATTTGTTTTAGGTAATCTCAATTGGCAAATATTTACTGAGTCCCCATGCAGTCTTAGAGGCCCGGGGAGCACACACAGGGCATTGAGGCCCTGCCTTCTCCAAGTGTGCTCTGCTGAGGGGCAACAATTTAAAATAACACTGAGGGCTTCCCTGGTGGCGCAGTGGTTGAGAATCCGCCTGCCAGTGCAGGGCACACGGGTTCAAGCCCTGGTCCAGGAAGATCCCACACGCTGCGGAGCAACTAAACCTGTGCACCGCAACTACTGAGCCTGTCCTCTAGAGCCCATGCTCCACAACTACTGAGCCTGCATGCCACAACTACTGAAGCCCACGTGCCTAGAGCCCATGCTCCACAACAAGAGAAGCCACCACAATGAGAAGCCCGCGCACCGCAACCAAGAGTAGCCCCCACTCTCCGCAACTAGAGAAAGCCCATGCGCAGCAACGAAGACCCAACGCAGCCCAAAAAATAAAATAAATAAAAATTTTAAAATGTATATATATAAAAAAATAAATAACACTAAGAGTTTGTCTTAAACTGTTCATAGGCTACAAAATCCAAAATAGTAGTCTGGAACGAGAGGACATGGAAGGACTGAAGAAGTCAGAGCCTGTTTTGTAGACAGGATTTGAGAGAAAGAACGACAGGGTCCTGCAGATGAAGTTCACAGGACAAAGTTTAATACAAGCAGGACAACACATGAAACAGCCCAAGCAGTGTTTACTGAGCATGTACTATACGCCAGATACATGACTGTGGGGAGTTGGGGTGGACTGAAGATGTATGAGGTGCGGTCCTCGCCCTCAAAGGAGCTGACTGCATACTGTGGCTCAGTGACGCTGATGGTGGGGCTGTGGAAACCAGGGCTCCTGATACGGTCGGTTCACAAGCTTGGGAAAACACCCGAGGCCTGGACTGGGGAGAGCCTTGGAGACCTGTGTCACGTAGAATGGCCTCAGGGGGCGGAGTTAAGCTCTGACTGTTCTAGTAGGAAAACTCCAGCACACTCTTGGATCAGGGTGGTCACTCAGTGTCTGCAGGCCAGGCCACTGGGAAACCAGTCCCCGATTAAAGTCTCAGTTCTCAGAATGTGCCGATGTGGCCGCTCACACAGAGTGGGCGCCCATACCTTCCCGTCAGTTGTCCCTGACTCCTGGAGAGAACACAGACTCGGGTTTAGGACACTTCAGCCTCTCCAGCCAGCGGCCGAAACGTGAGGGAAGATGGTGTTGCTCTGATGGGGGGCGGGGCCAGCATCCTCCTAGGAAGGTTCCAGTGCCAGTGACAGCTGGAACAGAAGGCTTTAAAGGAAATCTAATGAAAGCCTCTGTCGTGAGGGAAACATTTTTTTGTCATTCCTATTAGGAAGAGACATTCCATTGGATTTTAAAAAATAGGACAATAATGAGTGTTGCCTTTTTCCAAACACAGATGTTGTTTTAGAAGCTGACAGATTGCTGTATTTGTTTCTGGGCTTTCATGAGATACTGGTGGTAAAATATCAATTTACTGAAACCATTTAAGAAAAAATTATACATCTACTCGGCCTCCAATTCATGCGACTTGCTTTCTTGGTAGGATTAGGTTGAATTGTAATACTAAAATTCTTACCGAAGAGCTAAGAAGCTGTGGAACTGGTCGACTTAGTGAATGATCCTTCTCCATATTCACTGTGTGATTTGCTGTTACCAAGTGCCAGGAATATAAAAAGAATGTGCTCATGTGGTTTTATCTGCATTTGTCATTAAGGCTCTGCTAAGCCCATGAGCCCCAGACGCGGCTCACGGTGGGCTGTCGCCCTGGTCCATGAGCCTCACAGGCCCTGCTCCTCAAGGGGTATGGTGCTGGCATCTGAATGCATCTGGGCTGTGGCAGGAAGCCCTGTGACAGCCTGCCCGCCACCACGAGCTCCTGGCTGCGGTGATGCCTCTCTGAGTGTGGCCAGGCCTGCAAACATCCAAGGGGCCTTGACGGATCTCTGGGTGGTGATTTTGCCCAAGCACCCTAATACATCCCCAAGAAAGTCTTAAATGATTTGAATGTCTTGTATCTTTTCCAGTAAAGGAGCCTCACGGTGACTTTGTGACAACAGGAATGCCTCAGATAGTTCCCACTAGCACTGGGGGGCCCTGGAACTCAGACAGGTTTAGTGGGACGTAAGGAGATAAGCCCGTGATAGGTGCTTCGGCCTCTGAGCCATCTTCATGTTACTGAGTTAGGTTCTGTAGGCTTCCCTCAGGGGCATTTGTCTGTGGTCAGCCCTTGACGTAATATGAGTTGTCAGGGTGTCCTAAGGAGGGGTAGGGCCAGAAATGTGGGTTCCAAGGAACAGGGGAGAGGGACGGGTAGTCGCCGAGGTGTAAACCTGCACAGTGAGTTGAATAAGCTCATTTCCTAATTTCTCACCATCCTGAATCCCTTCTCTCTCCTTTCTCAGCGGGCAGAGCTGACATCTGATAAAGACATGTACCTTGACAACAGCTCCATTGAAGAAGCTTCAGGAGTGTATCCTATTGATGACGATGACTATGCTTCTGCATCAGGCTCGGGTAAGGCAGGCTACGTCCACACTCACCTCTGTTCTCTGCGCTTGTGTAAGCACATGTGTGTGTGCACGCATGCACACACACACACACACACACTAGTGGAACTTACTTCGAGGAGACAGGAGGTATGCACAATGGTTAAGAGCATGCTCTGTGGAGTCACAGCATCTGGGTGTGAATTCTAGCTCCCCGCCACTTGAGCTGTGAGATCTTGGGAATGTATTTAACTTGGCTGAACCTCAGTTTCCTCATTTATAGAATGGAAGGTAATAATAGTCCCTCCCACATAGGTTTGTCGTGAGGCTCAAGGGGTTGACACATCTGTAGCTCTTAGAGTATGCTGCTTGGCATGTAGTCAGTGTTCTGTCAACATTAGCTTTTAATTTTATTATTAACACTTTCAGAGCGATGTCATGAAAACCACCCTGAAAGAGATCCCTGAGACAATGGTTTCATACAGCTGCCAACCCTACCTTAAATATTATAGGTGAGACCGAGAAGAGTTATACTTTCTTACTCCTAGTGTATTGCTCAAGTGTAGGAGGGAGAACGTAGTAGCCAGGTAAAATGATTGTACAGTGATATCCTCAACTCCAGTGGTGTATCAGTTATCTATCACTGAAGTAATGACTCGTAACAAACCACCCCGAAGTGTAGTGGCTAAAAACAACAGTCATTTTATTTAGCTCATTACTCTGCAGGGTGGAAATTTAGGCTGGCCTGACTGGGCTCCTTCACATGTCAATTGTCAGTTGCAGGTTGGGTTTGCAGCTTTGCTGATCTTTCTGGATTCTGTCATATCTCTGGGACAATGGGACAGACTTGGCTCTGGTCATGCAGTCTCTCATCCTCCAGAAGGCCAGCCATTTGTCCACAGGGAGGAGGCAGAGATTCCAAGACAGCAAGCAGGAATGAGCAAAATCTTCTGAAGCCAAGGCTTAGAACTGGCACAATTTCACTACCATATTTGATGGGTCAGAGCCAGTTATAAGGCGAGGCCAGAGTCCGCCTCTTAATGAAAAGAGCTGCAGGGCCACATTGCAGAGGATGTGGATACAAGGGGGAATAAAGGATTTGGCCAATTTTGCAGTCTACCATACCTGGGAAATGTTTCACCTGTGCCAGGATTGGACCCCAGGCAGCAGAGAAAGAAGAGCTTGTGCATATGTTAATGATCCAGTCAGGAACTCGAAGTCAGCAGCATGCTAGGCAAGTCTTATCCAGGATCTTCCTTGATCTGAGTTTTCATTTTCTGTTCAACATTTGGTAAAAGTTACGCTGAATGTAGATGTCTCACAATCAGATCGGCCTGGGCTTCAGAATGACCCAGAGGAAATTAAAATCAGTTGTGTCTTTGGGAGAGCTCTAGCTACATAAGAGTGAGTGTTTTAGGTTGGAAAACAACAAGTCTGAGAAAGACAAGAGAGGTGGTGGCTGACCTAGTAACAATGAGCTTACAATGCAGTCCTCATGTAAAAATAGCCCTCATGTAAAACTAGTTATTCTGGGGAAAGTGGTATATAACGCACATGCAGGAAGAGTGTGAAAAGTTGTTCTCCATAGTCCACAACTCTATTAATAACGTTCACTCATGGCACTTCTTTTTTTTTCGTTAGCACCTCAAAAGTGCTTTGTAACTGTCTTCTTCAAAATGTCCCAGGAAATAATAAATATGTATACATTTTGGTCCCCATTTCACAGATCTTAGAATCTAAGAGTTGTTAGAAATTTGTGGAGGTTGTCCAAGTCATTTTGCTGATTTCTGCCAAGATTGTCCCTAAGTTTAATATAAGGACTCAGGTTCAGTCCTGCTCCTCTGGCAGCACCTCTCCTCCCCCACTCCCCCCCATCCAGGTGAAAGGGGATTGGAGTGGATCATTTGAAATCCTGAACCACTCATCAGACGGATCGAGCTGAGGCTTAAATGTGGTCCCACATTGCTTCTGCCTTGGCTCCAGCCTCAGACAGATCATTGCTACAAAGAAGTGTATCATTCTGGGGCTTCCCTGGTGGCACAGTGGTTCAGAATCCACCTGACAGTGCAGGGGACACGGGTTTGAGCCCTGGTCTGGTAAGATCCCACATACCGCAGAACAACTAAGCCTCTGCACCACAACTACTGAGCCTGCGCTCTAGAGCCCGTGAGCCACAACTACTGAGTCCGTGTGCTGCAACTACTGAAGCCCATGCGCCTAGAGCCCGTGCTCCACAGCAAGAGAAGCCATCGCAATGAGAAGCCCACATACCGCAATGAAGAGTAGCCCCCGCTCACCACAACTAGAGAAAGCCCGCACGCAGCAACGAAAACCCAACACAGCCAAAAATAAAATAAATTTAAAAAATAAATTAATTAATTAAAAAAAAAAAGAAGAAGTGTATCATTCTGGATTTTGGAAACCTCCTTGCAGTGCACTGGGGATGTTGATTTTCAGCTTAAAGGTAATAGAAGCTGTAACTAAAATTTGTAAAGCCCTTACTGCATGTCAGGCACTGTTCCTAGTCTTATAACATCTCTGTAAAGAGAGATTGTATTATCTCCATTTTTCACATGAAAAACCCTGAGGCTCAGGGAGATTGAATAACTTGCCTCAGATCACACTGTTGGAAAGAAATGGAGCTGGGATGGGGGCCAGGGAGTTGGGCTTGAGAGTGTGTTCTCTTCCACTCCTTTGCTCTACTGCCTCCTTGTGTCTCACAACTCTACTCCAGAATGAGGAGACCCTGCCTAACTGATGCCCAGTCCCAGCTGGAGACTGGGATCCTCCGGGTTTTGGCCAGAGGGTTTCGTTCCCTCTGTCCTCACTCCCGTCATGCTATCCAGTGGAAGAGCAAAGGGACTGGAGGGAAATGGCCAGAGGCCTAGAGGATGCTTCCCAGCTGAGAAGATGGTACCAGACTATATATGTGCACTCAGGGGTGGACATTGGCAGACATGAAAACTTCAACCATTCACTTAAATGTTTCATGGGCATTCACTGTGGACCAGACACTAGGCCATGTTCTTGGGACACAGATGAAAAACTAGGTCCTTGTCCTCAAGGAACCAAGAGTCTGATGAGAAAAATGTAGAAATGAGAAAAAAATCATTGTTATACCTTGTCATGGGTGATATAACATAAGAAGGTGCTATAAAACAAAAATGTAAGAGTGAAATGCAGAGTTCTGGTTAAAGATGGCAGATTGAACACACATACCTTTCAATACGCAACTAAACCAACAATAAAGGAATTGGGCCTAAACTCACAAGGACAAACAAAACAGTACAGGAGACAAACGCCACAATGTTTTGAAAGCTGGGAAGCAGATGGGCTAGTAGTAACAGACTTGGCAGACGTGAGAAAGCTGAGTTAGCCAGTAGTGGGGGTGAGGAGAGCCAAGAGGCAACCACTTTACACAATAGAATCCTCGCAGGGCCCCAGAATTCATGGCACTAGATGGAGCGTGAAAATAGTACTAAACTCAGGATGATTAGTTGAAAGTCTGTTCAAGATGCAGGTAGATTTCCTAATTCCTTCCCACCATAACACAGCAAAGGGACTGGTGCTCCCAACCTCAGGAGAAAACTGGAGGTTTATTATCTGGGGAAGATAAAACAGAGGGTCTTTGGACTGGGAGTGTACCAGGCACAGATGGGGCAAGGGACCCCACACTGAAAACAGGAAATACAAGTTCTCAGATTAAGAGTTATTTAATGCAGAGATATTCCCAGTTGTCTTCTCCCAGTCAGTTCCTAGAACACTGACGGGCTGGCCTTTACCCTCTCCAGGAAATTGGACCAACTCCAAGATACTGGCTTGGCAATTTCTCCAACAAAACACACAAGTCTATCTAACTGATGATGCTAACATTTGACAGACCTCTCCTGTGTGCTCAGAACTTCTAGTCAGCTTCTCAGCCTTTCCTTCTTAAATACAAGAAGACAACCAAGGGCCTCCCTGGTGGCGCAGTGGTTGAGAGTCCGCCTGCCGATGCAGGGGATACGGGTTCGTGCCCCGGTCTGGGAGGATCCCATATGCCGCGGAGCGGCTGGGCCCGTGAGCCATGGCCGCTGGGCCTGCGCATCCGGAGCCTGTGCTCCGCAACGGGGGAGGCCACAGCAGTGAGAGGCCTGCATACCGCAAAAAGAAAAAAAAAAAAAAAAAAAAAGAAGACAACCAAGGCTCCCCAGACATTTAGAGGAGAACTTGTAACTTCTGAAAGATAGAGACCTTCCCACACCCCCAAATTGGAAGAGAACAGAAACTCACCGTGAGAAGAGAACTTACAGAAAAACTTATTACAGTTGGAGAGATAAGGCTCTTTAATGTTGAAACAAGAAGAGGATACTTTGAAAAAGGAACATTCTGAGAGTGCAAGAGTCCTTGGAGGGTGGAACTGTCATCTAAGAGGTGAAAAACTCATTAGGAGATGATATGCAGATATTTATTCAATTCATTCCATAACTATTTAATAATGACCCATAACACGGGGGAACAGACACCATTCTAGGTGCTAGGAACACTTCAGTAAATAAAATCTAATGATGATTTCTCTGGTAGTGGAATAATTTTATTTATTCCTTCCTGTATTTCTGTTTCCCAATATCATCCATGAAAAATGTATTTTTTAAAAATATGTATTCTTTTTATAAGTAGAAGAAAATGTTATTTTTTAAAAAGAAGAGACTTAGTGAACAGTGGAAACATAGAGAAAGAAACAGTTCCACAATGGATGGAAAGGGGATGACACTGATTCTGGGCATAAAAGTGTAAGCATGAGTTTCCCAGGTGGAAACGAGCTTTGGGCTCTGGGCTAGCATGTCTCAGGCAAAGCGGGCTGAAAGGGGGTCCCCAGATTACTGGTTTGGGCAGGAGGGTCAATCTTTTTAATAAAGATAATAAATGCAGTGGAGGAGCCTCTGAGGTGGGTCACTCACCTATCTCTAATTTAAGAAGTGCCAACTTGAGGGAATTTTCTACTTTACAAAATCTCTTCTCTCACAACAAATTCTCCACACTCCTAATTTGGCAGTTCGTATTTGTAACTCTTGTGAGCCAAGGGAGTCTTGAAAGCCCTTAATTGAAAATTTTTCATTTCTCATTGAATTTTTTTGTAAGAAGCAAATTAATCATATTATGTATAAAACTTTGATGGAAAATTGGGGAGACTGATATGAAAGAGCAGTGTATTTGGAGCCATCATTATTAATGACTTACATTTATGTAACATTTTATGTATACAGAATGCTTTCAAATATACATATTATATTTGCACCTCTGAGACTTAGTTGTTGTTATCCCCATTTTACAGGTGAAGAAACTGACTCAAACGTTATTTGCCCAAGGTCACAGAGAAAATAAATGCCAGAATCAGTACTGTTTGTTTAATGCCAAATCCAACATTTGTTCCAATAGACCCTCACCATTTCTTCTCTGTATAATGAGTGTACGTGCCAGAGGCAGTCGATATATCAAAATATTTTTTAAATGAGCCTTATTCATAGCTTTGCACTATTCCCAGTATCTTACCTCTTGCTTTTTGAACCGCTTGTTATTGTAACATGCTTCTGTGAGGAATTTGGGGCTATTCATCATTTGTTCCTGTCCGAGGAAGCAGGTTAGCTCGAGTTACAGACTGAGTTTTTTTTCAGTTGTTACAAATTTGACGAATGGTCAGCTTAAAAAGAATGTTATAAAAAAAAAAAAAAAAAAAAAAAAGAATGTTATAGTCTGAAGTCCGGGAGGCTAATTCCTCCATCTCTGTGTTTCTTTCTCAAGATTGCCTAGGGGCAGGACAGGAATAAAGATGCAGACGTAGGGGATGGACTTGAGGACACGGGGAGGGGGAAGGGGAAGCTGGGACGAAGTGAGAGAGTGGCATGGACATATATACATTACCAAATGTAAAATAGATAGCTAGTGGGAAGCAGCCGCATAGCACAGGGAGATCAGCTCAGTGCTTTGTGACCTAGAGGGGTGGGATAGGGAGGGTAGGAGGGAGACGCAAGAGGGAGGAGATATGGGGATATATGTTTATGTATAACTGATTCACTTTGTTATACAGCAGAAACTAACACACCATTGTAAAGCAATTATACTCCATAAAGATGTTTAAAAAAAAAAGAATGTTATATTTGAATGTGAGAAATTCTCAAATTCTTCTGATAAAAAAGCAAAACAAATGAACAAAAAAACATAGTGCCCAGCTGGCAGTCAGTTGTCAGTCCTTACTGCACAAATACTGGGTCAGAGTCTGGAGGTGTTGGGACTCTGTTAGGCACTTGGCGAACAATCCCTTGGCCATATGGAGCTTCAGTCTTGTAGGGGAAACTTCAGTCAATCATTACACAAACAAATGCATCATTACAAACTTTTGATAAATGCAATCTTAGGGTAAGAAAGGTGGTGTTAAAAAACCACTTAACGAAGACTTTAATCTAATATGGAAGGGAGGCCTTCTCCAAGGAATGACATTTGTGCTGAGGTCTGGAGGTGAGAAGGAATTAACTAAGCAAAGGCTTCTGGCCAGAGATTGGGGACCACAGCTGGAGCACAGGGGACAGCAGGGAAAATGATGCTGTAGGAAGCTGGAAAGGTAGGCCGGGGCTAGACCACACAAGGCTAGGTTGAGGCATTTTCTATTCATCTTGAATTCAGTGGAGTGCCATTGTAATAGCTTTAAACAGGAGGATGATGTGGTCACAGCCAGTTTGTGGACAGTGGACTGAAAGGGAGCTGTTAGGAAGAAGGTAGGTATAGTGATTGATAGGAAGATTACAATGGTTTGGATGAGGGCGGTGGCCCTGGAACCATAGAAAGGTGTAAGAGTGAAGACATAATGAAAAGGTAAAATCCACAGAACTGGGTGATGGATTCAATATGGTGGTAAGGAAGAGGGGAAGGGGCCAGAGCTGTGATTTATAGGAATGGAGGGTTCCATTCACTGTAAGATAATATAGGGAGAAGACCAGGTTTGTAGAGGGGAGAGGCAAGGAGATCATGAGTTCTATTTTTTTTTAATTTTATTGAAGTATAGTTGATTTACAATGTTGTGTTAATTTCTGCTGTACAGCAAAGTGATTCAGTATATAATTAGATATACACACACACACACATACATTCTTTTTCAATATTCTTTTCCATTATAGTTTATCACAAGATATTGAATATAGCTCTCTGTGCTATACAGTAGGACCTTGTTGTTTATCCATTCTCTACATAATAGTTTGCATCTGCTAATCCCAGACTCCCAATCCTTCCCTCCCCAACCCCCTGTCCCTTGGCAACCACAAGTCTGTTCCGTGAGTTGTATTTTGAACATGATAGAGATGTATATGTTACCTTTGAGTCATTCAAGTGAAAATGCCAAGTAGGCCAGTGGATATGTAGGTCTACATTTCAGAGGAGTGGTAGAAGCTAATGATGTCAATTTAGGTTTCATTTGTCTTTAGATGGTAATTGAAGCCATGGGTGAGAGAGGAAGTGTGGAGTAAGAAGCAGCCTAGCGTTCAGCCTTAAGGAACTCTTCATATTTTGTGTCCAGGTAGAAGAGAATGAGCCTGCAAAGGAGACTTAGAAATAGCCAGAGAGGTGAGGGGAGAAAGCCAGGAAGTCAAAGCCATAGAAACCCAAAGGTAGTATATCAAGAAGGAGGTGAGAGTTGACAAGTGTCCAGTGGCGCTAGGAGGTTCAATTAGATGAGGACTCTGGAAAATGCCACTGGCTATGGAACGTGGAGGGGAATGGTGACCTTCACAAAACAGTACCAGTAGTGTGGTGACAGGGGACACCTGACTAGGGGCAGTAGAGCACAGAGTGGAGTAGATGGTGAGGGAAGAGGCTGGTGAGTCTGCACGCCACCACTAGAAAAATCTGGTTGTAAAAAGGGGAGAGAGGACAGCAGCTCACACAGATAAAAGAGTCCGTGTTCCTTTTTTGTGGTGGATATGTTTTAAAATGGAAAATGTAGCACCTTTCAGCACAGAAGGGAAGAAATCTCTTGAGTAGGACAGACTGAACATGGAAGTAAAAGAAGGGCTACTTGAGAGCATTCAGGATAATAATAATCTAGAAAAAAATGCCAGGCTCCCCACAGATCCACCTTGAAATCACTCTTCACTGCTATGAAGACTGCAGGAAGGTTTGTGCTAAGTTCTTGAGGAGCAGGTGTTTTGAGAGAACATGGCTCTGTCATCCTCAGCCTTAGACAATGTTGTCTGATACTGTAGAAATCTGTGTCCTGATTCGTGGGCTTAGCTCATCTTCGCTTATTTTGCCAGGAGCTGCTGAGGACGGAGAGAGTCCAGAGCTGAGCACATCTCGACCGCTTCCAAAGATCCCATTCACCAGTGCTGCTCCGAGAGTGGAAACCACGACTCTGAACAAGATACAGAATAAGATCCCTGCTCAGACAAAGGTGTATTTTGTTTTCCATTGCGTTCTCAGGTTATTGTAAAGGTGCCTTTTTAAAAAATTGTACAGACTGTGCTTTTTTTTTTTTTTGCGGTACGCGGGCCTCTCACTGTTGTGGCCTCTCCCGTTGCGGAGCACAGGCTCCAGACGCGCAGGCTCAGCAGCCATGTCTCATGGGCCCAGACGCTTGGTGGCATGTGGGATCTTCCCGGACTGGGGCACGAACCCGTGTCCTCTGCATCGGCAGGCGGACTCTCAATCACTGAGCCACCAGGGAAGCCCTAAGAATTGGTTTTAAGGAAATAATTGTGTCAGATTAAAATAAAGAAGACAGATGTTTGGCAGATGAGCTCAGAAATTAAGGACCCCCAAATCTTTTACTGTATTGCTGGTATCATTTGTGTTCGATGTAGTAATAATAAAAATTTATCCATTTGTGGGAGATTTACTGAGTGCTACTCATTGTATCAAACACTTTTCAAGGTACTTATCATGATAATACTGAATATGAATAATATTAATACTGGTGATTCAATTTTCTATTTTGTCGTTACATGGCACTGCTAAATTAAACATTGCCTCTAGGATACCATTAAAGTAGACTTTGCTTTTGAATGGGCGTCACTGTGGCATTAATGTCACTGTTATAGATATTCTGTCTAGTTTGTTATGGGACAGAATAAAAGGAACACAGTTGTTTGTTCAAGCAGAGCATTGCTCGTCATCTTTTACTTCCATCACATTTCCATGGCATCCAAACAACCAGACATGGATGTGACAGATCTTTAATTGGCCTAATTTAATTATCTCTGCTGCCTTTCCGTACTTTCACTTTGTACATCTATACAGGAGTTAAGGTATTTCAGGTTAGTTCTATACTATTGGAAGAATTCTTATTAGTCAAGCTCTTACTTTCATACAATAAAACTTTTAAATTTAAAGAGTGAATGCTCCATCCAGAGCACCTGGAAGTTTGTACACTGGTGGACCATTCCTGTGAGTACGTGGTGGCCCCAGTTCTATGGAGACCTCCTGTTCCCACACCCGCAGACCCCCTGAAATGCAAGCTCCTTCCTGGCTGCTGGATCAGAAGCTGAGTCAGAGGGAAGGTCAACTCTCTCAAATGATCTTAGGGACTGAAAAAACCTGAGGGGACTCATGCGATCTGTCATAATAATGGGACAAAGATGATACGGATGAGTTAAATTCAGTCTCTAATATCACAGTAGCTACTTATGCTCACCTCATTCGCCACTAGAACTTGCTTTCCTCTTTCCCTAGTCAAAAACCTTAGTATTAACCTATTTTTCTCTTCCCTTTCCTAACCCTTCCCCGACTGCTAATGCATAGTGAAAAGGCTCCTAGATTAGAACCCAGATAATTCATACTCTCATCTGTCCAGCTGTCTGTCCTTCTACCAGGTATCCAAATAGCGATGGGCTTTCTATGAGAAGAGTGTACTTTAGGCTTGCAGAATACTCAGGAAACTGAGAGTGCCATTCATTGGACAGATATAGAAAACGAAGTCCAAAAAAGTGGTATGACTTGATCAGGACCACATAGGAGCTACTTGTAGAACCCAGGCCCCCTGAAGTTCTTTGTCATCCAGGGTTTGGTGAAGGTGTTGTAAGAGTGAATAAATAGAGGGGAGCATTACAGACAAAGCCTGGGGGCTGCTCGCCACAGACTGGTAGCAGGCAGAGCCCTGGGAGAACACTTGGAGAGAATGCCAACAAGGAAGCTGTCATCACAGTGCCCTGTGTAGCAAAAAGATGATAAAGGAGTGAGGAGAATCGGGGCAGTGCTATTGCGTTGGAGCAGCCAGAGGGGGATGGTGGCCTAAAGTCCGAAGGGTGGTGAGAAAGAGATCTTACGAAATGTCGACTCAAACAACCTAACCATGTCATTAGGATTATTATGAACTCACTAACTATCCATTTTGCCTATGCATGTGATGGGTGTTATATAAAACCATGAACAACGTGGGTCCACCATAGGACTCACCCACTGATATGCACATCACACAAAGCGATGATTGCAATTCTTTCCTGAACTCAGTGTTTGAAAAGAACCAACTTGGGAATGTGCTTATCTACTATTTCTTCTTTCCAGCACATTAAAAGAAAATCTTCATAATCTTTTTTTTTTCCCCAGTCACCTGAAGAAATTGATAAGGAAAAAGTTCACCTCTCTGACTCAGAAAGGAAAATGGACCCAGCTGAAGAGGCTACAAATGTGTATACTGAGAAGCACTCAGACAATCTGTTTAAACGAACAGAAGTCCTGGCAGGTGAGTAGCCCAGTGGGGATCAGGTGGCACGTCCTTAAATAGGCCAGCATTTGCCTAAGTGATATTCAGAGGTATCGGCAAAGCTTGCTGGATGTTACCTTAGCACCATATTGAGCACCTGTCTCATTCCAGAGTGAGAGACAAGAGTTAGGCAAATGTTGTCTTTATTTTCTGTCGGCTCCCTCAGCCTCCCCCTTGGCCAGCCTTTTGGGCAGGGTGGGGAGAGGCAGGAAGAAGAAAGTTAAGGCCTGAGCTGGTCCAGAACAGTGGGGCGTTGGGGGTGGCAGAATATGAAAATCGATCAGTCTTCATCCAAGTAATTCATCCTGATTTCAAAACAAATTTAAGAGAAGGAAAGGTTCTTTATGGGGAGGGCCATTGATATAGTGCCCAAGGTATTAAAGGATGTTGTCTCTAATCGTAACTTACTGATGAAAGGATTTTAAAGGAGAAGATTTGCAAGATTTTAGAACACTTAATCCTTTTAAAAAAATTTTATTTTATTAAAGTATATTTGATTGACAATGTTGTGTTAGTTTCTGATGTACAGCAAAGCGATTCAGTTAGACATACATATACTAGCTTGCACCTGCTAATCCCAAGCTCCCAGTCCATCCCTCCCCCACTCCCCACCCCCCTTGGCAACCACAAATCTGTTCTCCCCACCCACCTTGGCAACCACAAATCTGTTCTCTATGTCTGTACAACACTTGATCCCTGAAAGAGGATAGTCCCAAATCCAAGACTAGAAAGGAAATTTGCATGCTTTTTTTTTTTTTTGCGGTACGCGGGCCTCTCACCGTTGTGGCCTCTCCCGTTGCGGAGCACAGGCTCCGGATGCACAGGCTCAGCGGCCATGGCTCACGGGCCCAGCTGCTCCGCGGCATGTGGGATCTTCCCAGACCGGGGCACGAACCCGTGTCCCCTGCATCGACAGGCAGACTCCCAACCACTGCGCCACCAGGGAAGCCCCTCATATTTATTTTCCTTTACAGAATTTAAGTCGATTATATCATGTTTTGTGTTTTCATTGAAAAAAGCAATTAGAAGATTAGACTACAAAATGTGAATACCGAAGAGACTCAAGAGTTTTAAAGTATGGAATTAGTTGAGGTCACAGCCAGATTTTTCTTATTGAGGCTTTTGGGGGATGTTATTAATATTAATCAAAGAAAGTATTATACCTCCTGAGGAATGTCAGATTTGCATAATTACCTGGTTGCTTCATTGAATCCAGTTTTGGGGTTTTTAAATTAAGCTTTTTATGAAAGTGTAGATAGATTGGGCTTGACAAAGCTAATTTCTGCCACCCTTGAATCTCTTCTGAGAGTAATCTTCCTTCTGGTGTGTTTCAGCTGTCATTGCTGGCGGAGTTATCGGCTTTCTCTTTGCAATTTTCCTTATCCTGCTGTTGGTGTATCGCATGAGAAAGAAGGATGAAGGAAGTTACGACCTTGGAGAGCGCAAACCATCCAGTGCCGCTTATCAGAAGGCACCTACTAAGGAGTTTTATGCGTGAAAACTCCCATTGAGTGTCTCTATTTATGAGATCACTGAACTTTTAAAAATAAAGCTTTTGCATAGAATAATGAAGATCTTTGTTTTTTTTTTTTGTTTTTTTTTTTTCATTAAAGAGCCATTCTGGCACTTTAATGATAAAATCCCATTGTATTTAAAACTTCTCATGTATTTCTTTAGAACAACATAAAATTCACATTTAACATCTGCAGTGTTCTGTGAATAGCAGTGGCAAAATATTATGTTCTAAAAACCCTCAATGTTCATGGAATCGGTTTAAACTTTTATGTGCAAATATGAAAAGATTGTTTTTATCCTACGGTTTGAAGATGAAAGCTGTTTCGTTTGAGTCTGCATGTCTCAGATTGACCTTACCAAGTTCGTCTTACTTTGTTAATTTATCTGTTGTTTCCCTCTCCTCTGCTTGCCCCTCTTGTCCCCTTGAAAAGAAAACAAAACTCTATGCCTTTTGTAGCTGTTACGGTGCAGTTTGTCTTTGGATATTTCAGATAATGGTAATTTAGTGTATATGTGATTTTCAAATATATAAACTTTAACTTCCACTTTGTATAAATTTTTAAGTGTCAGACTATCCGTTTTACACTTGCTTTGTTTTTCATTACCTGTAGCTTCAGGCAGATTTGCAAGAGCAAATTAATGTGTAAAATTGGATTATCACCACAAAACTGTTTAGTCATGTCTGTCTAATCAGATCTTCTTTTGGGAGGATTTGAGTTACTGACAAGCCTCAGCAAACCCAAAGATGATAACAGTATTTTGAGAAGTTGCTGCAGATTCCTTTGGCCACTGTATTTGTTAATTTCTTGCAATTTGAAGGTACGAGTAGGGACTTAAGGAAAAAATCAGTGTTTGTTCTTAAAAACGCATTTAAGTTGTAAACATCTTTTTAAGCCTTTGAAGTGCCTATGATTCTATGTAACTCTTCGCAGACTGGTGTTAATGAGTATATATAACAGTTAAAAAAAAAGTTGGTATTTTATAAGAACAGACGATTATAATGGTAACTTTTGTAGTCTTACGAATAGACGTAAATTGTAATTTGGGAACATAAAAACTACTGAATAAATCATGTGGCCTAATATTGAAAATGTCACTGTTATAAATTTTGTACATTTTCGGTCAAATGTACACCTCCCCTTTGCTAACGACTGTCTGCTCTCAAGGATGATGTGGGTTTGATTTCTGAGTGTTCCACAGTGTCTGTAAATCAAAAACCAAAGAGCTCGGTGATGAGGCTGTTTATTACCAGATTCACTTGTGAATTGGCCAGAGGAAATCTGAATGTATCATCATCCTGTGTATGTTTGAATGTAGATATCGAAAGGCCGCCAGAGAGGGAATTGTGACTTTTGCAACCTTTATGGAGATAGCTGATGGCAATATTGAGACGAATGCCTGCTCTTGCAAATAACTTTTAGGACCATAAATTCCCAAGGACTAAAGGGGGCTTTCCTGACATCGGTGTCTATGGTTTAGTCCTGTAGATTGTTTTACCTTCGAAACTGCTCCAAATCTCTCCTGAAGCTTAACCGAAGAGATAATAGATGGAATACCATAGTTCACACTGTAGGGAAGAAGGGTCAGGCAGGGAGGCTCTGTGCATTAAAAGGAGGGCCTCACTGCTTAGGAATGCAATTGCCAGAAAGCAGCGATGCCTGAGCAAGAGCTGGAAATATGAGAGTACCCTGTCTGGGGACTGCCTTCTAACTGAACATTTCCTTTTTCTATTTTACCACCAATTTTGTTTTAAACTGTGAGTGGCCAAAGTAGGAAGACAGCAAAAACGCAACCTTTCCAACACGTAGTCTACTTTTAATGAAGTATGAATCCTTCATTTAGAGAACATTCCCCAGAATTGCCACAGAACTCATTTAAAAAAAATTTTTTTTAATGCAGCACTCGGAACAGTGTTTACGTCAGTTCTTAATGGCCTTAATTCTCAAATTCCTGTCCAGTCACTTGCACAATCAGTCCACTTTGAAGTGATTAAAAGGAAGTGATAGCACCTTCTTAAAGCTGCACAATGTCCCTCGGTTACGGAGGTTAAGAATGTAGTGGGTATACCTCTAACTGTGCAAAGCGTAGCGAAATTCAGTTCGTAGAATAACAACTGCTTGGAATATCCATGCCAGGAAAAGGAGATTTCTGGCAAATATTTTGTCACTGCTGTAAAGCAAAATATTTGTTAAAGTGCCAAAATAAAGTCTGTTATGCTGAAAGTAAAAAATCATTGTATAGACTGACATCCAGTTTTCTTCAGCTGTACATTTTCTGCTTAGTTATTTTATTTTTAAGATGCAGTAAATAGTACTATAAGAAGTGTTAGTAATGATTACCAAGTTCAGGAAAATTTTGCTAAAATATAAATATTAAAGCCAATGCAAAAATTTCCTGTTTCCTTAACCACATCTAAATGATTTCCTGCATGTGAATGAATATGGCTTTGTTTGAGAGACTTGCAATATTCAAACTGTCCCATTTTCAGCATGTGGGGGAAATGGTATGAGCTCATTTTTTAAAAAAAGTTTCACCTGCAAGTGCCTAGTACCTGAACTTCAGGATTAGGACCTGGTTAATAACATTGAATTTCGTTTGGACAAGATTGCAGAAATTGCCATCTATTGACATTAAAAGTTGATAGTTTCAGATCAAATGTTTAGTGAATTGATATTTGCTCTTTTTTTGGGCAAAATGCACTTGCTTCCTGAGGATGCAGCCTTAGGGTCTAAGAGACTAAGCTAAATAAGTAGAACATAATTAATTTCTGGCTGCCCTAAAGAACCAAAGGGTGCTAATTCCTGAAAGAACAGATGCAGTAATAACTTCGTAGTTTTTAAGAGTTTATTTCTTCAATATCTCAGACATTTTGAAACCTTAAGGAAAAATTTTAAGTGAGGAGCAAAAATATAAAACCTAAAAATATTGCAGGGTTAATTTTATAATGAGGATCTTCTTTACAGCTCTATTATAATTATATAATGGAATGCTAGAAAAAAATGTTTTAAAATCTATTTGGTTTAAAAAGGTAAAGACGTTAAACAAAACAATCTCTAACTTGAATTTTACGTTCTAAGCCTCTGGCAGAAAACAGTGAGACCCTAAGAGGTTTCCAAATAAAGGGAATCAAGCCAGCTGATAAATGGAGTTGTCTGAATTAAGTAATCACTAAGTTTTTTTTCAATGCCAGTATTTTATGACCAGAGTGAAATTGGAGGTTTGGTCATTTCTGGGGAATTAGATTTAGCTGGCATAGAAAATTGTAAAAAAGATAGAGCAACTGTCTGCCAAGTAACACTGGTAAAATAGTATCCAAATGAATTTTGTTCCACTCTGTCTCCTAACTCTGGGCGGCTTCACTCTCATGATTTATGGTTCCAAGATTTCATTCCTTTTTGTTTATCTGCTGCATGTGGTCTTTAGCAGAGCTTTTTCTGACTAAGGAATCATGGTGACTTTGGGAAACTTGGTTTCCTGTGAATTGGGAAGGGTGTAACCCAAGCAACTGTCCTAACCGGTAAATAGCAGAGTGAAGCTTTAGGCCTCGATGCTTCAGATGTGCTGAGTACAAGACCCATGCATTCCAGTTGCCTTGGCAAACTAACACATAAGGTACAAATGCTAGGTGCAAGGCACTGGAGGTTTAATCAACAGATACTTGCCTAGTGACTTGTACTGGGCTCTCTTCTAGAAGCTAGGTAAACAGAAGTCCTGCTCTCATGGGGTTTGGAGAGGGGTGCAGAGGGGAAACAAAATTAATGAGTAAAACCAGCAAGTAGAAATGATCACTTGGTGGTATTTCACGATGGCCCTGAAGCAGGCTGATGTAAGGGACTGAGGGACTCTTTCAGCCCAGATGGGCTAGGCATGCTGCAGTCACCATCTCAAAGCCTCAGCAACTTAAAACAGGGAACATTGATTTCTTGCTCATGCCACGTGTCCGTAGGTTGGCAGAGAGTTCTGCCCTGAAAGATCATCATCCTAAGTCTGGGTCTCAGGCCAGTGGAGGAGCCATTATCTGGTACACTGCCAGTCTCTGTGGCCGAAGAAAAATCGTGGTGAAACACACAGTGACTCGTAGGCTTCCACCCAGTGGAGCCGTATATCACTTCCACCCACATTTCATTGGCCAAAGCAAGTCACGTGGCTACAACTAACTGCCCAGGCGCAGAGAAGTGCAATCCTACTTTGTGCCCCTATGTAGAGAGATGGGACGTTTGCGAACAGCTGTAATTACTACCGCCTGGTCAGGAAAGTTCTCTGAGAGGGTAGGGACTGAATGATGTGGAGCCGGCTGTGCTAACATCAAGACAAGCGTTCCAGGCTGTGGACAGCCTTAAGGAGGGAAAGGGCTTGGCATGTTGCAGGCACAGGGAGAAGGGGAGTGGCTGCCAAGCAAGTGAATAGCTGTGGAAGAGCTGGGGTAAGAGGGCTGAGAGGTGTAACTGCCTCCTAATTAGTCTTCCTTCCACTTTTTGGCCCTTACGTTTTATTTCCCACAAAGAAGTTAAGCTGATCTCTTTATGATATAAATTATTTATGTCATTCCCTTCAGTGGCTCCTAAAGCACTTAGAATAAAGTCCTGACTCCTTACACTTGCCCCCCAGGCCTTCGGGGGGGACAATGCGTTGGAAGGAGACGGGGTGGGGAGTGGAGTACCATGGCCAGTTAGCATGTCATTATTGTTCCCCGTCAGAGCGATGATGGTGGCTTGGCCTAAGGTGGTGATAGTGAAGGCACAGAAGCCTGGAGAGGTACCGTTTGGGAGACGGAATCAGTGGGTCTTGCTAAAAGGTTGGAGGGAATACGGAGTAAGGAAAGAAAGGAATCCAAGATCACCCATATTTCTGGCTGAGCTGGGTGATCCGCATTCTGAGAAGGAGAATATCGGGGGGGAGGTGGCGGGTAAAACCAGCTCCTTTTGAACCTTGTTAAGTTAGAACTATTAGACACCCAAGTGGAGGTGTCAGGTGAACAACTGAATGTAAGAATCTGCAGCTCAGGGCTTCCCTGGTGGCGCAGTGGTTGAGAGTCTGCCTGCCGATGCAGGGGACACGGGTTCGTGCCCCGATCCCGGAAGATCCCACATGCCGCGGAGTGGCTGGGCCCGCGAGCCATGGCCGCGGAGCCTGTGTGTCCGGAGCCTGTGCTCCGCAACGGGAGAGGCCACAGCAGTGAGAGGCCCGCGTACAGCAAAAAAAAAAAAAAAAAAAAAAAAAAAAGAATCTGCAGCTCAGAGAAGAGGTCTGAGCCGGAGAAGTTAATTTGGGAACAGTGTCCATCATTGCCTGTTGGCACTCTGATTCATTTCCCTCTCTTCCCTGCTCTGCTCTGTATTGAAGTGGGGGTGACCCATGCAAACTACACTTCCCAAGCTTCCCTGCCAACTGGCTCCTGGGAAAATCTGGCTGATGGAAGGTACTGGCAGAACACTAAAGGTTAGGAGGAATGGAAAAGCCAGCGTTCTTTCCCCTCTCCCTGCTTTGGGCAGCGTCTGTAGCATTAATGAATCTCCTCTATGGTCTGAGACCCCACTGATCTGACTCTCTTCCAAGTTCCCTGCTCCGACTGTTCCTAAACTCTCATGAACACCACTGTGGCCCTTTTGTCTCTCCAGCCTCAGGGAGGGTCACAGCTTCCTGCTGTTGCTCTTCTCTGGGTTATCTCACCACCACCACCCCCCACCATTTACCCACACAGCTTTTCCAACATCTTTGTAACTAATTCCCTGGATAAATTCCTTCCATTGTGTTACCCGGCATGGGTTCTATTTTTCTTCCTGGACCCCGACTGATGACACAGGAGCGAACAGCATGTAGATGGTGTTAAAAGCCATGGGACTAAATGAGATCATCTGGAGATGTGCACAGATAGAGAAGAACCATGGCCCTGGGTCGGCCTGCTCGCATAGTCTTTCTTTGTAGATGAACCACTACCAGATTCACTCTTCAGCACTGGTCACAGGACTGGATTTTCGTTTTGGCAGTTGTTTAGCAGAGAACACAATGTTTAACGGCCAGGGGAAAAAAATCCCCATGAGGCTTGATAGAGAGCTCATTTTCGAGCACATTAATAAGCATGTTCAAGTATCCACTTCTACCAGGTCATTAACAACATATGAACTGTTTTTAAAACTGAAAAAAAGTAATTGGGAGGAAGAGTAAGAACTATTTGAATATTCAGGAAATATCTGTGTTTCCAATGGGAAAATATCAGCAAACAAAGCAGCAATTCTCCTACTTGTAGCCTTGTCCTGGGATCATTGAAAGCAGGATTTTACCTCTTTAGTTACATTCTGCTTAGGTAAATACCAGAGTAAGCTGGCATGTCCTCTGCCCAGACCAATTTCAAGGAAAAACAGTAAAGTTGGTACAAAATGTAGGTGGATTTGGCTCCATGTCAAACCCAGAACTTGGGGATTATGAAAAGTTTCCTTTTCTGATAACCTCGTATCTCAGTCCTTTCCTTTTTTAATTTTTTAGTATCTGTCACTCTTCTTTTTTGCATTTAGTTCACTTTTTCATCTGTAAAATAAAGATGATAACATACACCGTATGCCTTGTGGGAATTCAGTGAGGCACATTCAATGAGGTGATGCACCTAGAACAATATCTGGCATCTGGTAGGACCTCAATACAGGATCATTTATTCATTCCTTCACCAGCTGTTTCCTGGATACTCACTGTGTACCAGGTACACAGTTCCAGCCCTGAGAATACAGGAGTCAACAAAACAACATCCTGGTTCTCAAGTAACTTACATTCTAGTGGGAAGAGACAGACCATGGATATGTAATGTATCAACAAGAAAGTGACATTTGAGGTGGGGGGGGGAAGGTGAGGAGGGTTTGAGCCATGATAGGTGGGGTAGGAGGCCTGGGGAATGGGCAACATTCCAGACCAAAGGAACAGTAAATGCCAAGACCTTGAGTATAGCCAAGGAGCAAGTGAGCTAGAAACTAGAGTGATGGGCAGTCAGTGAAAGATCCACAGGCCAGACGGTATATGGATGGCCTTGTAGCTTTGTAATGGCCTTGGAGAGTTGTAGGATTTTGAGCCAAGGAGTGACATTAACTCACCTATGCTTACAATTTGCTCTCAAACCTCAGCACGCATCGGAATCACCAGGAGCACTTTTTAAAACACAGATTTCTGGACCCTACCTCCAGAGTTTCTGATTCTAGAGGTGAAGAGAACCCAAGAATTTGCCTTTTCAACAACTTTCCCAGCAAGGACCCCACTTTGAGAACCACTGCTTCAAAAGGATTGCTTTGATTATTGTGTTGAGAATAGATTGGTTGTGGGTGATGGATGTAGGCAAAAACACAAGCAGGAAGACTAGCGAGGCTGTTGCAGTCCTCCAGGAGAGAGATAACCACGGTGGATGGCAGTGGTGAGAAGTGATGTATTCTGGAGAGCCAAGGTGGCTGCAAAGTCTGGAAATCCAAGTGAATATATAATAAATGGTTTATTGACATTATATTATAACACCTGATCACATTATATGATTCATGCTCCCAGACTTTATGGCCACCCCATGTTTTGAAGGTGTAGTCAACAGAAATTGCTAACAAAGCCTGGGTGATGGTCTTCTACCAGATGGCCGCAAGCTCCTGACTCTTCCCTTCTTAGGATATCAGGAATCACGGTCATGATCCATTCCCCAATCAACCCCACTCCTTTCTTTTCACTACTATAACCTTCAACATATACCTTGTTCCAGCCTTGTGTTACATACCTGCTTTTTCCTTCAGCTCTCTGTGTGGGGGGCCTAGATCAGGTTTGATTCATTTTGCGGCTTCCCACCCACCCTGAGCACCTAGCCCAGTTCCTAGCATTGGATGATGGATGAATGCCCATATCATCAGATCTCTTACTAGCTCTTACTCAATTCCTCCCTGAAATTTAGTAAGGCCCCATATGTCTGGGACATTCAGCCAAACCAAACCAAAGCAAGTAATCTATATCACATCAAAAATCTAAACAGAATCCAAGCAACTAGGTATTCACAGATATTTGTTAAGACCCTGGGCTTGAACGTCCCCCACTTAAAACACAGAATGTGCTCTTGATGGGTTAATGGTTTTCTTGCAGATATATTTTATCATCTTGTAGATAAATATTTAGCATTTATACAGGGAGTTGATTAGTGTTTTCTTGCTTTGTTCTCTCAATATTTCCGTTATTGTGCCATATAATCACCAAGCTGGATCTATGCTGTCCTGAGATCAAAAACTACCCTTTTTATGACCCCCTCTCCCATTTATGCGAAGGAGGCTGGGCTGTAAACACGGTATGAAAGAAAATTCTTATATGCCATCTTGATTGCTAACATCTGTTCAAACTTCCATTCATAAATTTAAAATTCAGCCTTCTACAGTCATCTGTTTTCTTGCAACAATCCGAAAAGAAGAAAAGCCCAAGGCAGATGTGCAGGTGGGAGAGAAGGTTCTGCCTGGCTTGGCCACCTTTTCTGAGTTTTGCTTTGCTTTCTTTTACCTCCCCAGCAGAGGAAGGCATGACTTTCCTTCCTTCAGGGAGGGATTTCAGTCCCTGTGTCAGTTTCCTGCTGCACTGGGAGAAGGCTTAAGGAGATGGCCAGCATCTTCTTTCTCTCCCCACTCCTCTTTTTAGTTCATTTAATCATGTTAACCTTATCTTCCGGACAATTTGTAAAAAACTGTGTTTATTTATTTATTTAAGCTGTGTGGCTTGTAGAATCTTAGTTCCCCGACCAGGGATCAATTGAACCTGCACCCTCGGCAGTGAAAGCATGGAGTCCCAACCACTGGACAGCCAGGGAATTCCCTAAAAAATTTTTTTGTTCATTTTATCATTGCCTTCTAGTGCACTCTCTGTCTCTCCTTGTCTCTGTCTGTCTGTCTGTCTGTCTGTTTCTCTCTCTCTCTCTTTCACACACACACACACACACACACACACACTAGGAGTGGAGTGTCCATTTTATGAACAAGAAATCATCTTACTGACTTGCTTAATCAGGACTGCCTGGCAATCTTGGCAGAAGCTGGAGAACTGGAACCCACTGCTTGCCTGCATCATAGGCGATTTTGTAGCTTGCTGGGCCACTGGGCCTCTCACTGGGAATTTTTCTGAGGATGACTTTGGCATGGTGAATGGATATGATTTGGCCGCTGCAGGACCCAGATGCCATGGCCCTTTTTTATTTTGTTCTTGGCACTGTCATCTGTGTCTAAGGGACTGGGCTGCTTCTAAAGCTGCTTGGCTTTATTCCAACGGTGCTGTTGCAGCAACTGTGAAATGCCTTCGAAAGCTGACATGACATTTTGGGGGCCTGCTGGGCTACAGTACTCTCTCAAATGCAACCTAGCCTGGGACTCACTTTTAGCTTTATATAATTAACTTTTTCTAGTTTATCTTGAGAAATAAGTCCTCAGCAAACCACATGCAAAGTCCATTTCACATTCTAATGTCCCTCTCTGAAAACCTCAGCAGTATGAGCAAGGATCCACCCATCCCAAACCCTAGTTTAACAGCCCTGTACGTAAGCTGGTGGTTTGTGGGATCATCTTGCTGGGTTCTATGTACTCATTTTCTTTCTACTCTGACATTGCTTTTATATATAACTCATGACTGATCTCACTGTACGACCTGGAATAAATCATTCAACCATTCTGACAACTTCTTGAAATGCCACGAGAGTAGACAAAGACTTGCCTCCCTTGGGCTTGCTGGTGTGTGGATCACTGGGGTGATGTTTGTGAGTGTGAGGAAGGGCTAGGCCGGCATGGTTGACACACAAATTTTCAACTTGCAAAGTTACCCATAATTCTGAACAGCTGTTGTCACCCCATCAGAGGCATCTCAGCCACTAGTTTCACCAGGCCCCACACGCTGTCAACAGAAGCCTCAAGCAGTTTCTGCTCTCAGAATCCCTGCCCTGTCCCTTTCTTCCACTCCCTGGATTCCTCTGGGCTCTAGATTGAGACATATCCAGAGACAGGGTCGCAAGCCTTACCTCACAGCTTAGTGTCAGGGTGTAAAAGGGTCTGGAGCAGAGATGGAAAATGCCTGGCTTTGGGACCTCTCTTCCTGCTTCTCCATTCATGGAAGACATCATTAATTGACACTGGTATCCTTTCCTGCTAAGGCCAATCTCAGAATTCTTCTCCAGACAGTGGTCTGAGTTCTGTGCAGCCACAGTCATTGATTGGAATTGAGTTGGGAGATAAAACCTATTCACTATCCTTTGCCCAGCGGGACACTGGTCTGGAGGCCATAGTTGCTCTGAATCAGCTATGTTGTTAAAAAAGTTTGGTCTATTTAAATAGGTTGGCCCGGGAACCAAACCTAATTTGCAGTATTGTTTTGGTCGGAAATGCATTCAACTTGAAATACTAGCTTACAAGTGAACTTTTGGAAAGCAACTCGTGCATAAATGTACCAGCAACTCCTGTACTTTGGTTATGTGGTGGTAAGAGCAGCTACAAGGGTTGAGGTTAAGAGCGTGGACTGCATGGTTCTAACCCTGTCCCTACCTCTTACTGGCTGTGTGACTTTACACAACTGAACCTCTCTGTGGCTCAATTCCTTCAACTATAAAATGAGGAAAGTAATAGGATTACCCTCCTCATAGGATTATTATGAGGATTAAAGGTGTATTATTTGGGGCTCCCCTGGTGGCGCAGTGGTTGAGAGTCCGCCTGCTGATGCAGGGGACACGGGTTCGTGCCCCGGTCCGGGAAGATCCCACATACCATGGGGCGGCTGGGCCCTTGGGCCATGGCCACTGAGCCTGCGCATCCGGAGCCTGTGCTCCACAACAGGAGAGGCCACAACAGTGAGAGGCCCGCATACCACAAAAAAAAAAAAAAGTATTATTTGTAAAGCCCTTAGAATAGTGCCTAGCATACAGAAGGTACAATATAAGAGTACATGAATTAAAATAAATGCCATGTTCTGATCTGAACTGGGAGGCTATATCTGTTTCCTTTTATTCTCTCTATGAAACAAAAAAAATGAGATGATCACAAATTTTGTAGTTGTATAAATGAGGTGCTATTGGTATCTATTAATAATTTATTTAACACTTTACAAATGTATTAACTCATTTAGTACTCCCAATAACTTTCTGTGGCAGGGCATTAGTTCCAATTTTACAGGTGAGATAACTGAAACGTTTCTATATGGTATTAAATGGACTGGTACAGTCAGACACACCCTTAGGCACCTCTCAGAAACATGCAGCCGAGGTGATGACCCTATGCCAGAGACAAGGAGATACTTCAGGGACTTTGTCCAAACGTCTTCTGTAACATTAACATGTCCCAGAGGATAAAAATGTGGGTTATTCAAAGTTGTATACACTGACCCCATTGATGCTTTCCCCCTAATTCTGTTATTTAAATTTTGCTTAAAAATTATCTTTTACTACCACAGAAAAAGGGCATAGACATTGCTGTATACTAGAAAATAAAGACATGCAAAAATAAGAGAATAAAAATGTATTCCCACCACTCAATGAGTACTAGTACTAAGGTTAGTATTTATCCTTCTAGAACTTGACTTGTATTTCTCTTTTTTCCGCAAAATCAGATCACATGATGCTTACCACTGTTCTAATTACCTGCTTTTTTTTTTCTTTTCTGGTCAATGATGTCCATTTTTCCATTTCAACACATTTCATCTCATCTAATAATAAACCATATTTACATTACCCAATCATCTCCAAAATGTGCTTTGTTGCTGTTTATCCAAATTTGAATCTCATCCAAGACCGTGTTTGCATCTGCTCGTCATGTCCCATAAACCTCTTTTAATCTATCCCTGTTTTCATGGCACAGATTCTTTGAAGAGACTGGGCCAGTTGTCCTGCATCCTTGACCTTTTTTTTTTTTTTTAATTTGGAAACAATCGTAAATTTACAGAAAAGTTACAGTACAAATAATTTGTATTTTTTTTCTGAAGTATCTGAGAGTGAGTTGCTGACATGATGCCCCATCACATCCAAACATTTATGTGTATATTTCCTATAAAAAAAAATTCTCCTACATAACCACAATACCCCCATCAAATCAGGAAATTAACACTGATCCATCACTACCATCTAATCTTCAGACCCCCTTCAAGTTTCTTTAATTACCCCAGTAAAGCCTTTCAGATGAAGGATTCAGTCTGGAATAACGTGTGGAGTTTTTGTGTCGCATCTCTTTAGTCTCCTTTGATATGGAACATTTTTCAATCTTTCCTTGGCTTTCATGACCTTGACATTGGTGGAGATTGGAGGCTAGTTATTTTGTATAATGTCCCTCCACTTAGATTTGTCTGATGTGTCTTCATGATTAGATTCAGGCTATGTATCTTGGGCAGAAATATCACAGAACTGATGTTGCATTCTTCTCACTACATCCCATCAGGTGTCCTAAGATTTAGGTTTGTCCCATTACTGATGCTGTTAACAATAAGCATTAATGCAGTGTCTGCCACCCAGGCATCTTTCTCTTTGTAATTAGTCAGTATCTAATGGGGAGGCACTTTAAGACTAGGGAAATATCTCATTATCCTATTACTTTTTTTCTTTTTTTAAAATAAATTTATTATTTATTTTTGGCTGTGTTGGGTCTTCGTTGCTGCGTGTGGGCTTTCTCTAGTTGCAGCGAGTGGGGGCTACTCTTCCTTGTGGTGCATGGGATTGTCATTGTGGTGGCTTCTCTTGTTGTGGAGCACGGGCTCCAGGCACGCGGGCTTCAGTAGTTGTGGCTCATGGGCTCTGGCAGGAAGGCTTCAGTAGCTGTGGCGTGCGGGCTCTAGGGCGCAGGCTCAGTAGTTGTGGTGCACGGGCTTAGTTGCTCCGCGGCATGTGAGATCTTCCCACACCAGGGCTCGAACCTGTGTCCCCTGCATTGGCAGGCAGATTCTTAACCACTGCGCCACCATGGAAGCCCCTCATTATCCTGTTTCTTATCATACCTTCAATTTGTTATTTATTTATGTCAGTATAGGTTCATGAATTCCTCTTTTATTTAATGGGTCATAATCTATAACTATCTTTATTTTCATGCTTATTATTGTTCCATATTTGCCTAGTGGGAGTCCCTTCAAGCTGGCTTCTGTGTCTTTTTGATGTGACGTGTCTCTCAATTCTTTGATCACTTTTTAACTTTCTGGTACAAAAAGAGGTTTCAGGGTTACCTTGTACTTTTCCTAGCCCAGCTCTGGCATCAGCCTTTTATCCAAGGATCCCTGGTGTCTTTTAGTGGAGAATAGTGTTTAGAAACCAAAATCTAGGTACTTAGGATGCTCACTGATATTGGAGTATCACTACTCCTAGATCCTCTCAGTGCACAGAGCTAGGGAATGTGTATTTGTGCATGTACACATTTACATTTTTTATCTATCATCTATCTATCTATCTATCTATCATCTATTTATCTGTTTTTCCTCTATATATCTGTCTTGAAAACTATGTGTTCACACCATCATCTCCAACTCTAATCCAGCACCACAGGGTTCACTCTAGTCTTCCCTTTTCCATATTTGTAATGTCCTTCTCCAACCATGAGGCATCTAGCTTTCCTTGTCCTTAATACATTTTCTTATTTAATCAACCCACCTCTGTGTAACCAGTCTCTCATCTGTCCTCCTTGTACCTCTTGGGCTCCATGTGGATGTCCTCTTCACCCAGCTCCAGCCCTGCCACTTCACACCACCTCGCCCTTCTGTCTGGGCATCCTCCTCACCCCACTGGGGCTCCAACCCCGTCCCAGCCTCCCCTCCACCCCTGCAATGTGGACATCTTCCTCACTCTGCTCAGGCTTTAATGTCTTACACTGGGTTGCACCTCTGTGGGGAAGAGACATCCTTCTCACCTTGTTCTGGCCATGACACCCCACACAGGGTCACCCTCCCACATGGAGACTTGCCTCACCCCACTCAGCCTTCAACTCCTTACACGGGCAGCTCATCGACATAAATGCCCTCTTCACCCTTCCCAGGCCAGACTACCCTGTGCTAGGCTTAAGCCCCTGTGTGGGTACCCTCCTCCTTCCACTCAGACACTAGCACCCTCCTCTGGGCCACCACAGCTTACCATCCCCCTGGGCCCTAAACACACACACATACACACTTTACTTGCTCAGCTCTATCTAATGGCTGTTGCATAAATTGTTCGGGAAGGAGACAGGAAGGGAAAGAAGAGAAGGAAGAGGGGCCACAATTGACACTGGAGGAAGAGAATACTGTAGTATCATCCTCTCCCACCAATGATCAAGACCCCAGATCCACACCTTTATTACTGGCTGGATAAGAAAGTGTTTAGTAGTAATTCCACAAATACCATGGGTTTCTTTCCTGTGGATATTTTTTGAGAGAGAGAGAGAGAGCCAGGAAAAGATTTCTATTGTTCTTTTCCAATGAATTTGGTGAAGAGTGATGCCAGTTTGCTAATAATTAGCAGGGAACTGATTAGTTTGCAAGGGAACCCATAACAAGGTACCACAGACTGGGTGGTTTAAAAAACAGGCATTATTTTCTCACTGTTCTGGAGACTAGGATTTCAAGATCAAGGTGTCCGCAGGGCTGGTTTCTTTGGAGGCCTCTTTCTTTGGCTTAGAAATGGCCGTCTTCTCCCCATGTCTTCACTTTGTCTTCCTTTTGTTTATCTGTCCTAATTGCTTCTTGCAATAAGAACACCAGATATATTGGATTAGGGCCCACCCTAATGACTTCCTTTTAACTTAATTACTTCTTTAAAGATTCTATCTCCAAATACAGTTACATTCTGAGGCACTGGGGATTAGGAAGAAATTCAAGGGGACACAATTGAGTCTACAATAGGAACATACTCCCATAGGCTAAAAGTCTTATGTAAGGCTAAAAGTGGCCAGAGTGCCTTATGCAATACAGATTTTTAAGACTTCCTTATCTGAATGACTGACCTCTCTGTAAAAGCTTATTCTTTCTTATCCTTTCCCATCAAAAATTCCTATTAACAAATCTGGGGAAAATAGTCTGAATATTTTGTTCAGCTATAGAGGACGTTTTGACCTTTGGGTTTCCTGAACAACATAAATTAAAGCCAAGGGCAACACCACCAAAAGAAGGGGAACATGTATTAAGGGGCCCATGCAAGGAAACAAAGGGCCCACAGAATGGAAGCAAAATGACTCGGTGGTTCTCGCTTATAGAGAGAGGTCTGGCTCAGGGGTCATGGGCCGGGTGCAGAGGTTGGAGACATTGGCCCATGGGATACAAAGGGTGCAGCCCAGTGTTTTTGGAGGAACTGCATTCAGGGTGAGACTGAAATAGGCGGCCAGGCTCAATGTACCATGAAGTGTCAATCCAAAGAGATCCAGGTACCAGACCACAGGACAGAAGTAGAGATAAGGAACCAGGGAAGAAGTTTTAGAGTGGAAAGTATAAAGTGGAACCTGGGGCAATTTTCTGAACCAGTGGGACATGACTAGGAGCTGTCTCTAGGTCCTCAGCAGTCTCAGCCATGGGTGAGCTTAGCCCTTACACCTGTTAGGGTAATCCAACCAAAGCATGTACTCTATGAATCAGGACTCTCTTAGAAGCAAATGGCAGAAACACTAGCTAAAATAAGCTTAAATTAAAAGGGAAGTTGTTGGTGCATGTAGCTGAAAGGGGCAAATCTAGCTTCAGGAACAACTGGATCTTGGCGTTCAAATTGTATCAGTACTTTCCAACTGATATCGGCTCAACCTTGCCTCCCTCTTTGGTTTGGCTGCATTTTTTCACCACATATGTCCTTTCTAGCACTAGGATAGATGTTTTCAAATAGATCAACTTCCACTTTCCTTTATCTGTCCAGAAGAATCCACCCTCTCTCTTCCAGCATCTGCATTACATTTTAAGGAAGACTCTAGTTCAGTTTGAGTCGTATACCCACTTCCAAACCAGTCACATGGTTAGGAAGATGGCGTACTCATTCTGGGTATGGTGGAGGGGTGGGCACAACTGTACGAAAACCATGTGGAAAGAGAGAGCAGTGGATCCCTAGAAGGGCAGCAAAGTGCTGTTGCCAGAGGAATGGAGCATGGATACATGGAAGGTGGGCCAAACCATGCATCCATTCCAGACTGCTCTGCCAAAACCAGGGGTGGACACATTTTATATGCCCAGGTCATCTTATGTCCTGAAGTAGTCTGTGTGCTAGATTATCTCTAATGTGCCCGAGAATGACCTCAGAAGACTAGGTCTGAGGACTCCTAGAGTTTCTTGCTATGGCACTGGCCTCCTTCTGAGTCAGGCGCTGTCTCTACCTGCTAAACCAACGTCCACTCTCATCCACTTTTGCTTGTCATTTTAGTGTCCACAAAGAGATCGGTAAGAGTTACCTTGACTCTAGTACATGTAGTAGGCAAAGTACATCCAGGCTTGGCCAAGCAAAGAAATGAATCTTCAGGTTTCTGGTGAGATGTCTCCTGCCGAAGAGGCCTAGTGACAGTTTCTGCCTTTAGTAGAAAACGTTATAATATACTCACAAATAAGGCAGATAATATCAGGTTGGTTCTCATTGTGTTTCCTTCATTCCATCTATCTATCTATCTATCTATCTATCTATCTATCATCATTTATCTTCTATCATCTATAACACTTATATAGCACTCACCATGTACCAGGCATCATTTTAAGTGCTTTTTACAAATACCAGCTCCTTTATTCCACATAATCTTCACATCCTAACAGTCCCCTTTGTGTCACAGTTGAGGAAAGAGTGTTTCTTCTGCAGGTTTATGAAAGTCCAAAAATTGATCCTGAACATTTGAAAGTCAAAGTAATCAATAATTAAAACTAACATGGGGCATGGGTGGGAGGGAGGTCCAAGAGGGAGGGGATATAGGTATACATATAGCTGATTCACTTCATTGTACAGCAGAAACTAACACAACATTATAAAGCAATTCTACTCCAAAAAACAAAAAAAACAAAAAACAAAAACTAACAATGAGAAACTTACTTCAGGGCACATCAAGTTTACCCTCCCTCCCCTGCCAAAAAAAATAAATGTTGAGTAAGTATTCACTGAACTATTTAGTCCTTGGGTCTTTTGAAAATTATCATTTCAGTCAGTCCTCTGAACTACCTTAATGTGATATAAATAAAAGGGATTCAATCTTCTACATATTGGATACTATGCTAAAAACATATATACTTATTTATTTGTCCTTAGTGAATGAGTCACAGTTCCTGCTCTCATGAAACTTACTCTCTAGTGAATAATAGTCAAATGTGGCAGAGACTGATCATTGTCTCCCTGTTTATTCCATCCTTCTCCTATTAGTAAAAGAATCCCCAAAAGTTTTAGCTGTGCCTATGGCTGCCAAGGTATAAACTACTTTCCCCAGCACCACTGTAACTAAATGTGGCTGTGAAATTATATTTTGGCCAATCAGGTGTGAGCAGAAGTAATACAGGCAACTCCCAGGTCAGTTGATTAAGAATCCCCTTTCTCTCTTTTCCACAACGGGTTTGCCGCCAGGATACAGGTGTCATGAAAACCGCCACTAAACCTAAGCAAAAATGGGAAAGGAGAAGACCCACATCAACATCGTTGTCATCGGACACGTAGATTCGGGGAAGTCCACCACTACTGGCCATCTGAACTACAAATGTGGTGGGATCAACAAGAGAACCACTGAAAAGTTCGAGAAGGAGGCTGCCGAGATGGGGAAGGGCTCCTTCAAGTATGCCTGGGTCTTGGACAACCTGAACGCTGAACGTGAGCGTGGTATCACCATTGATATCTCCCTATGGAAATTCGAGACCAGCAAGTACTATGTGACCATCACTGGTGCCCCAGGACACAGAGACTTCATCAAAAACATGATGACAGGCACATCCCAGGCTGACTGTGCTGTCCTGATTGTTGCTGCTGGTGTTGGAGAATTTGAAGCAGGTATTTCCAAGAATGGGCAGACCCGTGAGCATGCCCTTCTGGCCTACACTCTGGGTGTGAAACAACTAATTGTTGGAGTTAACAAAATGGATTCCACCGAGCCACCGTACAGTCAGAAGAGATACGAGGAAATTGCAAAGGAAGTCAGCACCTACATTAAGAAAATTGGCTACAACCCCAAGACAGTAGCATTTGTGCCAATTTCTGGCTGGAATGGTGACAGCATGCTGGAGCCAAGTGCTAACATGCTGTGGTTCAAGGGATGGAGAGTCACCCGTAAAGATGGCAATGCCAGTGGGACCACACTGCTTGAAGCTCTGGATTGCATCCTTCCACCAACTCGCCCAACTGACAAACCCTTGTTTTTGCCCCTCCAGGATGCCTACAAAATTGGTGGTATTGGCACTGTCCCTGTGGGTGGAGTGGAGACTGGTCTTCTCAAACCTGGCATGGTGGTCACCTTTGCTCCAGTCAATGTGACAACTGAAGTGAAGTCTGTTGAAATGCACCATGAAGCTTTGAGTGAAGCCCTTCCTGGGGACAATGTGGACTTCAATGTCAAGAACGTGTCTGTCAAAGATGTTCGTCGTGGCAATGTGGCTGGTGACAGCAAAAATGACCCACCAATGGAAGCAGCTGGCTTCACAGCTCAGGTGATTATCTTGAACCATCCAGGCCAAATCAGTGCCAGCTATGCACCTGTGCTGGATTGTCACACAGCTCACATTGCCTGCAAGTTTGCTGAGCTGAAGGAGAAGATTGACCGTCGTTCTGGGAAAAAGCTGGAAGGTGGCCCCAAATTCTTGAAATCTGCTGATGCTGCATCGTCGATATGGTTCCCGGCAAACCCATGTGTGTTGAGAGCTTCTCTGACTATCCTCCTCTGAGCCGCTTTGCTGTTCGTGACATGAGACAGACGGTCGCTGTGGGTGTCATCAAAGCAGTGGACAAGAAGGCAGCTGGAGCTGGCAAGGTCACCAAGTCTGCCCAGAAAGCTCAGAAGGCTAAATGAATATTATCCCCAATACCTGCCACCCCAGTCTTAATCAGTGGTGGAAGAACGGTCTCAGGACTGTTTGTCTCAATTGGCCATTTAAGTTTAGTAACAAAAGACTGGTTAATGATAACAATGCATCGTAAAACCTTCAGAAGGAAAGGAGAATGTGTTGTGGACCATTTGTTTTGTGTGTGGCAGTTTTAAGTTATTCGTTTTTAAAATCAGTACTTTTTAATGGAAACAACTTGACCAAAAATCTTTCACAGAATTTGAGACCCGTTAAAAAAGTTTAATGAGAAAAAAAAAGAAAAATCCCCTTTCTCTCACGTTTTTTGTCTCCCCATGGATTAGAATGTACAGATGTGGTGCTGGGGTCCAGCTTCCCCCACGGGGTAAGAACCTCACTCTAGCAGCCTATCTCAAATGGGGTTCCTGTAAGGGAAATAAACCTTACAGAAAATGATTTAAGTAACTCTTTTTTTTAAAACATCTTTATTGGAGTATAATTGCTTTACAATGGTGTGTTAGTTTCTGCTTTTAAGTAACTCTTATCTCCATTATTCCAAAGATGGTACAAAGCTATACTATTCCAGATACATAAGAGAAAGATTAATTCATTACCACAATGGATGCTTTAAAGCATTAAAGCTTAATTCTCTCAATTGGGAAGGGCTGCTTGAGGATGTTGAAGCAAGAAAATAAAAGAAACCTGCATTCCTGGGTGTCCACTTGGACTTCAGCCTCCAACCCATTTTGACTGCCTGCCCATCTCTGGACAATATGAGAGAGAAATGAATGTCAATGTTATCTGAATTTCTATGTTTTGTGGTGTCTTTTATACAGCAGCTTAGCCTTTTGCCTATCTAATTTATACCAATAGGAGAAAGAGCATTGCAGTGGGATTCAAGAGAATTGGGTCCGAAGAGCTGTGTGATGTTGGGCCAGTTGCTCTCAATCTGAGAAGATAAGTAAGAACACTTTGCGTATTGTCTTTGGCACAATGTTTCAGCCAAGGGAGGCCATCTGGACAGAGCAGTAGCTACAGACTCAGGGAGAACATCTCTAAAGCAATGCCAGGAGGTGCTTTTTCCTCCTGCCTCCTGCCCAACTTTGTCCTAGACACCAAAAATTCAAACTGCCAAGGAATAAAGTGGATGTGTAAAAGAACTGTCAGACCAAACACATATCATTTGGCTGGCTTTCTTCTGGGAGACACATCTTTCCCCAAAGACAAAAAGTTGTAGTTGCCAGCAGAGAGGGTGTTAATAGTCATCTTAGGGGAATGCTATAGTCTGGGTTCTACTGAATTTTTGTTTCTCTCCAATATGTTGACTTTGCAGTCAAACCACTGATCTCTCTTCCCACAGTTCTCATCCATAGAGTCATGGCATGCTACATATAACTAGCAGTGGTGCCCAAAATGCAAAGTCCATGGACCATATCACATGCAAGTCTTGCAATCACAAGATGGGGGAGATACAAATCTAGATTTTATGGATGAGAAAACTGATGTCTAGAGAATTTTAAATAACTTGTAGAAGGCCACAGAGATATTAAATAATAGTCTGTCTGTAGTCTCTAAATATTGAGTAAAAATGGCCTCTATTGTGGATTGAACTGTTGACCCCAATTTTTCACCTCTCCTTGTATCTACATTCTTTACAAGTGAGTTTACAGTTTCTCTCACTAGAGGCATGGTGTACTTCCCTGCCTCTTGACTTTGGACTCAGCTATATGACTTGCTTTGCCCAATGGAATGTGGGTGGACATCATTATGTCCCTGTTCTGATCCTAGGCCTTAAGAGAATCACAGTTTCTGCCTTCTCTCTGGGGCTTCTGCCATTGCCATGGAAAGAAGATGCCTTGGATGATCAACTGCACCAAGGAGGATGAGAAGAAGCCCCCATAGGTAGTACTTCCCCTTTATCCCAGGTCCCAGAATTAACACACATGGAGCAGATGTGAGGTCCACGTACAGTGAGGAACTGAGCCCAGACAGACTTGCGGATTGAAGCAGAGAAGCCAGCTAAGCCCAGCCTAGTATAGGCCCGGCCAACCCGAAGACGTGTGAGCAAGAATAAATGAGTTGTTTTAAGACGCTAGAATGGTTTGTTATACATCAATAGCTGGCTGAAACAATCTCTTAGAACACTTTTTATCCACTGTGGAAATATTGCATTGTCCTGAAATGGGGATGTAATTATTCTGCTTATAAAAGCTCCCTGTAGATTTTATGATAAAGTCCACACTCTAATTGATCTCCAAACAGTCTTGGATCTGATCCTTGCCTAACTGTCCACTGTATCTCCTCTGCACACTCATGATGTTCCCTCCCCACATAGGTCGTCGTGTTTCACACCTCCATGTCTGCAGCCTCTTCCTAGAATGTCTTGACTCCTCTGCCTAATTAATTCTAATCATTCTTCAAGATGAAGCAAAACATCGCCTCTTTCAGGAAGCTTTCTCTGCCCTCCAGTATGATTTAGATGCCCCCTTAGATGTGCTCACCTTTAGTCTAGCCCTTGTCACATCATATTAAAACCATCTTTTCACATGCTTGTCTGTTCCACCTGCCTCTAATCTCCTTGAGAGCAGGGACAGTGTTTCATTTGTCCTTGATTCCTGGAATCCAGCACAATGCTAGGCAGAGGACAACCCCTGCAGGAAATGAATACTAAACAAAAGCATGAGATATCAAGCAATCACTTAAAACATTCCTAAACTAAGAAATCCATCTGCATCTTTAAGAAGAGGCTCTTTTCCCTCAATAAGAGAAGGATTTTAACTGTACATGATCCCCAGGCTCCTACCAACTACTTAAGGGCTGCCACTATGTTTTTGTTTTTTTGAAATTTTAGTTGTCATAAAATGCATATACCACAAAATTTACCATCTTAACCATTTTTAGGTATACAGTTTAATGACACTAAGTACATTCACATTGTTTTACTACCATCATCATCGTTCATCCATAGAACGCTTTTCCTCTTGCAAATCTGAAATTCTATACTCCTTAAACAATAGCTCCTCATTCTCCCTTACCCCCATCCCCTAGCAACCACCATTCTACTTTCTGTCTCTATGAGCTTGTACCTTAGGTACTCCATGTAAGTGGAATTATACAGTAATTTTCTTTTTATGACTGGCTTTTTTTTACTCAGCATAATGTCCTTAAGGTTTATCCTTATAGCATGCATCAAATTTTCCTTCTTTCTAAGCCTGAACAATATTTCACTTTATTTATGCAACACGTTTTGTTTACCCATTCATCTGTCAGTGGAGACTTGGGTTGCTTCCAGTTTTGGGCTACTGTGAATAATACCACAATGAATATGGGTATATAAAAATCTATTTTCAATTATCTTGGGTATAAACTGCAGGGGAGGAAAAAAATCTTTTTCCTCTACCTTCTTTGGTGACTGGGACCCTGAAAATTCAACTGCCAAAAGACAGGTTAACAAGAGAAATGGTTTACTATGTATGCATAGTAAGGACTTCATAGAAAAGAAATGAAGACCCAAAGAAGTAGTTAGACCCAGGGGCTTGTATACTATTTTAACAAAGAGCAATAAATTTGTGGAGACTTGCCAAAATAAAAGAAAAGAGGTTTTGGATTTGTGGGGAGGTAAATTGTAGGACGGTAAATAGATGCAGGAAGCTAATGGAAGATAAGTATTATTTTAATAAGGTTTGTTTGTACAGGTTTGTTCTAGTGCCATCTCTAGCAATGAAGGTTGTTTTCCTTCTCTTGGTACAGGAGAGGGGAGTAGTGACTTCTTCACAAAGGAAAATTTGTACCCTCCTTTTAGGCAGAAAGGGGAGGGTAGAGAGCTTTCCCCTGCACTTGCTGTATGTCAATTGTCTTCAGCTCAAATTAATCCTTATGCTAAAGTGGCATATTTTTTTGGTAGCACATTCTTTTCCTTTAAAATTTTATTTTATTGAAGTATAGTTGATTTACAATGTTGTGTTAGTTTTTGATGTACAGCAAAGTGATTCAGTTCTACATATACATAAAAGTTTGCATCTGCTAATCCCAAACTCCAAATCCTTCCCTCCCCCTTGGCAACCACAAGTCTGTTCTCTATGTCTATGAGTCTGTTTCTCTTTCATAGATAAGTTCATTTGTGTCATATTTTAGATTCCACAAATAAGTGATATCATAGGGTATTTGTCCTTGTCTGACTTACTTCACTCAGTATGATAATCTCTAGGTCCACCCATGTTGCTGCAAATGACATTATTTCATCCTTTTTTATGGCTGAGTAATATTCCATTGTGTATATACACATATATGTGTATATATATATATATTCATTGTATATATATATCTCACATCTTGTTTATCCATTCATCTGTCGATGGACACTTAGGTTGTTTCCATGCCTTGGCTATTGTAAACAGTGCTGCCATGAACCTAGGAGTGCAGGCATCTTGTCAAATTATAGTTTTGGCCAGATATATGCCCAGGAGTGGGATTGCTGGATCATATGGCAACACTATTTTTAGTTTTTTGAGGAACCTCCATTCTGATCCCCTTGAATACCTGGAAGTAGAATTACTGGATCATATAGTAATTCTATTTTGTAATTTTTTGAGGAGCTACCATACTGTTTTCCATAATGGCTCTATCATTTTACATTCCACCAACAGTGCATGAAAGCTTCAATTTCTCCACATTCTTTCTAATATTTTTATTTTTTTTGACATACTTAAGGGTATGACATATGAGGTGGTTGCTTCTATGTTTTAAGTAAATTCTTGTTTGGATTCAGGACATACTGTCCATAAGAATTTTCAAAGGAAGCAGAAAAGTATTTAAACTCAGCATTGTTTGTTCAACCAGTGTCTAACTGGAATCATTTGCAGAGGTTATAATGAAATCATACAATATGCTTAAAACCAACCAACACAACACCTATCACAGGTTGGGTTTTCCAGGATGCAGACTCTAAGAGAGAAATTACCATGCAGAAAAATTATAAGGGAGGGCTGGAAGGATCAACACCTGTGGAAAAAAGGGCAGGGAAGAAAGCAGGATAAGATAGAAGCTAAATCTATGGGAAGCTCTGAAGCTAGGATGGCTCTTTCCAGTTTTCCTCACTAGGAATGTGGTCTGGGAAGGCCATCTGTTTTCGAAGTGTGTATTATATTTCTTTGAAGGTGACATAGACCTGTTCCAGAATCCTAGGGGACTATGTTGTGGTTTTTTCATTAGGAATTTCCATAAATTCTCTATGGTGTGTTTTCCCACACTGATAAATCCAGTATCATAGCGTTTGCCTGGTTGTGTGGCCCAACTTCAGGGCAGTGCTTACTGCAGTCTGGATCTGCTGAAAAGCCTTTTCCTGCTCTGGTCCCGCTCAAACCTGGCAGTGTTTTTTGTCCCTCAGTATATGAGTTAGAGAATCCCTAGTTATAGAAATGTTGACTCAAGGAACCAAAGAAGTCTACCAAGCATTGTGCTTTCTTCTCTGTGGTGGGAAATGCAAGATTCAATAATCTGCCTTTTACTTTGGAGGGATGTCCCAGCATACCCCAGGCCACTCATCAAATATTTTACTGATGTAGTGGGTCCCTTCATCTTGTTTGGGTTTACTTCCCACTCTCTAGACCTCATGTGTCTTACAGTATTGCTACCTCTCAGCCTTTTTTGCTCATCCTCTTCAAGGAGTATCATGTAAATTGCTTTAGTGGACCAGTGCAAAATTCTGTGAGATGTCCAGCTGGCCTACGTGTTTTTGTACTATATTACGACAGAGGATGGTAGAATTAACATAGCCCTGGGGTAAGACTGTTCGTTCTAAATGAACATGACTTTTTTTTCCCATCTTCCTTTCTAATGAGAATGGAAGAGAATATATGCATCTGATTAATGGCAGCATACCACATGTCTAAGGCCATGATAATCTGCTCAAGCAAAGGTACCACATGGAACAGCAGCTTCACTCAGGTTATAATCTGCTCAAGCAAAGGTACCACATGGAACAGCAGCTTCACTCAGGTTACTATTTGATTGAGTTTACAACAGTGCACCATCATCCTCTAACTTTATTTAATTTTTGAGGGAACCAGGCTGAAAATTAAATGGAGATACAGGGGGGACCACCACCCCTACATCCCGTAGATCTTTGTGTCACTCTGAACCTACTGCCATATTTTGACAATTGGACACACCTCCTTCTGACATTTAACTGCAGCTGCCTGACCTCTATTATCTTGGGGTTCTTGCCCCAATCATCAGCCCATCCTTACTGCTTTGGTAAATGGTTGGCTGGTGGACTTTCTAGCCTTAGGTAATCTATCTAGTATGCCCACCTCTCTGAACGTTTGATCCCTTCCTAAACCATCTGCCTTGGCAGATCTGGCACTTGTAGTGTGGAGCATCACTTTTTCCAAGATTCCCAAAAAACTAACCTAGCTGCATATTAGTATCCTCTTGTGAGGTCCTTGCCATATGTTAAATCCTATCTCAGGGGAAAGTGCTACCATGTTGACAAACCCTCTCTTATTTATCTCTGTGTTCTGCCCTCCTTGATCCTGCATCATTAGGGACAGTACCGTATTGATCGAGCTCCTGTTGGTACATAATAGTCAGATCCTGCCTCAACTCTGGGAATAATCCCTTCTTCTTGTACAAGGTCCAGCACAGCCCAACCAGAGTCCTGACCTTTGCATAGGAAACCTGCCTAGGGTGAGAATTTTATCTTCTTCGAAGCTCTTCTCTAATGATTAAGGAGGGTCATCAGCTTTTACTGCTCTCCTGTGTAGCAATGAAACCTCTTTATATGCCACCAAAGGAGCACTCTTGGCTTTCACACTTATCTTTTGATTATACATTAATCATTCTCAACCACTGTCTATGGACTTTGCACAGCCCCTCAATCCCAGTGTCCTTATAATTTCTTCCTTATTTCCCTAATACATCACACCCTCTTTTTGTGCTAAAAAGTAAGGAAGCACTCCGTGAATAAGGCAACTGCAACAAAGGAAATGCTGGAAGAGGGCTAACAGCTGCAGGCTGATTGTCTGCCAGCAGTACTTCCAGAAGTTAGGGAAATGAAGACACAGAGGCCTGGAGTGCTGTGGTATGTTGCACGACTATCAGCAATTCAGAACTGGAGTTGGAGCTGGAACCACACAGCTAAGGGTTAGTAGTAGAGTCAGAATTCATGTCTTTTGAGAGTTAGCTTAGTTATTGTTCTACTGTAACAAGCAATCACTGTGAAGTCAAATAAGGCAGCTAGATTCCTTGGTGATGTTGGGGAAAAGCCATGTGCTCTCCTTTTCTGCTTCCCAATACCACCACCCCTTTTCACAGGAACAGGACAGAGAGGTTCAGCAAAGGGGCTCTGGCAGGACACTCATAGCTCAGGCCCTATTCCAACGTTTGGGGGATCTTTCAGTACCAGTTACTGACGTTTCCTTGGTGTCCTCTCCTCCCCCTACTCCCAGGTTCAAGGGTTCCTGTACAGCCAGCTCTTCAGGGAGATAAGATCAGTGCCGATGACTAATGATTGTTCCCTTCCTCTTTCCTAAGAGACAGAGGATGCAAGAAAGCTCTACCTTCTGTTTCTAGGATTGTTACCACAACCTTCCAGTAGAGACTCAATTTTATTAAAGGATATCCTCTGACTGATCAATCTGTTTGAGGATGTAAATTTTTTCCAATGTAAAAGGAATAAAAGTTAGTTCTAGAAAAATTAGAAATTTCATACAAGAAAAAAGAAGAAATATACACATTCAACCCATCATACAGAGACAACCATTTGTTGATATTTTGGTTCATTTCATTTCCAAGTTTTTCAGGATTTTTTTACACAGTTATAATCATATAAAGCATTTTTCTTGCTTTAATATTATAACAAAAGCATTTCCACTGTTTTAATCCTTGTGAATATAATATTAAGTGTAATATTATTAAGTGTAATATTAGACATAAGTGTATTCATAATATTGATATTATTACACAGCTATGAGAGTATTGCCTACTTAAACATATCCTTGTTTGGGGGTAGATGTATGATATATGATGAAATACATATATTTATATAATTAAAGCATTGTAAATATGGCCATGTACCAAGCTTTTTAATTTAAAATTTTATGCTGATATTTCCCATGTCATGAAAAATTATTTTTTAAGCCTAATTTTTAATTGCTGTATGATATTTCACTTTGTGAATGTACATAAACTTGTGAATTATTCTGGTATTATTAGTCATCCGATACATTGTCAGTGTTTTATTATACTAAATTAATCTGCTGCCTGTATAATCATTTCCTTAGAAGAGATTTCTAGAAGTGCATTACTGGGCGACAAACACTGTGAGCTGTTCAGCAAACACATTGCCCCTTCTTCCTGGACACAGTCAGATACATTTCCCGACCGTCCTTGCAGTGAAGTGTGCCAATGTGACTGAGTTCTGGCCAGAGGAATGAGAGCCACTTCCACGCCTGGCCATAGAACATTACATGCAGACTTCTATGTATTCTCTCCAACTCTGTAGAATGACTCTCAACATCTCCATTAAATTGGGCCAAGGATCCATGAATTTCCAGGATCCTGAGTGATTGTATGGAGCATCTATCTTTCTCTCTCTCTCTCTCTCTCTCTCACACACACACACACACAACTAAGACCTGAAGCAGTTCAGGAAAATCATGTGAACAAGAAGAAAACTTTTATTTTGTTTGAGCCATTATACATTTTTGGATCAATGTTGTCAGACTAACAAAAAATACACACTTTAAAATATCTTTGTACAGTTTGTTATTTTTGTATATATTTTTAAACTGCTGTCTAAAAGGTACTGATAATATATATTCTCATTTGCAATGTATGAGAAAGCCCACACCATGGTCAACGTTAAAAATATGTCTACCACCTTACTTGAAAAGACTCCTTATTAAATTTGCCTTTTTTGATTACCGGTGAAGTTGAATATTTTTGTTTATTAATCATTTGCATTTTAGGAAGTTTTTCAAGTATGGAAGTTATATAATTTTTTAAAGCACTCAAATATATCTTTCCTTCTTTGATGCACTTCATTGTTCCAATCTACAAGTTTATAGACAATCTGAAATTAATACTCTATTGACCTGGAGAGTCAGACTTAGTTTTCTTGGCTAATATTTTAGAAGATCCTAAACTATCATTATGTTTTAAAGGTATAGTAATATATCATGACCAACAAAACCAAGAAAAAAAACCCAACTGGATTTGATCCTGCAATTCTGGGAAAACTAAATTGTTAATCAGATAACTGCAGAATAGCACATTCAAAATAAATATCAAGCAATTCCTTTGAAATTCTGGTGTTGGAAAACAGGGCCACCACCTGGTATATTCTATATTTATTTGGTTTTGGGGAATGTAATTTGGCTGCAATTCACTATAATTAGGAACAGTATTATAGTGAAGTTTAGCTCAACTCATACATTGGCTTTGATTTATGGGGCACGTTACCATTTTGGGTTTCTTACATGAGCTGAATGCTTTATTTCAAGCATGGTTTCTACCACAGTGCTGTACTCTGCTGGGAGTGGAGGAACGGCTGGTGATTAGGACTCTGGAAGTATAATCCATTCCCTTATACTTAATTTTACCTCTCTGTTCTTACATGGCCAGCAAGTCAACTTACTTTACTCTCCCGGTTATCCTGGCCAGCTCAGTCTTAACTATTACTAGGACTTACAACACAAATATTTATTGAGTGCCTACTATGTGTCAGACAGTGGTCTAGGCGCTGGGAATACAGTAGGTAAAAAAGGAAAAAAGGAAAACTCCCTGCCCTTGAGGAATTTTCAGAAGGTATACAATAAACATAATAAATAAATATTATTATATAGTATGTTGGAAAATGATAAGTGCTATGGGAAAAAAAGTAGAGCAGGGTAAGGGTGATTGGGGGCTGGTTACCGTATTAAATACATGGTCAGGGTTAACCTCATAGAGAAGATGAGATTGGATCCAAAACTTGAAGTGACCGAGGAGAGTCGGTTAAGTAGATGTCTAGGAAAGAGGAGCAACTAGTGCAAAGTTCCTAATGTGGGAGTGTTTAAGAAGTGGCAAAAAAAGAAAGCAGTATGGCTGGAGCAGAGGTACCCTGAAGAAAGGAAGTGAGGATGGAAGCTACATCATGCAGCATCTTGTAGGCTGTTATAAGAAACTTTACTCTCCGGGTACAATGGGAAGCCACTGGAGGATTTTGAACAGAATGACATTATCTGACTTTCACTGTTTAGAAGTTCTGTTCGCATTATCTACTGTTGTGACAAACCATCCCAAAATGTAGTGACTTAAACAATTTATTGTTATCTCTCATGGTTCTGTGAATTGACTGGGCTGAGTTGGGCAGTTCTTCCTTGAGTTCTCTCAGTCAGATGACATTTGATTCTCACTGTTGGTTGGGTCCTCAGCTTGAGTATTGATTGGAACACCCACATGTGGCTTCTCCATGTGGCTTGAGCTTTTCAAGCATGGAAGGTAGGTTCCTAGTGGAAGCATCCCAAAGGCAAGACTTCCAAAGACCAAAGCAGCAAGGGTTCTTATGAACTAGCTGTGGAAATCCCAGAATGTTACTTCTGCCATTGTTCAAGCAAGTCTTTGAGGTCAGCCCAGATTTGTTAGAGGTGTTTTAGACTCCACTTCTTGTGGGAGAATGGCAAAGCTCACACTGCAAAAGAATATGTGGGATGGGAGGTATTATTATTATTTCTATCTTTGGAAAATATGCCTCAGAGTCCCTCTAGCTGTTGCGATGAGAATAGATTGGGTGGTTGGGGGAAGGATGGGAGTGGCAGGTGCCAAAGACAGACTATCCAAGAGGTTAATCTAAGCAAGAGGTGACAGTGGTGTAGACCAGGATGATAACAGTAGAGATAATAGAAAGTGGTCAGATTCTGGATTTAGTTTGAAAGTAGAGCCATCATTATTTACTGATGCCTTGGATGTGGGTGTGAGAGAAAGAAAGGAGTCAAGATGTTACCAAAGTTTTTGGCCTGGGCAACTAGAAGGATGGAGTTGCTAACAGATGTGAAGAAGGCTGCAGGTAAAGCAGACACAGATACAATAAGTTCAAGACATCTGTTGGATATTCAAGTGGAGTAGCTAGCCGTTGGATATACAAACTTAGAGTGAGGATACATTAACGTATTCAAAATACATTATGAGTGTTCTCTGAATGCCTTCTAAGCCCTAAAAATCTGGTTGGTTTTTATTTCCCTTGTTTTAAAATACGTGTAACACTAATTGCAATAGCCCCAACTAGATACTTCCCAAATGCCCATCAACAGTAGAATAAGTAAATATATTGTGGTATATGTATATAATGGAATAGCAACGAGACTGAGTGAATCATAGCTATGTACAATAATATGAATGAATCTCCCAAACATACTTACATTAAAAAATTTTTTTAAATTATGGTAAAAAAACATGTAACAAAATATATTAAGTGTACATTTTAAGTGTACAGTTCAGTAGCATTAGGTGTATTTGCAATGTTGCACAATACGTCTCCAGATCTTTTTCATCCTGCAAAAACTGAAAAACTGTACCCATTAAACAACAGCTCCCTATTTCCCCTTTCTGCTAGCCCCAGGCAACCATCATTCTACTTCCTGTTTCTATGGATTTGACTACTTTAGATACCTTATATAAGTGGAATCTTACATATATTTTTCTTCTTGTGAGTGGCTTATTTCACTTAGCATAATGTCCTCAAGGTTCATTCATGTTGTGCATGTGACAGCATTTCTTTCCTTTTTAAGGCTGAATAATATCCATTGGATGTATATACTGAATTTTGTTTGTTTAATCATCTTGATGGACATTTGGGTTGCTTCACTTCTTGGCTCTTGTGAACAATGCTGCTATGGACATGGGTGAGCAAATACCTCTTTGAGACTCTGCTTTCAATTCTTTTGGATATATAACCAGAAGTGGGATATCTGGATCTTATGGTAATTCTATTTTTACCATTTTGAGGCACCATCAAACCATTTTCTATAGTGGCTGCACCATTTTACATTCCAACCAACATGGCACAACAGTTCCAATTTCTTCATACCCTTGCCAACACTTGCTATTTTCTGTTTTTTGTTTTTGTTTTTTTAAACAGTAGCCATCCTAATGGGTATGAGGTGGAATCTCATTGTGGTTATGTTGAGCATCTTTTCATATGCTTATTGGCCATTTGTACGTTATCTTTGAAGAAATGTTTGTTCAAGTTCTTTGCCCATTTTAAATCCAGCTATTTGGTTTTGTTGTTGTTGTTTTTGAGTTATGGGAGTTTTTCTACATTTTGGGTGTGAGCCCCTTATCAGATATATGATTTGCGAATATTTTCTCCTGCTCTTCAGGGATAAATTTTCACTCTGTTGATTGTGTCCTCCAACGCACAGAAGTTTTAAATTTTGATGAAGTCCAATTAATCTATTTTTGCTACTATTGCCTGTGCTTTTGGTGTCATATCCAAGAAATCATTGCCAAACCCAGCGTCATGAAGTTTTTTCCCTGTGTTTTCTTCTAGGATTTTTATAGCTTTATGTCTTGCATTTAGGTCTTCAATCCATCTTGAGTTAATTTTTGTATATGGTATAAGGTAATAGTCAAATTTCATTTGTTTGCATGTGGGATGTCCAGGTTCCCAGCACCATTTGTTGAAGAGACTGTCCTTTCCTCATTGTGTTGTCTTAGCACCCTTGTCAAAGAACATCTGGCCATATACATGATGATTTATTTCTGGGCTTTCTGTTCTAAGCCATTTATCTATAAGTCTGTCCCTATGCCATCAAACATTTTTAAATAAAAGGAGTCAGAAAATAATATAAACTGTATGATTCCATTTACATAAAATTCAAAAATAATCTAACCTATGGTGTTAGAAGTCAGGGGGTATCCTTGTGGGTGTGGGTGGTAACTGGAAAGGGCAGGAAGGGAGTTTTGGTGCTACTGGTAATATTGTTTCTTGATCTTTGTGTGAATTATACAGGTGTGTTCACTTTGAAAAGTCATTGAGTTATAAAGGTATTTAGCATTCATAATTACCAGCAGACTCTTTATACTATTTAATGTAGTCTTATTTAAAAATGATTGCATAGAAACAGAAAAATATGATCAAAATCCATTGATCCTGGGCCTCCCTGGTGGCGCAGTGGTTGAGAGTCCGCCTGCCGATGCAGGGGATACGGGTTCGTGCCCCGGTCTGGGAGGATCCCATATGCCGCGGAGCGGCTGGTCCCGTGAGCCATGGCCGCTGGACCTGCGCATCCGGAGCCTGTGCTCCGCAACGGGGGAGGCCACAACAGTGAGAGGCCCGCATACCACAAAAAAAAAAAAAAAAAAAAAAAATCCATTGATCCTGTACTGCTTTTAATTACTGTGACATGCATTTTTTTTTTTTTTTTTTTTTTTTTGCAATTGGATTCTCAGTAGACAAGATAAGTGTCTTGGTACAAGTTTCAGTCATTCATATTTAGGTAGACTTCTTTTCTCACATACCTGGGAGAGTAGTTAGGAGTGAGTGATGAAAGAGAATAAGCAATGCTTCTTATTGCATTCTTTGAAGGATCAAAACAACATTGACTTTTTCTAGCTGACAGATAGCATTTGATTATAACATCTTCCCTAATTGCAATATTCTGGTAATGCCAACTTTGACAGAAAAACACTTTTCCATCATGCCAAGTTGATCAGGACCCACCAAAATAAGGACCCAACTGTTATTCCTGAAAGCCCATGTCAAGGGGAAAAGAAGGTGTAGACCTCTCTTCAGTAGTACCTGTACTAGAGCTGCCCAGTCTGTGTGCCTTGGCACACTGCATGCTGGGAATGCATTACAGGTGTAGGGAGGCACGGGTTCTACTCAACCTTCAAGGGTGGTCAAGCCAGGCTTGAAGAGAATGAGATTACTGGGCTGGTCACTCCTACAGTGAGATACCTCAATCCTTCAATCCATTGTTTCCTGCAGATATCATTTTCTCTGTGTGAAGTAATGTACAAAGGGTTGGAAAGTCAGTAATGAGAAAAAATAGTAAGAGACCCCTAGCACACTGAAAAGTTCCACTTATAAATGAGAATTATTCTTAAATCCTGATAGTAACCCAGGTTCCTGGACGGGCAAGAGGAGCCTCTAGGGAGGAAAAGTAAGGTCTAGTAATTTCCAGGGAAGGCTCTAGAGTCAAACTACTTGATTTTGAATGATGACTCTATCATTAAACAACTGTTTTGTAACGTACTTAAAAAACAAAGTGACACTGTTTTGTGCCTCAGTTTCTTCATCTATGATTCATAGAAACCTATCTCAGAGAGTCATATGAAAATTAAATTGCATTAGCTCAGTGCTTAGCATATAGTAAGTGCTTAAGAAATATTAGCTATTGTTAACATTGAGTACCATTGTGTACCATTTACTGAGTACCAGGCTGGAGTGCCAGGCTTGCTAGGAATTTTTATAAAGTTTATTCAATCTAATCCTCAAAGCAGGTTTATTATTTCCCATTTTATAGATAAAAAAATTAACGCTTAGAGAAGTTAAACAACTTGTCCGTGGCTAACAGCTAACAAATGGCAGAGCCAGACTTTAACTTCTAGGTCATGTAGACCCATGGTCTTCAAATGTTTTTGCTAATATATTCCTTGCCACATTAAAAAAAATTACTTCTATAGTTTTCATTGTAAGTATAGTAGTTACAAAGAATACAATTTCCAGCATTGTGAATATTGGCATTTCAAAATAAAACTGTTATATCACTCTTCTAAATGTACCCAAAGGCATTTAAATTTCACATTGATTGGCTACTCACCATAGTCCATTTAAAAAAAAATACTTGAAAAAACTCACAATAGTTATAAATTTACACTGTTCCTTTCCTTCCATGAAGTTATTTTTCCATCTCAATGTCCCTATTCCAGGATTTTATCCCCCTAATTTTTATGCTTCAAAATATTTTGTTTGTTGTCCTATCATACTTCTCTACAATAATGAATACACCTAAAATTTTTTTCTGAATAAGGTCTTGTTTAAAATTTTTTTCTGAATTGAATTATCATTATTAATTACTAGTAGTTCATAATTTATTAAAACATAAATATATTACACATTCAATAATTATTGAACACAAATATAAGATATTGGAAATGAATCTTCATGAGATAGATGGGGGTCATGGGGATCTATAGAACTCTGATTAAGGGCATTATCAAAATGTCCCTTAGGACTTCCCTGGTGGTGTGGTGGTTAAGAATCTGCCTGCCAATGCAGGGGACACAGGGTCAAGCCCTGGTCCGGGAAGATCCCACATGCTGCGGAGCGACTAAGCCCGTGCGCCACAACTACTGAGCCTGCGCTCTAGAGCCTGCGAGCCACAACTACTGAGCCCATGTGCCACAGCTACTGAAGCCCACACACCTAGAGCCCGTGCTCCGCAACAAGAGAAGCCACCGCAATGAGAAGCCCACGCACCGCAACGAAGAGTAGCCCCCGCTCGCTGCAGCTAGAGAAAGCCCGCACACAGCAAGAAAGACCCAACACAGCCAAAAATAAATAAATAAATAAATGTATATATTAAAAAAAAATGTCCCTTAGCTTGGCCTCTGGGACATCTTTTCCCTCAGGACAATGCACTTTAGGGAGGTGTGGGATATGTGAGAGGAATTCTTTCTTGAGCTTCTGGATCTTAAGACTCGTCATGCCTGTCTGTCGCTCAGAAATGCCTTCAGCACTAAGATGACTACACACTCCAGTTCATGCCTGTCGTCCTGGCGTAATTCTTAACAGCACTGATGTCACTCTCTAAGTATCTCAGTTTGGAGGATAGTATTGATCACCCCATCAAGTACCCCTTGTGGTCCCCCAAGGGAACATTATTCAGATCTGAAGATGGCTCTTGTAAACAAAGGGGTGACTGACATTTCTTTTTCTCCCATTAAACTGTAAAAATATTTGTTGTTTACTTATGTTCCATGCACTATATTAGTTCCTTTGACATATCTGATCAGCAGAATTACCATATGAGGTGTTTTTATTGTACCCCCTCTTTTTTAACAGATAAGAAAACTGAAAACCCAGAGAGCTTAATTGACCAGTCACAGGTAGTAAGTGACTCAACCAGAACCCAAGCCTTGCTGCCTGGTTCTAAAGCCTGTGCTTATAATCAGGTGTTGTCCCTGTGTCTCCAGACTTGTATTGATTCCCTTCCCTGGGGCATGGGGTCCCACCTGTTGAAACTCAGGCTGTAGTGTAGGTCTGCTCACTGCCAGACTGCCCTTTTGCCCAAATCTCCACATCAAAAACCTCCTACTGGGCTCCCTTTTACAGCTGTCAGCACTTTCTCTTCATCCCTGTACTGGTTCTGTTCACCAGCATCTCTCCTCTGGGTGACTGCACAATGCCCAATCCATTTGGCAAAGGCAGCCAGAGCAATCTCTCCAAAATGCTAACTTCATTGTTCCACTTACCTGCCTAAGCCAGTCTGGTGCTTCCCATAAAGATGAAGTCTGAACCTCCTATCAAGATTTACCAGGCTCTTCTCAAATGTACATGTCAGGCCTACTGAACTTTCTCCTTTTTCTTCTCCAGTCCCACCCACTTTGCCAATTATTTGTCCCCCACACACATCCACCTCCCAAACCTGTCTTCTATTCATACTTGAGGTCTTAGTTTAGATCTCCGGGCAGCTTGCCTGGGCTTTGTGAGCCACTCTCTGTCCCACTAACTTTGGTGCCCTTCCAGGGGTGTGCTGGAGCCAACTGGAACAGGCTCTCAAAGCCGATTGTTCGCATCACGTCCCGGTTTCAGCATTGTGGGATGTAGTGTTGGCATCTCGAAATTGGCCATCGTGGGAGTATTCGTATCCGGGAAATTGACAAATGGTACAAACCTGGATTTTTTTTTTTAACTGATCAATAAGCATTTACTGGAACAACGCTGTGCCCCTCCTATATTTTCATAACATTTGGAACACCATTTACTTCATTCATTCAGTGAATGTTTACCCACTGCCTACTGCATGTCAGATATTGTTCTTGTCGCTGAGAATATAAAGGTGGGAAAATAAGATAATCCTTGCCATCATGGAGCTGACAGTGTTGAATGGGGGAGACTGACCTTAGTCAAATATCCACATAAACTACATTTAAAATGATAATTATGTTAAGACCTAAAAACGCTTTAAAAATCTATAATAGGATATTTGACCTAGTCTAGGAAAGATTTCCTGAGCTAAAATTGGATGAAGGATAAGTTTAGGTTTAGGAAGGAACCAGATGAGGGGACATTCCAGGTTCAGGGAACAATATGTGCTATGGTTGGAGGGAACATGACCCCCAGAGGCAAGGGAAATAGGACAAGCGTGGCAGACGGGAACCAGGAAGCTTTCTGGGAGAGGCACCTGCAGAGTGGAGGCCACACAGAGTTTTGTAGGTCCCACTAAAGAGTTTCGGCTTTATCCTAAGAGTCATGGAAAGTCACTGAAGTGTTTTGAGCAGGAAGACCTCATGGTGCAGTGGAAAATCAGCATAGCATGGCGGTTCAGAAATCAACTCTGGAGCCTGGTTGCCTGGCTTGGAAGGCTGACTCCGCGACTTAGTAGCATCTTACTAGTGACTTCTCTGTGCCTCAGTTTCCTCATGGGTTAAATGGTGATCAAATAATACCTACTCTGCTGGACCGGTTATAAAGCATAAAGGAAATTCCAGTTGGAGAACACAGCACTGAAAGGTGCGGAGATACACAAATGACACTGACTCAGGAGCTTAAAGCTTAACGCCAGACATCAGTGAAAGACAAGGATGTGGGGGTGGAGGGGAATTCCCTGGCGGTCCAGTGGTTAGGCTTTCACTGCTGCAGCCAGGTTCAATCCCTCGTGGGGGAACTAAGATCCCACAAGCCGCGTGGTGTGGCCAAAAAACCTCCAAAAAACAAAAAACACAAACCAATGGGGGAAAAATGTTGTAGTAGAGGGACAAAGAGGTGATTCATTTCAACTCCAAAGCAAATGAGGACGCTTTATGGAGGAGGGCTCACCTCAAGGGTGACAGTATAGGCCTGCTCAGGTCAGAGTGCTAACTCTGCACCTCACTAGCTTTGTGATTTGACTTCCCTAATCCTCAGTGTCCTCATTTGTAAAGTGGGAATAATAATAATACCTAACTCATAGAGTTGATAAGAATTCACAGTTAATGCATGTAAAGTCTTGGCATAAAGTACCCAATAAATGTGAAGCCATTATTGTTATTATAACGTTACGAATTGAACCTTGAGTGAGAAGAACTTTGATTGGCACTGAAGGAATAAAAGGCCCCAAAGTCAAAAAGCATCTGACGCATTTGAAGAACAGCAGTTCAAAAGGCACTTTTACGTATGGTCATCAGTTTGAATCTATGAACTGTTTTTACTGGCCTGGGATGAGATAAATATAGAAATTGAGAGTAAACACTTAGACATTAAAAGAACACAAAAATAAATTGACAGTGATTTTATTTTTGTATGCCTGTTATATACCTGTAATGAAAATTGGGGCTTGTAGTTTTTTATGTCTTTTTTCACTTTTCTAGCAAGTTTTTAATTTATATTACAAGAATGACAGTCCATAACTTATCGGAAATAATAAAACTTGTCCTTTACCTCAGATAGTTTGAGAAAAAAGTAATTCAATGGAGCTGGATATAGCACCATAGAGATGATCCTGGAAAGGTGTGAAGAACTACTCTGAATGTCTGAGTTCACACTTTATTCGGTGGGCAACGGGGTTATTAAAGTTTAGAGAGATTGTTAACTGGGGGTCAAGTGTATGCAGGTAAATGGACATCGCAAGTTTTGTACTTTTTTAAGTTCCCAGTGAGCACGTGTTTTTTCTTTTTTAATTAAAAGTTTTTTTTTTTTTTCTGGTTAAAGAGGAGACCTGAATTGCTCCGTGTTTCACAAAGATAACTGTTTGTATTTGATAAGAGTGTGGTTAAACAAAGGAATTCAAATTTATCAAAACAGAAAACATTGAAACTACTTGAGCACACGCTTTGTGACCAGCGATGCGAGTGACTCGTTGAGATAAGCTACGCTGGGTAATCAGGCGAGTCTCATATAATTAACGCATAAACCAAAGAGACAGGACTCTTTCTGATCTCCCAGTTCGGGTCCTCTTGTCCACCTTCCATCATCACCGCCTCTCTAACAATCCTGCCCAGCAGGATGGGACAATAACGGTTTAATAAACGCGTATCCTATCCACGCTTACAAAGCATGGGGTTTCCAGACGCCCTTATGCAGGCGCAGAGACAGAAAAACACCTTTCACGCTTTCCTTTCAGCTCCACAACCCCTTCCTTCCCTACCTGCACGGCCACTCATGAAAGCACAGGACACCTCGGCCAAGCCCTTCGGCCCACCGGAGGTTACAGCTCTTGAAACCTCCGCCGCCCAGAGACCCGCGAGGGCCTGAGGGCGACGCACGGGCGCTTTGGCCCCTAAATAAAGCAAGGCCGCGGGGCCCAAGACCCAGGGTGGGACACTGATTTTCTAACGGGAGCCAGAGCCAGAAGGTGAGGCACCAGCTGTTCGGCCCGCGGCCCTCAGGTCTCCCGAGGCGCAGCGAGGCCCGCGGGCGTGGTGGAGGCGGCGCCGCGCCGGGCCCTCCCGCCCGCGCCCAGCGTCCCGGGCCGCTGCGCCCCGCCTTCCCGCCCAGTGCGCAGCGGGCAGGACAGCGGATACCCGGCAGCGTGACCCTGGGCGCCGCCGGCGACGCCGCCGCAGCCCGAACAGCCGACCAGGTGCGTGCGCCGCTGGCCGGGCCGTGCCCGCGGGCGGCTGGGCCCGGCTCCTCCCGGCGGGCGGGCCGAGGCGGTGCCGGCCCCGGTGTGGACTTCCCAAGTCACCCATTCGTGGGAGCGACTGACGGACAGGGTAGGGAGGCCACCGGGAGACAGGCCGGGCGTGCGGCTTCCGCGACAAGGGCCCAGCAATGGGGAAGCCGCGTGCGGCCGCCGGGATGGAGGGAGATGCTGTGCACGGAGGGCAGCGAGCCGGGCGTGATGTCTCCTTTTCCTTCTTGTCTCGGGGAGGGGAGATGCCCCGCCCCAAGCCGCCCAGGAGCTTCCTCGCCCGCTTCTGGAACTAGCACCTAGTTTCCCTGAGCCTCCAGGTTGCTTTATCGGGTCTCCTTTGTGGTTCTTTTCGCCTTTTATCTTGTACTTTCATTTTTGGTGTGTACGTCTAGGCTCCACGCAGGCTCTTAAGTTACACGCGGGGCAGAGCCCCTGTCGGACTTCTCAGGTACTCGGCAGTACTCAAGTGAGCAATTGAATGAATGAGTGAGTTCCTATGAGGGAGAACTGGTGAATTAATGAATGAGTACACATGAAGTAGAGCTGAATGAAGGAATACATGAATGGATATAAATACACACGACGAGGAGGCAGTGGAGACACAGGCTTACAACTCTTCTCTTCTGGTAGTTTCCCAAAAGCTGTGTGAATGTGGCACTCTTGTAAATGGAGTCATTCTGACTGTGGCTACTTAAAAGTTCTACTTTATGCTGTTTCAAAAGAAAATAATCACCAGAAACACCCCCTCATATTTCCACTCTAAGTAGATTTTCCTATATGCATTGCTTAAAGCAAAGTATGCCTAGGCTTTTTTTGTTTTTTCTTGAGTTTTGTTTTCTACGTTGGAGAATCATTGTTACTATAATATTATTTAATGTATTTCTGAAAGATAAGGATGAATCTGAAGGTAGTACCACATGACTCTGCTTTTAGTAACTTGTTTGTAAAACCAGATGTCTCTTTGAATTCAGGATTGTGGAGGATCGTGTCTGTCTTCCTGAGACAAGTGCTGGCTGGTCTGTGGGTGACTGAAGAAGGCTGAATATAGTTCAGAGAGGAAAAGAGAGGCATTTATCGGTGTGCAGACCCTTTGGAAGTGACATAGGTTGAGACTGCTTTAATTCGATTGGTCACTGCATCACTTCTAGGTTTCCAGACCCAGGTTTCAGAAAAGCTGGATGACTTTAGACGTGTTACTTGATCTCTTTAGGTCTCAGTTTCTTACTCTCCAAGATGCAGGAGGTTAGGTAGGGCCCCTTCTTGAGTTAGACTTCTAGGATTCTCTTTTATCGGTTAAAAGGTGAAATTGCAGGTGATTTCATGAAGCCTGCTCACTTCAGCTGCTCTACTTGGGATTCTGTAGAATTTTGGCTCCACTGTTTTCTCTGCAAATTCCAACACATTCCTCATCCTCTCCACATCTGCTACAAAAGAACCTGGGAGTTTGAGATGAGAATTATAGACTCTGGGCTGGAGGGGAGAAAGAAGGGCAAGATTGTTTTGTGAATTGCCCCAGGTTCCTGGTCCTGGCTCTACCTTGTTTCCAATACAACCAGCCTGACAATGCCATATATTTTCAGTATATCTAGGGAGTTATATCACTATTAATTTGCCTGCATTTGAGATTAGTTATCATAGATCACAACATTTTGGAAACGGAAGATCCTTAGAGATTTTTTAAAGGCACTTAAAAAGTCATTTTACATACATATTGAAATATTTCTTGCATGCTACATTTCACAAACGCAAAGTCCCAAACATGTTAAGTAAAGTAAAATTAATGTTGCCTACTTCAGTTCTTTCAAGTCTATTGGGAGAAGTGAAGTCAAACATGGTGCTTGGTGAAAAAGACCCACTTTCTCTGATTCTTTTCTCAAAGATCCAATTATGGGGCCACATGTGGTTCCGGCATGGAATGTAACAGAGGTGATATTTATGGGGCACTGACCACTCACCAAGCACTGTTATATTTAACCTTTTTACTTGTATTGCCCCATGTATTCCTCACTATAAACCCAAGTGCTAGGTACAATTGTGATCCCTATTGAACCTTCCTAAATGGAAACAGTGCTTGGGAAATGGGAAAGTCAGGCATTCAAAACACAGGCAGATGGAGGCAGGGTTTCTGCCAGAAATATAGACATTTCCTGCTAGGAAAGCCTTGTAATGTTGTCAAATGTGGTCTCTGTGTGTGTTCCAGGTAGTATATTAAACTCTTGGGCATTGTGGGTAAGTAAATTTAGAATGGGAACTCAGGGGTGGAATGATTAAGACTGAACTATAGAGAATTGTTTGTTATATCATTTTGCAAATTATTGAGTTCCATTGGTACTCTAGACTCTGATATTTTGACCTAGATGCACATGCATCCTAATTTTAAACGTGTTCAGATTTAACAATCCAGGGAGTATAAAAAGGATGACATCAAAAGCTATGTGGGTGAGTGGCTCCTAAGGGCTTCAAACTCTGAGTACCAAAGAGTGTTGTTTCTTGGGCTAGTTGCTGCCTCCCAGCCTAATGACAACTCCTAACGCAGACAAAGTACAATGCCTACCTCAGTGTAACGTAGGGGCAGAAATGCAAGATGAATTTCCAGCACTCTTATAATTAATTGACAAGAGCAAAAGAGGAAAAGAGAGGCCCATAAAGTAACTGGGAAATTATTTTGTGTCTTCTTTGTCAGTCAAGTTTAGTCTCCTAGAAGGCAGAGACCAATTGCGACTCCTTGAAAAACAGAGAGCCAGTGCCAGTTTGATTTAGCTCAGGAGGCTGAAACTTTCTTCCCTGAAGGCGGGTGTGATGGAATAGACCTTCCCATTGCTCACAATATTATGAAAAAAACATTAAAGCAACAATTTTTCTTACTTGCCCTGGAGCTCGAGCTTTAAAATATACTTTCTTCTCCCCCTGCCCTCCCTAAACCACTTCGGTTTTAAAAACAAACCACCCATTCATGTGTTTGCTACATCAGATTATCAGTCCTTTCCTTTATCCCTGGGCCCTGTTTCTTTAATGCAGCTAAGAATGAGGACTGGTGTGCTTCTAGATCTGTGGAATTTTTCTTTAGTTATTCTTTTACTCAGCGCATATTAATTTCAGTAACCATTTAATGAGTGCATACTGTGTGCCAGATAAAGATGGATGAGATACCGAGTTTACGTAGGAAAGTGATCCATCCACAAATAATTGCAGCACAGGGTGATGTGGAAGCAGTGGCCACTCATTCTCCCAGGAGAGAGGTATGGTGAGAATTTAGAAAGACTTCACAGAGCAGGTGAATTTTGAACTGGATTTCGAAGGCTGAAGGCCAAGAGGAGGGAGAAGTGTGTTTGTTCTAAGCACAGAGAACTACATGGGCAAAGAAATGGAGGCAGTCTGAGCGGGGCACTCCCAGGGGGAGACAGGGGTTGGGTGCGTCTGTAGTAAACAGGTCTTGTGAGGTTGGGGCCAGAGAAGAAAGGTCCTTGAATGTCATGTTATTCAGGCTTTATCACAGCCTAGATAATCTTTAAGAGTTTTTAAGCTGAATTTTTAAGCAGAGGAGTGCTATGATTGGATTTCCTTTAGAAAATAGCTCCAGCAATAGTATGTCAGAGGAACCAGAGAGGGAAAAGCCAGGAGGCCAGAAGAAAATGAGGATGCTGTTGCTATAGTCCAAATGAAATAGGATAAAGTCTAAGCTAGCATTAAGTTTGAGAGATATTCAGAATATAGGGAAGGCAGGATTTAATGACTAGCTGCATATGGGAAATAAGGTTGAAAATAATTCTGAGGCTTTGGAATTGCTTACCTGGGTGGATGGAGATGCCACTAATGAGGGTAATACACACCAGATGAGGAAGAGGTTTTGGCAGAAAGACAGTGAGACAACTTTGGAACATCCAGGGGAGATCCCTGGTGTACAGCCTTGACTGTAGCTGCACTGTGACGTCATATAGCCAAGACTGGCCAAACTTTATGACAGGTCCACAGTCTAAAAAGACAAATCAATTCAATAAAACACTTAAAAAGAAGAAAAAAAAAACCACATGAGACTTAACTAATGACCCTTATATTTCAGGTGAGATCTTTAGAACTCTAAATATTTTGTAAGTTCTAGTGAAGGAACAAAGTTAGATACGCAGACAATGAGGGGTTTTCATAAACCATCAAGAAAAATCAAAACAGAGCAACACAGACAGGAGTGGTTGAAAGGAACAAAGATGAGCAAATGACAGGAGTGTAGCAGAGAGGACTGGTTGCTTAAAGCACAGGTATAGGCAGATTTGGAATACAGAGAGGAAATTTGAGCTGGCTCTTCCAAATAACGTATTTCTTTAGTGGTAAGAGTATCACAAGCTTTGGTTTCTCATCTTATTCAGCTTGTCAGGGAGAGACAAATAGGTGATTGTTTAGAGGTGCTGTGCAGAGGGTTTCATCTTATTTTGCAGAGAAAGTGTTGGGAGACTTTGAACTAAGGGAAGAATAACAGAAGTAGAGTAAGATAAAATGAAAAGGATAATGATTAGGAGGAATTTTCAGAACTTTTAATGAATTCTGTGAGAAACAGTTGCTAACAGAGAAAAAGTTAAACTGATGTAGTGTTCTCTTAGGGTCGTGGCATTAGACTTGCTTGGAAAAAAGGATATATTAGCATAGCACCTTATATTTAAAAATAATTTTTATATGAACCCTCAGAAGCATGTGCAGGCAGGCACTATTATCTTTCTTTTGTAAACTAAAAATCTGGGTATTAAGGAGGCTGTAGTTTGCCTCAGATCCCATAACTGGCAAGAACTCTAGGCCTTCGGAGTTTCAGCCCACTGCTCTGTCCATTGTATTGGAACCTTGGCGGTTTACAATGAGTCTCTTCCACCTCCCACCATGTCCATCATGTAAAAGTAAGAATAAAGCAGATGATATTTGAAGGCCAACAGAGCCAAGATCTCTGGGGAGACAGGCAGTGATGGAAAGGATCCTTAGCACCAACTCTGCTATGTGCAGTAGGGATGGTTATGAAGGGTTGTATATAGAGAATTGCTGTGGAAATCAAATAATACTTAAAATGTAATAGGAGAGTCTGCAATATAAAAAAATCTTATGATTAAATCTTCCAAGAGGCAAATAACCCCTTTACAAAGTGAACTATTAATCATTCCTTAACATATTATCTGGATGAGTCCAGACTTTCAATATGGGGTTTGCTTAAAGCAAGATACATCTGCAGTAAGCTACGTCTACATTGATTGTATTATATGTGAAGACTTTTCCACGTTGAGTATCAAATAAGAAAATGGGGATCTGGACCTGGATCCCCTAATTATTTGAGGCCATTTACAACACATTGAATGTAATGATTTTCAATTAAATCCATGTAGCTACCTTTGCTTCTTATGAAGCACCTACAGGTAGGACACTGGCCATAGCTCAGCTGTGAAATGAAGAGAGAAGCCCAGCACTGGCACTGCCCCTGGTGGGACCCACAAGAGACAGTCATCAGTGTAAATCCATCAACATAGTGGGCCGGGGTGGGAAAACCAGAAACGTTTATGGACCTTGAGTTCCACATCATTATTAAAAAGAAACCAAGTGTAATTCAAAGCAAAGAGCATTATACCAGATCTAGAGTTGATGAAAGATAAAATCTACAAGGAAGACAGAATAGCTGGGACATTTTATGGGCCAGGCAGTTAAACATATTTATCTTCAAAGAATATAAAGGAAATGGTCAGAAGTATGAGAAAGTGACCAAAACAATTTAAAAATATTAATTTTTATTAGAGTATAGTTGATTTACTATGTTGTGTTAGTTTCTGCTGTACAGCGAAGTGAATCAGTTATACATATACATGTATCCACTCTTTTAGATTCTTTCTCCTATAGGTCATTACAGAGTATTGAGTAGAGTTCCCTGTGCTGTACAGTCGGTCCTATTGGTTATCTCTTTTATATATAATAGTGTGTATATGTCAATCCCAGTCTTACAATTTATCCCTTCCCCCCTTCCCCCTTGGTAACCATAGTTTGTTTGCTACATCTGTGACTCTATTTCTGTTTGTAAATAAGTTCATTTGTAGCCTTTTTTTAGATTCCACATATAAGCGATATCATATGATATTTGTCTTTCTCTGTCTGACTTGACCAAAACAATTTATAGGAGACTTTAAGATCTGTTGTTTATATGACATATCAAGCAGACAAAAGCCAGATGGTAACGTACAAAAGACAAATGGTAAGATTTGAATAATATAATTCATGAGGTTGAAGAATATAATTCATAAGGGTGAACAGGGATATAGAAAGTTTCAATAATACGGTGTATTAAATGTTTATCAAAAAATTCTTTATGTTGTATATGAATATATATGTGTAAGATATATGATTATATATGTATATATATGGTCTCTTATTCACAGAAAACTCATTTCTTCTTCAAACATTTATGAAAGATTGTAAAAAAACGTTTAACGAAGAATTCAGTGAATTTGAGAGTCCTGCTGGTCTTGTGCTTTGATCCTCTGGTTTAGGCCATGTTTTCAATTAGCTTTGTAATTGATTGAAGTGGTAAAAAGAAAACATCTTCTCTTTGACGATGCTGTCAAGTGGCTCATATAATTAATCTTCCACCTTCATATGTCCTTTTTGTTCCCAGAACATCGTTTTGAGGTTCTTTTACCATTATCAAAATACTTTGGATCTATGTTATCTGTGACTAATCTGAAGATGCATTTGTTACATTTGGTTAAATGTTCTAAATCATTAATACCGTGTGTATTGTATCGCAAAATTTACCATCTGAAACATCTGGCTGTTCTTTTATAGGGTTTTTCTTTTCATTAGCTTTTCTGAGATAAGACTTACAGAAAACCAGGGGCCATAGGAGGACTAGGGAATGAATGGAGCATCACAAACCCCAATTTAGTTCTTTGGGAAGCAGAGGGCAAATCATGGAAGTCAGCACTATTCAGACTTCATTTCACTACTTATTCAGCCTAAATTGTAGGGTTTACCACTTAAACTAACCACTCACTAGCACCCTATATTTGCTGTAGTTTAACAGTTAAGAAAATAGGATCTGAAGTCAGTTTCTTGGGTTCAGATTTCAGCTCTGTCACCAACACTTGTGTGACCTTGGACCAATTACATATCCTCTCTATGCCTCAGTTTCTTCCTTTGTAAAATGGGAAAAATAATTCTAACTCTCAGTGGTAGGCAGAATAATGTCCTCCCCCAAAGATGCCCATGCCCTAATCCCTGGAACCTGTGAATATGATAGGTTATGTGGCAAAGGAGAATTAAGGCTGTGGATGGAATTAAGATTGCTCATTATCTGACTTGAAATCCATATCCTGGATTGCGTGGTGGGCCTAATTAACAGTGGGAGAGGGGGGCAGAAGAGGATCAGAGAGTTAGGGAGATGTGACTATGGAAGAATGGCCAGAGAGATGCAATGTTGTCAGCTTTGAAGATGGAGGAAGGAGGCCATGAGACAAGGAATATGGGTGGCCATTAGGATCTGAAAAAGGCAAAGATCCTTCCCTAGAGCCCCCGGAAGGAATGCAGCCCTGCCAACACTTTGATTTTACCTGGTGAGTCCAGTGCTGGATTTCTGACCTACAGAACTGTAAGATAATAACTTTGTATTGTTTAAGCCACCAATTTTGTGGTAATTTGTTACAGCAGCAATAGAAAACCAATGCATTATCCTATAGGTTTGCTGTAGGGTTAAGAAATATAAACATTTAGGACAGGCCTGCTCAGTCAATATTAGCCACTATCATTATTACTTTTTTCATTGGTGTGTTCCCTCCTGTCTTTGCACCTTTGTAATAGCTGTTTCGTGATTACCTGAAATTGTTGGAAATCACCCCCCTCCTTCCCCAAGCCTGTGGCCTTAGGAGTTTCTCACTCTCAAGGTAGGCCATACTCAGTCTCCAGCAATTTGTTAAAGTTACTGTTGAGGTATTCCTAGACTTTATGGGTCCAGTGGCTTCTGCTCCAGATAAGCAGATCTGGGCTGTGACTCTCTGGATTTTCCTGTCTCTCTAGACTTTAGAGTGGTGGTTTGCTTTGCACCCTCACTTCTCTGCTCCAAGGAGAGTCGTTGGTTTTCAGTTTGCTCATTTTCTTTGTTGCTGTAAGGACGGGAGTGATGACGGAAGTGAGCTCAGTGCTCTCATTGCCATGTGGCTCTAAAGAGCTCCTCTATTCTCAAGAGATCTCTAGCTGTACACTTGACGTCCTTCTGATTTCTGTTCTCCAGTTTTCAACCCATCAATTTCATTCCCAAATATGCTTTCTGGGTTTTCTATTTTGGTTAATGGCATCTCAGTCTATGAGATAGTAGGTAATGTGACGTATCTGAAATATAGGGTACAAAACAGGGTCAAAATCTGGGAGGTTAGCCTTAACTCTTCCTTTTCCTCATCCTCCCACATTATTAAGTCACCAGATGCTGTTGTGTCTACCTGTGATAGCACCTGAAATTTTCTGTTTTTTTTATCCCCCCATCCTTTCTATCATGACTTTAGTCATATCCCTTATTGTCTCTTGCCTTGGCCAGGCAGAATCTTTTAAATTACTTCATCTTCCACACTGCTTCAAGAGTTGGATCATAGGCTGGATCATATTACTTCCCTTCTCAAAAGACCTACATTTTGAGAAATTGTCTGCGGAATAAAGTCTAAACTCCTAAGAAAGTCTAAACTCCTAATATGGCATTAAAATGTATTTCTCAGTACGTTCCTGGTGCATTCACTTACTGTATTAGTTCGCTAGGCCTGACAAAACAAAATACCATAGAGTGGGTGGCTTAAACAGTAGAAATGTATTTTCTCGCAGTTCTAGAGGCTGGACCTCCAAGATCAAGGTGTCAGCAGGTTTGATTTCTGAGGCTTCTCTCCTTGGCTTGCAGATGTCCATCTTCTTGCTGTTTCCTCACATGGTCATTTTCTTTCTGTTCATGTGCATCCCTGGTGTCTCTGTGTGTCCAAATGTCCTCTTCTTATAAGGACCTCAGTCAGATTGTATTAGCCCCACCCCCATGCCCCCATTTTAACTTAATTACCTCTTTAAAGTCCTTACGTCCAAATATAGTCACATTCTGTGGCACTGGGTAGTAGAGCTTAAACATATGAACTGTGGTGGGGCACAATTCAGCCCATGACACCTACTAGGTTCCTCCATGTATTCTATGTATGTGTATCAGATCACATCATGAGTGCACATCACGACCTGGGAAGATTTGAAAAATACTGATTCCTGGTCCCCATCTAACTCTGTGGGTTCTGAATCACTATGTCTGAAATGGGACTGGGAATACACTTCTTGTATGCATGTGTGTGTTTAAATTTCTCCCTAGTGCTTTATAATACTTCAGCTTTTTATACGCCAGAATTTTTTTTTAAAATCATTTCTGGGGAACATGTTATAAATGTTCACATCTTTGCTCATGGTTGTTCTTTAAATACCCTTCCCACCATACAACTCTGCAAATTCATGTATCCTGCAAGGCTGAGCTGAAATATTATCTTCTCCGTTATTGCTTCCTTGTTCTCTCCTGTGATAATCCTGCAATACTTTATCATTACCTTGACCCTTGAACAACTTGGGGGTTAGGGGCACCAACCCCACAGCAGTCGGCAATCCGAGAGAAACTTTACAGTTAGCCCCACCTATCTGTGGTTCTGCATCCTCAGATTCAGCTAACCTTCGATCCTGTAGTACCTGCAGTATTTATTGAAAAAATCCACATATAAGTGGACAGACACAGTTCATACCCATGTTGTTCAAGGGTCAACTGTACTTTATTGTTAGTACTTGAGAATCTGTTTCCTTTTGTCTTTGTATTGCAGTCATTTGCCTTCCTCTTTCACTGGCTTCCTAAGGCCTAGGACGACATATTCTTTATCTCTGTATATCTGAAACAGTTGCAGTTGCTCTTAGCATAATAGGTAATCAATCAAATGTCTGTAGTATGAATAAATGAATGAACTCATTAATAAATGCTAATAACTTTCTTATGACTTTTTATCCAATGGAGACCATTGGATAAAACAAATAAGCTTATCAAATGTAAAACTAGTGGCAAAGTTTTATTCTTGAATTGAGTATCCTTAACATGATACATGAACAATAGTCTTCATGTGTATTTCCAATTTAGAACTTTAAACGTAAAATTTTTTCTTGAAGAAGGTATTTGATAATAGGAAGAGGATATAGCGAAGGCATCATTAACAATTTGTGATAATGACAATTTTTTTTTTTTTTTTGCGTTGCATTTTCAAGGCAGAGTGTGGATGGTTCAATTCTTAAAGATGAACGGATTCCCTAGTGTCCACTTGTGGTGTATCCTTGTTTATCCTCCCGATCAAGAACTGCTGCCTTATAGGGGGTATGTTAAGGTGGAATTGTCTATTCGCTGAGCTAATGATAAGCTGTGTTTTCCTGGGTCAGTGAATAACAGAAACAGTTCTCGAAATAATTACATCAGCTAAGACCCAATTTCCAGGCAGGGATCAAGAGTCTGACTTTTCCTTTGTTTTAGTTTTCCCCAAACTACTAAAATTTCTAGAGATGGAGTAATTACCTCTCAAATAATTTCTCCAAAGCCTTTTCTGAACCAGAGCAGGCAGTAACAGAGATTGGCAGGGGAAGGACTGATGTCTGCTCATGAGGGGAAGAATGACTCTGCCTTGAAAACACAAATGAGCCTTTGGATGTGGAAATTTACAAGTCTCAGAGAGCCCTGAAACATCTTTAGAAACTGAGCCCAGAGGAATAATGGGAGGCTGTGTTCTGGCTTGGCATGGGAGCCTGTCTGGCACAAACTACACTGTAAACAACTCAAACATTTCAAACATTTGCATCTGCATACATGACATTAGATTCTCAAAATTGTCCAATTAAACACTTCCTCAGCTGACCTGGTGTCAGCCTGGCCTTTCTGATGGGGAAGGAGTTTCAGCTGATACTGTTGTATGCTCTTCCTTTCTGGACCCAATCTTGTCCTTCTTGTTCAGACAAAATTCTTCTTAAGGGAATTCCCTGGTGGCCCAGTGGTTAGGACTCAGTGCTTATACTGCCGTGGCCCAGGTTCAATCCCTGGTTGGGGAACTAAGATGGGCAAGCCACGTGGCATGGCCATGTGTGGCTGAACCACACTGACTCCATTTTGTCATCTCCATCTTAGGTCCACAGCCCTACCCACTCCCCTTTCTGTGTGACTCAGCTTTAGCTTAACTTACAAGGATAGGTTCCCCATCAACTTTTACCCTTGTCTTCATCTGATGTGAAAATTGGAAGAATGCCTTATGCTGACACAGATAGTTAATGGTCCTGAGATCCCTGGGGGAGGGGAAAATCCCCGGTCCCCGTCGGTGTGGTCATGCTTCTCACTTGGTAGTCAGATTCTGTGTTTAGCTTTGGCCCCTTTATATCCCCCAATGCCCCTTTCCGTGGTGCAAAGTGCAGCTGCGAATGCCTCTGGATCATCCCGTCGGCCTGATCCTTCCTGCCTGTGTGTAGGTTACCCATGACAAACTTCATCATTGCACTTTATGGAATTACCTGCTTTGTTTTTCTATCTCAAAGTTCCTTGTCAATTTGGAGGATATTATTCAGGATCTCAGTATATTATTATTATTATTATATTATTAGTATTATTATTCATAATAATATTAATTATTATTAGTATTATTAATACTAACTATAATTAATAATAATAATAATTATTATTATTATATTATTCAGTATTCAGTATAATTGGTACAGTATGGATAGAGAATTTGGCTTTGGAAAGGAGGGTGGGCACTTCTTTCACTGGGACGTGAGCTGAGAAGAGCTGTATAGATAAAAGGATAGAAGAGTTTTGAGTTGAGGATGAAGAAAGCCAAGTCATCTCATGGTCATAATATCGTGTTCTCAGTTATGTAGAAGAGGAGAGCTTTTGCTGAGCATGAGGGGAGTAGGGGTTGAATCCGGGGCTTAAGGAGAGTGGAAAAACTTTGTAGCAGCTGCTGTGGGGAATTTGATAGGAGTCAGTTGAAGATAAATATAAGGGTTGCTGAGCAATGCAAGGGACCCAGCTGAGATCAGACAGCCTTTAGTTCATATGGAGATATTTGGCAGGATTAAGTAAACGTTCATGATGGTGTTATGGAGCACGTACGGAGAAGATTCACAATTAGTTGTGAAGAATTGGCAACTTGGGTGAGGAGGAAAAGCAAAGGTATTCTAAGGTGCTAATGAAAGCATTGTTGGAATCATTAATTACCATTGAGGTTTTTTTGTTGTTGTCGTTGTGGTACGTGGGCCTCTCACTGTTGTGGCCTCTCCTGTTGCGGAGCACAGGCTCCGGACGCACAGGCTCAGCGGCCATGGCTCACGGGCCCAGCCGCTCCGCGGCATGTGGGATCTTCCCGGACCGGGGCACGAACCCATGTCCCCTGCATCGGCAGGCGGACTCTCAACCACTGCGCCACCAGGGAAGCCCCCAATTGAGGTTTTGAACCAAGATTAATCTGAAATGGTGAGTTGGGTGGATAGAAGTACAGTCAGACTGGAGACGAGGAAGTGTCTTAGTTAGTTCTGACTGCTGTAACAAAGTGCCATAGACTGGGTGGCTTATGCACAGCAGAAATTTACTTCTCACAGTCTGGAGGCTAGAAATCTGAGTTCAAGGTACCAGCATGGTCAGGTTCTGCTGAGGACCCTCTTCTGGGTTGCAAACTGCCACCTTCTCGTAGTGTCCTCACATGGCAAAAGAAGAAGGTACCCTTTTATAAGGTCACTAATTCCGTTCATGAGGGCTCTACCCTCATGACCTAATTACCTATCAAAGGTCCCATCTCCTAATACCATCACATTATGGTTAGGATTTCAACATTTGCATTTTAGGGGGACACATTCAGTCTATTGCAGGAGGCTCTTCACTTAGCCAGTGTCAATCTAGCTGCTTCTCTGTGCCACACATGTGCTGAGTGGTGGGGATACAAGGATGAAGAAAACACAGTTCACTTTAAAAGTTCAAAATCATTTATTGAGCTTCTACTATATACTGGGTGAAAAGACATTGATCTTTCCCTTGAAAAGCTTTAAGACTAGTGAGATAGTCTGGATAATTTCAATTCAGATTGTGGTAAACTTTGAAGGAGGTAAGCAGAGGGTGCTAGAAAGTTATAGAAGAGGACATTCAACACAACCTGTGAGAAGAAGAACCAGGTCAGGGAAAGCATCCTGGAAAAAACCGTGCCTGAGTTGACTCAAGGTGATTGAAAGACTCTTGTGGCTTTGAAAGGAAACAGCTCAAGTGTCTGTCAACAGATGGATAAAGAAGATATAATGTATAAGTGTATATATACATTATACATATATACACATATATACATAACACACACACACAATGGAATATTATTCAGCCTGAGAAAGAAGGAAAACCTGCCATTTGTGACAGCTTGGATGAACCTTGAAGACATTATGCTAAGTGAAATAAGTCAGACGGAGAAAGACAAATACTGTATGATATCACTTATATGTGGAATCTAAAAGAGCTGAACTCAGAAAAACAGAGAGTAGAGCCATGGTTCCCAAGGGCTGGGGGGGTGGGGGGAAATGGGGAGATACTGAATCAAAGGGTACAAACATTCAGTATAAGATTAATGAGTTCTGGGGATCTAATGTACAGCATGGTGATTATAACTGATACAACTGTACTGTATACTTGAAAGTTGCTAAGAGAGGAGATCTTAAATGTTTTCACCATTAAAAAGAAATGGTAATTATGTGACAGGAAAAAAAAAACGATGATTGAAAGAGAGTAGGGGTGGAGAAAAAGCAGAGCGAGAGGATTGCTTTGGCCAGGGCAGATAAAAAAAGGTTCCAGAGAGAAGGTGAGCATTGAGATGCGTGATGTATGATACTATTGCCAAGTGAGAGAAATAAAGAAGACCTGAATTAAAGTGGTAAAATTTTTGTTGGTAGGGATAGAAGAAAGAGATGTAAGAGGATAGAATGATGAGATTTAGTGACTGATTGAATATGTGGGAGAATGAATAGATAAGACTGAATGATAGGGACAGTTATGTTTTCATTAACAGAAAGAGGGAAATCCTCTTTCTGGGTTAGAGGAGATTTTGGGGAAGATGATGAGTTTGGAGATTTTGAATCAGAACATCTGATTATAAGTGAAAGCAATCCAACTAAAATGATATTAAACCAAAAGAGGAAATCTGTAACTTTCATAACTGGAAAGTTCAGAGATACAGCTGGCGTTAGGCATGGCAGGATCCAGGGTACAAATGATGTGATATGGGTCCATCTCTATCCCTGTTGTCTGTATCTCTTGGCTTAGCTTGTCCTGCTTAGTTTCATTTTGCAGACAGCTTCTCAGCACACAGTAGGCAAAATGGGTACCTATAGCTATAGATTTGCATCCTAGCAATCCCAGAGGAAACAACTTTTTTATTTCTAATTTTATACACAAAGACTTTATTTTACCTTTTCTCAATTATAATTTTAAAAACAAATAATTTCAAATGTCCAATCTTCAATGTAGTCTGATTGAGGGACAGAAATACTATAATTGTCTTCCAATAATTTGAAGTTAAAAGACATTTGTATTTTCCAAATTTATTTTATTTCCATCAATCTAGGAAACTGTTGCTACATTTTTAACATCTTTCTACCAAGTTCCTTGAATTTTTACCCCTTTATATATTTATGCCATTCTAATCACACCCCACTCATCAGATTTTTCCGTTAATTTTCACCAATCAGAAGACTCAAGAAAATCCTCCCTTTTAAATATTGTGTTTACATTGTCTTCATTTGCCATTGCATTTACTGCAGTCAATGCAATTAAGAAGTAATTCAACCAGCATTTATTGAGCAACTTTTTGGTTCCAGACTGAAATGTGGAGGAAATAGAATACATAGATACATGAAACAAAGCTCTTTTTTTTCAAGACAGTCATGGTCTAGTGTCAGAGACAATCATGCATACATAATACTCAAAATGATCTGCAGTGATCCTCCGGAGGAAAATGAGCAGAAGACTGAGAGCCACAGAGCAGAGAGGCTTGCTTCTGGTCCAGGAGGGAGGCCCCAGGGCTGCACAGAGGTAGGGCAGAAGCAATGCAGGGACCTACCTGTGTGCAGGATTTTGAGGAAGAAAGAAGGGAAGGCTGCCCACCAAGTTCTGAGAATTTATATTGGAAGGATGGTGTGTTCTATCAGAAATAGGGAATCTAGAAAGGAAAGACGTTGAGGAAAAGGGGTTGTGAATTTAGGTAGGCTTTGAAAGCATCAACAGATTGAGATGCCGACCGTAGGTTTGGTCTGAGAAGACAAACACAGGCTTTGGGATTAGATTCAAAGAGACACTGAATAAGGTGGGTGAGAAAAGCAATTGGGTAGGAGAATAATAACAAAAAAATTAACTCAGTAGATCTTAGAGGCATCTAATGTCAGCACAAAGGGAACATTTAGAAAACAAATCCCAGTGATAGAGACATGTCTGAGTTCATATCATTTAATTGCAAGGAGAGGTTCTTATTTCTTTCTCCCTCCCTCCCTCCCTCCCTCCCTCCCTTCCTTCCTTCCTTCCTTCCTTCTTTTCTTCCTTCCTTCCTTCCTTCCTTCCTTTTTACACTTAAAAAATAGTTCACCCATTTCTCCCACCCTCAAACCCTTGCCTGTGGCAACCACCAATCTATATATCTATGAGCTTGTTTTTTTTTTAATTTAATTTATTTTTTTAAGATTCCACATGTAAGAGAGATCATATGCATTTGTCTTTCTCTGTCTGACTTATTTCGCTTGGCATAATGCCCTCATTTTTTTCTAAATTTCTGTTTGTATTTTTATGTATGTGGAAGGTTAGTTATGTTTCTTGACCTTGGAGAAGTGGCTGCCTGTAGGGTATGTCCTATGTCTTCTAGCAGTACACTCCCCTCTCCTCACCCAAGGCCCAGGGACCAGCTGGTTCCAGGGTAGGTTATTATTATTATTTTTAATATACATATATGTATATATTTTAAAAGATTTATTTATTTATTTTATTTTTGGCCACCTTGGGTCTTCGTTGCTGCGTGCAGGCTTTCTCTAGTTGCGGTGAGCGGGGGCTACTCTTCGTTGCAGTGAGAGGGCTTCTCATTGTGGTGGCTTCTCTTGTTGTGGAGCATGGGCTCTAGGCACGCGGGCTTCAGTAGTTGTGGCACGAGGGCTCAGTAGTTGTGGCTTGCAGGCTCTAGAGCGCAGGCTCAGTAGTTGTGGCGCACGGGCTTAGTCGCTCCGCAACATGTGGGATCTTCCCGGACCAGGGCTTGACCCTGTGTCCCCTGCATTGGCAGGCAGATTCTTAACCACTGTGCCACCAGGGAAGTCCCCCCAGGGTAGGTTCTGATCTGTGTTTGTGAACTTGGTTTCGAAGGCTGCTGGATCATAGCTTTCTTGCTTCTGGTGTCTGGCTTCCTGGTGGGAGGGGCCAGTGCTTGCCCACTGGTGGGTGGAGCTGGACCTTGGCCCTCTGGTGGGCAGGGCTGCATCAAGGGGTGTGTCTAGAGATGACTCTGAGTTCAGGAAGTCTTTCGGTAGACTGTCTGCTGATGGGTGGGGCTGTGTTCCCTATCTGTTGGTTGTTTGGCCTAGGGCATCCCAGCATTGGAGTCCACAGGCAGATAGGTGGGGCCAGGTCTTGGTCCAAAATGGCAGGCTCCATGAGAGCTCACGCCTGATTACTCCCTGATATCTCCACTACGAGTGTCCTTGTCCCCACAGTGAGCCACAGCTGCCCCCTGCCTCCCCAGGAGAACCTCCTAGACCAGCAGGTAGGTCTGGCCTAGGCTCCTATGAAGTCATTGCTTTTGCCCTGGGTCCCAGTGCACACAAGACTTTGTGTGCGCCCTCCAAGAGTGGAGTCTCTGTTTCCCCTAGTCCTGTGGAGTTCTTGCAATCAAGCCTTCAAAGCCAAGTGCTCTGGGGGCTCCTTCTCCTGATGCCAGACCCCCAGGCTGGGGGGCCTACTGGGGGTGGTCAGAACTCTCACTCCTGTGGGAGAACTTCTGTGGTATAATTCTTCTCCAGTCTGTGGGTCAGTCATGGGAGAGGGTGGTATGGGATTTGATTATATCATGAGTGCACTCCTCCTACCGTCTTGCTGGGTTTCTTCCTTGTCTTTGGATGTAAAATATCTTTTCTGGCAGGTTTCAGTCTTTTCTGTCAATGGTTGTTCAGCAGTTAGTTGTGATTTTGGTGTGCTGAAGAGTGAAGGTGAGTTCAAAGTCCTTCTACTCTGCCATCTTGTCCTGTCCACGTGGTGTAATGCCCTTGAGGTCCAAGCACGTTGTCGAAAATGGTAAGATTTCATTCCTTTTTATGGCTGAAGAGTATTCCATTGCATATATATCACAATTTCTTTATCCATTTATCCATGGGTGGGCAGTTAGGTTGTTTCCAATATATTGGCTATTGTAAATAGTGCTGCAATGAACATGGGAGTGCATATATCAAGTGCTTTTGTTTTCTTCAAATAAATACTCAGAAGTGGAATTGCTGGATCATATGATAGTTCTAGTTTTAATTTTTTGAGGAACCTCCATACTGTTTTCCATAGTGGCTGCACCAATGTATGTTCCTACCAACAGTGCACGCGGGTTTCCTTTTCTCCACATCCTCGCTAACACTTGTTATTTCTAGTCTTTTTGGTAATGGCCATTCTAACAGGCATGAGGTGATATCTCATTGTGGCTTTGATTTGCATTTCCCTGATGAAATGATGTAGAGCATCTTTTGATGGACCTATTGGCTATGTGTATGTCTTCCTTGAAAAATACTTATTCAGATCTTCTACCTATTTTTTTAGTTGGATTGTTTGTTTTTTTGTTATTAAGTTGTATGAGTTATTTATATATTTTGGATATTAGCTCTATGATTTGCAAATATTTTTCCTATTCAGTAGATTGCCTTTTCATTTTGTTGATGGTTTCGTTTGCTGTATAGAAGCTTTTTAGTTTGATGTAGTCCCACTTGTTTATTTTGCTTTTGTTGATTTTGCTTTTGCTGTCAGATATGAAAAATCATTGCTAAGACTTACATCTGGGAGCTTACTGCCTATGTTTTCCTCTAGAGTTTTATGGTTTCAAGTCTTATGTTCAAGTTTTTAATCTATTTTGAGTTAATTTTTGTGTATGGTGAAGATAGTGGTTCAGTTTCATTCTTTTGCATGTGCCTGTCCAATTTTCCCAACATTGTTTGTTGAAGAGACTGTCCTTTCCTCATTGTATATTTTTGGCTCCTTTGTTGTAAATTAACTGATCATATATGCATGGTTTGATTTTTGAGCTCTCTATTCTGTTCTGTTGATCTATGTGTCTGTTTTTATGCAAATACCATACTGTTTTAATTACTATAGCTTTATAATATGGTTTGAAATCAAAGAGCATGATACCTCCAGCTTTGTTCTTCTTTCTTAAGGTTGCTTTGGCTATTTGAGGTCTTTTTTGGTACCATATAAATTTTAGTATCATTTGTTCTAATTCTGTGAAAAATACCATTGAAATTTTAATAGTGATTGCATTGAATCTGTATATTGCTTTGGGTAGTATGAACATTTTAACAGTATTAATTCTTCCAATCCATGAACACAGAATATCTTTCCATTTACTTGTGTCTTCTTCAGTTTCTTTCATTAATATCTTATAGCTTTCAATATACATGTCTTTCATCTCCTTGGTTAGATTTATTCCTAGGTATTTCATTCTTTTTGATGCAGTTGTAAGTGGGATTGTTTTCTTAAATTATCTCTCTGATATTTCATTCATTATTAGTGTATAGAAATGCAGTAGATTTGTGTGATTTTGTATTTTTCAAATTTACTGAGTTTATTCTAACAGTTGTTTTGATGGAGTCTTTAGGGTTTTCTATATACAATATCATGTTATCTACAAATACTGACAGTTTTACTTCTTTTTTCCAATTTGAATGCTTTTCATTTCGTTTTCTTGCCTAATTTCTGTGGCTAGGACTTCCAGTAACAACTTTAATTTTCAACATCTGTATGTTTTAAAATCTATTTTATTATTATTCAGGTATGGTGAGGCCAACAGATCAGGAAAATATTGCCATTGAAAAGGTAGTTTGTTGCTCACAGTTCCCAGGAGGACGGACATGCCATGCCATGCAGGGTCACATAGGGAATCAGTGGGGTCAGTTAGGAGGCAAAAGGAATGAAGGGAAAGCACGCGCAAAAGACTCTATTGTGGTTTTGGCAAGAAAGAATGGGTTAGACTGGGTAAGCAGGCTTAGCTTTGGCTAGTGTGAAAAATTTCATTGGGTTCTCTCAGGTATTAGAACTATCCCAAGTTGTCTGGCACCTGGCCCTGGGTTGATTAGAGCAGGGAAAAATTGGTTTGGCCTGTGAGAATTAGGTAAAGGAAGTGATTGAACAGTATGGACTTTAGATTGGTTGGTTTGCATGTGAAAGGAGTGTTCATTAAGAATTAACTAACCCTGGGAGGGGGCAGTTCTTCCACTCAGTGAGGTCCAAGATGCCAGAGCATCAAGAATACAGAAAATAAAAAACTGTAGTTGCTATTTTACTGTATATCAATATCAGGGAAGATTCTGATTGGCCTTGCTTGAGTCATCCTGTCTCTGTAGTTTGGGTATGGAGTGTGGGGTAAGGAATGGTACTGTGATTGACAGCCAATCTAGACCAGAGGATAAACTTAAAGAGAAAGAAAACAAAGTGGGAAAGTGTACTGGGAAGCCAAAAACTATAGCTACTGTAGTCTATTACAAGATGCCTGTGGCCATCGTGGTTGAGCTGAGCAGGTGGCAGGTCAAATGTGGCTCTGGGCTTCTAGACTTCAGAGAAGTTAGGGGTTTGTTTTTGCCTTAGCAGCTCTCACTGCACAACATGCACTGTTCCCTGGCTTGACACCTTTCCTTTATCCTGCATTTCTACAAGCCTATAGAGTTCCTGAAACTCAGTGACCACATGTAAACTCATTATTTATGTTTTCCGATCCCTTTGACTAGGTACCAGTGTTTTCCTCAATGCTTACAACAAAAAGTTTAGCTTTTTCTTGACTCCTTTCCTTCTCCCTCTCTCAAGTCATCTATCCTCTTCTGAATCTCTCCTAGATTTACTCCTTTCTCATGCATATTTGCTGCTGACATTCTAGTTAGGATCTTCATCACTTTTCTAATCTCTTCTTTTTAATCCATCTTTCTTCATATTGTCAGATATATCTCACTGGGGAAAAATCACCTCCTGCTCCCCAGGATCACCTCCCTACCCCCAGTTATTTGAACATTATATAGAGAGAATGGTGTGTACATGGCACAAGGGTGAATGTCTGAAGATCTAAATTCAAGACACTTCATGTTCCTCCTCTGCATTTCATTAGAGACATTTTGTGGCTTAAATGAGAAAGTGCTTGTTTGAAAAAATCTTTGTAAACTCTAATGTTCAGATAATGGTGGTTTCTTTATTTCTCTTTCTATGCTATATGAATTCTAAGTCTTTTCCAAACTCTAATTTTCAGCCTTATCTCCTCTTTTAAAGTGAATTCCTCTCTATCCCCATGCTTAGCCCACATTTGGTTCTATCTTTCTATACTGTTCCTAAACCTAAAATGCCCTTCTCTTTTTTCTCCTGGCAACTAAATCTTAACCATTTTTTTAAAGGCCTGACTGAAGTCCTGCCTCTTTTATGAAGTCCTTTTTAATTATGCAGGTTACCCATATTCTCTTTTTTTCCCTTATACTTCATTTTTCACTACTGATTACTTACTCTTTAATTTTTGCTCATCTTTTAGTCTCCACAATGTATTTTATACTTCTGAGGGCAGGAATCCTGACTTTCACTATCTTTGTACCATGCATAGTTCTGGTCATATAGCTTTAAATAAATAGTTGGTAGTTAATTACTTGTTAATTGGGAAAAAGTGCTAACCTGCAATAATTGCACTTTGGATATGCTTAGTGAGCTTCTCTTTTCCCCATAGGAAGAAATAATTGTGGATTGATTAGACTGACAGATGTGGAAACAATTTAGTCCAATTTAACAAACCCTTATTGAGTTCTGGAACATATGGCAAGTGCTGAATAAATATTCATTTGTTCACTTATTCAGTCAACAAATATTTATTGAGTATCCACTATATGCCCCACACTGTGTGAGTTATTGTAATACATGTAACCTATTAGACATTCAGACATTAAGAATCAAAACATGACTCTGACATGGTTCTCATCCTTTTCTTTGATAAATTTATTTATTTACTTTTGGCTGCATTGGGTCTTTGTTGCTGCTCGTGGGGTTTCTCTAGTTGCAGCAAGTGGGGGCTACTCTTTGTTGCTGTGCACGGGCTTCTTATTGTGGTGGCTTCTCTTGTTGCGGAGCATGGGCTCTAAGCATGTGGGCTTCAGTAGTTGTGGCTCGTGGGCTCTAGAGCACAGGCTCAGTAATTGTGGTGCTCAGGCTTAGTTGCTCCACGGTGTGTGGGATCTTCCTGGACCAGGGATTGAACCCGTGTCCCCTACACTGGCAGGTGGATTCTTAACCACTGTGCCACCAGAGAAGTCCACATGGTCCACATCCTTAATTTGCTTTGCTTAAATGACCAACTATGACATCATTGGTTGATTATAAGGCATTATAGAAAAGTAAATAGTATGCTGTGGACACACAAAGAAAGGAGCAATTCATTCTGACTTGATAGTTCAGGAACGGATTCACAGAGGAGATAACATTCAGGAAAAAAATGAAGTGGGCAGGGAGGTAGCTTTGACACTCTTGATCGCTTTGTTACAATTTTGTATTTTACACAGTGTGTTGTTAAAAATTAACATGCTGGAGAATTTCCACTTCTGGGAAGATGGGGTAGATGTACTTTTTCCTATTTATCCTGCTAAGTACAACTAAAAAAATTTAAAAACCTATGTCTGTCTGTCTATCTATCTATCTATCTACCTACCTACCTACCTACCTGCTCAAACATAATAAGACTCTGAAAGGTGGAAAGATGGTAGACCAGCTAGGGACATTGGGACCCGAGTTCCTTGGGTTTTCTTTTTGTGTCATATATCTCAGACTTGGAGCTGAAAAAGCTGGCAACTTGGAAATGCCAATGAGTACAGACAAAAAACAAACAAACAAACAAAAAAACCCAACAAAAGCCTGCTCTCTCTAGTCAAAGGACCAGGAAAGGGAGAGTCTAGCAAGACAGAAAACTTTTAGAAAGTAATCACTCTATTCCAGTCAAACATTACAGAAAAATATATAGCCCACTGTGTGACCCACCCATGTCAACAAAGACTGAGTGGATAGCTTAGACTTCTACCCATCTGTCCACTCAACAAAGACTGAGTGGATAGCTTAGGCAAGGTATTCCAACATGCCTCCTGGGTGGTGTCACAGAAGACCAAGCAGGGAGTCCGGACTTTCATACCCACCAGCCACTAATGAGCGTCCCCACCCCCAGCCCCACCTGTAGAGTAAGTAGAGACCATGTGGGGAGCGGGGACTATGACCCATTTGGCAACAGTGTACCCCTCCACTTCCCTGCTGGCATGGTGTCAGAGGGGATATCCTGGAGAGTCAGGACTTTCACCATTGTCAGCAGTAGTGAGACCTTCTCACTACATAGTTAGTGAAGACCACTTGGGGTATCTGAAACTCCCATCCTCTTTCAGAATTTATAAGGAGACCCTGCTCTTTGAGTGTGTGTAGAGGCCAAGTGGGGAACCTGCACTGCTACCCACTGGCAGTGTTGCAGCAGCAACATCTCCTACCCCCTTCCTCCACTGCAGTGGTATCAGAAGAAACCAGCTAAAATAGGAGGTTTCAAAAAGATCCAGAGTCTCATAATGCAACAATGTCTGTGTTTCAGTTGAAAATCACTTGTCATAACAGAAGAGCCAGGGAGATCTCAAACTGAATGAAAAAAGAAAATCAATAGATGCCAATACCAAGATGACAGAAATCTTAGAATTATCTGACAAGGACTTTAACACAACCAGATAACAATGCTTTAATGAGCAATTACAAACATGCTTGAAACAGATGAAAAAATAGAAAGCCTCAGGGAAAAATAGAAAGTCTCAGTAAAGAAATAGAAGATATAAAGAAAAAGCTGATGGAAATTTTATATATGAAAAATACTATAAGCAAAATAAAAATCTCAGTGAATGGCCTCAATGCAGAACAGAGGCAACAGAAGAAGGAATCAGTAAAATGGATGATAGAGCAATAGAAATTGCCCAATCTGACCAACAGAGAAAAAATAGACTGGAAAAAAAAAGGAACAGAGCCTCAGGAGGCCATTGTACTATAAGAAAGATCTAACATTCATGCTGTCAGTGTTTCAGGAGAGGAGAAAGAAATCAGAGTTGAAAAAAACTCTCAAAGAAATAATGGCTGCAAACTTCCCAAATTTGATAAGAGACATAAACCTAGAGATTCAAGAAGCTGAGCAAACTTCCAACAGGATAAACTTTACTGGATCTCTGCCAACACACAGCATAATTAAACTTCTGAAAACTAAAGACAAAGAAAAGAACCTTGAAAGCAGCCAGAGCAAAATGACACCTTACCTATCGGGGAAAAATAATTAGAATGAGAGTATATTTCTCACTAGAGACTATGGAGGTCAGAAGATGATGGCACAGTATTTTCTGGGTGCTGAAAGAAAATAACTGTTAACTTAGATATTATATCCAGCAAAAATATCCTTCAGGAATAAAGGGAAAATTAAGACATTCTCAGGTAAAAGAAACAACCGTAAGCAGACCTACCCTAAAAGAATGGCTAAAAGAGGTTCTCTGAACAGAAAGGAAATGCTAAAAGAAGGAATATTAAGAAGGAAAGAAAGAACATGATAAACAAATATGTCAGTAAATACAATTGGCTTTTGTTTTCCTCTTGAGTTTTCTTAATTATATTTGATGATTGAGGTGGAAACTGTTAACACTCTCTAAATGTGATTCTAAATGTATGTAGAGAAAATATTTAAGAAAATTATATTATAAACATGGAGAAGTAAAGGGACATAATAGGTAAGTTTTCTATACGTCACTCAAACTGGTAAAATATTTTACCAGTGATGATATATATATGATATATAGATGATGTATATATATATGGTGTTACACCTATTGCAAGCACTAAAAAAGCTATGCAAAGAGGTATACTTGAAAACACTACAGATAAGTAAAAATGGAATTCTAAAAAATGTTCAAGTAACCCACAGGCAGGAAGGGGAAAAAAAACACAAACAAAAAGCAGAGAGGAAAAATAGAAAACAAAAAGTAAAACAGCAGAGTTAAGTTCTAACATATCAGGAATTACATTAAATGTAAATGGTCTATATATAGCAATTAAAAAACAGAGACTGGCAGGGACCATTTAAAAAAATGTGTTCCACTGTATACTGTCTACAAGAAACTCATTTCAAATATAACAATATGAGCAGGTTGAAAATAAAAGGATGGAAAATTATAAACAGTTGATTATCATTATTTTTGGTAGCTAATAAAGTTACTATGCATGCTGAATTAGCAAATACTGAACTGCTGCTTCTAAGGGAAATGCAGGGCTAGGTTCCTGTGAGCCTCTGTTCACATTTTTGTCAACTGATCAATACATATTCTTGTTTTATGTGTTTCTGTTTAAAGACACCTTATTGAGTATATATTGTTGATTCATTAACTTTGAACTCACTGCCACCTGCACTGTGATTAATATTTGATCAAAGCTTATCTAGCACATGTTTTCTCTGTAAAGCAAATCATAGCTTCTTTCACTTAGGAAGAGTAGACAGCACTTCAGCACTATGCTTGAGGCCATTTTAACAGTAAAATTACCAACAAAAAGCACAGAAATGAGAAGACACAGATAACAGTACCAGGAGTGAAGCAGGAAATCACCAACTGCAGACACTAAGAGGTTAATAAGGGACTCCATACTGCAAGCAATTTTACATACATAAATTAGTGTAGAAGAAACAGACCACTTCCTTGTAAAACACAAACTACCACAATTTACCCAATATGTAACAGATAATTTGAATAGCCTTATAACTATAAAGGAAATTGAATTGATAATTTAGAAACTCCCAAGAAAGAAATCTCTAGCCCCCGATGGTTTCACTATAGAGAATTCTACCAAATGTTTAAAGAAGAATTCACGTCAGTCCCCAAAATAGAAGAGAACATTTCCCAAATCATTTTATGAATCTAGTATTACTGTGATACCAAATGGCAAAAACAGTACAAAAAAGAGAACTACAGACCAATGTCCCTCATGAATATAGACACAAAATCCTTAACAAAATATTAGCAAATAGAATTCAGCAACACAGAAAAAAAAAACTGTACATCATGACCAAGGAAGGTTTATTCTGGGAATCAAGACTGGTTCAGTATTTGAAAATCAATCAGCATTGTGGTGGCTGGAATGATTAGGAATACAATATAGAGGCATCCAATTTACAGTATATACAAACTAAAGTGTGAGTGAGTGTTTGTGTGTGTGTTTGTGAAAAGCATGTGCAAGTATGTCTTAGGGAGTGGACATAATTCTTCTTTTTCAATATTTCAATGTTCCATTGTAAATTGTAAGAGCTATACAGTAGTGTAAAGTGGCATTTGTAATCCTATTCAGCTCTTAACTTGCCAAGAAGAATACCCTCTCTCAGGATATGTAGCTCCACTACATTACTAACCATTGTATTGTGAAATCCATACGAATTATGGAAAACAAAAGAAAAACAAATGGCCTAGCTAAGGTTTGGCAGCTGCAACAAGGAACCTATCAATTTGAGGTTTATTGTAATGGATTACATTTAAAAGAATTCTTCCAAGTAATTCTAGAGCTTGAAATGAATGAAGAATCTACAACTCATTTCCAAAAATTAGGGAAAAAAAGAAAATAAAATTCTTGCCAACTTTTTCTTGACTTGTATTTATGGAGTATATGAAAGTTTAGCATTTTAGATTATTTCCTAATTATTAGTTAATTTTCTTGATCTAGTTAAAACAACTAAGTTTTAGCTAGAGTGGTAATTCACTACTCTGGTATTCAGGGATGTGGCAGAAAAATAGATTCTATCAGATCTTATGGTTTAGAGTAATTCTTACAGATTTAAGTGTAATAGATGAAGATTTTTGCTTTTATAGAACCAGATAATTGTTCTTCTATGCAGTATCCAATACCAGCTTACCACATAATAAAAATGAAACCATGAAAGTAAAAAGGAGGCAAAAATAAAGCTTTAGGGACATCTGAAGCCATTTGTGAAAGCTGCTGTGTTACAGATCACAAAGCAGGTAGTAGTTAACAAACTCCAGGTACCTGGACAGGACTGCACCATTGCGCCACTCCTAGACCATGTGAATGATGTCCTCTGAGGTCATGTATTACATAGTCAGCTCCGTTCTGTGTAGCAGCCCTGGCACCTACCATGTGCCTGATAGTGTTCTAGGTAGTGGGGATACAGCAGTGAATAAAACAGATGAAAATCCCTGCCCTCATAGAGTTTCCATTCTAGACTGGGAATATGGACTATAAGCTAAATGGGTAAGTTAATTTTATAGTATGTTGAGAAGTGACATGTTCTATGCAGAAAATAATTTGAGGGAGGAGGAAAAGGACTGCTAGAGCAGGGAGTCATGGGAATTTTGAACCTGGTGGTCAAGGAAAGATTTACTGAAAAGGGAATTTTGAGCATAGCCTTGAAGGTACTATGTTCCTTCTGGGTAAGAGTGTTCCAGACAGAGGGAACAATTAGTACCGAGGTTCTGAGGTGGGAACCTTGTACTTTAGCAGGGAGGTCAGAGTGACTGGAGTAGAGGGAGGGAGTAGTAGAGAAGAGGTCTGAAAGTAGCAGGGGCCTTGTGGGCATCCTGAGGACTTTGCCTCTTACTCTGAGGGAGATGGGGAACAATTTGAGGGCTTTAAGCAGGGGAACGTCCTGTTTGACAGCTAGCTTTGGTGTGAGTACCACATTTGCCTTGCTAGTAAGGAAGCAGCTCAAATACCACAGTGAAGCAACTTAGCAATAAAATGCTAAGTTAGGGCTGCAACTGGGGAAAAGGGTGGTTAGACTGAAAAAAAGAAAAAAAAAACCCAGAACCACACATACACAACACCTGATGAGACTTTTCTGTTCCTTTTTTTTTTTTTTTTTTTTTTGTGGTACGCGGGCTTCTCACTGTTGCGGCCTCTCCCGTTGCGGAGCACAGGCTTCAGACGCACAGGCTCAGCGGCCATGGCTCACAGGCTTAGCCGCTCCACGGCACGTGGGATCTTCCCGGACCGGGGCACAAACCTGTGTCCCCTGCATCAGCAGGCGGACTCTCAACCACTGTGCCACCAGGGAAGCCCTCTGTTACTTTTAAGATAGTGGAGGTGGAGGAGTCGGAGATAAGAGTCTTGTAATGAAAGCAGTCTTGTATCTAAAATAATTGTTGGACTAGAAACAATGAAACTGATCGTAGGAGATCTATTTTAGTAGGTAAAGCAATAATATACCGACCATTACCATGGTATCTTAAAATTTTCAACATCGCAAAATACCCAGAATACCTGTTACAGCTTGGATTCCTCCAACTGGAAAATCCAGTTGGAAACAGAAGAGGTTCTGCAAGAGGAAGGAGTCTGAGAAGTAGAAGGGACTGAAATGTGTGGATTTTCTGAACTTTTAATTTTTTCCCTTAATGATATTGTGTTTAAAACACTTTTGTGGATTTATGGAGATTGTTTAATCTCATTAAAGTCAGATCTACATGGTTGAATATTACTGTTTTGTAGTGTCTAAGACTTCGTGACCCAGGTAAAATTTTATATTACCCTGAATTAGTGGTACCAAGGTTATAAGTTACCTTAAGGAATGTTTGCAGAGCCTTTAAAATGATGAAAAACTACCTGTCTTACTTGACTAAGAATTATTGCATTAGATAAACATTTCTCTAGATAAAGGTCTGTCAGCACATCCATGACAGGCACATATTTTCGGGTTGAAACTTGGCATAGCAGTTCTAAAGAAGAAAGAGATTCAAACAAAATGTGAACAAAATCTTTCTTTTCTTTTGTTTGAAGAAGGAGACATTCCCTTTGTACCCTGATACAGCTACATCCCACAAAAGTGGGAATCTTGATTTTTATTTTGTTTTTAGTAAAATAAGGAGTGCCCTTGAAAAACAGTTTATCTTTGGATGTAAAGGTAGAAAGACACCTTTTGATGTTTGGCAACAGATTTGCTTAAGAACGGAAATGGTTTAACGGGCTTTTAAAAAAGAGACGGTATCGTCTTTTTTTTTTTTTATCCTCGAGATCATAATCACATTGAAAATTGAAATACTGATACCCTTAAACATGGAATTTATCTGGCCTGACCCTGGAACAAAACAAGATACCCACAAAGGTGACACCCTCTTTAGAAGAACAGACACTAAGTGCATATTTGTTGAGAATTTGAGAAGATACATGCCAGATAAAAAAAAGCATATAAAGAAGGCTTTAAATTTTTATAGTTTTTCTGGCAATATATGCAAGTGGAACACCACTCAAAAAGGGTGTGTAGTGAAATGTCACTTTTCCTTTTCCTCCTGCTCTAAGCTGCTGGGTTACTCTCCTGAGAGGCGCCCCCTTTTCTAAGAGGTACCCCTTGTTATCAGTGTCTTGTGTATCTTTCAGGAGACAGCATATTCTTTTTTTTTTTTGGTAGTTAAATGGTAGCTTACTATACACTTTTTTTCTGTGCCTTGTTTTGTTTTTCTGACATTTCATCTTGAGGCTGTTCAATATTTGTTCAGAGAGAGCACTTCATTCTTTTTAATAGCTTCATGTTTTACCTTACGATGTACCCTAATTTACTTAGTCTACTATACACAGGCATATAGGCTTTTCCAAAAACTTTTGCTATTATAAACTATATAAAAATGAATATCCTTGTGTATAGATCATTTTGTTTGAGTATATCTGTAGGGTAATTTCTAGAAGAGGAATTCTTGTGTAAAAAAGTGCATGCTCTCTATAGAAATTGTACACTCCCAGCAGCAATATGTAACTGTGTCTATTTCCCTATTCCCTTGTCACCACCATGTGTACCAAAGCTTATGATGTTTAGCAATCTGATGGAGGGAAATTGTATACTGTTTTGGTTTTTATCTCATCATGAATGATGTTGAGCATCTTTTCCTAAATTTAAGAGCCATTTGTATTTTCTGTGAACTGTCTGTTCATATCTTTTGTCTCTTTTTAAAAGCATTATCATAAACAAAATGAAAAGACAACCCACAGAATGGGAGAAAATATTTGCAAAGGATGCAACCGACAAGGGATTGATTAGTCTCCAAAATATACAAACAGCTCATGCAGCTCAATGTCAAAAAACAAACAACTCAATCAAAAATTGGGCAGAAGATCTAAATAGACATTTCTCCAAAGAAGACATACAGATGGCCAAAAAACATATGAAAAGGTGCTCAACATTGCTAAGTATTAGAGAAATGCAAATCAAAACTACCATGAGGTATCACCTCACACCGGTGAGAACGACCATCACCAAAAAGTCTGCAAACAATAAATGCTGGAGAGGGTGTGGAGGAAAAGGGAACCCTCCCACACTATTGGTGGGAATGTAAATTGGTGTAGCCACTATGGAGAACAGTATGGAGGTTCATTAAAAAACTAAAAATCGAACTACCATATGGTCCAGCAATCCTACTCCTGGGCATATATCCTGAGAAAACCATGATCTGAAAGGATACATGAACCCCAATGTTCATTGCAGCACTATTTACGATAGCCAAGACATGGAAACAACCTAAATGTCCATTGACAGAGGAATGGATAAAGAAGATGTGGTACATCTATACAGTGGAATATTACTTAGCCATAAATAAGAATGAAATAATGCCATTTGCAGCAACATGGATGGACCTAGAGATTATCATACTGAGTGAAGTAAGTCTTATAGAGAAAGACAAATAGCATATGATATCACTCATATGTGGAATCTAATTAAAAGAAAAGATAGAAATGAACTTATTTACGAAACAGAAACACATCCACCGATATCAAAAACAAACTTATGGTTACCAAAGGGGAAAGGTGAGGGGGGAGGGATAAATCAGGAGCTTGGGATGAACACACACATACTACTATATATAAGATAGATAATCAACAAGGACCTACTATATACTCAGCATTCTGTGATAACCTATATGAGAAAAGAATCTAAAAAAAGAATGAGTATATGTATATGTATAACTGAATCACTTTGCTGTACACCTGAAACTAGCTATTTTAACTTTTGGTTGCAATGTACTCTTCCTTTAAAGCTCCTATCAGTCTTGTCTGTGTATATGAAGAGTAGTTATGTCACTATATTATGTTTACATTTATCTACTTTAGTGAATTCTCTTATTGATTATATAGTTTTTCAGTTGGTTCTCCAGTGTTGTCCTGGTAACTAATCATATTATCTGGAAATAATGATAATTTTACCTTATGCTTTAAAATTTTATACCTAATTATTTTTTATTGCCTACAAATATTGGATAATATTTTTTTATATTTTATTATCCAAGACCCTAAAAAAATTAATAGTGGTCATAGTAGACATCCTTGTCTTCAACTTGACTTTAATAAGAATACTAATAGTGTTTTCATTAAGCATGATATGCTGGCTTTTGAGATGCAATAGGGATATTTTATCATGTTAAGTGAGAATTCGTCTATTCTTAGTATAGTATACAGTAAGAATTTTTGTCAAAAAGGATGTTGAATTTTAGCAAAAACTTTTCTTTCTCCTCCCTCCCTCCCTCCGTCCCTTCCTTTTCTTCCTTTCTTTTTTTTTGAAGATGTAATTGTCTTTATTCAACAATTCATGAATCTGATGGCATCCCATCTAGCAAACTAGAAGAGTGCTCCCAGGAAAGGTGGGGCATGGGAAGCTATTAGTAAAAGAAAAGAAAGGATTATTTTTAGGTCAGGACACCTTCTTTTGTGGGGCAAGGGATTGTCAAGGGTTTTGTCATGCAGATTGACTCTTCTTCCTGTGGTGGTGGTGAGGGGTGGACTGGGAAGGGCCCACGTATGACAGATTACCTCCTTGGTTCTCACAGGAAAATTTCAGACTGGTTGATTAAGATTACATTCCTGGGGAAGGTTGAAACTGCAATTAAATCAGGTATTAAGTCTTGGTTTGCTGATGTGGGCTTTGGCACAAGTAACACCATTTTGGGCCTATGGTTTTCTCTTTAATAATTCCTCCCTTTTGGTCAAACTCTCAGCTTGATTGAGAGATGTGATAAAAAATTAAGGTATTAGCATCACTCTCAGCTACCACTCTGAAGCTTTGTTGATCCTTAGTGTGGCATGGTATTTTTGTTTAATTCCCATGACATCCATAGATCACAGTTCCAGGTTCACATGTCTTAAGTTGGTCATTCTCTTCATTCCTTTTCCAATGTTCCAGTCTTAGGGAGATCATTGCCTGGTGGTTAGTGGCCGTGAACATAGATTTAAAGTTTTTGAGAGAATACAGTGCTCCAGGGAGATTATCATGATTATAAGAAGCAGGATAATTCCCTATGTTTCTCATGCACTTTGAAGCCATGGTCCCTAAGACTCAAACCAATCAAAGGAAGACCCTACTGAAGAAGTCACTCTTTCAAGCCAAGTGGGTTGTTTCATGATCTTATGACACTGAGTTTCAACTTCCTCAGAAGTGTCAATCCAGGTACAGCAGGTGCTGTTGGCCACAGTGTAGACACCTCCTTGCTCAGCTAAAAGAGAATCAAGGCCTATCTTATTATCAAGAACACCCTTAGCCAGAGAATCTTAAAGATTTTTGTTAGGCAGCTAGTGTCTAGCAACAGAATCTACAATGTCTCTAAGAGTTAAGGAAGGGTTCCTGATTATATTGTCATTTGTATTAACTCCTAACCAGGGAGGTAGGGCCCTACCAAGGTTAGTGAACCTTGAATCATGGAAAGCATCCCAATAGGTCCTTTCTAGAACAGTTAGGGGCACAGCTAGATAACCTAAAAGGCATTGTCCAGCTGTGCACTAACCATCTAGGTTCAAGGAGACTGTTAACCACCCCAGACAAAGATAAATCCTGTCAGGGCATGATTGCCCCTTCGGGTCTGGGGTCAGTTAGATTTTCCCTAGCCTGAAATAAAGTGTTATGCTAAATTCCAGAGGTTACCCCTCCCCCATCCCCCAGCAATGCCCTGGGAGATACAGATGATGGCATTATTTTTTCAGGTCAGTGCCAGAATAAAGGAAAGAAAAAGAAGAAAGGGTTTCATGTTTAGTTAAAGTATGAAAAATTGACCCAGCATTTGGGTAGAATCAATCTACCTTGATGTCAGCTACTTCTCTTCCTTGTCATTTGATTCGGAGGTCTTCAGAGTTTGTACAGGTGTCAGGTGAAGCCTTCTTTAGCTGTGAGATGTATACGCAAAGCTTCGAGTTTCACAGCAGTGTCAGTGGTCATGACCACTTGGTAAGGTCCCTTCCAAGGGGACTCTAGGGCTGCCTTGGTTCAATGGCCCTCCAAACTGGTGAGAAAACAGTGAACTCAGGAGGGTTCTCAGGGCACCATTCCTGTGTTTCTCATTGTCCCGAATGCTGTTAGAAGTTCACTTTGGGTCCTGTTGCTGCTACCAATTCTGCTTGACTACACTGAGCTTTCTTGTTTGGAGCTCCTTTTCCAAGGATTTCCTTTGCACCGCAGTAAAAGCTTTTTCACAGTCTATGGAGATGGTCATTTAATTTTCTTTTTTATTATTAAAATGGAAAATTATTGAATCAATTTTTAAGTTTTGAATTATTCTTTTATTTTAGGAATAAACTCCACTTGGTAATGGTATTAATATACTTTAATGTGATCCTGGATTCTGTTTGCAAGTATTCATCTAGAAGTTTTCATCAGAATTCATAAATGAGTTTGGGCTGTAGTTTTCTTTTTTCTACACTACCTTTATTGGAGTTTTATATCTTCATAAATATAATTTTGAGGCTTTTCTTCTTTGTCTATGCTCTGAAACACTTTAAATGGCATTGGGGTTATCTGTTTCTTAAGGATTTGGCAGGATTCCCCTTGTGAAACCAGCTGTGTGTTGAACTATTTTGGTAGGAGTAAATGTTTGACAACTTGTCCTACTTTTTCTGTGGACATTAGTCTGTTAAATTTTCATTCCCATCTGGGGTGAGATTTCTTAGAAAATAATCTATTTCATCTTAGTTCTCAAATTTACTCACATGGAATTAGCAAAATGGTGTTTTAGGATTCTTTTAATTTCTTATGTTTTGTGATTTTTCTCATCATTGTTTCTTTCCTCCTAACTAAAAAAATTAGGCAAGTTAAAGGTTTTCTTTTGTATTCCCCCCTTCCCCTTCACCCAATAAACAGTTCTTTGGTTTACTTGTTAATTCTACCATGTTCTGTTTTTCTAATTCATTAATTTCAATATTTATTTTTATTAATTTCTTCCTACTGTCTTCTCTTTCTTTCCTTTATTTTACCTTCTTGAGTTCAGTGCTTAAATCATCTCTTTCATTCTTCCTTGTTTCTTAATATTTTTAGCTATATCCTCTAAATAATATAGTTATCCTGTTCTTCTATATAGTGTTTTAAATCTATATAGTTCTTTTTCTATCATTATCTTCTAGATATTCTACACCTTCAGTTTTAATTTCATCTTTGATGCAAAAGTTAACAGAAATTTATTTATTTATTTATTTATTTATTTATTTATATTGAAGTATAGTTGATTTACAGTGTTGTACCAATCTCTGCTGTACAGCAAAGTGACTCAGTTTTATACATATATACATTCTTTTTTAATATTCTTTCCTATTATGGTTTATCACAGCATACTGAATATAGTTCCCTGTGCTATACATTAGGACCTTGTTGTTTATTCATTCTAAATGTAATAGTTTGCATCTACCATCCCCAAACTCCCAGTCCCTCCCTCTAGCTCTCTCCCTCCCCCTTGGCAACCACAAGTCTGTTCTCTGTCTATGAGTCTGTTTCCGTTTTGTAGATAGGTTCTTTTGTGCCATGTTTTAGATTCCACATGTAAGTGATATCATATGGTATTTGTCTTTCTCTTTCTGACTTACTTCACTTAGTATGATAATCTCTAGTTTCATCCACGTTTTTGCAAATGGTATTATTTCGTTCGTTTTTATGGTTGAGTAGTATTCCATTGTATATATGTACCACATCTTTATCCATTCACCTGTTGATGGACGTTTAGGTTGTTTCCATGTTTTGGCTATTGTGAACAGTGCTGCTATGAACATAGGGGTGCATGTATCTTTTTGAATTATAGTTTTGTCTGGGTATATTCCCAGTAGTGGGATTGCTGGATCATATGGTAATTCTATTTTTAGTTTTCTGAGGAGCCTCCATACTGTTTTCCATACTGGCTGTACCAACTTACATTCCCACCTACAGTGTAGGAAGGTTCCAAAAGTTAACAGAATTTTAAAATATCTCATGGTAGAGTATTTTTTATGTTCTAGTTTTGTTATTTTAAAGTTTTACTGCATTGGGATCACAGATGTCTATATTGCTTCTCCTTTTTTGGAACTTGCTAAAGTTTTCTTTGTTTCCAGATAGTCAGTTTTATAAATGTATCATGGGAACTTGGAAAGAAGGTGTATTCTCTATTTTCAGAGTATATCACTTAGGAATACATTATCTTATTTATGTTTTCTTTATTCTGAGATATATATTTGTCTGCTTGTTCTGTGATGTACTGAAAGAAAAGAATTTAAGTTTCCTATTGCTGAGATTATATTTTCTAGTTTAAAACTTGAATTTTTTGTAGGTTTTTCTTTATAGCAATGCTATATTGTTGGGTACTTAGATATTTGTAACAATTAATCTTCATTTTAGATTGTACTGTTTAACATTATAAAGCTTATTTTTTTCATTTAATGCATTTTACTCTACATTCAAACTCATCTGATATTAATATCATGAACCTTGTTTTCTTTTATTTGCTATGGCCTGTTAGAGCCTTTGCCCTTCCTTTTATTTTCAACTTCCTCTTATATGCAGCAGATAGTTCGATTTTGCTTTGAGATTCAGTCTGAGTCCTTTTTTCCTTTTAATAGTTATGCTTGGGCCATGTGTATTTTTGGAAATAAATGTTTGCTTTCAGTTCTGTCATTTTTTGTTTGTTTTTAAATTTACAATATGAACTGTATTTCTGCTTTTATGGGTATGTGTGTATTTTATGATAATTTGGAAGATTTGTATTTTTGTTCTAACAGTTACCCTTATGACCATATCTTTACATAGTTCTTTCTCTTCTCACTATGAACACTGATGAACTTGGCAATTTCTGCTTCTTTCCACTACCTCCACCCCCAAATTGATGGCATTATATTTCTTTGTGTCTATCTCTTTACATTTAATATAATTCTACATTTAAATACATTTCATACATTTAAAACGTATAATTCCAATGCTCGATTTATCGGTTTTAAATGATATCTTTTGACTGCTAGTATATCAGAATGTTTTCATCAATGAGTAACTGGAAATCCATCTAATGATTGCTTAATCAATAAAGACATTTGTTATCTCAATAATAAGTGTCCAGAGGAAGGATAGTTCTAATATCTCAATAGTGTCTTCAATACCTAGGTTTTTCCATCCTTCCACTTTGCAATTCTGAGCATGTAGGCTTAATCTTCATGGTTATCTCTTTTTGGTTCGATTATAGGCATGGGGTAGCTATGAAGCTATGGCAAGAGAGAGAAGAATGTGCTCTTTCGGCTTCTTAAATTTCTTCATAAGAGCAAAGAAACAAATGTCTCCTCATGCCTCATTGGCTAGAATTGAATCACATGTTCATGCTAAAGCATTATTGTTAAGGCAAATAGACTTACAAAGCCTGGCTTAGATCCGTTCCCTGGATCAGGGGAGAGCCCCTCCTAGCTCTACCAACAAAGAAGCAGGGGAGGATAGATTTGTGTAGGTGGGACCTACACATTGGTGTCTGCTATCCCTGCCTCTTTAAGATGAGGAAACCAGCAGAAGGATATTACCATTTTCTTGCCCCCTTGTTCTCTTAACTTGTTGATTATAAATTTCTACATATTAGGGCTTATAACTTATTCATTCTATCCTATAACCATAATCTGTATATGTTTTTTTGGTCTTATTTGTTGTGACTTCAGTACTACTATTAGTCATTTTTGCCAGAGTTTTTTCATTTATTTCTTGATTGGCTGAAGTTAATGTACTAGCATTTCTTCTAGGGATTGTGAAGGGGAGGGAGGGAATCAATTATTTGGGTCCTTGCACGCTCAAAAAATGTTTGTCAGCTGTCATTATACTTCAGCAACAGTTTTGTGGATACAAAATACTTGGTCTTAATGTCTTTCCTTGAGAATTTTTCTCTAGACAGGGAAATAAATATGGATTGAATCCTGTTCCATTGTTTTGATTATGCTCTTTGGCGACACTAGCTATGCATATGTTTGATTCCATTTTTTGAATTCCATATATTTCATTTTAGCTGTAACCATTTAAAATTTTTTATTTTTGTTGTAATTATTTTTAACTTGCATTTACGTTTCATTCTGATCACTTTTCTCATTTGTGTCCTTCATGATCCTTACTTTGTTTTCAGCAGTCTCTTTGGGCTGTCTCGAATATGATTTTCATTTCTCTGATGGTTTGATTTTTCTCTTCTATTTATGAATTTTATCAATACATAATTCATCTCTTTCTATTTCCTTTATTTAACTTGAGCTCTTGTATATTTACATTGAGTTTTTGTTTTATAGAGGCATTTGCTTAGTTTTGGTTTTGTGACTTTATATTTGGCCACAGTTTTTATCTGTTCTGTGGCAATATTTTTTTTTCCTCCTTTGTGGCTTTTATGTAATTTTTTTTTTTTTTTTTTTGGCTGTGCCATGTGGCTTGCAGGATCTTAGTTCCCTGACCGGGGATCGAACCCAGGCTCTGGCAGTGAAAGTGCTGAGTCCTAACCATTGGAATGCCAAGGAATTCCCTTCCCTTCTTTTTTATCATCATCTTTAAATGAGGTGTGTACTTTCTGGATCAGTTATTTGTATAAGGTTTGTAAGGGAGAGGGACTGATGCCATGTTCCAGGCTGACAGCTATTGTCCTTTGTGACATGGGATTTTATGGGTGAGTATGGTTTTTTAGCTTTTACTTTCTTCCCCAATCCTTCATCTTTAGCTTTCTGAAAATATGGCTTGTATATTTAACTTGTTATTTATTCTCAGCCACCTTCTTTCTTTTGTGCTAAGTTTGGTCCAGGAAATCTGCTGCTACTTCATGCTTCTACTATTCATTACAAGCAAGAGGTAACAACCAGAGGTTTTTTCTGTCAGGGTGCAGCACTTTGGAAAACTGTCCTCTGCTGGTTTTGTCTCAGATCTATAGCCACAAGTGCTCTCTTTGACATCTTTCTGTACCCCTGTTTGAGCTGTGGCACAGGTTTACATGTCTAATGCAAGGGGAATGATGTGTGCCCTGCTTTTTTGGATGCTGTAGTTGTTGACTTGTTCAGACTCTCACGGTCTCTCCTGATAATGGCAGGAATTAGGAAAAGCTGGCCTAGAGTACTCTTCCCACGTATCTTTTAAGAGCCACATTATGACTTCCTGTTCTCATGACATAAATATATGATGGTATCTGTGGCCTTTTATGAAACACAAAATAAAATGTCCTGCTAGCAACTGACACCCCAAATCCAGGAGGTAACCATAATTGCTTTAGGAATATAAACTTTCCCAAGGCAAGATCCATGTGTAAGACATCTTTATGTATCTAAAATGCTAGCACAGTGTCTATTTTGTATATAACAACCTCTTGAGGAATATTTTTCTAGTGGAAGAATAAATCTGTAGAAGCTGGTTGTATTTGTTTCCTAGAGCTGCTAAATTACCACGAAGTTCGTGATTCAAAAGAACAGAAATTTATTCCTTCATAGTTTTTGAGGGCAGAAGTTTCCAATCAAGGCGTTGGCAGGGCTGTGCTCCCTCTCGAGACTCTAGAGGAGAATCCTCCTGCAGGTACCAGCTTTGGGTGGCTCCACGCATTCCTTAGCTTGTTACGGAATTCCCCATCTCTACGTCCATCTTCACGTGGCCTTATCCTTTGTGTTCTGCATCTCTTATTCTGTCTCTCATGAGGACACTTGTCATTAAATCTAAGACCCCCCAAGTAATTCAGGATGCTTTCATCTCAGGATCCTTATTAACTTTATATCCACAAAGGTCCTTTTTCCAAGTAAGGTCTCAGTTAGGTTCCGGGTGTTAAGACACGTACAAAACTTTTTGGGGTTTAATCCACTACACTGGTGTTTCTATTTGCATCACCTCCCTTCGTACGTTCAGACCTGTACAGAATACTACCTTTGTGAATGACACTGTTCTAGAGGTTTCAGAGTGTTTACTATGGCTATTGGTATCCTTACTACTACTACTACTTCTAATTACAAGTAGTCCTCAAGACGTTGATAAGTTAGTTGAGGACTTAAGAACTATATTTGAACAATGACACAAGTTTAAAAAATAAGTTAAAAAAGTGGAGCATCTTGGGAACTGGTGTAAGAATTACTTTGCTAGGAGAAATGTCTCTTTTGAGATGATGCTTTGATAAGCTTGGACAAGAATTAGGCTCCAAGGCCGGGCTAGTCCTCAAGTTTCTGCAAGAATGAATTTAAAAGGCAGAATGGTCAAGAGGGTCATCGATGGTGGTATGAGAGGTGGCTTTAGGGAGAGGAAAGCCAAATGGCTATTGCTCACGTGAAATTCTGTGTTCTCTGCACTGTGACCCTTCCTTATTCTCTCTCTCTATATTAGTAAAACCATAAAACTCATGATAAAAGTTTGTGGAGTAGATTTCCTTTGGAAACCAGTGAAGGAGCTGGGATTTATAAAAACGCACAATTGCATATGATTAAATGTAAGACAGTGATGCTATTAATAAGTCCTATAATTTTGGAGATGGGCAAGGTCTCTGTGGTTGGAGTTGTCTCTGGGAAATGAATCTTGAGCTGAATCTGAACGGAAGGGTACAATATGACTGAGAAAGAGGGCATTCCAACAGTGACTGTGACATTAGTAAAGGCAGGAATGTACCTAAGACGAGCTTGAAACAACAAATGAATGGTCTGGTCTGGCTGACTCCTTCAGGCTTTCAGTAGAAGTGCAAGATTGCATACTTACTTGTAAGTGAATATTAGGACTATTCTGAATAAAGTTGTAGTTTTTTTTTTTTTTTTTTTTTTTGTTGTTGTTGTTTTGGCCACACTGCATGCCATGCAGGATCCTAGTTCCCTGACCAGGGATCAAACCCATGCCCCCTGAAGTGGAGGCCTGGAGTCCCAACCACTGGACCGCCAGGAAAGTCCTGAAGTTGTAGTTCTTAATAAAGGGTGAGCCTTCCATAGCCTATGAGTTTTTACCATACTTCACAGTGAGAGCCACCATTCATTTTGTTGTGAGACTTGGCCTTAATAGGGTTAAAAAAGGTGGATTGAGGGAAGGAAGGAGACAGAGAGGAGTCTGTTAAGAATACAGAGAAGGAGCCACCAGAGATGGGAGAACCAGGATAGATTGGTGTCATTGGCGTGAAAGTAGGAGAAAATTTTGAGAAGCATGATTGACCCATAAACCCCATAGCTCAGAGAGGTCAGGAGAAGGGCCTTTTGGCAACCAGGAGTTTCTGATGTTTAATAACACATCACAGCACTGTGGGTGTGTGACTGGTTGGAGGGCCTTGAAAGGCACATTGCGGAGAATTAGGAGGAGGAGGGTGGGGAGGAAATGGAGCCATAGTGAGAAGCGTGGCAATAAAAGGAAAGAACGGAATGAATGGCAAGTCGAGCAGGTGGTCCAGTCAAGTAACTCTGTTACCAGGCAGAGAAGATTTGTAGCACCAGGTGAGAGAGTGGAAGACAACAGTTTGGAGACAGGGACTAGAGATGTAAGAGTGAGGGGTGCCATGAAACTGGCCAAGGTAGACAGGCTCTGGACAAGTAGGGCTGAGTTTACTTGGCAGGAAGAGGAACGTTCTCCCCGTGGATGTCTCCTTCAGGGGTGGTTCCGTGAGCGAAAATGCCGGAGAAGGGGAGAGCAGAGCCTTGACCCCCAGAACTGGTAAAGTATGGGGTCAGGGTCTTCTGGGCTCTTCTGTATGGAAGAGGTTTAATCTTTTGGGAGATATGATTCTGGTAGAGAATGGAGGCCAAGGAAGATATTCAAGGAAAATATGGGTTGAGTTTATTTGATTACTAGAGTTTTTTTTGTTTGTTTGTTTTTGTTTTTTTTGTGGTACGCGGGCCTCTCACTGTTGCAGCCTCTCCCGTTGCGGAGCACGGGCTCCAGATGCGCAGGCTCAGCGGCCATGGCTCACAGGCCCAGTCGCTCCACGGCATGTGGGATCTTCCCGGACCGGGGCACGAACCCGTATCCCCTGCATTGGCAGGCGGGCTCTCAACCACTGAGCCACCAGGGAAGCCCTGATTATACTAGAGTTTTGATGCAAGAATAATTGAGTTAAAAAAAAGCATGTGCAGAGGGAACAGGCAAAGGAGAAGTGCCGTGATCTACAAACAAACATCTCTGGGGGCCAGGATAGCACCAGTGACTGAAGAGGGCTGGTCATGAACTGGAGAACTCCTGCCCAGGCTAAAGGGGAAAGCCACGACTCGGCTTCTGCAGCTGTCACTGTGTGGGGATGCATGGCCAGTATTGCCCACCCTGGGAGATTTGGAATTTACATGAAACCTCCTGATGAATTGGCACTTGTTTCCAATTTTTGAAAATGCTGTGTGACTCAAACAAAAATGCCTGTTGGCAGTTTTTGGCCCTTGGCCACCAGTCTGTCAGCCCTGTTAAATGAGGGCTGAGGATGCCTTTTGTGTGGCCATTTTGGCTTTTTGACGGCTGGCTTTATTTGGGACTACCACTTATGATGGAGATTTGTCTTCGTCAGTTTCAATTTGAGTGATATTCTTCTGACTCCGCTGACAAATTGACAACATTAAAATACAGTTTTCACTGAGGTACTAGACTTTCAACATCTTTTGCAATAATCTATAACCACAGCTTCATATTTGTACTCCACAAAATTCAACCAAAATTTGAAAGGCATGGGGAAATTGGTCAGAATTTATGTTGCAATGTATTGAGTGGAACTTTTCCTATTACCTTGGAATCGGTAACTAGGGCCCACGTATCAAACACCTCTTATTTTAAAGTGAGATGCAAATAAGTGGAGTCAGATACTTCCCCAGAGCTCAGTCAGAGGTGGCCAAGCTGTTCCCATTCTAAACTATCACCTCATACCTCCCCCATCCCTTCCCAAATGATAAAAGAAGATACAGGGTAGAGAGGAGAAAGTTACAGTTATGAGTTGCTGACCAAATATCCAAATGTTACGGTGTTTCCCTCCCTTCCCCATGGCGGCTTCCTGCTGACCTCAAAGCCCTGTGAAATGTGGACTACTTGATGAGAGCCTGGGGGTGTCCCAGGAGACTGGCTTCTCACCCTGGCTAGATGATGGATGAGATGGGGCAGCAGAGGCCCTCCTTGGTGCTGTCATTAGCATGGAGTGGAGCTAAGTGTGGGGAAGGAAGGAGAGAGGCTGGCATGGCTCCCTGAAGTGTAGGGGCATATGTGAACTTGGAGACTGATGGCTGCTGCTTGCCTGGCTCTGGTAGTCTGCCAGAGCTCATAGAGACACCGCAGGGTAAGGTGTCTAAGAAGGCAGAGGAACTCCCCCACCCTACCTGGAAGGCCTGGAAGAGGATTTGCATGGTTCCTGTGGCTTCACAGAAGAAGCATAGAATGCAGAATGGGAGGCATGAGTTTTGGGATGATCAGGTGACATCTAGTTAGGGGATGGGGCAGATGCTTGGGGGCATGGACCCCTGACAAAGACAACATGGAAACACAGTTGCCCCACTCTCCGAGAGCATTCTCAGTCACGGACGGAGATGAAGTGAAGCAAGGCATCTCTGCAAGTAAACCACATGCACCTTCTTGGTAGAAACTGCCAAATTAGCGAAGACCACCAGCAGCAGAGAGAACCAGACTCACTAGACTGGACACTCGAATAGACTCCTGAAGCTGTCCGCCTCTCACAGGCAGCTGGCCTGGGAAGCCAAGCCCCGCCACTTCATGGATCTCACTCTCTCTGCTCTGAAGCACTGGCCGACGGAAGCCTGGGAGGTGGGGAAGGGAGGAGGTACCCTGGGCGCTGAGCATGTCTCCTCTGTCCCAGGAGCGTGGAGAGGGGGAGAAGAGCAGACCAGGGCCTCTGCTCTCTCTAAGCCCCTACCTGCCCTGAAGCGGGGCTGGCCCTGGGGAGATGGAAGAGGGAGCGCTTTAAACTGGATGAGAAACAGGAATCTAAAAAGTAAATAGGGGCTTCCCTGGTGGCGCAGTGGTTGAGAGTCCGCCTGCCGGTGCAGGGGACACGGGTTCGTGCCCTGGTCCGGGAAGATCCCACGTGCGGCGGAGCGGCTGGGCCCGTGAACCATGGCTGCTGAGCCTGCGCGTCCGGAGCCTGTGCTCCGCAACGGGAGAGACCACAACAGTGAGAGGCTCGCGTACCGCAAAATATAAATAAATAAATAAATAGGTCTGAATCTTAAAAACTGGAATGAGACTCTTCTAATAACTGAAAACGATTGGAAAGTTGTGGAATCCACCCAGATGTTGCTAAGGGACAGTAAGGTATGGAGCTTTGTAGCACAACTGGCAGGAGGGACTGGGGAAAATAACACATCTCAAGTCCGTGTTCCATTGAGTGCAGACCATACAATTACCTGGTTATATAAAGTATAATAGAAAGGATATAGATATTAAAGTCAGGCTGACTTCGGTTTGGGACCTTGCTCAACCACTTACTTTCCACATGATTTTTGGCAAATTACTTTCCGCACAGTTTTCTTAACTGTGAAATGGGGATGGGTTGTAATGTCAACCTCCCAGACATTTGGGGGAAGATGAAATGAAGTAAGTTCTAGGAAGTGTCTAGCGTGATGGCCACAGCATAGATCCTTGAAAGGTGGTTATTACTATAACTCGAGACAGATGTGATAAGTCAAGAACTAATGGCCAATGTAGCTGTCAAATATCGTTTGCAGTTAGTTAGACGTGTCGAATCTGCTAAGTTTTTGATGTTTTCTAAATCACAAACTATCTTTTTCAATGAAGGCAGTACAGTTTCAAAGCATTTTTCTGCTGAATTTGGAAGTTTAAACATATCTAACTGGAATCTAATACTATGAAGACCGTGAAAAAGGACCTCTTGTCCTGATCAGAAAGATGAGGAAGCTCCAAAGAGGAGATTTGAGGCCGGGCTTCTGCCAGCCTGCAAATGTGCCACACACGTTTCACTGGGAAGATGCTCTGAATGACATGCTCTCAGCTTTGCAAGCGTGTTCCTTGGCAACCTTGGCAGGAGGGGGTTTTCACGTTGCCAGCTAAAGCCCTGCCACTTGGGGTTGGCTTGAGTATCTTTGCTCCCGACCGTTTCCCTATCCCCGACCCAAGGAACTTTTGTTTGTGTGATGGCCATTGTATCTGTTCCCTTCTACTGACTGGCCCTGGCCCAGACTTCCTCTCCACATCCTCTAGCTCAGCCATGCACGTGGGAGGTTTGCTCTGAGAAGGCCCCTGCTTTACCATTGTCATTCTCACCTGGCTCTTGTCTCTCTCTTTACTTTGTCTGGAGCCTGGATTCTTTGGTGACCCACTGAAAACTGAAGTGCTGGCAAGATGGCAGTGCTCTAGTCCCTTGCCGGCATGGGAAGGGGCAGTTGCAGAGTTGCGGAGTTCACAGGAAGGCTCCTTCTGCCTGGGGACGGTCGGTTCCTTCCCTTCCCCTCCCTTTCCTTCCCTTTCCTTCTCTCTTCACTCACACTGTCAACAAGTGTCTTTTGTGGTCTATTTCCTGCCATATTTTTCACATTTTTGTGCTCTCTCGGGGGGTGATTACACTGTTTAAAATGGTCCTCAAGTGTAGTGCTGAAGTCCTGTCCAGTGTTCCTAAGTGCAAGGAGGCCTTACGTGGAAAGTACACGTGTTAGATAAGCTTTGTTCAGGCATGAGTTATAGTGCTATTGGCTGTAAGTTCAATGTTAATGCATCAATAGGCGTTATATGTGGTGCCTTTAAAAGAAACACACATAAAACAAAGTTGTATATTGATAAGTTGACAAAAGCATTGTAACCGGAGGGTCACAGGAACCTAACCCTGTATCTCCCTAGGAGCCATGATTCAGTGTGCTATGGTTCAGTGTTTGTGGCGACTTTATAGACCGTAACTACCATGAATAATGAGACTCGATTATATATCTCTTTCTGGCAAAGAGGATAACAGATATCTCCTTGCCATCTAAGTTTGGCTAGACATACAGCCATCATTCTAAGCCATGTTGTCAATTTGCTAAACACTGACACTATGCTATATAGGTTTTCTTTCCTCACTTCATAAAATCCCATACA